>NC_136702.1:19500405-20107905 GCF_947650265.1 Symphodus melops | reverse complement strand
GGAGACCATGCAGTTAACACACACTGTGCAGAAGTGCTCCATGAAACTTGATGCTGTTCCGAACTGCCTTTCTGTAGATTATTTCGCTCTTGGCTGCCGCTGTACATTCTTCTCTCTGGGGTTCCAAGCGAAATAGAAGAGATGAACAATGACTTTCCCTATGGCCTCTCACCGGATGAGGGCGTACGCATAAATCTGATGATGGGAATCAAACTATTTTAAACACTGATTTGCCGGCTCTTGTTTAAGTGCTCATCATTCACAAATTATTTTACTGGGAGCAGAATTAGCCACAGCGGTCTCCTCGTCTCCAAAAAACAAACTCAATCTCATTCTTGAAAATCCTGTAATTAAAATAATAGGACATGAGCTGAGATACAGGAAAAAAAAGAACACGTTGCAGAGGAGGAGCTTGGTGTGGGGCTTATCAGCAGAACACATTTTGTTGATGCTTTGTTTTGAACGGTACCAACAAAATACTAAAATATGTTCATGGTAATACTGACATTGCAAACCCAGCAGCTGTGTGCATGATAAGTAGTCCAGCGTCAAGGCTAAGGTACAGTATGATATTCTCAAAACAATGTTTTCACTGGAATATAAGTCACCTTGGATAAACATCAAACACAAAGCAGCGTTTCAAATCTGAATTTATCCTCACACATGGGGCTGATGATTGGGAAATAAAGATAAGGTGTTGGACGACATTCCTGCAAGCACGTGCACACACACGCACACGCACACACACACACGCACACGCACACACACCCATTCAAAAACAGTGCAGTATTTGAAAAAAGAGAGTGAGCATTTGAGGTCTATTGTTATGCACTTTGAGATCTTTCATACGATGAAACAGATCTATCTCATGCAGCGAACGTTCACATGAGAAAGGCTCGGCCGATAAGCCTTGATTCAGGCTCAGGGATAAGGCAGTAATGTAGCGCGAGAGGGAGAGGATCTGCAAATGAGATACAAGCAAAGATCCCTTCATCTACGTCTACTCACACACACACACACACACACACACACACGCTCGCGCTCCTTTTTCTCCATCTCTCACCTCTGCTGCTTTAGCGTTGCCTTCTCTCCATGGGAACGTATCCAATCATACCACTCTGAAATGATCATGAAAATTTCTATTCCACGTGTGTTTTCGTGTGCGCAGCAGGGGGCTCTGAATGAGATGAGTTGAGGGAGGTGAGTGGGAGGAGGAGGGAGGGGTTCAGACCAAATCAGGTGTGAGACGGCGAACGTAAGCGACAAGTGGCAGCCGCCGTGTGTCAGAGCCATCAGTGCAGGTGGTTGAAAAGTGGGACAGAGGCTGATGAGAATAGAGGGGTCACCTTTGGGCTAGCCCCGGCTCTCACCTGCATCAGGGATTTTATTGTCTTTTTTTTTTTTTCTCATCCTAAAAATAATGGAACATGTCTGAGAGGGATAGCAGCACAGGAGGGGAGGGGTGGATGGATATTGAAATTGAGAGATGGCAGGATTGATCTTTTTTTCTGTTAGAGCAGGATTTGACTGGGATTAAGAGAGGGAACAGGGGAGTCAGGTGTGCTTTCAGGAGGGAATCTGAGCTCTGTCATGTTTGCGTGTGACGGGGCATATTCACTGCATGATTTATGATGGCCTCTGATTTGATATGCCAGCTTGTTCCCACTTTTGAGTTGTCAAAAAAGACAGTTGGTTAATTGGTCAGACTCATCAAATACACGCTATATGTCATTTTAGGCCCTTCCTCCAGTTATTGTTTTTCAATGTGGCATTGTGGTTAGAGGAAGTCGTATAAACATTTTAGATGTTCACAATGGATGTGGCTTTTAGCCAGAGCTCAGTTCCTGCATGAAGCAAGTCTTAACATATTTATGTCTGTTATAGTATTTTTTATTAATTAAGTTGAGTAAGTTCTGTTTTTTAAAGCTCCTGTGAGGATTTTTAACCGCTGATGAAACAGATTTGACTTTATACCCTCTGCCATTTAAAGCTAAGTCGAGCAATATCGTGAAAACTGATTATTTCTATATAAAGATTGTTTATCTTAGAAGCCGTTGTGACAGGGTAGGTGTCAAATGAAGTGAGATAATGCCAAAACCATCTTCATTTATATTTTCCACGGCAAAGATTCACATTGTGTGGTAGGTTTGGTTGTTTAAAGCATGTAATATGAGATGTTTTATTCTTCAGTAAAAAGAGGTTTCACTTTGTCCAGAGGGGTCGCCAAAGTCAACACAGATAGAGAGTTCCTCCCAGAATCTTTAAAGTGCATGTTTGTTAAACTAAAAGAGTTATAGTCAAAGCAAGGCAAGTTTATTTATATAGCACTGAGCAGATATGGGGCAATCCACAGTACTTTACAGACATAAAAACAGAAATACATTGAAACAAAGCTTAAGAAAATAATGCAACAGAAACGAAAGAAAGATCATACATATTTAAAAGAAAGTTAAAAGTGTAAAAGTGCTCGATAAAGGAACACCTATTAAAAACTATTTAGAAAGGAAGAATGTCTTGCATTAAGATAGAAAGTATATCTCTAATGAAAGGAAGAGTGAATAATATCATTTTAAGGCCTTTAAGGCAGTTCTAGAAACTCCAAGTCAGTTTCCAAGTCTGTCCAGCACTATGTTATGGTCCAACGTATCAAATGCCACACTAAGATCCAGTAGCACTAAAACTAAGACTTTAGATGCATCACTGTCCACATAGCTATCATGTAGCACTTTGATAAACGCAGTCTCAGTGCTGTGGTTTGACCTGAATCCAGACTGGAAAACACTGAAGTACTTGTTTTGTACCATAAAAGTGTTAAGTTGCACAAAAACCGCCTTTTCGATTATCTTGCCTAGGAAAGGCAGGTTTGATCTGGGCCTGTAGTTATTAATTGATGGAGCATCCAGATGACTCTTTTTCAGGAGGGTTTTGGTCACTGCTGTCTTCAGCGGCTTTGGAAAAGTGCCTGTCTGAAGAGAGCTGTTAACTGTCTGCAGTACATCTGGTCAGAGGAATTGGGAACAAATTCTCTGTTATAAATCTCAGTGTTGGGGGCACCGGTGGAAGAGTGGTTAGTTTGTGCACAGCGCCAACAGAGGCGGGAAACCCAGGTTTGAATTCAACGGATTTCAGACTCCATCCATTGTCCTGTCCCTCCATTAAAGGCATAAATATATATATATATATATATATATATATATATCAATGTTGTCTTCTTTTTAAGACATGACGCCAGTTAGTTTCTGAGTGAGTTGCATGCATATACTGTACAATAATATATGAACTTAAGATTTCCCGATATCAAAGCCTCCTATGAAGTCTTAAAAAAAGCTTTGTTCTTAAATTGTAACCCAGTGATGATGATTTTTGTTACTGCTATTGGCTGACTGCTAGATGTTGGTATCTAATCTTACATTGCATATCTATTATTACCAGCTGAACAGTGAAGCCCTGCATGTTTTAAAGAGTGGTATCTAAATTGTCATAGTGTGGATCTCGGTGCCTCGGACAAATAAGTCAGAACACATATTGGATCTGTCCCTTTCATTTTGAGTTTGACCTTTTTATCTAACTTGAGAAACAAACATTGTAAAAATGCTCTCGTACAGTTCGCTCATAATGTCTGAAGACACAGTGGATAACAAAATAAATGGCTGATAGTATCTTCATCCTCTGAGTAAACCTGGCATGCTATATATCAGCTCAGTAGTTATATAGTGCCATAACCATCTGCTGTACACACAAAGTCTTACAGTGTAACTGCCAGGCTTTTAAGACTTTACTCAGGGAAACAGATAGGATGTCCCGGATAAATGAAGGCTCATAATCCTTCATGCAGCAGCAGAGCAGACATCCACTCGCCCTTTCGGCCCTTCCTTTGGGATTTCAGGTCATGTCTTCTTATGTAAGCCAGATAAAAACACTTGTAATGGAACAGGAATGCTTATCTCAGCTCACTTTCTCAAAATGCTGCTTTTATCAACACTCTTTTTACTATTAGTTTTAAGATGACTTGATTTATTCATAAAATAATGGATTTCCACCCACTATTTATTTCTCCTCTCAGATTTTCTTTCGCTAAATGTTGGACTTCAAGTTCAATCGATGTTCCCTTCTGAGTGTCTCCCCCCTCGATCGTTTCCCTCAAGTTACAGTCTGGTCAAGTCCCACATTTCTTTAATCTCACCAGCTGTCATTGCCTTTGTCAGCAGCAGGCTAGCAGCTCATTAGAGGCTGCATGTGGCTGAATGATGCTAGCAAAGCAATTTAAACTATGGAGATGTTGGCCTGGATTCCAGGTATAAAGACAGAAGGAAGAGAGAGAGCGAGAGAGTAAGGAACGTACTGTATATTGAGAGAAGCCACATTATGGTCTCTCTTGAGGGTCGTTCTTCCTCAGAGAAGAACATTTCCTCATTTGCTTGAAGATAATTGCGGCGCTTATTATTCCGCTGACGCTCAGTTAAGCAGTAACCCAGAACAGGTCGTCTTATATGAGACTTATATTCACAGGTGAGCAGTAAATGTGTGTTGGACATCATGGAGATTATCGTTTGTTATTTATTGTCATCAGAGGCCATTAGTATAGTTAGCTATAATGATAGCAGATGATTACATTTTAAAAGCTAAACTCTTTTCCATTAGTGTATTAAATGTAAAGCTTACGTTAACGATATTTAACTTTACCCCTCCACCCATACATCCATATCCTCATTCCACAATCCATACTGACCATATTTGTACGCACGGTTTATCTTAATATTTGACAACAGACCTCAAGGCTGTTTGATTTTATTTAAATCACCTTCATGTGACCAATAAACCAGTTTAAAATGCTGAGACATGAAGTTGTCATCGACCGTTAGGAATGCAAGTGAAGCTGCTATCATCACCATGTATGATAGGCCATTTTTGCCTTTATAGATAGAAGAGCTGAAGAAAGACAGGCAACGTTTGAAGTAGAGAGTGGGAGATGACAGGAGAGGGCTAAGGTCGGATTCAAACCCACGGTTGCTGCAGCGAGGACTTGAGCCTCTCCACATGGAGGGTGCCGGTCTGATTAAAAGATTCCTCAATTAAAGACAAAAAAGTGACCAGTGGAGGGCGACTGAGCAACCCCAGGCACATTGGACATCGGCTATGGGTCTGTATAGTCTGACTATCAATGTAAAGATAGGCTGAAAGTGGTGTTTGCTGAGCTCAATGGAAATCGTCATGCAGGAAACACAATGTGACCATGCAAACAGATAATGTTGTTTGCATCATGTTGTACAAATGGATCTACAATTATTTCTCTTTGAGTTTGTCATCTTTTAGGACTATGAAGCATTTAAAATATATGTTTACAGTTTTGCAGATAATTCGGACAAGATGTATTTGAAGACACCATAAGAAATGATGTCACTGTAAGAGAACGTAGAAATTGGAAGACTCATTTATTACAGATGTCAAAGGGTTAAATGTAAAAGGTTAAAATAATCTGATTCTTGCCTAACTATAGAACAGCAGTGAATCTCCTGTGTGAGAACCTGAAAACATCTGCATGGCAGCTTGATTCAGTGGACATTTTCCCCCTGATTTTTGTACTATAATATTTCCCTTCTAACCTGAATACATTTGAATCTTCTTGAACCACAGGCAACAATTTCTGATTTTTCTCATTGACAGTGCAAATGAGCTTTCCACCTACTCTCTGGAGGCCTTCGGCAGCGTCGTGCTCCATATGTAAACATCTGAGGGCTGTTTATTTGTGGGCTTCAACACTCATCTGAGGATGAGCGTGCAAATCCCTCGTGGCACCAAAGTGGGGGGAAAACTCTGCGTGCTAAAGGCTTTGTGTTTGGAGTGCAGAACGTAAAGGTTGTGCGTTGGGAATGCCCAGCGTGGCTGCTCGTTTGTTTATATTTCCACAAGTTGATCATATTGAGAGTAGAAATGGATCATAGGCACAGACGGGACAGACGTCGGGTTTATGCTCTTTGAAATTGCGTCAGCAGGAGTGTTATGAGAGAGCTCTGATTCAAAGAGAAGACTAGCAGAGAAGATATTTATTTGTTCAGCAGAGGCATCTAAATATTAGATTTGAGGAGGAAGACTATTGGATGGAAGACACTTGCTAATTTCTATTTTCCTGTCATTATAAAAAACAGCAGCCTGAGAACTGTCTTTCTTTAGCCCTTCACTGCACCTCTGTTGTACATATTGAATATACTCAGGAATACTTTTAACATTTATTTGTTCCCTTGCCACTGTTGTTGCTCTTTTTTTTCAAGTAAAACTCATCTTTCTTCAAATAAAAAGTTAAGAGGCAAATTTTTGTTTGTATTATGAACTGTGTTGGGCACAGTTTTGAACAGTATTAAAGGGATACTTCACCCATTTACATGAAGCTGTGTATCATTAGAAACATGGTAGTAGTGTTGAATGGTCGTGAATCCAACCCTCATTTTGCCCTGAGGATTGGATTCACGACCATTCAACACTACTACCATGTTTCTAATGATACACAGCTTCATGTAAATGGGTGAAGTATTCCTTTAACTATAGTTACTACTGTCAAAAAGCAACTGAGTTACTAATGGAGTCACTGCTATATAAAAGTCCAATAACCTGGGATGGTGATTCAGCATTTAGTAATCTCAACTTTATCAATCCTCATACTGTTCACATAATTTAGAGTGGAAGACTTGAGCTGTGACAACTCGTACAGTTCTAATAACACTGTGGTCATTTTAATTTGTAGGTATTATATGAATTAGGTCTCTGAAGACAACAGACTCAACCATTGATATGAAGCACGCCGCAGTCTATTGTCCTGTTTGTATGGAGTGTCTCCTCCTTTGTCTGCTGAGCTAACCTGAGCTGCACCTGGGTCTCCAATGTCTGACAGCTAGTTTAGTAGAAGCGTTATCCTTCCAATGTTTATTTTTCCCTTCCAGGAAAATGTCAGGCTTTATTGACGAAATGTTTTTCTGACGTGTTTCATCGATACATGCCAAAGAAATTGAAACAGCAATAGTAGCAAATCAACAAAGTGCCCAGTCAACAATTTACATTTGGATCAATATTATTATTGGCTTATTGTTAATGAAGAAATATCAGAAGAATACAAGTAATGAAAAGCAGGGTGGAAAGTGTCAGTGTTTCTTAATGTTCTGCATCATCTGTTTCGTCTCTCGTCGTTCTCAACCATAACTGTTTTCAAAGATACCACCAGTGGGAAGGTGATGTACGAATACTTCATTTTAAAAGCATTTATAAAGTTTGTGCTGCCACATTCCCTTTTTTTCTCGAGGTAAAGATGGGCACTCATCATGGTCTGTTGAAAGCTACCAGGGTAGCAGGACATGGTGTTGTTTCTTGGGGCTGTACTCTAATTGGCTCTCCATGGACTGGTCGACTGTTTGTCAGGAATGTGACAAAGGCTGGTTTTAAAAGTGGGGACTGACGCACCATCTTCAAAAGTCAGAATCAGGTTGAATCTGGCCTTAAATTGATGTGATGATGCTTTTTTTATTTGATCACATGTTTACCATTACAAGCTGCATTAATCTGTTTTAGTAAGATAGCAGTGGCTCAAACAACTGCAAGTCATGAAAGTCGTCACTCATATTGAGGAAACTGCATAAAAAGAAAACTCAACAGCTGTCTCCCCCCTGTGCAGAGCTTTTTAAAGAGGCTGTTTTCCAAATGTTACTGCAGTGTTATTAAGGTGCAAGATGCAGTGTGACAGAAACTCCTGCTCTGATTAAAAAAAAATTCTCATATTTTTTTTCCAAGGCAGATATCCGTGCTGTTGGATATCTCAGTTAATCATCACCAGATCTTGCTTTCAATCATTCTCCCTTCATATCCTCATCATCCTGGTGTGGCTTTACGCTTCATAACTTTTCTCCAGCTCCTTTCGTCTCCCCTGTTCTGATACCCATTCTCTATCCTCTGTAGCTCTCCCTTTAGCCCCGGCCAATCCTCTGTGGTGGTCTTATGCACACAGGATTTGCCATTAGCTCGTAGTTTTGTCTTCCTTCTACTCCTGAGAGACCAAAACCCTGCCACTGCTTGCCAGTCATCTGGCTATCCAAGGCTCCTTTCCAATACTCAGCGGTGTGCGATTGGCCCCGCAGGCTGGTGGCGGGATTAGACGTGGCACGGTGGGGCTCTGTGGATAGCCAGCCTTCACGGATGGAGTTGGTCGGAAGTAATTCAGGCTGGAATCAGACACATCTAATGCAGAACTCAGCAAGCAAGTGATGGGAGCAGAAGGGCCATAACTGTGCCAAAAAGACTAAAATGTGCCATTGCCCAAGGACAGGAGGGTCACTGAAGGCAAGTGACAGGGGATCATCTGCTCAGAGAAGAGAAATGAAGTACATACACCCGAAAAACATTTATGAAACACTTTTTATAGAGGTAGATAAAGCGATATATCTCAATATAGGCTACCTGATAAAAAAATCTTCACAAAAATGGTCACAAGTTTATGTTAATAACAATAAATGTTGAACATTTAGTTGTGGATCGATCAAACAGCCCATCAGACACCGAAAGTAGCAACATTTGCCAGTCAGTCTGCAGATGTTTGCTTTCATGTGAGAAACATAAAGGAGTACACATTATGCTGGAGTCATTGCAGAAAAGATTGGTTAGCACAGCATCAATAACTTGGTAATAAGCGGTAGCTCAGTGTGCAGCTCCGCTTTGGAAATAAGTCTGACAATGATTATAAGAGGGACATAGATTTGTAATATTTTAACTTTAGGGGGAATCTAAATCAACCTTAAACATTGTGAACAATAAATGCTTAAGGATTCCTCATCCCCAAAACAAGCTAAGCTCCAAAAAACAAGCTAAGCTAATGTTAGCAGCAGCTCAGCTTGCAGCCCCAACGTCTTCCCTCTGAGAAAACGTTGTGGAGTTTGCTTGCACTTGTGGATAATTTAACTCCAAATACAAAGCTTATGATAAACGGGTGGCCTCCCGACCTTAAAAGAAGCAAGCAGCAGCTCAGCTCACAGCCCCACCAACAATAAATCTTTTAAAATATTTATTCAGTTAAAGTTGCATAGCCCACATTTTAAAGTTTAACTGGTTCCTTCAGGCATCGTAATTATCGCAAATGTTTATCACAAAACATCCATTGTAATAAAAAGAAATGCCACATCATACTTGCTGTGATGAAGCAATACCTTTTTAACATGAGTATACTACATTATTCTGTCAGATAAGACCAATAGCAATATTATTATACATTTTATTTGTTAAGCACATTTCACCACATGTAAGCTCACATCGCAAAGCAAACATCCTTAACTACACAAGAGATCACACAGGCACGCACACACACAAAGTAAATATTTGTATGCTTGGGAGAATAGATAGGTTTTGAGTTAAACTTTTAAAGACAGTTGTGATGGGCCTCAGGTCAGCAGTAAGCTTGTTCTAAAAAGAAGGGCCACAGTAATTGACGGCCCGTTCTCCAGACTTTGATCTAATTCTGGGTATGACTGCAAGACCTCCACCTTCTGACCTGAGGGGCCGGGATAAGAAACAAGAACGCACTGTATCAGAGATGATAGGAACAAGGCCTGAAATAAAGTTAAGCTAAGATGTGTTGCCTTACCAAAGCAGGGCAGAGTAAGTATAACTCTTACTCTGTTATACTGGAGATGCAGCAGTGACTTTAAACACAGCTGTTCCAGAGAATTTAAAATGCATAAGTCGCTGTGATGTGTAGCTCTACAAGCAGAAGTGACATTACAGATGTCTTTCCAAGCACTCCGAGCTCTGATAAAATAAATGTTTTGGTTTCTCGGTTGTATCTGTTTACAAAAAAAACTGATGTAAAACAAGTCATTGAAGTCATTCGATAGTGGCTCAGAGCTGCAAGAAACAAAATTAAAAAGAAGCTTTTGAAACAAGAAGAAGAAGCAAACAAAAATCATCTCTTTTAGAAGAAACTTCAAGTTGTGGAGATGATTCCTCTCTAGCAAGTTATCCCTGATGTATGTTTCTTTTTAAAAGTAGTGTTTGAACAGATAGGCCTTCGATACAAGAGGCAGGCCTCGACTGATGCCAGTATAACATCAAAGCACCTCGTTATCTGGATTAATATCAATACAGGCCTATTGAGAGAGGAAGAGTCTGTTTTAATTTGTTAATGAGTGGATGTTGGAGAAGACACTTCTTTTACAGTCATCTAGGGTCAATAAAATCTAGGAAATACCCATTTTTACTGCCAAAAATCCCTTAAAACATTAAACTATATGGTGATGTACTTCTTCCAACCTCGAGCTGACGGTGGATTCAAAAGAGTTTTATGTAGGAGTCTTTTTTTATCAATTTATTCAAACTATGGATAATTAACGAGCTACTTTTCTTGATATTTCTGCTCTGACTTTTTCTGATGGTCACAAATGTAAAGTCTATGTACACCATCTATCATTTCGTGCCTTAAGCCTTTATTGTGCATTCAAAGACACACCTTACAGATACACACATTTTTACTGCTTCAACTCAAGGGAGGTTTAGTTTACAACACGATTACTTTTACCAACCTAAGAGGTATGTGCTTCTCTATTTACATATAGATTGTTCTTGGATTTTTTTATGAATCTAATTCATCTGTTGTACCCTTGGAGCATCTAAATGTGTGTAGCTCAAATCCAAGACAGATTTCTCCAAGAAGACAATAACAGTGTATTTATCGTTTTGTCTCGTATTCTGTCCTATCCTATATTGTACAAAACTCTACTGGACTATATCGTACCGTACTGTATCGTATCATACAGTACTGTATCGCAACTTAACGTATCATATCCTAAACCTGCCATGTCAATACCATTCAACCAAGCCTTTTGTTTATCTTTGCTGTTTCAAAAAATGTCCCTAATATATTATGTTTGCAAATGCCTTCAAAACAACCTCAAATGTAAGAACAGGTTTGCAATTTATGTGCCAATCCATTTGATATCAATATTTATTCCTACACGACTCACAGTCCAATAGACCAGGATTCAGAGCTTTTCCAACCCAGAAGGGCAATTTACTTTTACAGCCTACCATGCAACAATAACAGCAATCATATCAAGTAAGCCCTTGGGAAGAAACATTAGAGAAATGGCCATATGAGGATTGTTTTACCTTCATACCTATACAGGTTCCACATCAAAATTCACATCCCCTTTCTTTCTTTCTTTCTTTCTTTCTTTCTTTCTTACTTTGTTGGGTTTTGTTCTGCCATTTTCTCATCTGTTTCCTCCTTCTAAAGGAATATATGGACAGACTGATATAATGGCTAATTTTGCTGCCTGTTAGCGTTAATTAGGTAATGCTTTAGGAAAAGTGTTTAAAAAAAACTGACATTAAGTCTTGGCTGGGAAACAGTCAATTGGAAATGTCTGACAGCTGTCACCTGTTCTGCAAGATGATTCAATTGAAAAGTGGCTTGGAGCATTACAGTTCTTAAGCATATGGACTTCTATTACATTCTGTTGCGATAATGAGCTCTTCGACTATGGAACAATGGCTACTTGTGGTGCAGTCAGACAGCACTGAAACATCATCTGTATGTGCAAATTAGCATTGAGAGATAGCAACCTCAAGCTGCCACACTAGCCATGTTTAGCAGTAATAACTACAGCAAATTACACAGTAAGTAATTACACTGCTGGTCAAATGTATCATTAGCTTACACAAACGGTCATTACTCAGCTGCTGTCTTGTTTTGCCATGTGGGCTTACCACCTACGTGTCAAGGGATTGGGAACTGGTGTGTTGCCAACTGAACTGTAAGACCCAGATCAGCAGGAGTGTCTGGAAAGATTTGGGCCTTAATGTTACATAAAAGAGATGAAGAGGTTGATATTATCACTTGAAGAATTCCCAGCACCTTGACATGGAGGGGTGTGCTAACCTTCTCACTATACTTTATCCTGCTTTATTACACGACTTTGCAGCCCGGGTTTGAATCAGACTTATGGATACTTAACCACGTCATTTGCCTCTCTCTCTCTCTCTCTCTCTCTCTCTCTCTCTCTCTCTCTCTCTCTCTCTCTCTCTCTCTCTCTCTCTCCCCGAATTCTGACTTTATCTACTTTCCTGTCTCTAAATAAACTCATAAAAAGCCTCAAAATAAATTTGTAGCTTTGGTTAAATCTGAACATTTCTATTATGATAAAGTTGTACTAGTGAAACAGATCTGCATTAATCAATGCCTGAATGAGTTCTTCTGCCCCATCAGTCAAAGCCCATTGACATTATCTTTACCATTCAATGCTCTTTAAAAATACCACCTCCCACACCATGATCTATCCACGTAAAATTAATGTGACACCTTTCCATCGCGTAGATTTTTCTGTCATAGCCTAAATTTGTTTTGTTTTTTTCAGCAATTGCTACATTATGTCCATTATGTTTTGGTTTGGTAATTCTGAAGGGAGTCTACAGAATTTTTTAAATGTTTGCCTTGGCCTTTTTAATCAATGCTAAAACAATGACTTGTTACTTTCAAGTACACCCTTAAGTGTTTGTAAAGGCAGTTTGGAGAACTTTAACAATTTTGGAAATGAAATGGCTGTCTTGTTTGTGGAGAAGATTGATATCACTCTTTTTTTTTCCAACATTTTTTATTAAACGAATACATGTAAACAAATATACATTGCAAAACAGGATGTAGTTAACAATTTTCCTTTTTCTCCCTGAGCAACGTGTGAGGGCCCTGAACACAGGCCCCACCTGTAATCCCCACAAACAACCCCCCCAGACAACAAATAAATCTCTTAATTAAAGTAAGTAGACATAAAACAAAAACAAGCAATCAGAAGAAACAAACACAACAAACAAACAAAACAAAACAAAAAATAAATAAATAAATAAATAAATAAAATACGATGACCGAGTATAGACGTATCCCACAACATCAACAAACAAAGAAGCGAATAAAACAGTACAACCTATTCAGAAGTGAAAAGTAACAACATAAGACATAAAAAAAGACATAAAAAAGACTCACTACTCCGCTGTTATGTAAGGAAGAAAAAGACATAGCCGGACCGCTGCCCAGGTCCAGGTCACAACCCCAGGAAAGGGAAAAAAATAAAAAATGGGGGGGGGGGGGGGGGGGGCACCGGACAGGCCCGAGAGGGCAGGATCGATATCGACGTGCAATAAGGTGTTACTATAATACTTTGTCAGGTGAAAGTTTTTCAAAGTAGTCAAGGAGAGGCCTCCATTGAAAGTGAAATTTCTCCGAGCATCCCCTAAGAGAGAACTTAATTTTCTCCAATTTGAGGAGGAACAAGATGTCATGGAGCCATACCTTAAAGGAAGGAGGTTGAGAAGATTTCCACAGGAAAAGAATCCTCCTACGGGCAATCAAAGAGGTAAAAGCGATAACATTGTCTTGAGTGGACGAGGTGGCAAGATTATCAGGAGACCTACCAAAAATAGCGATATGTGGTGAGGGGTTGATTGTCAGACCCAAGATGTCAGAGATGGATTTAAAGATGGACTGCCAGTACGTAACCAAACTAGAGCAGGACCAAAACATGTGGGTCAGATTGCAAGGAGCCTGGGAACATCTACTGCAAGTATCAACAACTGTATCTGGAAACATTTTGGAGAGTTTATGTTTACTAAAGTGAAGTCTGTGTAGCACCTTAAACTGGATGAGAGACAGCCTAGCACAGCTAGAGGAAGAGTTAACTGCCCCAAGCGCCCTCTCCCAGAAAGCCTCAGAGAGAGAGGTCTGTAGCTCGTTTTCCCAATCAGCCTTAATCTTTATTATCGCAGACTCGTTAGTTGTGAACAAGAGATTATAGAGGAAGGAAACTTGACCTCTTGCCAGGACTCTCGCCTTGAGCACCAAATCAATGCCACTGGGGTCTGGAGCATGAGGGAATGACGGTGTGTGAGTCCTAGCAAAATCACGAAGTTGAAAATATTTGAGAAAGTCTAAGTCCTTTAAGTTGAATGCAGAACGTAGCTGGCCAAGACTGGCAAAAACACCATCAACATACAGATCACCCAAACAGCGCAGGCCACTCCTCTCCAGAGAGATAAATCGTGAATCCATCTTAGCTGGCATAAAAAGGTAATTGTCGCAAATGGGCGTCGCCCTAGGAAGAGAGAGCCACCCAAAGTGACGTCTAATCTGAGCCCATATCTTAAGTGTGTTCATCACCACCGCGTTGGAAGTGAAACTGGTGGGCGGGAGAGGGAGAGTGCCACACACCAGAGATGGGAGGGAAGAAGAGCAAGAGTCAGCCTCCAGTTGGCACCAGCTATACCGAGGTGAGCTGAGCCAGAGTACAACTTTATGCACATTAGTTGCCCAATAGTAGCTGATAAAGTTGGGTAGTCCAAGTCCACCCGCCGGTCTACCCCTTTGGAGTAAGGTTTTATCCGCTCTTGCACGCTTACCAGCCCAAATAAAAGAGGAGATAATGTTATTAACAGATTTAAAAAAGGACTTAGGAAGAAAAACGGGGAGACACTGGAATAAATACAAATATCTTGGCAGTACGTTCATTTTTATAGACTGTACCCTTCCCGCCAGGGATAGTGGCAAACAGTTCCATCTCTGCAAATCCAATTTAACTGCAGCGGTTAAAGCTGTGAAATTCCTTTCACGGAGTGTACGAATGGTATGCGTGACTGTAACACCCAGGTACTTTATTCCTGTGTTAGATATCTTGAATGGTACGGATGACGGCGGCATTGCCATGGCCAGCTGGTTAATTGGGAGGCATTCACTTTTTGAAATGTTCAATTTGTATCCAGAAATGGCGCCAAAAGAGTTCAAAAGCGAAAGGATAGGTGGAACACTTGTCAGAGGGTCACTCACGTAAAGAAGGAGATCGTCAGCATACAGTGAGACGCGGTGCTCAACCCCCCCCCTCCTGATCCCCTTAAATCCGTCGACTGATTTTAAAGCAACTGACAACGGCTCAATGGCGAGCGCGAACAGCAGCGGGGAGAGCGGACAGCCTTGCCTAGTGCCGCGAAAAAGAGGAAAAGGTACCGAACGTTGTGTGTTTGTGCATACAGATGCGTAGGGTGAAGAGTAAAGTAACTTAATCCAAGAGATGAAACTGACACTAAAACCAAACTGTTGCAAAGTAAAAAAAAGATAGGGCCACTCCACCCTGTCGAAGGCCTTCTCGGCGTCGAGGGATATTACAGCTTCAGGCTCAGTAGAAGAGGACGGAGTGTGAATGATCCCAAGAAGCCTTCTAACATTAGAAAAAGAATATCTCCCCTTTATGAATCCTGTCTGATCCTCTGAGATTACTGAAGGCACAATAGTGTCCAAACGCCGGACCAGAACTTTAGCCAAAATTTTAACGTCGACGGAGAGGAGCGAGATTGGCCGATATGACGCGCAACTTACTGGGTCCTTGTCTTTCTTGTGAATGAGAGAGATAGAAGCTTGCATGAGCGTGGGTGGTAAGGTGCCCTGGTGGCATGAATGGTTAAACATCTCTAGTAAGAGTGGAGCGAGCAGGTCAGAGAATCGCTTATAAAACTCCACAGGGTACCCGTCAGGGCCCGGTGATTTGCCACTTTGCATTGAGCAAATGGCCTCCTTAACTTCAGAGAGGGTCAAAGAAGCATCAAGAGCCTGACTGTCAGTAGACGAGACCTTTGGCAAAATTAGTTTATCAAAAAATTTACGCAATTTACCTTCATCATGAGGAGAACCGGAGGTGTACAGTTTAGAATAGAATGATCGAAATATATCATTAATCTTGTCTGGATCAGATGTTAAAGAACCCGACTCATCTTGCGCCTGGGCAATCTGGTTGGAGGCCACTCTGGCCTTCAACTGGTGAGCCAGAAGCCGACCCGCCTTATCACCATGTTCGTAAAAAGAGCCGCGAGAGCGAAGGAGGAGACGTTCAGCTTCAGTAGTAAGAAGAAGGTCAAGCTCCGTTTGAAGTCCTAGCCTGTCTTTGTACAAGTCAGCAGATTGGGAGGTTGCTAACAGAGCATCAAGGTTCGCTATGGATTTTTCCAATTCCTTCTGGCGAGCCCTACGTAGCTTGTTCGCATGCGACGTGTACGAGATTATTCTACCTCTAAGGAAAGCCTTCAATGTCTCCCATAATAGTGAGGGGGAAGTTTCATCGTTCTTATTAGTTTCGCAGAAAAAATTCACTGAGTCAACAACATATTTGCAGAAGTTCACATCGGCCAGCAATAGTGGGTCAAAGCGCCAAGACCTGAACTCCTTTGGTCTAAGATCAAAGCGAAGATCCAAAACTACAGTTGAATGGTCAGACACCGTAATAGGGGAGTATTGGGTGGAAATAATCGATGGAATAAGTGTTTTATCAACTAAAAAATAATCTATCCGAGAGAATGAACGGTGAGCGTGCGAGAAAAAGGAATATTGTCTGGCAGAGGGGTGAGAAAATCGCCAAGGGTCGACATAGCCATACTGGTCCATAAAGGCCGAAAGGGTCTGAGACATTTTTGAGGATGGGGCAGGTCGCGAGCTAGATCTATCCAAGATAGGGTCCACGACACAGTTCATGTCCCCCCCAAGGATCAGAGTGTGGGAATTCAAATTTGGAATAGAAGACAGTAGCAACTTCAAAAAATTAGGGTCGTCCCAGTTCGGCGCGTAGACTGACGTCAGAACAACTGGCTTCTGATACAGTATCCCTGAAATAATCACGTAGCGGCCGTCTGAGTCTAGAACAGTGCTAGTAGGGGTGAAGTCTACATTCTTCCTTATTAGTATGGCAGAGCCTCGAGTTTTTAGATTAAATTTGGAGTGGAAAACCTGACTGATCCATTGCCTGCCCAACTTTCGGTGATCAGAATTTTTTAGGTGTGTTTCCTGAAGGAACATTATGTCGGCGTTGAGGTTCTTGATATGTGTCATGATTTTCGTACGTTTAACTGCCGCGTTTAACCCACCAGTATTTAAGGAGATGATCCTCACCGCCCGTCCGCCAGCCGCCCCCCCACTGGTCACACTAGCCATGACACAGCACAGAGCAGCAGAAGTTCCTGGGCAACCCTAGGACGCGAGCAGCATAAGAGTAAGAAGCAGCGAGAGTGTGAGCCACATCGTATGATAACAATAATGGTGACATATAGAAACAGACATAAAAAGACAAAAAAACAAAAAAGGGGCTCCCCCCTCCCCGCACCCCCATGGAGCTGGTACTTCTTCCCAGCTTCAACCTTCCCTCCCCAAATAACATCCCCACAAACGAGGCAGTTCCCCCCTGCTCCCCCTCCCACCATACCAATGACCCATAACAAACCCATCAAAACAAAAAATGTGTACTTCCCTTTCTGCGTCTTCACTCCTTCAGGATTCATCTCAGAACCCATAGCTCGTTAATGGTTAGGTATGTAGAAGATATAGTCTATTTAATACACTTTGAAAAATTGGCCCACATAGGTGTTCAGGAAAAAATAAATAATAAAATAGAGACCCATCTGATTTGGTGATATTAATTGCGTCTAAACATGTCCAAATAGCACCAAGCCTCAAGTTAGTACCCTAATGCAGTTTCAGATGCAAACAACAACTTGAATTAAGGGCCTCCATTATAGACGTAGTCTATGAACATTATAGCCAATTGAACCTTATGAATTACAGCACCTTAGGGCCTAAGACACCCCAAACAAAGTGCCAACTTGTGTGCCCCGATGATATATAAAAGTGCAATATGAAGGAACCAGGGTGAAAAGGCACTGCTAACATAAAACGTCCGAATAAACAACAAACTTAAAAAGTCTTAATATAATGTCTCTCATCACGATCCATTAGGTGTACATGACGGCATTGTAGCTAGCCGGTTAGCTTCCAGGTCTACACAGAAGTCAGTAAAGTCTATTAACAAACCGTGCTAGCAAAGCTAGTGTGGCTCGCGTTCCAACTCCGACCTGGTCAGCAGTGCAGCTAGTCAGCTCTCGGGGTGCGTTGGTAGCCAGCCGCGAAGGTGTCAGCCTCCTCGGGGGATGGGAACCTCTTCTTTACTCCGCCATCCAGTGTTATCTGCAGGCGAGCTGGGAAGAGCAGAGCCGGCCTTAGAGCGAGGTTGTACAGCTTGGTCATGACCGCCCGGTATTTGGCACGTTCCTCTACCACCTCCGGAGCATAATCTTTGAAAATCTGGACAGGGGACCCACGATATTGAAGCGTGCCCCGTTTCTTGCGTGCCTCCCGTATTATCAGGTCCTTGGTCTGGTAGCGATGGAGACGAATGATTACGGGCCGCGGCCGCGACCCGGGTTGTGGTTTAGCGACGAGTGCCCTGTGAGCCCGATCCAGTTCGGGGGGAGACTGAAGGGTCTCGTCACTTAATAACTCGACCAGGAGGTCGGAGAAAAAGCTCGTGGGTCGGGGTCCCTCAATGGATTCCGGCAGACCAATGATGCGGATGTTATTCCTGCGGCTCCGACTCTCCAAATCGATAGCCTTTGCCGCTAGCCTAGCGTTGCTATCTTTCAGGGCCGCACACTGCTCCTCCAAAACTTGAATACGTTGAACACACAATTCAGCTTCAGTTTCCACGGAGTCGAGGCGTTGACCGTGTTCCTTAATCGTGGTCTGCATCTTGACAAGTTTAGTCTCCAAAGCAGCAAACGTGTTCTTTATGTCAGCTGAGACACTGGCCGAGATACTTGCCCTGTGATCCTCCAGTAGGCTAGCTATGCTAGTCAAACACGTAGAGCCGCATGAGGCAGAGGCTTCTGCTTCGGTTTTCTTTTGCAGTTTGGAGGATTTCGACATTTTGTTTTAGCCTTCAGTGAATAATGATGTTTATTCTTCAGTTTCAGTCGCAGGGGTGTCAAACAGTAAAAGTTTTTAAGAGTATAATGTAGATAGAGCTACGAGGAACAGAGACTACGCAGCGTTCACATGCTCACCCAACGGGAAGTCCCCCACATTTCAAGATTGATATCACTCTTGAGAGGCGATTAGCGAAACCATGAAAACTGGAAGCAGGGGAAAAAAAACTAGCCTTGTTCTGTTCAATATCAGTGCTGCTGGAGTAAGACGTAACAGGTGGAAACAGTTAAAGCCACTTTAAAACAAGGTTTATAGAGATACTACAAAGGTAGCTCAAGTACCAGTTTCTTGGTATGAATGAAAACAATTGTTTGCCCCACTTTGTTTTTTTATGCCAAGCTAGCTGATGGTCTCCATGGTACTAACTTCCTATATTTTAAAGATATGAGTCATGTAATAATCTTTTCCTCAACTAGTAAGTGATTCAATTACCTAAAAGGTGAAATGTTTGCTTTTGAGACATGTATGAGCTGTATATTCACATTTGGACAGGTATATTAGCATATCAAAAAACCCAGCTTTTCCACATGGGTGAAGAGCATGCTAGGTACTCCTTCTCTGCCCATTTCTGTATTTTCTCCACATTGCACTGGGGCTTCGAGTAAATATGCCAAGGTTAGAGAGGCCTAGCTGCTTGTGCAGACTGAGAGGAAAATTAATTGAATTTCCAACAAGCATGCTGATGCAAGCTATGGATAGAAAACTCAAATCCTTTTTGAGCAGTGTTTATGCAGACAAATAATGGAGTAATGGAAGGAAGGAGAATTATACAAAAACAGCTAAGTAATGGCAATACTTTGCCTTCTGTTGCTTCGGTGGTGCAATCGCTCACATTTATATAAAATTAAACAGACTTGGAATAAAACGGAAACAAAGCATGAATGATTTAGCGTGGTTGATTTTGGAAGAAAAAAAAAAAAAACTCTTTCCATCTTAATAGACAGTGAACGCTGTGGGCCAGAGCTGTGGCTTTGTCATAATGCATTAGTGGAATCAAACTTTAAATAGATGGGTGTCCTCTTTAGGGAGGAATAGGCTGCTTTGCTTTTCTCCTTGTGTTATTTGAAGTCCAATGTGACTTGCTGTAGGCTAGTTCAGCTTGTTTCCGGATTAAAGAAGGAATCTTGTCTGGGACACAACACAGAAAGGAGACTGTTTAGAAAAAAGGGCCGTAGCAAATATAGAAGATGAAAGGCACAAAAGCAGCTTCCACATCCTGTTGTTGGTGATGCAAAGCACTGTGAAATGCTTTTTTTTCCTTCATAATACTGAGCTGTTCCAAATGCAGGATGTTCAGTAGTTGCTTCATAAATTGTAGTTTTCTGGTTATTTAATCTGGTGTACTTGTTATAAATATTTCTTATAAAGACACATGACTTATTGAAGGAATAAACCTCAGATGTTTCTTAGATGGGGATAAATTGTTGGAAAAAAAGTGCGACTTGTGAATTTTTTATGAAGTGCTTTTGAAAACTAACCCTGGTACTTAACTGTTTACACACACACACACACACACACACACACACACACACACACACACACACACACTGGTCTTAAAATGTTTTTTAAGCAGAGGGGGTTGATCTTTGGGGCCAAGTAACAGTTGGCTTTGATTATAAGTTTGTTCTTTCAAGCTGAATGATTTATTATAGTGCACACAAGTGTTTTATATGTCTCTTTTTAGAATTATATTCATGTTGAATATAACTCAACATCATTTTTTAAATACAACGTTTTTCCTTCCTTTTCCTTCAGTATTTGAATTTTATGTTGACGTTGCTTAAAGCTGTGAATACGTCCAGTTCGGGAAAAACTCGTTATAGTGTTGCTTTAACTGCCTTTTTTTTTCTGCAGTATCTCATTGTATCTCATGCAGTATCTCATTTCTTGCCTTCTAAGACCCCCCCCCCCCCACACACACACACACACACACACACACACACACCTCATCTTTGTCTGACAGGCTTAAACTGAATACAGGACCTATGTGAACAAGCAGCTCAGGAAGATTTCAGCGGCAGGCTGTCCTGAAATGTACGAGAATTTTCAGGAGTGCATTTGTGAAAGTAGCTTTACAGAGTCTCAAAATCTCAAAGTCAGTCGTGACTGTGCATACACGAGAGCCTAGAGATAGTGCCCGAAAGCACAATGCAATAAGACCAGCTTAGCAAGGAAGTAGCACTGGAAGTAGAGGGGAAATTTGCCCGACTTTTGTATTACTTGTTAATTTATGTGTGTCAATCAGTGGAGACCCCAACTTGTTTCCACCCTTCAATGCTAAGCTAATGCTCCCAGCTTTGTAGCTTCATTGCATAGACATGAGAATGGAATCAAGCTGTTCAACTTGCGCCCAACAATATTTATTTACAGACTCTACATCTTTACTCAGGAGCAGTCTGGAGTTTCACCATGGGAAGTGTTCTGGTTTTCCCTTTGTCATACATTTGTAGTCTGAGCTGTATTGACTACGGTAGTAACATTTCAGCAGGCTTTGGATTGCCTTTTTGATAACATGTGCTATATAAATACACTTGCCTTACCTTGCCTTAATGTTAGGAGATACAAAAAGCAGGCGGAGTGTTAATCTGCACGAATGGCATAGCAGATCCCATCAGTGGTAATCTAAAGAAAGATTATTTATTTCTACAAACAGATACCTGCATAGTGAAGCTAACAATCCATTATAGCTCAAACCTGGCTTCACCAGTACATCAGAAGAATTCTTATCCGTTCCCAGAGTGATGTATTGTCTATCAGACAAGAATTGGTAAGTGGACTTGAGCTTGTAAGGCGCCTTTCTACTCTTCTGACTACTTTCAGCGCTTTTACAATGCAGATTACATCTAAACATTCACACACTGATAGCACAGGTTGCTATGTAAAGTATCTATCAGTATTAACTGATTCTATTCATACACATTTAAATGCTGCAGGACCTGGGGATTGAACCCCCGGCCTTCCGGTTGAGCTGCATCTGACTCTACCTCTATGCTGTTGTGATAAATGGTTATTGCAGATGGGTTACGGTCTCAGTGATCGAGTGAATGATGATTTTCTTAATTATCAAACATGTTTTGATTGTAATATAAAAACATGGAGCCCTTTGGATGACATTGTCACATGTGTCGTTGCTGCTGCTTCAATTTGGTAATTAACAATTCATAATAATAATAAATTTTATTTGAGGGCGCCTTTCAAAAAACGCAAGGACACCTTACATGCAGGGTTTTAAAAAGACAATAAAACATAAACATAAAAAGTTAAAAAGGAGAAATTGAAAGATTTACATAACAATAAAAACAGGAGTGAAATGGATGGGTCAGAGTGAGTATAGGCTTGTTTGAACAGATGGGTTTTAAGATGTGATTTAAAGATTGTTAGTGAGTCAATGTTACGGATGTCAGGTGGCAGGGAGTTCCAGAGGTGGAGGGGCAGAGCGGCTGAAGGATCTGGACCCCATGGTGGTCAAGCGGGCAGGAGGGATGAGGAGGCTGAGGGAGGAAGATGATCTGAGGGTCCGATTGGGTGTTTATGTGGAGGAGTTCAGTGAGGTAAGGAGGGGCGAGGTATTTAGCAAATCTATTCAACAGTCAAAAATGACGAGAAGCCATTCTCTGCTTCAGTCATTTTTAATTAAATTAAAGAATTTCAAAGGTAAAGACAGGTCAAAGAAGTGAAGTGTTTTGGACAACCTGAATGCACCTCTCCTGAGCTCTTGTTGGCTGCAGATCTTTGCCAGGAGGGAAACACGGTCACTGAGCCATTCAGGCGAAAGGAGAGAAGAACAGAATGCTGGGTCTAATCCTCTCAAAGCTTTGAAAGATGTCATAAAAGTTTTAAAGCCATAATTCTGTTTTTTTTAATCCATTCAGAGAGGCTCTGGCCCAGTCGGGGACCTTGTTCATGATTCCGTTTAACAGCTGCAAAGTCACCAGCAAAGGTAGTTGTACCTGTCTGCAGCTGTGTCACAGTGCTATGGGATTTGGAGGGTTAGTTGGAGGTCATTGTGTTTGTGCTGTGCTAAGTTTGAATGAGAGTTAGTTCAGGGGAAGGAGGGATTTTAAACTAACAATCATGGACACAGTTGAACTTTTCAAAAGGCCAAGCCTTGTCTGAAGTTAGAGAGGCTGTTGTTTGCAAAATGCATTCACTTCTAGCAATTGTGAACTCAGCAAACTCAGCAGGCTCTCAATCCAATTCATTTTACAGTATTGAATTCACTCCTCTATATGTCAAAATAGCTTTGATAATGTTGTCCAGTCTCCATATGAAAAGTAAAAAGCATAGAAAATAAGGATTTTGAATGACGAGTGATACCTCCACGTCAACAAACTGATTGCTTCCTTATAATTGACATGTCCACAGGAGGTGAATGTGTTAATGGAGTGTTAATGATCCAGAGGTAAAGGAAGGTGCAAATTGCACTCCTCGACAATGCTTCATTTATTCACTACCTTTTTTGCGAGGCGTGTTTTGGCTGTGACCTTCAGAAGAATGGCACGTCACTAATTATTATAGGCTTCTCTGGAATACATCAGCTTGTCAGAGAATGTGATCCATGGAGCTTGTTATAAGTGGCAAGTTTCTGATGAACAGCAGGTTAAGGGCAGTAAACAAGAATCTGAAATGAAAGAAACCTTTGTTGTCCACAGCAAAGCAAAATTATATTTTCATTTGACATGGTGCTTCACTAACAGTGTTTTGACAGAAGTAATAAGGTCAAGGAAAGTAAAGAAGCAACATTTGGATATGAAAATGCTCCTTTTCATGCAGGAATTATAAGTGAATGCCATCATTTCTGATTGGGTCCTGCACAATAATGAAGAATGACACTGAATCAGAGAGTCCATCATCCATGAGGGATGAGGATTGAGATCAGGTCAAAGTGGGCAAAGTTCAGTCACACCTCTAGACTGTCAAGAATAGATTTGTTTCAAAATCTGCTGTATGTCAATTTCAGAAGTCAAAGAACAGATCACTGCTCATACAAAGTATACTGTATGTAACCCTGTCCTCTGCCTGTTTGTTAATGTTTTGCTTCGTTTATCACGGGTCGGTTCAGGGCGGGGAGCTAATGTGCTTCCCCAGCCAATGACAGCACATGGGTGAGTTTAGAAATGGATTCAGCGGTTGGAAGTAATTTAAAGCAGCAAATATGAAAGTCATGGACTTAGCGCCAAAGAGGACCTTGGGTTGGCTTTTACTCGCAGGCGTTGAATTGACCTGCCAGTGCCAAACACCAGCGGTTAGCTTTTGCTAGCCTGTGGTAGCTTTAGGTGCAAGCAGTAAGCATTCACACTACATCCTGTAGTGAGTTTGGACTTCTTTAAAAGCTGATTTTTGCTCCTGAGTGAAAGCTGAAGAAACCAGATGGTTAATTGCGGTTTAATTATTCTTTATTGTCAAACTAACAGAAACATTTCACCATCATCAGCTCAGTGCACGGAGCTGTAAACACTGATATAACACTTAGCCTACTGGTCCGCTGCTTACTGAGGTTCCACACCATACACTGTATTATTTACAATAACGTCCACACTAACAGGTTTGGGACGTTCGGGTCATTTTGTGTCAAACAGTGAAGGGTCTTTGGTGTTGCACGTTTTAGTTGCAGTGTTAGGCACAGTCTCCAAACTCCTGAAGTTGTAGAAGATACTTTGAGCTGGCAGGCTCAGCGCATTTCTTCTTTGTTGCTAATGCTAATTTTAGCTGTGTTTTCATTCCTCTCTGAATGTCTGTAAGGCCCCCCCCCCCCCCCCCCATTTGATCAAAAAAAAATATATATTGCAATAATTATTGTTATCATTTAATCGCCCAGGCCTCGTGGAAGGGCGTGTAAAATGGTTTGCATCTTCTTTTGTATTCCTCTTTAGCATTGTTTTATAATTATGCCTTGATCTCGTTGCACTTTCGGAATATGGAGTGTGTTTTCAGTTGCCCTGCCAATCCCACCAAGCATGTTGATAGTATCATTATTCATATCGAAGTCATTACTGCCCCGTGTTTGATTCATTTTGTCATTTATGTCACTGGAACAACCGCCCTTGGCTCACTTTTTGGAGCAGCTTGGCTTCTCCTCATCGGCCTCATGGCTGATAAATGACTTTGTGAAAAGTGATACGGTGTCCTGCAGGGGAAAAAAAAAATTGAAATTGAATCCTGGCCTCTGTCGGCAGTCTCATCTGTCATCTTTTCAATATTGATGTCCATTATGTTTATGGATTATTTGACTGTCTTCTGTTCTCTGGCCCAGCTCGCCCTGTCAGATCGGCCACTTGGGGCAGCGGCCCGTTGATAATGTCATTTTGATTGATGGCTTTCAAAGTTTAATTGTCAGCATGGTCTTCTTTTAATGGAGCTTCCCAATGCAACAGAGAGACCACGTCTCAGATGACTCAGATGAAATCAAGCCATGCACACTGCTTGCAGTGAGATGCAGATACAACATAGATTCAGTATCATAATCCCGGGCCATTATCAGCTATCTGGCTCATGTTTATTGCTTCCTGTATCACCTTTCATAGATCGCATGTCAGTTTACTGGAAGAAAACAGCTCTCGCTAAGATTTATCACACCTGCCAATAGGCCTAATTTTGTTTTGCTGGCATGGTGCAGTTATTCTGCTGCCTGTGTACAGCTCTTCTGGAACACTCAATGCAATTGAATCTATGTATATGGAGTGATTTATCATGAACAGAGATAAAACTAATGCAGTCTGACGCAACAGCCTTGCATCCACTGCTTAGTGTTGATGGAACTTCATGGTGATTTTGTAAGCTTTTGTGTTTCTGTTTATTTGTACGGTGTTTAACAAAGAGCTGTTTCTAATAGTATCCCCACTAATTTATCTGAACGAGGGTAGGCTTTAGTATACCAACACTCTCCTCTTATTCTGTGTATGATGTTTTTTAACCTGCGTTGATGAACATTCATTAATAATTAACAGCTTTTGACTCATGGATTGTCCTTAACCAATTCTCCACATACAATATCTATTTCAGTTCACAATAGTGATTGTATGCATTTTTAATGCTATATAATGACATTGTACAACAGTGTCTCCAACTCATGTAACCTCCTCTTTATACCCACGAGAGCTAAATTAGCCTTCCCACAGGTGGTAGGCAGCTACAGGCTGTGAAACAGTCATCCGGGCTTATTAAAGGGCCAGTAGATTGGCCCTCACAGTTAATGATTGAAATCAATGTATGAGGGAAAAGATTGGCCTGCACACCTGCTCAGATGCCAAAAATCACATGTCTTGTACAGATGATAATTTTTGAAGGTGATCATTTTTGAACAAAGGATGGGGGCCACACCCAGATGTATTTATTTTAACAACAATAGGCTGATAGGCACTCGGATGGCAAGTGTGCTAACATATTCAAAATGTCCCACGTCCGTAATGATCACCCAAACAAGACTCTTTTTTTCCCTTGTCAGTATACTATGGCTGCTAGAGGTGCTGCCTGCCTGATTATTAGCATAGATATCATTGGTATAAGCTGCTGCCTGTGTAGTCTCATATTACATCACATAGCCATCACCCATACAATCTTTACAGATCTATAGTTGCTCCAGGGTTGGTTTAAAACATGTTATGTCTGAGCCTGTCTTCTTTGAAGGGTGATTCAGTAAGAATAGTGAGCCATGTGGGGTTAACATTGAATCTGTTTTAGATACCACACACACACACACACACACACACACACACTGAGATGTGGGGAATATCAGCCCATGTTTTTTTTTTTCATTCCTCTCTTCTGTCTCTCCCCTGTGTGTTTGCTATCAAGGTCGCAGTGGTCTTGCTCTGTTTTCCAGGGATGTGTGGGCTTCATTCATCATCCCTATGATAGCTGCATGCTACAGTGCCCTAAATCTGCTGTCTGTGTTTGGGTGTGTGTCTTTGTGTGTGTGTATACAGCAATGTGGGGTTGTTTGCTCACTAAAAGAAATTGTTCTTGCGATCCCTCCGTATGTTCATGCAATTAAATGATTCCTTTCCTCGTTGCTCCCACTAAAACTGCTATTTTGTTTTACTGATTGTCTACAGGCAGAGAGGCTGTAACGCACCATGACTGTTTCCTTGTACTGTTTTTGCTTATGTTTTTTTTTTGCTCTGTAGGCTAGATATCAGCTCCAGTTTACATCTGCACAGTCTGTGCTTTGACTTCTCTGGTGACTAAACACTCCAGTGGTATTATGCAAAATTGACTGTACTGTTGTGATAATGTAGCCATTTTACAGATTTAAATGAGAGATAGGATGTTGTTCCAGCCTGTTCTCACAGCCAAGTTGTCACATATCAGCATTGTGTCAGCTCTTGATGTGTGATACAGACACACAGGCATTACATCAGTCTGTCAGATAATTTCAATACAAACCAAAGACGGTGTGAAACATGGGTGTAGCTCAGTGAAGTCTCTAATTTGTTTCTGTTGAGGCTTTATGAAGCTCAACAATCGTGGCCGTCATATTGGAAATGCCACCTCATCCTAACTTTAGATCAGTCTGTAAACATGCAGAGAAGATGGAGCTCAGACGCGTCTTCAGGCAAACAAGAAAACCTATCGGACCAATCAGCCGCGCGTTGTGTTTTTGTTGCTTTCTTTTCTTATGTTGTTGTTTGAGATGGGACCTAACGCAGAATTTCTTGGTTACTGGGGCCAGACGAGAGTGGACACTCAAGGGACTGCAGCTTTTTGAACTTCCATTGGCTTTATTTCCATTTTCATTGGATCGTCACATAAAGAGTCGTGTGAAGTCATGTAATGGGTCTCACAGCACATAACATCATTCATTACCATCATTATATAATGTTATATATATGTTTTGTCGAGTTAATATGTTAAGACAGAAAAGCTGCTCTGCTAGCTAAGTTAACTAATCACCATCATTTGACGCTAGAGGAGGTTATGTCCATCAAGTGTCTCGCCCCCATATTTAAGGCCAGACCAGCAACATTCAGTCATTTACCATTTTATTTGATCGCCATTATCTTTTCCACTTATCAGTGTCTTACTTTCTCTTTTTTTCCACTTTTTTTTTTTTTTTTTTTTTCATTTCAGTCCCAGACTGATTTTTCCTCTTCATTTTTCTACAGTGACTTGTCAAACTGTCACAGTTTTCACAGGAATAATTTATCTGATGTTTAGCACCGCTACAAGAGTGAGTTATGTCATTGCACATATTGAGCCTCTCCTTTGTCAGCCTTCAGGGGCCGTCTACTGGCCTGGGGTCCCTACTGGCCTGGGGTCCCAAGTAGTTGTCTTTGTGGCTATTGACAAGCTGCACCTCTGTTTGTGTTTTGAAAACTTAGGAAAAGAACTTGTAATCTTTACTGAAATCCCTTTGGACCATGATACCAGCATGCCATCTGAAATCACCTTTATTATACCTTCTTTGTATTCATTGTAGATTAAGTGCATAGTCATGTGCTAATCTTATTTATACCTTTGCCTTCGGTGAGTTTGTTCCTTTGAGGTTAAATACAAAAAATGATGCACCTATTTCTTCTTCTAGGACAAATCTATAAACATCACAAATGGAATTTATGGTTGTAAAGGTTTTAATATTGTTATACTCAGTGGTGCAGTCCTTGTTTCTGTCTTACAACCTACATTAGACAAACCAGTGGACCAGTGCTTGCTTCCACAAAAGCATCTCAGCCTGCTGCCGTGAAATGAGCTCAGAGCAGGTCACGCTGGTTTTCCTCCCTCACAGCAAACCTTTGCTATTTTCTAGAGGGAAAGCTTTTTGAGTGCATGAGTAGCATCACCAGAGGAGTCTCGGGTTTCTCACGGTGTTGATTTCAGTTGTGTTATCATGAACTTGTGCGCATACAAGCATTTACACAGTTTCATCTGCAGCATGGCTGACACCAGGAGCAGTATCAAAGATGCTATTTTAGCCCTGAATAAAGGTTCATGCAACATTTATAAATGAATGACCATTTACGCTTTCTTTCTTTTTATCTCTTACCCTTGTCGTCTCACCATTAACTCAACCTTCACGGTCAAATCTCGTCTTCTCTTTCAAGTTGCATCTTGGTTTTTTTCTTACCTATGCTCGCTTCCTCTTCACTCTCCGTTCTTCTAAAGTCACACCACAGCTAAGCTTACAACAAGGAATATTGTGTTTATTAAGGGGAGCAGCTGGAAACAAGAGGAACAAATCAAAGAAGGGATTTTTTTTTGTTGTACTTGTCACAGATCAGGCGAGTCGACCGGTCTGGTCCAGGCATGGATCGATATGAGGTGATGTAGATGGTGTTTGTAGATGGTGTGTGTGTGTGTGTGTGTGTGTGTGTGTGTGTGTGTGTCTGGGGTGGGTTGGGGGGGTTTGTAGAGGTAGTAGAAGGGCTAATCATTTCAGTCATTATCCAGCCTTGTCTCCTGATTTGAGGGATTAGGAGACGCAGAAACAAGGGAGATGTTGTGTTCGTGCTACAGGAGACTCTATCAGGGATTTGAGGAGAGGAAAACACTGCCTGTCCCCAGTTGCCTTTGGTAATTGGGGCTGCAGTACTGTGTGTGTGTGTGTGTGTGTGTGAGAGGAAGAGTGTGCATAAAAGATGTGTCAGGACAGAGAGAAGAGGGACAGGAGACAGTGTCGGCATCAGTGTCACACATGAACGTGCACACCTGTAAGAAACACCATGACTCTCCTTTAACAGGAGAGCTTACGTGCTTGCCTGCCCACGAGCTGTTATGTGGAGCCGATCGTTTGACAGAGTGAAGCTAAAGAAACCAGCTAGTGAGAGCCGGTGGAAATTTCACACATCACTTCGCACAGGACAGTATGAAATAAGTACAGCCACAGTGAGGTGATCAAAGAGTCACCAGGCTGGCTGATTCAATCCTGCCTGACCAAGACCTTAAACTCTGACGTGAGGAAATCACTTTCTATTAAAGTGTTGGGGATTTATCGGCTTTGTTAAATTAGTTAGATTGTTGAAAAGGAGACGTGACTGAGTTTACTTCGTCTGGTTGGTGTTTCATGTTTAATGTTTAAAAAAAAGTTAAGTATGCATTAAATCACACTACAGACTTTCAAGTACTCCTGCTGATATAGGAGGAATTTATTTAAGTGTTTCCAACATTTGCTCAAACACTGTGAAATATTTGCAAATTTAAGATGTGATTTATTTGAGACACAAACCCCTGCGGTTACATACAATGCTGATTATTAATAACAGATAATATAATCATGATTTTCAATATTCATTCTTCATTCAAGATATCTGAATAACTATACAGGGTTTGGAAAATGTTACATTTTCTTTCTGTATGTCTTTGTACTTTAAGAATTACTGAACCAACTTTCGAATTAGATAAACTAATTTTCCCACAATGCAATTGACTGATTACCTCTTGAATAAAACTCTTCTTCTGAACCAACATCTCACTTCTTATTATATGTATCAAATCCGCTGGCGACAAAAGGCCGTCGTAATGAACCTTTGCTTCACAAATCTTCGCCATAATGAAACTTCGACATCACTCGCATTACTGGGACTTAACACACTGTCCCAGTGTGTGATTTTTCATTGCATAACGTTTTGTTAAAAAAAAAACAAAGAGCAGTTGCTTCACATATAAAGCTGCTCAGAAATGCACACACAGCGCGTTCCCTTCCCACCAGTTCAGACGTTTAACAGTGATGCTGTATTACCCTGTAAACCCCTCTGTCCCTGTCTATTAATGCCTGCTAAGTGGTGAGATGTTTTTACTCTACCATTATGCCTCTGTGACATTTACATCAGCGCTGAGCCCCTAAGTCAACATGACCTTGGTGACATCCTAAATGACCCATCAGTGTTCAAGCTTCTTGACCACTCACTTAAAGCTACAGAAACAATTTTATCTCAGATATAAGTCGATATCACTCAATTTGTTCACCAGTCAATTAGCCTTTCATTTGAGTTTCAGTGTATTACACTAACAGTTCTCTATTAGCAGCAGAGTGTGCTATATGGACTACAACAATGCACGAACATGCATATTTACCTTCCAGTTCAGTGACCATCTTGTCTTCATTATAGTGTATTTATTTTCCACCAGTGTGTAAATGTGTATCTATATCTACAGGCCGAACAGATATCGGCCTTCATATCTCTATCACAGTTTGTTTCAATCACTATTGATATTGGTACCCTCCCCAAAAATCTAGTATCAGTCGGTCCCTCGAACACAGTGGAGTGTCTATATATTTTTTATTGTACATTTCTCTTCAGTTTTTTTTTGTCTGGAGCTGCAGATAAACAGTTCAGATGTGTTTGTCCAGAGGCTCATGGGCCTCCGCGTTGAACCTCACAGCTCTAAGTTTTGTTAAACTATTGTGAAGGGATATGAGAGACAGCTGACACAGGTTCAGCCTGCACAGCTTGTTGTTATTAATCAATCCCAGGTTTTCATTCTTGTTTCTGCCAGCTTTGCACATACCACCTCTGGTCTTTCTGGCAGAACATACTGTATGTATCTACACACTCAGTAAAGCATCAGCCAAAATGATCTACAAAGCCATATATTTTCCATGCATTCAGCTGCTTTCATTAGTTATTTTTTTATCATACTTGACATTTAAGGTGCAATTTGAAAACTTGAAATATATATATTGTATTAGATTGTGGTATTTGTTGAATATCTGCTGGTATTGGCTCCACTGGTGGGCTACACGCCAACGCAGCTTCACACCACAGTCGCTATCTTGTCAGTCGTGTGACCTGAAGGTAAAGCAAACCGCAGCTGGGAATACAGAATGTACATCTTTCCACCTGACTGCAAATGTTCAACATTCAGAGGACACGCTGTCGCACCGGCTCGGCTGCCTTCCGACACCTGCAGCTTCAGAACCAGCTTGAAAAAAAGGAGGAAGGGGGGAGAAAAGAAAAAAAAACACTGGGAGCCAAAGCAGGACGTTGGAAAGGAGCTTAACATCCTCTGCAAAGGAACTTCTCACTCATGTAGGCAGTATTGTGTTTTTTGGACACGGGCAAAAGATGAGAAATGAAGCTGTTGGGATAATCTTAGCCAACGGCGACAAAATCCAAGCTGAGTGTTACGGAGGAGGCCCATAATATTCTGACAGTATTCAACAGTGAAAGACAGTGAAAGTGAAGTTAACCGACTTCGACCTTAAAATAAGAGCCGAACCAGACTTAAGCTCGACAGCAGAAAATCAGGTTAAACCTCTTCACAGCAGTTCTTTCCATTTCATCCAGCGTGTCGCAAGGGACGATGAGAAGTAACAAGCGTTCAGAGGGGAAAATGAAGGAGGGGACACAGGGGAGCGATGCACAGTGGCTGCAGTGTGGGTGTCTGTGCATGTGTGCGAGTTGGGAAGATAAAAGATGTGACATGGGGAAATGATGCCAAGTGCCTCCTTTTTCGTCTTCTTTTCCAAAGTTGTCCTCGTGGGGCCCACTAAGTTTAAAAATAGAGTTTTTTCTAATGGAGGAGTGGGCCGAGGGGAGAGCGAAGATGAGTGAAAGCGAGCAGAGACTGGAGGAGTCCTCTGTGGTACGAGAATGCAATTTGAGATTGGCCGGATTGCTTTTTTTTTCTCTCTCTCTCTCTCCTTCTCTCTTCTCCCCCTTGGCCGATCATGAAGCGTGATATGCACCGACGGGGTCCCTAAGCCGCCATAAACCTGACGCCAGTACCCACACCGCCGCCAAGGAGCCGTCGCACTCACAGCGCGAGAAAATCAGTGTGATGAAATAAAAGAGGGTCTCCAGAAAGATCAGCGGGGATATTGGGAATGATAGATGAGAGTCAGGCGATGGGGGGGGGGGGGGGGGGGGGGGGGAATGGGGAAAGGATGAGGGAGTAAGCTTGGGTGGGATTATGGGGGGATATGGCAGAATGTGAATGCACTTGAGTTGTCCGAGGATGATTTCTCACGGTCACATTGCATGTGAGCGGTGCATGGTTAAGGGCCTTTGTTACAGATTTTCGCTCCCTCTGACTTAACCAGCAGGGTTTAGCTAAAATACTCACACAGGAAGTATTGTCTGGGCTCAAACACGCATTGAATGATTTCTTTTGTCTCTTTCAGGAGGAGAGGGCTCAGCAGAGGCGGGGCAGAAGGAAACATCCACCTGTGATATTTGCCAGTTCGGGGCTGAGTGTGATGTGGACGCAGAGGATGTTTGGTGAGTTTGAACACCATAAAACACTTTTTGTAGAGTTACACATCTTAACCCCTTGTCACCTATTGTCGTGAATTTGCATCAAACCGCTTCCGCTCCAAATGCAGACAAAATAGCACCCGTATTCCTCCACTGTCGGTTGATGCACTTTCAATACGAACCTAGGAACCTTTTGCAAGCATTAGATTGTCATTGGACCAGTCGGAGACTAAACATCTGTTCTATGTGTTATTTTATGTGCTATTGTCAAATTCACTTTCTTCTTCTTCTTCTTCTTCTTTAATTTAGCACATACCTGAAAGTAGAAACACTTGTGAAAGAAATGTTTTAATACTTGGAAACAAATTCAGCGGTCTAGGGGTTAAATCAAATGATCTTGACTCTCATTAACACTGTGTTACAAAGCACTCCTCTACACTTGTGATTGTTGCCATTCAAGGTTCCTGAAAGGGCTTTTCAGCTGGATTAAGTTAATATTGATGCACCCTGATGATCTAAAAAGCAAACGAGACCATTCGCAGCAAGATAGATTGTTTATATATAATTATTTTAAAGGCCTGAAACCAAAGCCGCAGGCTTGGTATCTGATTACGTGGTGAACTGTTAGCGGAGACGTGCCCTATTTTGCCCTGTTTGTTTTGGTTTCATGTTGGCGAAAGCTTCTGTTGTGATTTTGAGGAACCAGTTTCTAAATAATTCAGAAAAAAAAACAGAGCATGTTTTATTTCTTTGTGTGAATGCAGCACGCTTCTGTATCATCTTTCATATTGTTTGAAACCTGTAAAGTTTCATGTTGTAGCGAGCACAGTTTACCAAAGTCACGCTCCTTGCCTGTGTAAGCTGATTCTTATTCTGATAATACCGCTACCATACGTCTGTGCATTTATTGCAGTGTTGAATACCTGAGGGTTTAGATTTGAACTCCTCTCTATACTGCTCAACCCTGCTGCTCAACACCCACTGAGGTTTAGTGCATGGTTGACCATTTCATTTAACCTCAATTACCAGAGCGGGGCACAGAGAGAGAGGAGATTTTCGCTTATTCTGGAAATCCAATTACGAACCCTACAGGACTCAGCAATGTCAGGCCCAAAATGACTTTGACTCACAAGAGGAAAAACTAGTTCAGAGAAGAAATAATGTTTGTCATGAATTTAACCATTTGCTGCAGATGAGGGGGATGCAGGTAGCGTGGGTTATCAGCTCACTCATGCACATTAGTGGAAAAAAGCAGTGCTAAAAACATCCTCAGGGATGCAAAGTAAACACAAGGGTGCAAAGACCAATTAGAGGAGAGCTCAACTGGTGAGCTGTTTCCTTCACCTGGCAGAAGCATCAGTGTATTTGCCTTCTGCAGCATGATTGGAGCTTAAATGAACCAACATCACTGATGTGGTGTGGAACAAGGATCAGCTGCTATCAGCAAAAGGGAGAGCAGTGCTTAGAAGAAATCCCAGACGTACCGCTGGAAATTAGACGTGCCCTGAGAGGATGACTCTATCAAACTGCTCGATGTAATGGAAAGATAATGTACCCTGGTGTGCAATAACCGTAATGCAAAAGGAACAGCTTCATGATGCATTCTGTGCCTCGCTGCAAATACCAAACAGCTGGACTCCGCTCCCCCTGATGCCACCCACTTTCACAAATGCACCTTAATATTCCACTAAAACACAGAAATGGATTTAGTGGCAATTTCTTAATCCCCCAAGGTAGAATTTAGAAGGTCACAACAGCAAAACGCACTGTCGAAGATGTGTGCACACAAAACTGAAAACATAAAAGGAAATGGAGCCTCAAGAACAGTCAGTGTAACCCCCGACAAAAGAAATGAAACCTATCCCACCACATTAAAAAGTTGTTCAACAAAACAGGAGGCGAGCCAAAGGGAAAAATACATACGGTAGAAATTGGGATAGTTTTGAAGAAGCCGTGTAGTTTGATGCTGTTACCATTAAGTTCATGGACAAACTGTGCTCAGGTATTTAACACTACATTTAATGTTGTTTTTCATTCAATAGAGGAATTCTAATGGAGCCTCATTCACCTTAATCACCCTTTTAAAAAAACATCAAATGATAACAACTATAATCCGGATCTCTCAGCAGACAAAGGTAGAATCTGTGTGTAAACCATAGAGCAGCTGGAGGCGACCAAGTGGAGCATGATTGACTGTAGTGGTTACGGAGTGTATAACTGTATTTGATCATGAAGCCCACTGTTCCTCTACACTTCTGTGGACCATCTGTGAAGTTTAAGAGCTGCTTTTTAACTTCACTGTGAAAGAAGCAGACTAGAAATCAGCATCATCAACACTCACTTTTATTCATTTATTTATCCGTTTATTGTTCAGACACATACATGTAGGAATTGTTATATCTACTTCAAGGGCGATAGATGATCTTGTCTAAGAATGAGAATTAAGAACAATAGCTAAGATAACACCTATAAACAAGCAAAAAGTAGTAAAAGTAAAAAATCCAGTGTCATAGTCCAATTGTCATTTAGTGTTCGTAGTTTTGCCATTGTTTAAGTCGGTGTTTCTCAGCTGGTGGGTCGGGAACCAAAAGTGGGTCTCGGAGCCATTTCCATTGGGTCACTAATGTGTGCCTAGGAAACATATTGTGTCAAAATGTCGATGAAGACTTTTTTCAATGTGTGTTCTGTTTGTACTGCCTCAGGTCCAAACTGCACAATTTGTATTTAAAAAAATCTTAAAAAATCATAGAAATCATAAAAAATGTCTGATATTCTGTGATCTTGACCATTTGAGATCTACTGGTTTTAGGCTTTCTTTCGCCTTGAAGCTTTGGAGTCAATTCATGTTTTCATTCCTGATGGGACATCCCCACTGTGAAACGTGTACATCATTACGGCTCTGCATGTGGTGACAGTTATGCATTATCATGGTGCGATCTGATGTCTCTTGATAGGAAAGTGAACATCCAGGCTAAGATTATGCAAAGTGCAAACATAGTCAGAATGATCCTGTGTTTCCATCCTGAGTGTGTTTAATCAGTGTGTGGGTGTGCAAAGTGGTGTGTACCATGAGTTGGATGGGCACAGGTTATTTTAGCTGGGTGGCAGGGGCAGATCCAGGGGGTGTCCAGGGTGGCCTGCTGCTGCTTGTATGTCTAACTCTGAATAGCCATAGCCACTTGAAAAGTCATGCACAAGAAAGAAAGTTGATCAATATATTTCTACCTCATGTCTTTATTGTATGCACTACTAAAGTAGAATAGATAGGCTGTAGTGGTATTTGTAAAATCCTAATGATACTTATCTCCTGGTGGAAATAGTAGCTAACATAAGCAGACTTGTTAATGTTCAAGTGTGCCTTCTTCTTAACAGGAAACTACATGTACACTTTAATCAGGCAAAAGCTCAAAGGTGTTGAGATGCCACTGCATCTGTTAAATAATCAGACAGGTAATTGCAACCCAGCAGCAGGTAATTTTCATCAAACCGCAGCAAACCTATGACCTGGCGGAGGATCATTTTGATTACAATGACAGGTTAATCCAGTCAGACGCTGATGATTTAATCAAGCGAAACCGTCAGTTAATCAAACAAAAAGTGCAGAGATGATGGTAATCAAAGACCAGGAAATGTGAAGTATTTGTGAAAATGCATGCTTCATAATTTTAATACAAATCCAGAGAGATAAATAAAGTTTCTTCTTGGAGGTATGTGGGACTCTGATGTGCATACTGCAGGTCAAACTAAAGGGACACTTGAGTTTCATTGTTAGTTTTGTTCTGAATGAAAGAATATTCCATTTTTTTTCTCACCAAGTTGTGAAGAGATATCCATCCCACCGGTTGATTTAGTACTGATTTAGAAAGAGTGCTCTTATTGTATTCTAAGAATCTGAAGACATGTCTAATAGAGTCCCTAAAGAGCCTTCTGTCTGGGACTAAGATTGTCTTTTACACAACAAAAAGCTGTTACATCTCTCTCTTCAAAGTCCACGCACACAATCAGAAATGTTACCAGACAGAACTTTCCAGCTGTTTGTCTCATGCCCAGATTGGCTACTTTCTCTTTCTTTGTTACTGTTTGTTATTCGAGTATTGTGTTCCAAACTAACCAACCGACCTAAGGCTGTTTTTTAAAAATGCCTCCTATATTATTAGTATGTATGGATTTAGCCAAATCGAGTGTGCAGTATGCAAACAAATACCAAAATCTGCAGTTTGCCTAAAATACCTGAATGTCGTACCGTTCTCCTCACGTACTGTTTCGCACAATCCAAAGCCCCAGAAACAACCAGCGTAATGGGGAAAATAGTCCAAATCAGTCCATACAACACAAAGATACCCACAATTATCTGTTTTGATTCTTATAATTGTGAAAATTTAAATTAAACCTGGAATCCAGAATCCAGAACAGAAGTGGATGTTTCACTGTAGCAAAGTTTGCAGTCAGCTGGACTGTTAACTTTCCCTTTCCAAGACCAGAAACCAGCTTAGCCTGCATACTGCAACATGACCACTATTACTGTCAAACACAGTGCACAGTTCATACTGCAGTACGCACTGCATTCTACCTTTTGATAGAAGTATGGCATAGGTGGTTTAGAAAACAGCCTGAGTCTCAAAGCAACATAAACAAGAATACTTTCTTAGACAGGTGGAACAACAACTTCTCTGTTTTAAAGGTAGACTGGCTTGGTGTTGTATTGTCTGTTTTTGGTTTAATTAAAGGAAGATTGTCTGAACCAGAATGTTTGTCTCTTTAGGGATCTCCTCTGTAATGCTGCCATAAGAGTCTAATCTTGTAAAAAAAAAAAAATGTCCCAGATTTACCTGTGTGTTTATACTCATGTTTTTATTTTGATCCCAAAAATATTCATCTGAAAACAGAGATGTTTGACATGTCAGGAAGTTTCATACCTGATGAACAACATCATGTCAGAGAAGTTTGTTAAACCTGGAAAGTAAAGACAACAAACAGTGTTGACATGCTTGTCTTATTTTTGCTGGTGTCACACTGAGAGACACTACACATTATAAAACAAGCTAATGTCATACCATGCTGTCATTTTGTTCCTGCCAGTTTGAGTTGTTGTGAGGATAATCATGACTCCTTGGCTTAAGTTTTCTGGGAAAAAAACTTTTGCAACTTTGACAATCCAAGAAACCGCCACAACCCGTGTGCACAACCCGTGTGCACAACCTTTCCTATTCCATATTCCCTCCTAAAATGCTTCAATTATATGACGGCTAAATTGAAAAGGCACGACAGATGAACGGGGGGGGGGGGGGGGGATGTCATGCAGCAAAGAAGCAACAGGTCGGATTTGAACCTGGGATGTCTGGTTTGAGAGCTGGAGCCCCGTTAATGGGACGTGCGAATAAAAGACGAGACCGTGGGAGTCTGGTGGTTTGAGGAGTGCCCCGTAATGCATTTTTATTTTAAAAAAAATGTATATAATTAATGACATCTGTAACAACTGTTTGTTGGAGTAAAAAAACAGTGTACTCACTCTGTTAAACCATGACAAGACATTTGAATGTTTTTATGACAATTTTTTTTTTAATTTTCAAATTTAACAACATCAGAAGAACACATGCTTTTTATAATGTAGGGAGAAATAAGAAGTACTTTATTAGTCATCATGTATGACTCACTGTCCTGATTGGAATAAGAAAAAGAATAATGTGTCCAACATAGTGAGCATTGTTTGGACCTATTTTGGATGAACTGGGGTGAATTTGACCCCACTGTGGCAGATGGCTGTGCTATCCTCACAGAACCCCTTTAGTGCTGTATTCTGGAGGCAGAAGAAGACCAATTTACCCCTCAAAGATCAATAAAGTGTCACGAAAACCCATTTAGATCCATTTGTGGTATAAAACTGTAATTACCCACAAAAGAGCCATGCTTTCAAAACCCATCAATAGCACCATTCTGTGACGATAGAATTAAGATAGCGAAGGAGGCGATAGCGGGCCAGTCATAGTGAGAGGCTGTAGCGACACTTGCTGTGTAAACGCTGGGTTCAGACCCCCCTGAAAGAAGAGCGAGAGGCTATTAAAGGCTGCACTTTGTGTCCCTTTCGCAGCCATTTGATAGAGAGCTAAAAGGGAATTTCATTGAAAAAAGTCGCAGGCCAACAGGCAAGGTGGACGATGACGCTATTCTCCTTGTGCTGGATCCTTTCATGCACATACATTATAGAAACCACTGGAAGCGTTCAATGCATCAGCACATGGACAAGAGAGAACCTGCTGCTTGGATGAAAAGCCTGCCCCCTTTTTGTGTTCTTTTTACATCTTTTATTAGACACTGTGTGACTTTTTGTTGTTGTTCATGTTGCTTTACATTTCCATACTGTAGTTTTGTAATATTTGTCTGACTCTTAAAAGTTAATTTCCAACCTCTCTGTAGTTGTTTTGTATCCCACCAACCACCATCTTTTTTGCATCCCTTTGTGTCCTCACATAGATTTTGTTTTTCTTGGCGTCATTTTTTATCATTGTGGTCGTTTTAAATCTCTTTGTATTTATTGACCATCTCTTCGTGGTTGTTTTACTTTTTTCTCTTTTTTTTACTGGTTTTACGTCTTTTTGACCTTGTTTTGCACAGTTGTACGTCTTTCATGTATTTTTATTTCACTTTTTGTTACTGTCTGTGTATCTTTAAAGCCCTCTTTAATCCAATTAGTATTTGTCACCTCTCACTTATCTCTTTCCCCCTTTATCTTTTTTTTTTTTTAGCAAGGTGATAATTTCTCCATGTCATGGTTTTCTTTTCTCCTTACCTATTATCTTCCTCTCGCTCTCTGTCTTCTCTCTTTCTCTTTCTCTGTGTTCCTCACATTTATTTATGCAAAGGATTACACTGAAATTCGAGGCTAAGATTGTGAAAATTAATTCTATGTTCAGTTGCAAGAAGGTTTGCTGCAACACCACATGGCCAGTGAATATGTTGGACTTAACTGCATTGTCTGATTCTCTCTGTGTGTGTGTGTGTGTGTGTGTGTGTGTGTGTGTGTGTGTGTGTGTGTGTGTGTGTGTGTGTGTGTGTGTGTGTGTGTGTGTGTGTGTGTGTGTGTGTGTGTGTGTGTGTGTGTGTTACTGTATGATAGTGTTAACATGTGTGTAAAGTGGCCTTTTCACTTGAGAGCCAGCAGACAGTCTGGGGGCGGAGGGCCGGGATGAGAGGAGGGAAATAATCGCGGGGAACTAATCAATACGACACATCCTGCTAAGAAAGTATCCTCACGCACACGTCGCACACTTGGCTATGAACAGGTCGTCCACACACACACGCACACACACACTGTTAACTTTCATTTAACACTTCTCTTCCCCTTGTACCTCTCAGCAGAATGTGTGAAGCAGTGATTTGGTGTGTGAGAGGAGGAGGAAAAACAGGGTTTATCACAAATCTGCCTCATGCATGTGCATGACTGTTCACGCACGCCTGTCTGTGGGTGTTCGAGTGTGTGTGCGAGCAGCGTTAGGATGTGTTGACGCACTGCAGTCTGCTGGTATAGTGCCTATTGTGGAGAAAGTGAGAGGCCTCATTAAAAATGTATGGAGCCCAGACATCAGCCAGCGACCAACAGCGGCCTCTCGGGACGGCTGAGAGCTCCTCTACGATGGGAGGTTGTGCGTGTTTGTGTACATGTACATGTGTGAAGTGTAAAGCCTGTATTTATTTTTTTTTACAGCAGCTCTGTGGAGAGAATTTCCATTTACTTCAGAAGCTCTGAAGATTTGGATTAAGTTCCTCACAGCTCCTCTTGCTGCTTCCTTTCATGCTAAAACTATTCTCATTTAGATATTTTGGCGATAACGCAGACACTTTAATTGTAAGCCTAATCTTGTCTTGAGGGTGGCTGTTGCAAAATTAGAGTCTGTGTTTTATAATCTTTAAAGGTTAACACAAAGTGCTTTTTTCCTCATTGGCCTCCAGCGCTATCTTGCTGTGAACATAATTTTAGCTTTAACTGATGGAGTTTTCACAAACCTCCTGAAGGGAGGTCTGAACACAGCGAGACAGGAGTGTGAAGTTCCCCCTTAAGAGGATGTAACACCTCAGCGTAGCATCCAATACCAAACGTGATAGTAGGTCGGTTTGTAATAATACAATACACTTTGATTCCAAGAACATTTAGTACAGTATACAGCAGCTAAGCTCAGTGGACAAGGCCTGTTATAACTATTGATTTACAGTAACTCGAGGAGTTTGCACTGAAATTGAAGGTCAACTTTAAAGCTGATCAATCATTAACAGAGTAGAAAAATATCCGTTACCAAACAGGACCTAAAAATGTTTTCAACAGAGTGGAAGTAAGCACGGGATGCCCAATGGTTAATGCTGTTACCTCACAGTAAGGAGGTTCCTGGTTTGAATCCTCCGTCAGGCAGAGCCTTCCTGTGTGAAGTGTGTATGCTCTGGGTATTGTGACTTCCTCCCACAGTCCAAACTCTAAATGGTCTGTACACTCTCCAGTCACTTTACTTGGTATAGCTGTTCAACTGCTCCTTAATGCAAATATCAACCAATCACAGTCAGCTCATAAGCAGAACTCAAGAAAGAGAGAGGGTTGTATAATTTGGTGTGCATATTTTTCTGTCAGTGACCCCCCCCACACACACACTTTGAACCAGCCCCTCTCCTCTTTTCCTTCATCCTCACTGCTGTAAAGGTATGATGGGACAATTCATTCCTCAAGCAGCCACCAGCACACACTTGACCTTTCTGTGGAGCGTGCATGCAAAAGGGCAGGCAGTGACTGTATGCACAAGAATACACCTCCAGAATCTCAGCCTGTAATTATCTCTATCACCATATTTTAACCAAGAACAAGTTGGCACTATTTATAAAAAAAAAAAAGTGAACATTTCCGATCACATTTATGCTCACTTTTGTTTTTTAAAGTAGTGATTTTGTCCATTGGTAAGTGTAATGATTTCATAATGCTGCTGCTCGTGTGAGTTATAACAGTTCTTGTTTCATTAGCAGCTGAACAAATACTCTTTTTCGAACAATTTAGAAATCAAATGCAGAATGAACTTCTTTGAAAATATGTATGGACTCTCCTGTTTCATAAATATTTGTATATATGTATATATGTATATATGTATGTATGTATGTATGTGTGTGTGTGTGTGTGTGTGTATATATGTGTATATATATATGTATATGTATGTATGTATATATATGTGTATATATATATTTATATGTATGTATGTATGTGTGTGTGTGTATATATATATATATATGTTTGTGTGTATACACATACATAAATACATACATACATACGTGAAAACTGCAGATATAGTGTAGTAAAATTACCAAGATGCTTTAGGGTAGCAGTTTTGCAGAGTTTGAAAATAAACTATTTTCAATCTGGAAATTCAAAAAACATTCCTGGCTGAGTTTTTTTTTTTTTTTTTTTTTTCACGGCAGAAACGGTAATGGTCTAAAAAGAATAACAAATCCAAAACTGTGGATTTGTTTGACAAATCCACAGTCTGCTACACAAGGCTATAATGAGACTGTCCATGTTTATATCCTCATCCTTAAATCAAGACTTCAGAAAAAGAACAGAGAACGACAAACTTGATAAGCAGAGTAAGTATGCCACAGAGATTACAACCTATGTGTGCAGACATGTCGATGTCAGTCTATGGTTGTGCACTGATTGCAGGTAATAAATGTCACCCCTTATAATTCTCCTGATTATATCCTGCTGCGTCCTCCTCACATCAGCGCACTCTGACCTAGGAGGCTAAAATAATTTGGTGGGGGTCAGGAGAAACTCCTCAACCCAGAAACATCAGGAGTTTAGTGCAAGTGTGAACAAGGCTTATGTGAGAGCAGAGAGAGCTGTAACAGGAGATTTGGTTTATGCACATCGACACACACCCATCAACACTTGGCTGTGTCACCAATTTTCTTTGGACTTGTGGTTAATGTCATCATGTTGTTAGTTCTTAAGATTAGGAAGTGAGTGGAATTCATTGTTGGGGGGGAAAAATTGCCTTTCCAAAAACAGTGTCCAATAATGTTTTATTTATTTTTAGGATTCATTTGACCCTTTCTGACAACTGTCGACCGCAGATATTTTAAAATGGACGAAATAAAAATATCTGCAGCGCTGTCGACTTTCTAAAAGAAAGGCTGTCTGGTTGTGTGAACCTGTGCAAAGGCAGGTCATTCAAAGGTGCATCGGCTCACCTTCTGTGTCAGCTTGGATTTTGGATATATGCGTACCTTGAGACAGCTGTGTCTTCTCTGATGCATAACGAAGCCTTTCTTCACATCACTCTTACTTTGCTGATCCATCATCACAACAGTAGCTGAGCACCGCCACGCTTTGTTGCACAGCGTTTCAATCAACATCAATGTCAGCAGTAGGAATCATCACGGCTGATTGGGAAAGTGTCTGCCTGCGAGTTTGTGTGTGTGTGTGTGTGTGTGTGTGTGTGTGTGTGTGTGTGTGTGTGTGTGGGAACAAGTTAATGTGTTGGCGGGCGCCCACGTGGGCCGTATGCAAATGAATCTGTAAGACAGCTGAACGCCTGTGCTTTAGTGAGCGCCTGGCACCAGGGGAAAATGAAAAGACCGGGAGAATAATGACAGATTTATAATTACAGAATCTAGCGTTCAGCGCTACTCAGCAGCAACTGTCTGGGGAAGGCAATCTGGGTGTAATTTCTGCTGATCAGGCCTGCCACACACTCGAGGGTCACACCACATTTACAACAAAACACACACATCCAACACGCTCGAGTATACACACACACACACACACACACACACACACGCAGGTGATGTGTGTGCTCAATCCTTCTCCTTCTCTACACCACTTGTGCAGATGTCACACACGGAGAAGAGCCCGCACACTGACACACAAACGCAGAGTGTCTCACACTTAAGTTTTCATCTAAAATTGTGGTGCGACAGCAAATTGGCCGGTTAATTTGCAAGAGTGGAGGAATCGCGTAAGAGCCTAAATTTACTGAGAAATGAATGTTGTGTTTCTGCCACAGAAGTACCAGCTTCTGGAAGGAATAAGTGATTTAATAAACAGAAGAAGAAACAGGGAGTATTTAAAGCTGCATTGTTGTAGAGTGTCAGAAAACAACTGAAGCACTTTTAATTAGACTTGAGCTCAGTGTAAAAAAAAATAAAAAAAAGTCTTCACAAACATGAATAACTTGTACTTTCAGTTAACATCTGTAATAAGCAATTATAAGACTCTCTGGGACCATGACTTCAGATAAAGATAACATCTCCATTCAAAGCAGTGTGGCCCTCAATTCAGTTTGGTCAACACACAGTGTACCAGACATGCCTGTGGCCTTGGCGCCAATGTTCTCTGTTGAGTTGCTATTAAACCAGAAACAAGCTGTCCCGCAATATTCACTGTCTTTTTCTCCCCAAGCTGTTTTAGTTTGCACGATGAGAGTATTTAAATGTGTTAATCTTTTTTTTTTTTCTTTTAAACTACGGTCTGTGTTATCAGGAAGAAATAATACACCAGAAAGTTTCCGAATGACACATTATTTATTATCATTTGTCCCTTCTAACTTCTATTCTTTTATTATGTATAGCTTCCTGCCATTGTAGTGGTACATGCGTTGTCAATCAGTCCCTCTGCGCAGCCTGTGTCTCTCTCTGCAAAGTTCAATCCATTTGCTATTGTGTCATATTAAATGTGCCAAACTCAGTCAGAACAGGATTACTATGCATGGTCCAACATCCTGACTGAGTGCACGCTGTACTGTTATTTTCTGTCTCATTTTTAATCCTTGACTGATTTTCAGTCTGTGTCCTTTGCAGTCAGACACACTCCCTGGAACAAAGCAGCTTTCCTTTTCATTCATATTAGAGATCTCCTTTATTCAGCATCTTCACATTGATAATGTAAAATGCGTTCACGTTTATCCTTCTAACGAGAGTTATTGCTGTGCAGGTGTGTTTGCAACATCGACTGTTCCCACATCAGCTTCAACCCCGTGTGTGCCTCAGATGGTCGTTCCTATGACAACCCCTGCCAGGTAAAGGAGGAGTCCTGTCAGAAGCAGGAACGCATCGAGGTCAAGTACCTGGGACACTGCCAAGGTCAGTCCCACTCAAACATTCATTCACACTTAGTCAGACAACCACATGTCAACAAACACACACACTCACACACACACACACACACACACACACTGGAAGCCGTCAATCCGTTGTGCAGGTGTTGACTTCAGGTTTAAGTGAGGCCACAAAGGCAAATAAGGCAGCGTGCAGAGCTGAATCCAGACAGCAGGATTCGATATCTCCCTCCAGCTGCAGCTCCAACCACATTTCATAATTACACATATTTTCACTCATCACATTTTGGAATACTGCACAAAGATAATCCTTAAAAACCCCACATAGCCGGTGCAGCCATGTATATTGATAATTTTACAGAATGGTAATCCCTCCTTTTTAGTGTAGTATCTTTCATTTGGGCGCAGCATTTGTTTGTAACGGTTCCAGGACGAGACTTTTTTTATTATTATTCTCTGTGCTTAAATCCCTAAACTGAATCCTATTGCTAATCCATGTGGGAGAAGATAAAGACACATGACAATTATATTCCTCTTTGTCTCTGTTGAGGTGTGGTGCACCAACATCTTCATTTCTTTTCATATTGACTTTTTCGTTTTAATGAAACTGTTAAATCTGTCGCTGTCTTCAGGTTGAAGTGGGCAGATATAGTCACAATGCAAGCTGTTTGTTTCAGTCTATGAGGACATTTGCACGCTTAAGATTTTTGCATCATCATGGGACTATACCAGGACAATTGATCAATACACGAGAGCCAAGGTAGAGGCTTCGAGAAGTAATGGAGAGGAGAGCAATCAGAGCTAACCGGCCCGTGGATCACAAATAGAAATCTCTATTCCCCCACGTGACACACTTTGGGTCAGACCACCTTGATCGATTGGTGTCCATTCATTCTGGTTCAATCAGGGAAAGAAGAGAGAAAAACAAATGTCATCAAACACTTGGGATGTGTAAAAAAATTGGTACGTAGATGGCTTAGCGGTTTGGTCGCCCCCCCCCATGTGTAGAGGCTGTCGTCCTCCATGCGGGCAGACCGGGTTCAGTTCCAATTTGTGGCTTCTTTACAGAGTGTCATTCTCATGCTCTCCCCCGGGTTTTCCACTCCATCTACTCTCCTATCAAATAAAGACAAAAAGCCCCAAATAAATCTAAATCTGTGTGAAAAAAACTGAACCTCATATTAGCCTGGAGACAAAGTGGTTGCCTCATATTTAGATTTCTAATTTTCCATATTTGCGTGTGTGTTTCGTGTCATGTTATTGGGAAACTGCATTTCTTTTGAGTGTGAAAATAATCCCACTCTTTTTATTTTTATCGTGTGCACCCCTGTTAATGGGTGCTAAAAAAAATCAGGTGTTATATCATGAAGACCTCAAACCTCCTGTGAGCAGTTTTTAAACTGGTTATGAAACAGACCTATGCCTCTGTATTACCAACCAAAGAAAAGTAGACCATCAGAACAGGATTATATCTGTGCTGTAATCTGTAATGCCTGCAACAGCACGTATGACACGTATGTGTCAGAAGAGACAATCTATAGTATGCTAAAGAACCAGTCTTTACATTTTCCACAAAACAGTGAGGAACATTTTTTGTTAAAATAAAAATAAAAAGGAAGAACAAGTGTTATTTTTACAGTAGTCTTGTGAAGTGTGGATGTGAAAGAGTCACTATCATTGTTTGAGGATCCCAGTCAGATCCCTTACTTAAAATGAACTAAGCTAATGTTAGCAACACCATGGTTGTGTATGAAATCACACACTCAGTACTACTCCCTACTCACGATGTATGGAGTTATATGTAGTCGATTATATATTGCATTCATTCGGCATAATTTAAAAAAAAATTCGGACACCAACTCGCTGGCCGCCAACTATGACGTCAGAAGCACAACATTTACAGACCTGTATGTACATACTGTATCACAGGGTTAGCGCTAGAGTTGACATATACTGTAGATGTATGTTTGAACGCACTCTGGTGGTTAGACATGGTCACAAATGTGGTTTGTTCTGAGTCACAGCTTGAGGTGACTTAAAAAGTGACTTAAAAGTTTCAAAACTTAGGCTTAGTTAACGTTATTTATCTCAGCGGGAAATTTGGTTCAAAAGTCCACCAAGACCATACATACATTTACAAACAACAACAGAAGGAGTTAATCAGATGAAGCTGGAGCATTTCCTGAGTGAGTGTGGTAAAGTGGTGCACCATGTGCTTCCTCTGACTGACAGAACATGTTGAATGTTGAGGTGGATCATGAGGGTAGGGAGGTGTTCCAGGCATGTCCCTCAGGGAGGAGGCCTCGGGGTCGACCCAGGACACTCTGGAGAGACTATGTCTCTCGGCTGGCTTGGGAACGCCTCGGGGTCCCACTGGAAGAGCTGGAGGAGGTGTCTGGGGTGAGGGAAGTCTAGGCGTCTCTGCTTAGACTGCTGCCCCCGCGACCCGGCCCCGGATAAGCGGCAGAAAATGGATGGATGGATGGAGGTGGATCGTTGCACAGTCGCCTTTAATGGTGGCTCCGGCGATCCAGTTGAAGATTAACTTGTTGATTTCTGTTTGATGTACTCATTTAGTGGAGGTGGTGCCTATCCATGTAGCATACAGACCCCCATCCCACGTTTTAGTCTATATCAGATGCATTTCAAATACTAGGATGAGAATGACAGTATGAGAACAGCTCTTTCTGGCAGTCCTTGTGTTTTGTGTCTCGTATTCTTTTAGTGTGGGCTGTACATTATGTATGATATCCACCCAAGCTCAAACAACTGATCTCTAGCAAACTCTCCTTTTACCTTCTTTTATTCTCTCTCTTGTGTTCAATGAGCAACTAAATAAGACATAAAAAGTCCCAGATCAATTTTCTTTGCATCACTCTTGCATCATAAACCTGGAAAATACTTTCCCACACGTTGGTTTAAAGGAATCATTTCACCGACCACGGGGAACAAAAAAAAATCAATCGTAATAAAATGGTAATGATTGGAGGGAATTTTTTTGTCCCTCCATTGTGGAAATAGGAACTCAGTGCATTCAGTCAGGTGGGCAAAAACGTATTATTCTTTCTGATCTTTTCAACCAAGCTCTGCTCCATTCTACCCTTTGTTCAGTGTAATACATTAGAGGAGATGGCTTCTGACTGTTGAAGAGAATAGTGCACATTTATTGGCTTTGACCAGACAGGTGCGCACACCACAATGAACTGTTTGTTGAGATGATCTTTTTTATTCGACCCACTTCTCCTGTATTGGCATCACTTTGAACGTGTTACCCATGATAGAGCGGGTTTGTGGTAGATCTGCCCTGAGTTCAGTTTTAATGTGTTTTTTGGCCTTTTTCAGGGGCCGGCAACAAAGGCGAAGACGGACACTTCGCACGGACCGACCTCACAGGTGTGTGTAGGTGACAAACGGTGGCAAGTTGTGAAATAACAATATTAACTGACTGCATTCAGTTTAACTCTTTTATTCTGTCATTCTGTCTAATTCTTCTCTTCTCATTTATTGATGTTCCTCTTTTTCTTAATCTCTTTTTAGCTTCCTCTTTAATTGTTCTGCGTTTTTTTCCTTTAGATAAATACTTTTAGCTACAAGCATTTGTGCATTTAGCAATAAGGAGTTTACATGTGTTTGTGTTTGTTACATAGTAGAGGAAAAAGAAGATCCGAGGAATGGTCTGGCCCGTGGCCTGTACATCCCCTGTCCGGATCACTACAAAAACTACTGCGTCCATGGAGACTGTCAGTTCCCCAGTGTCCTGGCCCAGCCCTCATGCAGGTACACACACACACACACACACACACACACACACACACACACACACACACGCACACACTAGTGTATTTGTGTGTGGACAGGAAGTGTTTAAGAAAATTATACTGGCACTGTCTATTATATCATTTTTAGGGTATTCCAATGTAAATTATGAAGCTATTGTGAGAAGACATAGGTGTTTATATGTCATCCTGACCACCACGACAGCCGTGTTTAACACTATTTAACATCTAAAGCCTCAGTTAAAGTTAGTAATATTCCAGCTGAAAGATTAACATAAACACTGTTATGTTGTATTTTTAGAATAATATATTAAATGTAGATTATTGATCATCTACTCTTTACAAATAAAATAAATATTTAATAGCTAGCAATCAATGAGGCTATATTTGTAGTTGCTAATAATAGGCGAGAGTGCATAGATTTGTTTGGAGCAATCAGTTCTGCTATATTATCTGAACTATTATTGACGACAATGTTTTTAGAGTAGTCTGCTTAGACTGCTGCCCCCACGACCCGGCCCCGGATAAGCGGCAGAAAATGAATGGATGGATGGATGTTTTTAGAGTGACCGGCTGTAGAATTGATCCAAACACATCCCTGGGAGGGCTCTTTCTTTTTACCACAAATGTGAGGAAGCTTCCTCACCCTCTCACTCATTCATCAGCACACAGAAAGATGCTGGGTAATGTAGGCTGGCAAATAGCATATACAATTAAGCAAATGCTTGGAAATTGGTGGAGCCTGTTAAGTTGTATAATCAGGCTTGTTTACACAATGTGCTGAGAGGAGTGCTTTTTGAGATCTAGCTGTTGACCATTCAAAATAATATTGCTTTCCTCTCTGCTAAATGAGGATGATGGTGTGTCCTTTCCACACAAGTCTCATCTTGATTTGGCTGCTTTTTCATCCTTAGAACCCATCATTTATTGTGCAATCATCTGTCTGCCAGTGATTACTTGGCTGTAAACTCCAGCCTGCTGCTGTAACCATCATTGATGACTGACACTTTGAATGTGTGAAAAAATGTATAAAAACAATATCACTGCAATGTGGTTGAAATCAGGACTGCTCACAACATTGCAGTAGTCCAGATGTTAGTTTCCTTTCATATTGGGAATCAAAACCTCAACGATCTGCTAGCATTGTAGCATTGCTAATTAGCATTAACATTAGCGCCATCCAGCTCATTGTTTTGGTTTTACTAGAAGTAGACGCATATTCATTTCAAGAGGCTCTGTTAAACTCCCTACCTGCCAAACGTCAGTCAGACAGAATAAGCAACAAGCTATTGCTAACATGACGTGGCAAAAAGCAGCGACTGAGCGTGATACTTCCCTGAAGATACATTTGTTAAACTGTCTCTGATGGATGCTGATAGGCCTACTGTGTAAGTCCATCCAGCATGGTCTTGTTACCTGCTCTTTTGTTAATGTTAACAGACAAACAGTAAGGTCCTTTACCTGCTTTTGTAAAGTGTCTTGAGATAACGCCTGTTATGAATTGACGCTATATAAATAAAGATTGATTGATTGATTGATCTGTTGCCAAACAAGTGGAGATCGAACATGAGGAAGCCATTGTGTGAAACCTTTTGTTTGCTCCAATGTTTTATATGCATTCAACTTTAAAGTCAATCTGGACAATCCTGGTGTGCTCTGGATTCCTCTGATCTTGAAAGCTGTCCGTTCCTGCTCGAGCTGCACCCCGGATGAGTAATCCGGCTGTGCACAAGGGCGTCCATCGATCTGCAAACTATTGAATGTTGAGCTGATTATTCAGCATCTAATTTAAGTCGTTCAGGATCTAAAGTGCTCCTTCAGTCACTAGAAAACATTCACATACATTGGTCACACATCTAGTCCTGACCCTGAACGGTCAACTTGTTTTTAACTTGTGTGCACGGTTAAGCCTTGAAGCCATCATTGAATGATCTTCTTCTGGACTTTGTAGCTTTGCCCCTTCAGACTCTTGTTTCATTTGCACATCAAAGCGCTAACTTGAAAACAGTTTTATCCAACCACTACAAATACTGACAAATACAAATAATAAAAAAAATTAAAAAAAAACAGAAATAAATAAAAATAAGATATTGAACCTCTGACACTAAGCAATTCAAAACCAACATACAACAAACAGATGCACATAAATTCACACACAGCTGCACAGTTTACATACAGTGCATGTTCAGGCACTGGGAAAACAGCGTTTCGTCTTTTTTGATGAAAATAACAAACAAATGGAATCTTGACTCTTTAAATCTCACGTACTGTAAGCGCAGAAAAAATCCACTTAAACACAAGCAGCACAGACTTGCATTTACCCAGAGGCACAGTGACAAACGTTATTAAAACCCACCACCCACCGCCCACACACGCAAACACACAGTGAATGTACATGTGTGCCTGATACTGTAGCAGCCAGGGGGTCTCCTCTATCTCTCTCCTTTTCTCTCTAACCTCACTCGTCCCAGCTCGACCAGCCAGACAATCTCTTCTTGCATCCTGAGCAGAGTGTGTAAAAGGTCTCTGCTGCCCCCTAGTGGTTGCATGAATTTGAACTGTAGCTTAATGAGAAGAGAAGCACAGTGGTCTCTGTGAACGAGACACACGTTTGTGTGTGTTTTCAGCGGTCTGTGTGTTCGTTCATGTGTGTGGAAATGGAGCACTAAACCGTAAAAGAACAAGGTAGCAGTGTTCATCTTACACACTGTCAGGTCAAAGGGATGGAGAATGTGAAGAAGAGGGTGTATGTGTGTGCGTGTCAGTGCCAGAGAAGGAAACGCAGGTGTTGGTGGGTAACAACCTCCCCAGAGACAGGAAACAGGTAAAGAAAAGAAGATAGCAGCAAAAACAGAGCGAGTGAGATTAAACAGAAAAGGTGGGGGAAGACCATTTTTGGATGGTGACCAGACTGAAGCTGGTGCTCGCTCTTTGATGGCACAGAAGTGTTTATATGCTCTCTATTTTCTCTTCACCATCATAATAGAGGTTAGATTATGTTTGCTCATAGTAAATATGTTTTTTAATCGTTTTTTGAATTTACAGAAGAGGATTAGGGCTACTGATTTTGTTTCTCGGGATTCGGAGAAAAACTGTCCTGTTTTACAAGTTTTCATTTCATCACTTGAGCTGTTAAATGAACCCCCTTTGTTGTGTTACAACGTACTGTAGTTTCACATTGGTTCCTCACTGCTCATTACATACAGAATCCTCTGAGATTGTGTTAACTCTGATGAAACAACCTTTAATCACATCATAGATTGATCAAAACCAATACTGGTTTTATTGCTACACATAATGTTGAGTAAAGCAGCAGATGGTGACGAGCGCCTCAAAATGTTTTAACGCCACCCACGCAGGTGTTTTTAATTAATCACACTGATTAGACCAGGACAGGTTGTAAATGGGTGGAGTTATGGTGAGAGTTTTGGTGCTTTCATGTGGCATCAGACAAATCGGAAAAACGTGCTTCTAGGCTGTAAAATGCCCATGAACACCTGCTCGAGTCAGAGTCAAGTCGAAAACTTGGATAATGTCGGAATCGTCATCACATTAGAGGCTAAATATGTTTCGTTATTAATTCATGTTTCGCAAATCAGCCTGTTGCTCAAATTCCCCTGATCGTCTTCGTAGCATCTACACTGTATGGTGCTGTAGTTTCAACAATCCGACTTTCCGAACTGAAATCACATGAACACACTGACGTCGGAAGAACGATTTCCCAACTCGGAAACTTGGACCACCCGGGCAGCACATGAATGCAGCTTTCACCAACATGTATTATTAAACGGTCATTCGATCCTCCGTTGCAAATTAGTTTGGTTTAGATTGTTGTTTAGCACAAGTTAAGTAGAAAACAAAACTGTGCGAGGTGGGAACGAAGCCCTTACGAGCTTCTACAGAGTTCCTTACCTGCCCAAATCAGATTCATGACATGGAGGCTAAACATTCAAATGGTTGCTTCAAAATGAACTGGTCGGTGGAGCTGTCAGTCAAACAAACCTGAACACACCCATATATTCCCGAGAAGAGTGCTAATCATCACCTGTGTGGGTGCTCGCAGGCTTTAAATGATATGTTTCCCAGGCTATTTTTTTTCAAAGATCGGTCAGTCAGTAAACAACAACGCTGTCAGTCACGACCAACATCTATTAAGGGGTTGATACAGCCCTGTAACAAATGTGATTTACCCACTGAATCTGTGAACTCTGCTGCATTAGGATGTCTTCGCAATGTTTCTGCAACACAGCCAACATTTGAGAGTTTAAACCAATATTTTAAATAATTAAACACAAAACAAACCGTATACGTGAAAACAACTGTTCCATAGTCTTAATGTCATAATTAATTCTGCGGCCTTGACAAACCATCCAAGTTTTCTTATTTCCCTGTCCAACAACTATGTCGTCTGTGTTCCTGAAAGGTTAGAAATTGGTACTTTTCATCTTTGATTTGAGGTTTTGGACGCCACAGAGAAATGGTGGCAGATTGCAGATTGCTGTAAAAATCTGAAAATGCTTTTATGTGTCCTTGCAGAGGGAGACATATTTTGTCACAACCACACCTCTCACAGTTTCCATGTCGCATCTCCATTTCTTTTGTAGCCCCTGTGTTACATTTTTTGAGCAGGCACACATCAACACACAGCTAGAATCCCAGCCTGAGTGTGGACAGCAGCAAAACAAAGAGAAAATGATGAAAATGTAGCCGCCGAGTGTGAATACGCTCTCTCTCTCTCTCTCTCTCTGTCTCTCTCTCTCTCTCTCTCTCTCTCTCTCTCTCTGTCTCTCTCTCTCTCTCTCTCTCTCTCTGTCTCTCTCTCTCTCTCTCTCTCTCTCTCTCTGTCTCTCTCTCTCTCTCTCTCTCTCTCTCTCTCTCTCTCTCTCCCTCTCTCCCACTGCAGTCTTATCAGGCATGTCCATCTGAGCAGTCACAACAAAGAAAAGCACAGTCTCTGCACTGCCACACGATGCATTGTTACACCACAATGCCTTTTGCAAAACAGGTGCTGACGTCTCAATTAGACAGTCGTGTTATTAACCTGTTTTAGAAGTGACTCACTTTCTCTGTCTTTCTCCTCGTGTGTGTGTGTGTGTGTGTGTGTGTGTGTGTGTGTGTGTGTGTCTGCAGCTGTCACTCGGGATTCAGAGGCCCCCAGTGTGACATCAAAGAGTACAACGTGCTCTATGTGGTGCCAGGCTCTGGAAAACTGCACTACGTCCTCATCGCCTCCATCATCGGAGCCCTCCAGGTTGTCATCATCTGTGTGGTGGTGCTTTGCATTACCAGGTGAGTAATGAACTAACACACACACACACACACACACACACACACACACACATACAGTAGGCACAAATTCAAACACAGCTTTACTAATGAGCCTTGGAGCTGTATTTTCCATTTTGTGTGTGTGTGTGTGTGTGTGTGTGTGTGTGTGTGTGTGTGTGTGTGTGTGTGTGTGTGTGTGTGTGTGTGTGTGTGTGTGTCTGTGTGTGTGTGTGTGTGTGTGTGTGTTTGGGAGTCACAAGGGGGTTTGTAGAGCCTGGAGGAAACAGCTGAAAGGTCACCTTGCTTGCACCAGAAAAAAAGTCACTCCCTCTGTGGACACACACACATCTGAAGTTGTGTGCCTACAAGCACAGACCCACAGAGTTGTCTGTGTAGGCAAGCATACACCCTTGTGTTATAACAGGCATTTTGTATTCACAGCAGAAGCCCACACACACACCCGCACGCACGTACATACATAGCCTGCAGCACCCCTTCCTCCGGCTGACCCAAGCAATTTATGACATTTAATAAAAGATTTTAAAAGAGTTTTGGCCGAGACAAAAGTGCTCCTCTGAGCAAAGGAGGGGAAGAGGAGGAGGAGGAGGAGGGACAAAATGAAAGCAGGAGCAGCTGTAAAGGGACAGCGTGTGAGGGTAAGGAGAGAAGATAAAGAATGAAAGAATACAGCCACAGGAGCATTAAAGTTTCCTGCTGAGCTCTGATATTTATTCAAAGAAAACATATTCAACAAATACTATCAAAGTCCACAAAACATCTCATGGCTCATGTTTGCTCGTGATGAGCCAAGTGGTGAACAAATACTTTCCTAAACTAATGAATAAATCTTAAGCGACGTACTTCATGTTCAAAATCCAAACCCAGTGACTTACTCGGCTCGGTGATTTTTCTGTGGTCGACACATTACCTTTCATGTGTTGTGTCCGTGGATGTTCTTGGATGCAGCCACTCAGCTACACACAGGCAGTCCTTCCTTCTTGGTGTGAAGGTTGCTCATTGTAAGCAAGCTGTGAGTGCATCCTTGAAAACAGTGGGCCACACACAAATATTGGATCATCTCTGTTTTACATGACAATCTGGAGCCAGGTCTCCAACAGGTTTTTATTAAGAGAAATAGATCATTTTAATATTGTCTTCTCCGCTTTTTGTTGAAAGCGTAAATATGTTGGAATACACAAAGCACTGATTTCCTGAGACAAGCTTGACCTTTCCCTCACCAGTTGTTCTGTCCACCTTCTTTATTCTTTGACTTTGCTAATAAATCAATTTGAAAAACTCAATCCAGAACTTGTGCATTAAACTCCATAGTCATTACATACACCTTTATTTTGTATCATTCTAACTATCATTATTACTAATGTGTATTTATTATCACTTAAGTTGCTTCTGTTGTACTTTTTGTCATTTAAGCGATAAAAAGTTTTAATTTCTTTTGTTTATTGTCTTTTGATTGGTTGCTTTTTTTGTCTTTGTTTATTAATTTTTCATCTTTGTATGGTATATCTTTACTCAATAGATCCTCCTCCCCCTCCCCAGTTCAACAGGGATGTTAGGCTTGTTAGACTGACATAAAAAAGGGATTTATTTATCTTTTAATATCTGATTTTATTGTTTTCATTACAAGCTTTACCATCGTTAAGCTTTATGTCTGAATGCTCAGTTTTTTTTCTTCTGATATTCCAACAGAGATTTCTTGCACGTTCTTACTAAAATACCATCATAAAAACCATCCAGTATGTGTGCTCGAATCAAATGTAGACAACTTTATGGGCTCAATAGTGACAGGATCCTGACTAACTTGGTTCTTCTGTTTCTGCTTCACTCTTGTTCCTGTACAGGAAATGCCCACGGACCAACAGGATCAACCGGCAAAAGCAGAACAATGTCCACTTCAGTACAGAAAACACGATGCGCGCCTCAACTCGACTTATCTGAGCCCAGACACTGGGGAAAGAGTCCCCCCTCCACGTTACGGAGCGCTGTGGTGTTAAATGTTCCCCTCTGTAGGCCAACCCCAGGAAATTAGGACGCTTCCCTTCACTCCTCGCCCCCTCTCTCCCAATATGAACTACAACGCCCAGGGAGGACGGTGGCACAGCAAAGACAGAGCTGGCGTAACAGTCAGTGATGGACTCAGACGTGGGGGAACAGTTGTCATCCGTTGCTCACGCCGCCAACCTCCCCCGACTGCCGTGTGTCTCCGAGCACCTTGTCACTTCCGCCAGGGATTTTTCCTGAAAAACTGAACCATGAGGTGTTGGGGGGGCATTGAGGATACAGAATGTGAATGTGTGTATGAGTGTGTTTGTGTGTGAGTGTGAATTAGAAGTGTGAGCTTTGGTAGAGGAGGGCTAGCCGGTGTCTGTCGTTTGTAGATGAAGAGGGTTTAAGCAAAAATCGGGGTAGTGCAACGCAGGGTAATGGCTTTAAATGAGGTGTGTGTTGTCAGTTCCGGGAGGGGGGCGGGGGGAGGGTGGGGGGTTTCGGGGCTACACGTGATGCCTTGCACCTTGTGTTATAGGAGACCTTTGACAGAGGCCACAACGTTACTATAGAGCTCTCTGTTCGGTTGTGACCAAGACGTCAGCTTCTGTATCTTGAGTTCTATTTCCAATAGTTATTACTACATTGTCTTGATGGGGTCATTTTTCTGTAAATGTAAATAAATAATTTATATCACGAAATGTAACATGCTGTGTCGACTTTGTTTAACCAAAAACATCAAAAGCACGTTCTTGCATCGTTGCATCTCACGATCAGAGCCATTTGCCATTTTAAAGACCATTTTATTTCTAAGTTGCATAAGAAGTATACGATAAGATACGATACGATAATCCTTCATTCATCTCGCAAGCAGAGAAATTTACAATACATACATAAAAATATACATAAAATAAAATAAAGTTCCTACATTATGGTTGCTACTCTTAAAATCAGTGAAATGTAGAACTACTTAAAAAGATCAAGTTTCTGAATCAGGTTAAGTGTATTTATCAGTGGTAGTATGTTCTTTCATTTATTTAGCAATTAAGTACAAATTTGAAGAAACTATCTTAATAGTGTAGGCCTTTTTTACAGGGAAGTTTATCCCTTCTGAGGGAAATGTCATTTTGATTAGTATTACATGTAGGACTAGTACACTAGGATGTTTTCTACAGGCTAATGAGATGAGAAAGTATAACTCCTTGGCTTGGAGAACTCGGGTGTCTCACTCTTTTCTCAAATACTCCTCGTTTCTAACTATAATTTATAGCATAACTACTGCATTTGTATATTTTAACCACTAGGTGGCAACGTTTCCCCATTATACATGAGTTGACAAAAAAAAACGTGAGTCTTGCACAAAGACTGTAAAAGTCGTGCATGATTTTCCTTGTGATGAGCACATTTTAAGCATGAACACTTTGCTCAAGTAAAATAATTGAAGTATTTTTCCAACACTGTTATTTTGTATCCTTTTGAAATGTGTTTCTATCATTGTTTACGCGTTTACTTCAGGCTGCACCCACCGGTTAGTTCTGCATACTCCTGTGCACAAAGAAACGCGCATCAATGTCTAACATAATCGATAGCTGACAAGACATTTTGAAGTTTCTTTGCATCACCTATGTCTGATGTTAGTTTAAAGGACTTGCATTTATTATAGGGTATGACTGAACCTCTGAAGTGCAGTAAAAACTAGCTTAATTTGTCCACCTCGCTGTGTTTTATTGAACAACGCATGTCTGCTCCTGGCGTCAGAAAAAAAACACGAGGAAATGTCAAGTAGGTATCATTTAGCAATATTCACTGATTGTTGAATTCTTCTTCCGTCTGTACAAGGTATTATGATATGTGTTGTCGTGGCCGAGTGGTTAAGGCGATGGACTAGAAATCCATTGGGGTCTCCCCGCGCAGGTTCGAATCCTGCCGACAACGTCACCTTTTTATTTTTTTTATTTTATTATATTAAGCTCTTATAAGGACTTCCGGTTAGTTTGCATAATTGCTTTCTGCTCGTCACATAATAGCTCACGTGGAGGGCACGGGCAGGCTTTTCTCCACAAACAATCCTCCTGTTTGAAGGGTGATTAGACGCTGATCAGATGTGAGTAAATAAGCCTTATTTAGTAGCCTAGTTTTGGATTTTTCGGTGAAAAACATTTTTAGGTACTTTACTTCCTGCACATAAAGATGGAACCTTCAGATGGAATATTCAACACTTTTTTGTGTCCTGTTTTTGGTCAGCAGTCTCAGAAGAGATGTTTAATTCCATCAAGTTTTCTCCTGGTCAAAAAAAAAAGCCTACAATACACAAATGTCCAATCATTGAATTATGTTTAATGAAGCACATGTATCCTGCTCTTATTTTTAAGAACATGAACTTCCCTTTTTATTAGGCTACGTAAAGAGTTAGACAGTGCAGTGTTAAGACTACACTACACATAGACCTAATTATATTAAATACTAAACAATGTTTGTTCAGTATTCATGTTGAAATGAGTGGGGCTTTTTTTTTACCCTGCTGTAACATTTCATCTATGCACCAGTGTGATAAGATCTGTTATTCTGCATGAGTATAGCATCATTTATCCATTCCGTTAATAAAAAACGTGTAAAAACCAGTCACACAATGAGCTGATGAATTATCTGCAGCCTTGAGCGGGAGCAAAGCATGCATAACATTCTTCAAGATTTCATGTTTTGGAAACATCAAAGTCACATTGCAAAAGCACAAGACTATTCTAATTAAGGGAGAGGTCCGAGTTCATGTATGAAGTTCTCATGTGGAACCGCCTCCAGGGTCAAACACAGGTCATTCTGGTTGACTGAGAAATGTCTGTTATTAAAGAACCTGTGGACATGGAGGGGGGGGGTGCTTTATTTACTTATTTACTAAAGCTTGAAGATGCCCACCCGACTTTGTTGATTTTGAAGGAAATTCAGTCAATGACACATTCATACTAAGTGAATTTACACACATAGAAGCAGTCATGAAATTTAAAAGAAAACCTCACTGTTTTTCCTTATGTCTCTCACCTGCAGCAACAGCCTTTTCTTGACCTCCTTTTACATTTTAGGAAGACTTTGAATCTCCAATATGCTCGTCCCCCAGCCCATACTTTCTATCTTCTGTTTTTTCTGACAAAATATTTAAACAATTCTTCACTTTGACGTTTTGAATCATTTTTTTATAAAACCTTTATTAAACCAGGTAATTAACCCTTTGAGATCAAGATCTCGCTCATGAATATGTTGATAACATAAAGATATATTCATGTCACCTAGAGTCTTCATCAAACCCATCACAGACTGTGACAGCAAAGTTTAACACAGCTCAACATATATCACAGTCAAATTATTTATTACAGAACATAAAGTGTCAGCTGGCTGGACTCAGCCTGATGTTCCTGTCCTAGGTGCGCCCTTATTTGTATAGACATCTGTGTGTCTGTGGAGCCCCCAGCAGACCCAGTCAGTGTAATCCTGTCTGTTTCCTGTCCTTTCCTGCTGCTTTCTGCTCAAATCCAGTGGGCCTGAGGCCAGGGAGGTGTAGGAAGGAAATCTCTGTGAGTGTCTGAGTATCTGCTCTCATCTGCGGTTGAGGAATGTGGTGAATGTTCACTTAATGGAAAGCAAGATAGTCCCACTGTTGATTTCCCTTTCAGCCACGATAAAGAAACAAGAGTTAATGAAAACAGTCATACACAGACAGTGAGGATGTAAGATATAAAGAATCCCATCATATATCTTTCAATAGAGGAAGATCTTACACTCATTCAAACAGCATTTGATGTGATGTCTGTATCACATCAATATTTAGCTCTTAATTTGTTCAAGTTTAGACAGTCTGTTTTAGTAGCATTGTGCAAGAGGTTGAAGCTGGAGGAAAAACTGAATGTAATAGGGTTTATATCTTGGCTCTGACTTTAAATTACATGTTTGTCTTTTTATAAAATGTAAAAGGAGAAAGTGTTGATAGTATAGCTTGTTCATTTGAAAATAACCCAGCTTTAGTCACCCTGAGTGAGCGGGTGGGGGTCTGTTTCTTTGTCCTGCGACTTTTTCAGTGTTTTGTTTACGTCATGGCTTGCCTCAACAAAACATCCACCTCCTGCCACCTCCTCCTGCCAGACAGGGATAATGTCCCGCTGTGAGGTGCATGTTTAACCAACATTCATTTTCAATGGGTGGCAGGACAAACACTTGTTTTAAATATTTTTGCATCATTGTAAAAGACAGAGGGTTTGAAAATTATGTCTTTTTTACAGTTTTTCTGCTTCCTGAGGCATGTCTCCCTCTTGTGGTGAATATATGCATTGTCCCTGTTTTTGGTTGTTCAATTGGTGACGATGATTTCTGCTGATTGTCATACACTCGAGAACAGTTTCTGTTTCCTGACACATTTCACCTAAGGAAGATCTTGGGAATTAATGTTGCCTTTTTGTCTGCCACAGAGTAACACAAGAAGCTGTTCTCCTGTCGCTGACCTGGGGAATCTCTACCATGTTAATCAGTAAGTGTAACATATTTTTTGGTCAGCAGAAGGTGTGAGGTTTTAAGCCTCTTGACACACCGTCAGGTCAGATACGCTCCTTATTGTGTATAATGCTTGTCCTTTATAAAAATCAAAGTGGTTGAGTTATCAAAAATAATGTAAGGGAAATGTAAGGGAAAATGGCATCCTGAGATCAAACAGATGGTGATGGATCTTTAAATGACCTTTGTCCTCACAGACCAGCGCGTATTAGACACACGCTGGTTTAAAGGCGGCCTTGTACGTTGCTATTGGAGTGTTTGTTTTCTGTGCGTGTTATGATGCAATCTAATGGACCACAGTACCGAAACTAAACTAATCAAACTAATGTAGTTTTATTTTTAACCAGGCGGTAAAAGTGCTCTAAAAGGTCGTTTTTTTTAAAATATGGTATGTATGTGGCTTTGGCTTCTTGTGCAGTCAGCTTTAAGCAGACGCTGCAAACTGCAGTATGTAACACCTAAATATTGGCTTCACTTTTCTAAACCGGAGGTCACCACTTGGTGTAGACCTGTTTTTCATCTTTATATACACTCAATGTAACCTTCCAATAGTTTTTGTTTTTAAATGATATATTATGAATGGCTTTATTTGTGCACTAGACATGAGCAGAGATCTCATGTTGCACGTCATTCCTTCCTTTGGATGTATTTTATTGCTCTAGAGGAATTTCCCACCTTGACTTCTGATTTGTCCTTTTTTCCACTTTTTTTATAATTATCTTGAATTGTATATGGCTACGAAAATGTAAAGGGATAGAAAAATCCATGCTGCACACAGACATTTTCCACATATGCATATTCTCCACCTAACAACCCCTAAGATAGGCACTCTGCTTTGGAATCTGACACTTATCTAAGAAATTCATAACTCCTCATCTAGATCCTTGCTGCTGTGGAAAACATGTTTGTACTTGAAGACTTGCTTTCACATGTTGATCAGGTACATCGCCTGCATAAAAAAAAATACCTCCACGAATGGTGTGGAGAGAAGTACAAGTGATTAATGAAATAACCTGAAAGTCAAACCGATTAGCTGGAAGGCACGTCTGTCTCTCAGGAACCCACACTTTGTGAACCTTCAGGCTGATTGACTGCCCAGGAGAGCCCTCACATTGATTTTACAATGAGCTTCCACTCTTTTGGCAGGAAATGATTGGCCCATTGGTTTGAAAATTGATGGCGTTGAACACACTGAAACATCCACTCACACGAACAAGCACACACAAATAGAGACACGGTTCTTCACATTCTGACATTGTGTGTGTAAAGCTCAGCACCTCCAAAATTGGTCCATTAGCTACAGAATTGATAGCATCATAGCACACCTACCGAAAACAAACACAGACACACACACACCAATAGTCATGTACAAGGCCAAACTTATGCGAGCGTGTGTCTGACACACGCTGGTCTGTGAAAAAGGGTCATTTAAAGATCCATCGCCATCTGTTTTGGTCCCAGCATGCCATTTTCCCCTCAGTTGGGGCCTTTGATTTAGCGACAAAAAGGTACCATTGCTTCCTTCCTTCCCACTGTGCGGCCAGACATCCAGTTTGAGCCGGTTAAACAAATCAAACACTGCCGGGCATCCGTCGTATCATCACAGGTATGACCACCTGTGTGGGGCAGTTGATGTTAATCACAAACATTAGGGGTTCCTTTTAAACACTGATCAGAGAAGCTTGTTGGTTTGTCTCACGTAGATAAAAACCGGAGTCAACAGAGAAACAAATGAAACCAATTCAAAACAGTCTCATGTCATTTTTCCTTGCAAAGTCAAGAAGGCATGACCAGCACCATTTGGATAAATCAACTTCATATAAAGACTACACGAAAGCAAAACTGCATCCGTTCAGTTCATTCCTACAACTCCCGATTTTATTAGTTTGAAATGTTTATTGCGCAGAAGAAAATAGTTTTGTGTTGTGGAGGTTATGACCTCATCACTCGTCGCTGTTTCACTTTCCATGCAGAAAATGTAAGGTTCGATGAGAGGACGTCTGAAAGCCTCAGTCGGAGACTACAGGTGGACGATGGAGTGTTGGTGGGGTTGAATCTGGAGAACAATAGCCTACTGGTGCAGGTCAGAGCTGGCAAAACGGAGAGAGAGAGACTGAAAATCTTGCAGCTGTTCAATCGGACAATCTGTCTATAAACCAGTCACACGTATACCTATAAATACAATATCCACATGGATAACCATTGTATATACCAGTAGCTGTAAATATTGTTTTTTACCTTGTTATTCCACCTGGTGCTTATTTTAGTATCTCTATTTTATTTTACAGTCTAAATTATTTCTTTACTTCTGTCCGGTGTTTTTGAGCAACGTAACAACCAAATATCCTCCTGAGATTAAAAAAGTATTACTGATTCTGAAATAGACCTCCAATTGGAAAGAGGTGTTGTTGGGTGATTGTGGATAATGACGCATGTTAAGCATGGACTTTTCTTAAAACTACTGTGAGAGCCAGTCCTCCCTCAACAAGGAAGGTTGGGGGTTCGATCCCCACACTGAGTCCAACATTGCTCCTCTGGTTGGTTGATGGCTGTGTATGAATGGGTTCAGTTTCTTTTGATTGACACGCAGTGTACAAGTGCTTTAAGCAGTCAGGGGACTAGAAGTCCATTTACCATCCTCCTGAGTCCACCTAAAGGAAAAGTGTGCAAACATTTTAGGCCCTGATGGCCTAGCGGCTGGGTCGAGCCCCATGTAGTAGGCTGCAGTCCTCCAAGCAGGCAACCTGGGTTCAAGTCCAACCTGTGGTTCCCGTTCCCCCATGCCAGTCCCTGCTCTCTCCTCTGATACTCACCGTATCATCTAAGATAAAAGCAACAAGCTCCAAAATAAATTCCCGATCATTGATAAGTCCCAGGCCTCATGAAGAGATCCCACAGAAAGACAGACCTCCTAACTTTAGAAAACGTTTGCAAGGAGTGAAGGCTTGCTATTTTAGTGTTGACCTACAAGTTATATTTAGCTTTAATTAAGCCTTGCAGAGAATGAAGGAGTGTCCTTGCCAGAACAGCAGCACCACATAAACACTATACAGAAATGATGCAACATATTGGGGACTCATAACTTCATAACAGAAAATCATTTTTATGAACACATCTTTTAGCCTTTTTTGTCTACTATTTAAAAACATTTTTTTCTGCAGTCTGTCTCAAGGTGTTCTGGTTACATTCTTGTCTCTGCATCAGACACTTAGACAAACATGGCCTGGACTATATCACCGTTTTCTTACACCAGTGGATGCAGTTGGCAGGACTGGTGGAAGTTTAAAGGTGAAACATGTCTGAGAAACCTTCTTTGTAAAAATAATTAAATGTGTGTGTTTTTAAGGGTGTAGACTAAAGAGTTGTCCCTGCCCGACTTCTAAGGTAAACCGTGTTCTTCACCTCTTTATATGTAAAACACTTCTTCAGGGAACATAACTAACAAACATGTTGAGCTGTTTTCTCATAGAACTCCTGAAAGTTTCTCGAGAATTTACGTCACCATCCCCTCCCACTCCCTGGAGGGGAATTCTCGGGATTATAACCTGCTGCTGTTCTCACATCAGCTCACTTAGACCTTCTGCAGGATAAGAACCTTAGGGCGCTGGCAGGTGAAACTCGGTGTAAAGTCCAAGTGAAAATGATGGCTGTTTGTGTTCACACAAGGAGCTGCACCCAAAAAAGTTTAGGAGTTTTTGGTCTTGTTCAGAGAACTCCAAGAAAACTCCTGAGATATGTGCGTCAACACAAACGCACAGCATCGTATAGCGAAGTTTGTTGCTTTGTTCATTTATTTTTCGTCCCATCATACCTCTGTCAGGGATAGTCTGTGAGTTGCATGTAAACAGGCAAGTCAGGAAAGTATTTAGCACAGTCCTCTTGAATTTATTTAGATATTTCCAGGATATGTGAACACAGCTTTAGATTAAAAAGTAACATAAAGGCCTTATTTCCATGCAAATGAATTTAAGATAGTCTTCCATTGCATGTGACTGTGTGGTTAAATACAAAGAAACCAGCCAGGTAATTTGCCAAAAGCCAATGGTTACGTACCACACCCCATGTTAAAGAATATGAAGCAACTCCAGGAAGGTAACCAGGACACAAAGATCAATCATTCAGTGGCTTGCTGCAGCATGTTTGTTGAATTAAAGGAATATGATGAGTGCTGTTTCTGCTGTCACAGCTTGAATTGTTCTCGTTCTAAAGATACGTTTGCAGATTGTTTATAGTTGTTTTCAAAGTGAAATAGTGACTGTAACTGCCAATAAAAAGAGAAAGTTAAATAATTGCAGACAGTGATTCATAATCTCCATTATAATAAGTAAACAAAACTCTTCTTTTGTATTGCCCTCCTCTATATGGTCCAAAACTCACTCAACCGTCAGTTCGGTCATGCACTTGCATATCTTGACCTCTAAGGGGCATATCAATGTCTCCCAGCTCCCTTCACCAGCTTTTTTTTTTTAACCAATTGATTCATGAGCAGCATGTGCATGACTTCATTTTCTAAACTACATGTAACTTTAGGAAGAATACTAGCAAAATGGCCCTTAAATAAATATTTAATGTTATAAATACATGAGGTGAAAAGACAACATTCCTGGAGACATCACTGGAATTATGTGAAAAGTTCCACATACTGTACATTCGTGAAGAATCCAGGAAAGCAGAAGATAAGTTACCAAAAAGGGAAGCATGAAGAAGAGATGAACGGGTGGGAAGGAAAGCACAGGGACAGCTGCAAGAATGACAGGATGGGAGCGTCATTCCCTCTACTTTTATCCCATGGGTGAAAGTGGGAAAAAGTCAGAGTTCAAGAGCTTGGAACGAGAGGTCACACTTTTATGTTGACAATGTGTATGTTTCCAAGGAGAAGCAGCAGAGAGAGAGAGAGGGGACAGAAACACTGATGTTTTCAGTCAGAGGAGGAAGGAAATTTGTTTAGTGTGTGTGTTTAGCACTTCCATTCTACTGTGGCAACTTTGAAGCTTTAAGAGCGAGTAACCTCAAGAAGAGGTGCTAGTGTTGGATGTTGACATGGGAGAAATGTGTCACAAGCACTTTTGATATGTAAAGCTGGTGAAAGCAGTGATTGCGTGGCTTTTATTTTCATAGACACAATCACCAGTTTCTTTTTATTCACAGAATAGATAGTAATCTGGGGTAATACATTGCATTGGTTTCCTGACAGACAAATCTGTTACCTCCACAGACAGGGGAGCGTGTCTGTTACCTATGTTACCTCAACCCTATGATCCCTCACATCACTTGCCTCATTTGTGCCACCTGCTTATTCAGTCGAGCTGACATTTTTCAACCTGAGCAAATAATTTGCATGATTTTTGCATTAAACTTTGGTCGCATAGGTCTGAGGGATCATAGGGAGGACCCCACGGGCAGTTAGCCTAGCTTAGCACAAAGAACAGAAACAGAGGTAAACAGCCAGTACAACTTTTGCCAGTACAACAAATTCTTGTTGAAATTATAAAACCAAAGTATCAATAATAGGAGTTACAATAGGGTATAAATATGACCAGAAAACACTGTCGGGTCCTCTGGAGATAAAAGTGCCCATCCCTGCAGTTCCTTGAGTGGACACTTGAAGTAGTGCAGAACACCAAACTAAAATCATACAGGCTGAATGGTATGCATTATTAGGCTGCTTTGAGACCATTCCACATTATTACACCTCAGTATGTTGTATTGCATTAGTAATTGTAAGTAGAAGTGTAAAAACCTAGATGCATGCCCTGTGTTGAAATAACCATTAATTAGACATTAATATCAAACAAAAACAATAAACAGAACATTTTGGATTTCAGACTGTATAACTTTGGTAAATGAGTTAGCCATTCCGTCTTGTCCAAATATGCTAACTTGTAGCTATTATGAAAAATGTGAGGTTACCAACACAAACGATGTCACGTCAGCTCGTTTTACATCCAGTTTCCGCTGCTGCGCTGGAACAAAGATCCACCATCCCAGTCTGTGAACTGTTGCATTGTGAACTCCACAACAGGGTGATTGGTGTCCGAAGCTGTCTTCACATAAAAGGTATTCCTTAAAATTTATAGAGAGTTTTAAGCAAACTACCTCTGAAAGTTCCTCAGTTGGTTGTTCACACATGTTGAAGCTCACTGTTTGAGACTATCCATAGGGAGTGTTGAGCTATACATACCCTGTGATTGGTGCACAACCACAGACTGCTGCGATCTCGGTGCACGTAATTAAACTTGTGCATTGTTTTCTGTTCGCTATGATCTTTTGTTATTTTCAATCTTTCGAAAGACACGTAGCGTAAATATAAAGTCTTACATTGTACCGAGAACTGAGTTAAAAATGTATTACCAAAATCAGAAAACTAATCCTGTTATTCTGCAGAACTTTAAATTGAGCTACAAAAAACAGGACGGTAAATGTACCCTCTCGGTCCACTGTCAACCCATGAAGGCACAAACAGGCTAAAAATAAAAAAAATCACTGGAACCACCACGCAGTTTAAAAGACATTGGTGGGTTTGGACCTGAAGAGGACTCTAAACTGTGGCAATCGATTTGGCTGTTTTTCTTAGGTGTGACTTGTCTGTGTGTACACAATGGTAGCAGGAAGTTTATAATCTCAATGTAAGGGTGTGAGTACTTGGTATTGATTTTAGATGAGATGGAAGCTGACCAAGCTTCACCATATCAGGCAAAATCCAATAAAACTCAGCGGGCTTGAATATTTTCCCCAGTCTGCAGTGGTGGAACAAATTCTTTTCATAGTTCTCATACAGTAGGTTCTCTACATTGGAATTTATAACAAAGATATAAACAGAATATTCCCTCCCTCTATGAACATGTACAGACATCCAGTCCTTCTTTTCCCCCAACATATTTCCACATATTTGAGCCTATTTTAATGCATGGTACATTGAATGAGAGATTGTGTTACAAGAAATTAAATATTGACAGCGATAGTGACAAAGAGAAAGATTGAGAGAGAGCGGCAGGGAGGCGGGGCAATATGCCAGGGTGCAGATGAGCTCATTGTTGAAACAGGGATTTCCACATTTCCATGTCTCTGTGCCCCATGCCATGACATGGAGCACTAAAACAAGAGGGGAGAGGAAAGGGGCGATCACAAGCCCTGCAAAAACACTCACAAATAATAGGGTCAGTTCAACACATACATACCACATAAGGAAATATATATTATCTCAGCAGTGGAAACAATTCAGTTATGTTCCTGTAACACATAAAAAACACTGTCACACTGATTTGGAAAGTAGTTATGGAATTTATTATTGTTTTCACAAACAATACAAAAACACAGCAGAAAGTGCAGTAAACAAAAGAAGCCTTCACACATATTTTACAAATGCAGCCAGGCATGCACAAAGTAGAATGGTTGGCAGTTACATGAAAACACACGCACACAAGGAAGAACACACACACTCGAACACACAACTCTACCTCTATTCTGTCAATAGGGCCAGGCCTGCCCGGTTTCCACAGCAACCTGGCCCCTCCCTTTGGCTTGCAGGGGAGGTGTTTTGAAAGTTCACAGCGTGTTTGTGCCTGCGTGTGTGTGTGGATAGGAAAAGACAGAAAGGGGCGTGGATGCTGAAGCAAGTTAAAGAAGTAAAACAGCCTGTCTTCAGATCTGAGCTGGAGCAAGTGGCAGCAGCATCAAAGAGATTGAAGAAACACAACTTCATCTCTGTGTTTTTAGTTAACCCAACAAAGCGGGACATTTGACCACCTGTGAACCATGGAAGAAGACGCGTCCAACGCCGAGAAGAGCAGCGTCACCGGCAGCACCCACACCATCCCACAGCTGCAGACCGAAAACACGGAGCTCCTCATTCCAAGCCATACCCCGTCCTCCGCGCCGGCCTCCCCGACCCCGACCAGCACCCTCTCCCGACTGGGCTTCAAAAGTCCCACCAGCCCGACTGCTGTTGTGCCAGGAAGCCCCATCGACCGCGGCCAGGTGAGCGCCATCACCGTGGTGGCGCTGCTGGACAAGCTGGTGAACATGCTGGAGGCCGTGCAGGAGAACCAGCAGCGCATGGAGCAGCGGCAGGCCGACCTGGAGGGCGCCGTGAAAGTCGTGCAAGGTGACGTGACCCGACTGTCCAAGACCCACATCAGCACCTCCAACAGCGTCAGCAAGCTGCTCGAGCGCTCCCGCAAAGTGAGTGGGAACCTGAAGGAAGTGCGGGAGCGCATGGACAAACAGGCTGTCCAGGTGAAGAAGCTGGAGGCAAACCATACCCACCTGCTGAAGAGGAACCACTTTAAAGTGCTCATTTTCCAGGTGAGGAAACAAAGTCACTGGGGGGGGGGGGGGGGGGGGGGGGAATTGTTAGTAGTATGATGGAAAACACTCTCCCACTGGTTGTTCTAATGTTTGTAACTAATGTTTTCCAATTATTCTGACACCACATGCCGTTTATACTCATTTGACTTCTCACAGAGAAAATGATGGTGTAATGTGTAATTTCTGAAAAGAAACCATGGTGATGTCATCATGATGTCATCAGTATTACCTGAGTTTGGGCTTGAAAGATGCATTTGTATCCTTCCTCACAAACCGGCGGTGTGGGGTTTCAAACATGTTGGCATTTAGGCGGCAACTTGATAGTTTCTATTGAAAGACGCTATCAAGTTGCATTCTGGGAGTTGTATTCTGAGCTTTTGGAGCTTGAACATAGTCTTGAGTCTTAAAGTCATGATGTCTCATGTCCAAAAATGTTTTAAAGGCACTTGCCTGACTTCCCTATTAAGAACTCTGCATGTCATATTTTTTGCATAATATATTTGCATCATGAACTTCTCGTGGATTGATTGGCGTGTGTGTATTTGTATGTGGCTGTGCGTCATATTTGCATTGATATTTGACTGCAGTAGTGGGTGTGTTTAGATGTGTTCCTGGTTGGCACTAAAAGGTAATGTGCGGTCGGTTGAGGAGCACTTTGACATTTTCAACACTTAAAACGTGTTGAGCAGGATTTACACAACCTATAGAGCTAGATTGGTTTAAGAAGATTTTTTTTTTTTGCTGTTTTCTAACTTTGAAGTACACCTGAAAATACACGTTTGTAAGGCTCTTACAGTGTCCACTGTGTGTGCGTGCGTGTTTGAGTGTGCAATAGAGAGAGAGTTGAAGGGTGTGTCTGGGAATGGAGCTGTAGAGGATAATGGAGGAGGGCTCAGACTCTGACTGGATCTGTTTACACCCCACGGTCATAATTCAGTCAGATGGATGGCTTTTAGATGGATTTGCAACTTCAACTGCAGTATCAAATATGTAAGGGAAAACTTTATACCAGCATTATAAAAAGGGATAAACTTCCCAATTTCCCCAGGAAATCAAAAGTGGAACATGTGAAAAATATCCTTACATAACCCACCTCAAACTTTGGCAAAAAAGACAGCCCTTGACTTTTTACCTGCATGCATCTAGTAGCGTTAATTGTGCAGGTGGCTTCCAAAAGCTGCATTGTATTTGAACGATGCAATTTAACAAATAAAACATGATCCATCCATGGTATCTCTGCATTAGTAAGTGCAAATCATTTCATGAATATGCATGCATATGTGAATGTGTGTGGGTGCGTCTCAGCATGTGCATACAAGTGTGTGCCCAGACAGCAAAAGGAGGGGGGCATTGTTGACACAGCCTGGGCCTCGGAGAGCTCTTAACAGCCGTTGTTATCTGGTTTCCCAGGTACTGAGGCTCTGTTGTTCAAATGCAACAGGTGCCAAGACCTTCCCCTGTATGAAGTGACTCTGTGTGTTTAGCTGAGGCATCAGGGATCAATTTGATTGAATCACTGGTTATTTTTTATGCACAACAATGAATTGTCCTGTTGCCTAAGAAAATAGAGGAGTGGATGATGTGTGCTGAAAATGCATTCCCAAATTATATTTTTATGGTGCGTTTGCCTGGCTGCATGTTCCGTCTGTTTTCTTCCCTTCAAGGCATCCTGTGCATGTTTTTATCCGTTGTGTGGTACGGTTGTTGTGTTGCTCATTTAGAAACTGCTGATCAAAAGTCTGTTGACTTGTCTTTTTTCCTCCAATTCTGAGTCAAACTAGTAGTGGAGGATCTGTCGAAAGGTGCAGCAGGGCCAAGTTAGGGCGTGTGTGTGCGTGCAACCTGCTTATTGGATGTTAAACTGGTATGTTGGGTCAGGTGTATGCAGTTACAGAGCAGGTAAATGAGACTGTGCGTGCCTGTGGGGAGCGGGAAATAAAAGAACTAAGTACAGGCCTTGTTCCTTCTCCTCACTGAGTTTGTGTTGACTTTTGTGTGTCTTATCATTGCCTGCTTCACCTCATCCCTGTTTCACCTGCAGGATTGAGTTTTTTTGCGATCTGTTGCCCACTGTTTTTCAGTTTATGCATAAATGTCCATCATTTTTTAGGCCAACTCTGCTTCCTTTTTTTGCCTCCCAAAGAATCCAACTTGCTCCTGTCCAACTTTTTGTCCTTGGTCAAGCCACCTGTCATAATTCCCTGAAACTAGATGAAAGCATGCATGGCACCGCCAGCCTCACGCTTCTCTTTGATAACCTACATTGCCGCACAATCTGACAACCAAGAGCCCCAAACGCACTTCAGAAGCCCTGTTGCTATTGGCAGAGGGGTCCTCCTCCTGCTCTTCCCGCACGTCAAAATGGATCCAGAACACTCATCGCCCTGTATGTGCCAGTTGAGGTGGAAACACTGGAGGTTTGTGGGTAAACGCCCTCTATCACATAGAGCAGGGGTATACCAGGTCCAGGCTTTGGCCGCAGTTAGTCCAAAATGACAGCGTTGTCTGCCGCTCTGCTGCGTTCCTGTACGTAACAAGGACTAATGAGGACTTAATTACCGCTGCTTAGGCCTTGTTTGTTTGTTTTTGCGCGCCATTGCTTTCCTGTCTCCACATAGCCCCGCCCCCTCTTGGCCTTTTCTGTTTTACATACACACACACACACCCCTACACACACACACATTTACATACACACACTGTTTTTGTAGTTACTGTTCAGAAATGTATTGATGATTGTTCCTTTTCAATTATTAGATTAACTTTAAAGGCTAGTTACCTGAGTGTTAATATCAACAATCACCCTGGAGATATCGTACTTTATATGCATTACTGTTGCATGAAATTTGCCGTTCGTGGATTTCATTTCTTAAACCTCCCATCTGTTTATTTCTCTCTGGAATTCCTTCACAACAATGAAGTCAACCACAACGGCGAATTGAATTTGAGCGATGCAAGAATCTCATTTGTTCTCTCGCTTTGCACACGAGGATCGGAATTGACGTTTCGTTTGATAATCAGCTTGTTGGTTGTGGTTTTCTCACTGGGGTGGGAAGAGGATGTTTGGTGATTGTGTGTGAGTTTGGGAGTTGTAATTGCAGAGTGACCACCGTCAGAGCTCTCGCACACTTATCAAAGAATGTTCATATCACGAGGCAGGGAAAGAGAAACATGCTCACAAGCCAAACCAAACACAATGACTGTAAGCCTTAGTTGGTGCAATGAATGTTATTCATGTAGACTTAGATTTTTTTAAATTCTCATAATTAATTCATACACTTTGTTTATTAAATTAATTATATTATATTGTTAACCTCCCAGAGAGTGTAACTCTGCAGTTTATCACCACACCCAGACCTGCCACTCACCTGTTCAGAAGTTGCTTTGAGTGATTGCCTTAACTTATGTCATTGTCGTTTTGTTTGCTTTGCTGCCACTCATCATTGTGCTTTTGTGAATCAACACTTGACCAAAGGTTGTGACTTAATCTTGGCTTTCAGCAGCAGGAAGTAAAGGCTGTGTTTTGTACAGTTCTTACTCTAAGACTTCTGTTCCCAGCCTCACCCCAGGCGTTTACATTTGGTTTATGACACCAAGCTCAATACAATGGAGTGGGGGGTAACGTTAACAGCCAAATAAATGAGTAAATTAATAATAAATGGTCTTCAGTGTGCATGCAGTGTGTCATGGGTCATAGTGAAGGCTACACAGAAATTCCCAAAGCCACACCCTGAAAAAGCAACAGCAAGAGAGTCAGCATGCTTAGTCATTGATAACATTTACATTTTTAGTCAAAACTATCTATGATCAGAGGTAATTCGACACAAGTAAAACCATTGGATGATTTTAGTGTTCAACCCAGTCTTCCTTTTTAAATTTACATCCATCTCCACAGGTTGGAGCAGGCCACTGGCTGAAGGCTACAGCTCAAATTTTTTTGTGTCCTGACCTGGTGATATATAGCACCAGTTTATAGCCCAAAGCAGTGCTAGCTGTTTGAGTGCATTCAAAATGACTTGCTTCTAAGCGTATACTCAGGGATATGTTTGAAGAATCTGGGTTTTAATTAAAAGAAACACGCCAGTTACTATCATGTATGCAGCTGTTGCCAACAGACAAATACAAATATAGAAACAGAAATCCAGAAGTATTAAGTTAAAAGAAAAAGTAACCCCACTGCCGACCTCTGCTCCATTTAGAAATGGTTTGTAACCCAGTATTGTCGTCTATTCATTAATAGATACAAGTGATTTGAGTTTTTTCCGTCCGTTGCAAGAATTGTTATATTTATAAATGTTTATCTTACTTTACAGTTAAAATTCTAAGATGGCTTTCTTTCTATGCTGATGTGGCTAGCTTCAATAAAAAATAGGATTCCTTTGTATTTTGAGTAATTTCTAAGTTGACTCATTAGCCTTTGTGTCCTCCTCTTTTCTATTATTAGCCTGTGGTTAGCCAACATGTTTTAGGTTTGTTTTCTAGGTGGAGGGTGTTTTTCCTCTGAGATCAGAGCCAGGAAGATGTTATGGTCAGTAAATATCCTTTTGACCAAAATTGGCTGCTTGTTGTGCCTGAAGGTGCATTTAGACAAACAAATTCCCTAAGATGAGATGACTTTGTAACTGACTTTATTCTAATGACAAATATTTTCACAGGGTATTAAACATGATGGCTTTCTGGAAATGCTGATTTTGAACATTAATATGGATGAGCTTTTTTAACATGTTTACCTGTATAGGACATGTGCAAATAATACATAATATAAATCCTTTACTGAAGGCTCCTGTGGAGACCACGTACACAAGCAATGGAAATGATTTGAAGAAATGCTGTTAGAAAATATTAGTCCAAAACATCTTCTTTTAAACTGTCAGTGGAGTCAAAATGTGACTATCATACATATTGTCCTTCAGTGTGCGTACACCTCAGTCAGAATTTGGGCATTTTTATGAGGCTCCTGTTGGATATAAGGCTCCAAAGAGTGAAACTGGTCTTAATTGTGATAGTCAAAACCATGCTATGCTGCCTTTAAGGCATGCTTTACCTCATGAACAATAATGTTTGTTTACAGCGTGGCTTCTTGCTTTGTTATCATACTTTATCTCCCTTTGGGATTCATATGGGTTTTCAGACAAGAGAAAATACAGAGGGAAGAAGAGCAAAAAGAGAGATAAACATTGAGAGGAAGAAGACAAAGGTACCACTATGGTCTATTTTTGTCAACCAGTAATGGTAGGCTACGACCACCAGTGGTGTTGGGATAAGAGATTATACTTAGGTTTGCAAACTCGGTGAGCAGAAGGCTTGCATGTGGATTAGGAAGAATTAACTTAACTGCTCTGTCTTCTGCTTGATGTCACTTTCAGGTTTGACAAGTCTGTTCAACTTGTTCACTCTTAGGCATGTTTGAAACTGCAAATTCCTCTTGTGCAGAGCCACTTTTCACAGCTCTTATGAAGAACTGATGAGACTATACGAAGCTTGAGCCTTTTTCTTTGTATGCATGTCGAAAAAATTAAAACAGTTTTTTTTGCTTTATCTGGCGTCCAAGCACATGCCATCATGCACATATTTTTCTTCTGAGGTGTCAAGAGTACATTTTAAATGTGTTTTGCATTGTGACCCAATATTAATACGATTATGACATTAAGCTTTTTTTCAGACTTGTATTCACATGTACTTTTAGTCTCCAACTTGCACTTTAAAAGAAATAATCAGACACAGGTGGCTACTTATCAGAGGAACTGGATTATTGAAATGGTGCTGGGAGGTTTTTTTGCTGATATTCCTCCAAAAATGCTCAAGCTCCCTTTGTACATTCAAACAAAATAAAACCAACTATCTTTCTTTGACTTCTCCTATCACCTCCCATATTTTCTCTGTGTTCACTCCTTCTCAACCTTTCATATCCCAACATTCATCCAATCTAATTGCCAAGGCCACAACATCCATTTCAGGAAATGGAAAAACAATAGCCATGTTTGTCCTCCACTCTTATTTCTCAGCTTTGTGATAAAACATGAAAATAATAATAACATGTTCTGAGATAATGTGATGACTTCCTGGCTTTCCTGTGGATACTCATACCCTTTGACCTCCATATGGGCTAAAAACTGCAACAATTGGTGGTAGCCTTATCAAACATAACCCTGGTTCGCAGACCCGACCAAACAATGGCCCCCAAACTTTGCCTATTGGATTTCAATGAAGCATTGTGCAAAAGGGGGATTTTTGAAGATTTGAACAAAATCCCTAAAGGAGATTAGCATAGCCATGGAGGAGAGTGAAAACAAGAGCAAACACAAATGTAAAAAAACAGGACTGTTGAGCTGACACTGCAGAGGACATTTAGCTAAATCATCATTTATGCAGAGGAGTTTGCAGGAGAGGTGAGGGTTAGACGAGGTGACCTGACAAATGTAAATGAAGTGCACTAAGTGACAAGACCTGAATGAGCCAGTCAAATGTGGGGATATTACAATGAATACCATGGCAAACTATAATTAATTAAGAGAGAGCATATGAAGCCAAATACGAAATGTATCATCATCCAAAGTGACAACCTGTCATCATGTGAATTACATGTTGAGTGACCACGTTTATCCAGACGTCTCACATCATCATTTGTGTCCTCACGAGTGATCCTCTCGATTTGCCATGATCTTCTTTTCACCAGCGTGTCAGCAAAATGTCGCGCCTGAATTGGTTATTGTGTTGTGTGATTACGCAAGTTGGAAGGCCAGTAAACATGTGTTGTTTTCTTTTAGAGAGGCAGATATGGGAGGGGTGCGAATGAGAATGAATGCCTTAGCTTGTTATGCAAAGCTTTATTCGTATTAGGCAGAGAGGCATAAATCAGAATGGGAAAGACTGCTGACGAGATATTTATGCTACTTTCTAATTAAATAGTGCATTGTTGGGCAGAGATTTAATCCAGTTTTATTTGTGTTTTTTAAGTATTTGTATGCAAATGTTTTAGTACAGGGCAGTGTTTACACTCCCATACTCTGTGTGTGTATTGTACAGTGGGAGTTTATCATGTTATCCAGCCCCATGACAAATCGTTGAATGTCCTTTCCTCTTGCCTTCCTTCCTCTTTCCACAGATGGCTCCTCGTACACATTAGGTTAAGGGTGGAAGGTTATGTAACAAGCTGGGTTTGAATGAATGTAAAACAACTTGGTGCACAGTTAAAGGATGGATGTAATCAAAACAAATCACACAAGTTTAACTTGTCTGCAACAGGTCACTTATTGAATAAAGTTGAGCGTATGCAGAGTGTGAAACCGGGAGAGAGGGGTGGAGAGGATTAGGAGAAGGAAAAAATAACTGGAGATTTGTCTTTAGCCCTTTTTGTTTGAATTAAGCCAAAAAAATCTGCATTTCAACACCAATCCAAGCTGTATTTCCTTGAATTGATTAATGAGTTAGTCTGCAAACTGTTTTCTGTACGTCTTATTCTTTCTGTAATCAAATTAATTTTCAGGGGATTTACAAAGCAAAGAGTTGCTCAGATGAATACGATAGTGGGAGTTAGTCATAGTGTACCCTCTAAGAGTCACTCTGCAAAGAGACCTCGACCTACCTCACCTAATATTACCTTAATCCTTAATTCATCTTCTACAGGCCAGGAACGCAGACATGTTTACATTGCTAACACACATCAACAAATGATAATATTAACCCTGATAATGTGCAGAAATCTAAAACATACAGTCATAGGTTTGTACTTGTAAGTTGGGTTGCTTTCTTTCATGTTGTGTGTGCTTGTTCAGAACATTATTTGGGTGTTTTTATTACTCTCGTTTGCGTGCAACTTTCTGTCTTTCGAGTCAAACGTAAATACAGTGCATGGAAAAGTATAACATAATCAAGCTGCTCTGGAGAAATGCCAAATATATTGCAAAGCAAGCCGTTGATTGATGTTGGGAGGGGATGTACTGTACGAGGAGTTTAATGGTACCAGATAATAAGGATTTTTCTATAGAAAGCACACAAACATTCAGAACACCAGTTATGATAAAATATGTAGCATGATAAGGAGCAGGCAGTAAAAATATAGTTAATCAAACGATCATGATATAATCATATGGGCTATGTCTTTTTTTTTTATGCTGCATGACTTTAACCTCAAAGCGAACTTTAATTAAAATGAATATGGAAAAGATATTGGGGTTTTGCGTTACATGTACAGTATTTTATTTTCTGTAATTTCGCTGATTTATTTAAATGTATTTGTCTAAATACATTATAACATAACATACAATATAAAGGATATAAAGAAAGCGCAATTTAGTCTGATGGTTCAAGCTAAATGCTAGTGTTAGCCTGCTAACATACCTATCACTGGAGGCAATGTGACTCTAATATTTACTGACAGTGTAAGTTTTCATTTAGCAAGTTCACCATCTTAGTTTAACACCAAGACCGTACGGAGAAGGGACGACATGTCTCTGTCTCCCCATGTTGTACAAAAATGAAGCCAAAATACTCTCTTTCGTGGGCGCTGACCTTTGCTCTGATGGCACGTTTTGCAGATGCGTCGTAGAGACCTTTCCACGATTGTGACACCACACCCATAATGTTCACCAAAACACACATGTAACTTGCAGCTCAAAGTCAGTTCATTTTTACAGTCGGTGGTTTAGCATTAGGGAATAGTAGGCTAAAGTTAGCTAATTAGCACTGTCAAAAAGCTGAATTTGATTGGAAAGTTGTACATAAATAATAAACAAAAATGCATTTTGTCTCACTGGTGCTATTAGATCTAAAGTCAGGGAATCACCAATGGGAATCACCAAAGTCACTATTGTCAGTTGCATAAACAAAGACGAGAGAACACAAGCACAAGCAACAGTATAGGGTTTCCTTACACATTGTATAAACAGAGGCACACACTCAGTGTAACGTGAGTCCGTTTAAGCTCGCTCAATCAGGAGTGTCTCTATCCTGCCCCGCCCTGATCGATCTCTCTCTCTCTCTCTCTCTCTCTCTCTCTGAAAAGAGGAGGCTGCTGCTCCAGAGAGGTGACTTACATAAGCTCTGCCTTAGAACCAACTTGCAGGACTTGCAATTAGTTGAGAAATCTACCAGGCAACTGTTAAGTGAGATCTGGAACTTCATTATCAAAGCCTACGAAATATCTTTGAAGTGTGTGTAATTTAACATATACAATAAGGTCGCTGTCACACTAAATTAACTTTGTTTTTTTGGTTGGTTCCAAATTGTTTTTTAATTTTCTTTCATGTTGCACTCTTAAGCAGTTTCTTAACAATGGCTGATGTCCTACATTTCTTCACACAAAGACACAGACACTGCAACACACACGCACGCACACACACGAACGCATATCAAATTCTTAGCGGCTAATGAGTGCTTGCTTAGAGGGTGCATTAATTAACGGGGTTCCCAAGAGAAAAGAGCCGCTCACACACACACTGACACACACACAGGACAGACCTGGGTCAAATGGTATTTAGGAATAATTTTGTTTGTTGTTGCATGTTTGCCAAGATTGTCAGGGGTTAAACTGAGGACACGCTCATTTTGCGGTATTGTACTATGGGAGCAGCCAAACATATTTTAACTTGAAAAGCCTGATTACAAAAATGAGAAAAGGGTCGTCTGTATCGAGGCTTTGGAAAAGGTTAATTTGACTGAATTCGGTTATTTTTGTTTAAATAAATTCACTTTTGAAGCTGCTGCTGGTTTGGCACAGTGTGTACCAGAAGCTGTGTTCTCCTGAGATATTTTTGAGATTCTTTTGCCGCCTCCTACACACTCCAGTACCTACACTGATTATATCAAACATGTCTGAGCTTAATCAAAAAGTCTATGGCGTGCCCAGACTGGAGCTGAGTTATCTCAGATTGATGCTTTAGAAACCTTAACACCACCGATCAATCAGGGGAGATTAGCGTTTATTATCTGGGAATCGTCCTCTGAGGGTCTGGATAGGCCGTATTAGCTCTGATTTTCTCATCTTGTCTGGTAAGATTTAGAGAGATGCTGAACTCTTCAGCTACCTCACATAACTGTTTGACTTGAATGAGATGAGGTAGATAAGCATACGTTCTAGAGTAAATTATTCCACCATTAAGCAAGCATCCTGGCATTTCTCGTTAACATGCCAGGTATTTAGTACAAAAGCTGTCACACACAGTGCTTTCACACTTGCGCACAGGTTTTTGGGGTGAGCTGCATGTGTGAACGCCAACAGTCACATTTTCCCCTCAGACTTTATCCTGAGTTTTTTCTGCCAGCCCCCCTAGTATTTTTTTCAGCAGAAAGTAGGAGTGAGCTGAACATAGCAGGATATAATCAGGAGAATTCTCCTCGAGTGAGCAGGAGGAGAAGGTGATTCCTGAAATTCTCGACACATTTTCAAGGGGTGCACATGTGCAGGCTGTAGTTAAAGCCCTTGTGATTTGATTCTGCATGAACATATTCAGTCCTTCTGTGGGTGTGGTGCAGAGTTGGACCTACAGCAATGACTGGAGGGAGATACTGAGAACAACACTAAACAGTTAGAAACCAACCAAACCAGAGGTGGTGCTAACCAGAGCTATTCCCAAAGAGGTGACCTTTGTCTTTTTGTATTTTAGAAAACATACTTGCCCTGCATTCCCTCTAAAAGCTGGTGGCTCTAGTGGTTGTTGTCTGTTAAAAAAAACTGTCAACACACTCACAGTAAGAAAAACAATTAGGACAGCAGTCCAAAATTGTATTTTAATTGCCACACAAATGTTACCAGCGTCTAACAGGTAATTTTCTCAAACATACACTGGTGGGACTAATTTATACTTGCTAGTTCATCCCAGAGGCTCCCTCTGCTAGTACCTATTTTGGACAAGTATAAATTAGTCCCACCTGTGTATGTTTTGAGAAAATTGCCTGTTACACACTGATGAAGAGCGTCTGCTCGAAATGTTCGTGTGGCAATTAAAACACAATTTTGGACTGCTGTCCTCATTTTAACATTTTTCGGGACTCAGCACCCAGTTGTTTGTGGGAAAGAGAAAAGAGAAAACATGTTTTCTTTATCAACATACACAGTGAAGCAGTTCCTTGATGTATATTTTGTTGGGAACTTTGTAAAATAATGAAGACATTTTTGTAATTAATTCCAGAAAAAGGCTAGCATATACCACCCCTGAATAATAACGCATTCCACTGTACAGTGTGCTGTATCTTCTTAAGTGCTAAGACATTTAGAGTTTTTCTCTTCCACTTACCGCTGACAGCACGGACCTGTTCTTGAGCTGGCTGTTTGCCTTTATTCACACACTGACAGATTTATGAGTTTTAACCTGGCGATACCACACATGCTTGGCACACATCGCAACTGTAAATCATGCCTGCATGTTTGAGATCAAGTCAGAAGGTATCAGGTGTCTGTAAGGTGGTGAAAAGGGAGTCTTTTGCAGGGGTTTTCAATCTCTATAAAATTGTTTTGGTGTCTTAATTGAGTGCTGAGTTCTGCTATGAATCAGAGGTGAAACAGTGATTGGACATGGTGCTCATTTCAAACAAAGACATTATGCAACCAGGATAAATGAAGTGATGCAAAAATTCAAGAAGTGGTTAAAGAATTTAATGCTCTTATGATTTTCCAAATGGTGTAAAACTATAGATGCCATTTGTATTTCCTGTTAGCTATATGCCATTTACCGTGTGCGTGTGTGTTGCAGTGGCAGCTTTTTTGCCATAATTACAACATATTTTATCCTCTGGCATTATTTTTACACATCTTGTATCTTTTTTTATTCCATTATTTACCAAAATACCAGAAAATACAAGTTTGGTTTGGCTTAAATGGGCTAATGTTAACAGTGACACATCAGGTACTGTTTGTGCACAATCACACTATAGGTATTGAGAGAAAAATGGACAGATGCTGGAATTCTCTTAACCATCTGGTTGGCCCAGTATGCGTAATGACACCCCAGGAGAGATGTATTTCACACTTCTTCGACAACCTAAGGCAACCTCTATCTTTAAGCAATGCTTCATGGCTGCTTTACATTCTTGAAATGCTGACAATCTTTGTTACAGGCTTTTTACCAGCATGGTACACAGAAACAACTATTGTTTCAAAGTGTCATTCCAGTGTGTTCTTAGTATGACTTGGGAATTTCAGTCCTCCTTAAAATTGACATATCCTGAGGTAAAACATCCCAAATATGAGTGTCCCAAACACTGACCTGAGAATGAATACAGTTTCGACTGTCATCGAGTCATAAACACAAAGCTCATATTGTCAATTAAAAAAAACACCAAGCTAGACCATATAAAGCATGGCAATATTAAAACCCTAGGCCAATTAACTATCTAGAATAATTGGCCATTTTCCCAGTGTCAACAAAAAGCGAGAATTACATGTTGGTGAAGAGAACACATAAGGCAGCTTCATGATGTGCATGGAGGTTTATTCACTTTACAGTCTGTAGCCGTGGCTCTGTCTCAGGATGTAGACGTCGTCTCCCTGCATACTGCTCACAGTGAATTTAAATAAATATTCCCTCATTGGTTCTCAAATCAGCTCCCCAAGACTTGATGCCAAAAAAGTACAAGGGGCTGGCAGGAAAAAATCCTGGTTGAAAGTTCAAAGTTCAGCTGTTTGTGTTTACACATGCAGCTCACCTCGGACTTTTTTTGTATTTAAGTTCATATTTATATACAGCTCAAGTAAGCTTTCGAAGGCCACAATGTTGCTCCATTATAGTTTTCTCAACTCTTTTTTATATCTGTTATATGAATCTAAAAACATGTTGTATTGTTACTACAAGTAAAGAGCCATCTGTGAGAATGATTTGTCCTACTCCAGGCCTGGGCTTTGAGATTGTTCAGAGATGGATTTGATTTTCTATTAGCACGTAAATGTACGTTTGTTAACAGTCCATTAAGACTAGTACTGAACTTTAAAACATGACAGAGAGCTGTACACTGTGCTGCCTTAAGACGACACAAAACCAAGCATCTACTGTTGATACTTTAAGCTGATGTCAGTAGGGGGGCTTTCTTTATAAGCATTTCAGAAGTGTAGTCAAGTATGTCGTCCACAGAGGCTGCACCTTCACTTCAATCCTGGGTGTGCAAGAGGATGGGGGCAATGGGGGGTGGGCACTGTAGGTCATCCATCCCCAGTGGAGCGTTAACATCATGTGTGTGTTACTGAATGTTTATGAGTGCATGGTTGTGCGCAGATGGATGAGCAGCAAGAGGGAGGAACATGAGAGTGAGTCGGGGGGAAAAAAAACGGAAACACTGTATTTTTGACCCAGTGTTCTCTTTCTCCCTTTGTTTATGTTCAAGTATGTGTTCATGTAGACTGGGTTTAAAGGCAGAGAGGGATACAAACAGACTAAATACCGAGAAGCTGCAGAGAAACAGATGGAATTCCTCATATGTCTTGAGGAGAGAACTTGTAAGGCATGCAGAGACTGCTTACCCCAGTCCTCACCACGCAGAGCAAAAGCACAATATGCTGTGTCTATTAAATGAATGTCCATTAACACTATCTACACCATGGCCAGGGTGAACACAACTTTCAGATGGGGGTATGTGTTTGTAAGTACATCTTAAATATCTTGGTTATGCATGACTCGTCAGGTGACCACTAGGTTTCAAAGAAAGGTCATTTCTTGTAAAACTATCGCCTTGTTAATTTAATTATATGACTACATTCTAAACCTAACTATGTCTGTCTTATTTTCCTGTAGGAAGACAACGAGATCCCTACCAGCGTGTTAGTCAAAGACTCCCTTAAGACCCCTCGAACAAGCCAGTATGATGCAGAATCCACCCACCCTACCCCTTCTATTGCTGGCCCTACTCCATCTATTGCTGGCTCTGTTGATGGTTGTCACACCCAAGAGGAGGGTCTTCAGACCATAAGCCTGTCCTCTGATGAAGAAGAGTTTCTTGCAGCTCACAAAGACGAGCTGGTTGAGTTCGAGGATGGAGATAGTTTAGGCCCTTCCCGCCCATATGAGAGAAGGGCTGACAAATTCAAGCGCAACAGCCTGAAGAAGGTCGATAGCCTCAAGAAGGCCTTCTCTCGCCAGAGCATTGAGAAGAAGATGAACCAGATCACCACCAAGATCGTTCCACCGGAGAAGCGTGAGAAAATCAAGAAAAGCCTTACCCCTAACCATCCCAAGAGCCCAACTACCAAGAGTTCTTCTTTCAAGGTGTCTCCTATGACCTTCAATGTCAAGAAAGTCAGAGATGGGGAAGTACCCACACAAGATGTGGTGTCACCTGTGGAGGAAGAAGCCCATGTGGAGATTACTGCTCTTGGAAGCTTGGATGGAGATGAAGAGGCTCCCCTTGCAGAGGTGCATACCCAAGAAGGCATGGTTGCAGAAATTCAGGAGATGCTCAGTCCTCCCAACCTCGATGGCATAAAGGCAGAGCTGGCTATCAATGGAGAGGCACCGAGCATTGAATGTGAGATAAATGGAGATCGTTCTGCAGGCTTGGCAACCCCAGAAAATGATGAAATAGTTGGGGAGGATGAAGAGGAGGATGACAACGAAGAAGAAAAAGAAAAACACAAAAGCCCTGTTGCGACAGGAGTAGATGCCCAGATGCCCACAGCAACAATTGCTGTAGAGCAAGTGTCTTAATTTGTATGATTGAAAAGAGCATCAATTCTAGTTTACAAATCTTTCTTTTTCTGCCTTAAGTTTTTAGATTTTTAACACCCAGTAGGCCCAAATCATCCTACACCTAAACAGTTTGGTTCTTTGCCCAATCAGCACCGTAAACCAGTATCCTTACACAAACCATTATACACTTAAATGATTCTCTTGTCATTAATCCTTGGACTAGTTTACTCAAAATTTGTATTCCTGGACTGACAGGCTTGTCATCCTTGGACCAACATATTATGGTCCTCCATCCCTGATTTAATGTACCTGAGGTGTTCACCCTTGGATGAACATACTTGGGTCATCCATCTTTGGACCAACATAGTTGAGGTGCCCATCCTTGGACTATCCTTTTACATATCCTTTGATTATCACCAGCCAAGTCTAACAGTCTTGTAGACTTGACATGAGCACGGTTAACCACTAGACCTCACAGTGGATCTGAATCCAGTGCAAGTGTTTCCTAAACCCTGTAAAAGTGTTGTCTAAAGAATGCATCATTGCACCCATGCGCCATCACTCATTCCAATCAGCGGGTGCCCACCTCTTCAATAGCAGCACATCTCCAGGGCGCTGGGCCAACTATCTCCTTACTGCTCTGTTTTGTCTGTCTCTGGAGCTCTCTTCGTCACTGACAAATAGCCTCTTTGTTCTTTGTATTTTTTTTGTGAAAAATAGTAAATCTTTGGCAACAGAGGTCATGCCCACAGCCTGTTTGAGGCAGTGTGTTGCCTTGGTTGTGCAAGAGTTGGAATGAGGAGTTTCTGGGCTTAAAGTAGGACGGTCCTGGGTTGTTTTGTAGTGAACTAGAGGTTGATTACTGATTTCTTTGGACCTGTGCTGAAAAATCCCAGCTCTTAGATAAAATTGCATCTTTTCAATGTTTTTGTTGCTTCTATCAGGATGTCTAACTTGTAAGTTGTGATTTGATAACCAACATAAAACACATCTATTAAAGGTGGAAAATCAAAGTATTTGATTTTGAGAAAATTTGGATACCCATGTATATATTTTTAGTAGTCAAGTTACGGATTACAAAAATAACAATCGTAATGACAAAATCTAAAATGATTTCTAGTTAAGTTTACATGTCTGCGTTCAATCACACTGACAGAAAGAAGGACAGTGAGGATGGAGGCTGCTTTAGATAAGTGACACAAATAAACCTACTGATTTTAATGCTAATGATCTAAATGCAACTTTTACTGCCCTTTTCCATTGCAAGACAACAGTGTAGGTTTATGTACAGACATTATTTTCATCTCTTCATGTAAGGTCACATTGCTCTCTCTGTGTTTAGAGCACATACACCGTAAATGAGTACATCTAAGATAACTGCCTTAAGTGTGTGTATACTTTATATAGTTGAAGTTGTTTCTGTGATTTATTTTTTTTAGTTACAGTATGATACTTGGGTGTTCGTTAGTTGTCTTTTTCTTTCAATCATCCATAGATTACATTTGATTTTTTTCTTTTTTTTTTCTGAGTTCACTATGTTGAAGACAACAACAATATCCGGCCCCTCCTCCTCCTGAACACATGCGCACACACGCACACACCTACAGTTGCTTAACATGTACAAGCTAGTATGAGTTGTTCCACTCCTAAGAGAAAGGTTTCCTGTCGATAAGAATGATAGTTGAGCATGTTCAGAAGAGTGCATGTTTTCCCTTTCCTGAGGGATGCAAGAGACTCTCGTTTTATGGTGAATAGATAACACCAGCTTCTTAAAAACACAATGCAATTGAGCTTGAATGATACTAAAATTAATTCACTATTAGATTTGAAAGTCATCCCTGCATTTCACACCCACAACTCCCTAAATATAATCTAGCAAGAGATTCCAGACACCAGGTATCTAGAAGATCCAAGAGAGGTCAAGGGGTGGATTAAAGCAGAGGACAGCATTCCTAGCTCTGACGGATTGCTTTTGCTCGGCACATTTTTCATGGTCTTGGCCCTCCTTGTTGAAGCGGCACAGAGCCACAGGTGTTCTTCTGCCCGTGTGGAGGCTCCTGGGCATGAGTTTGTATTAAAAGAAAGACGAAGTATGAGTGTTGGAAGTGTGAGAAAGGTCTTTAGTTATTTGGAAAAGATTATAAAGCACTTCTTCAAAGTTGCCACAGGGTGAGGCATATGTACAGCTTGGCAGAAATAAGTTGTGAATGTCGAAAATGAATTGTTGAGGGGTTCACATACTGGTGTCAGTCTCTGCCTGATTCCATTACCTAAACTCTCCTATATCAACTATTCTTGTTCTTGATGAGATGAAGAAACGATAAATACGAATTAACAAAAAATATTGATTTCTAGCTATGCAAAAAAAACAGTCTAATTTGAGTTCTAGTAAGCAGGAGAAAATGAGTGCACTTAAAATTGTACAACAATTTTTAACACCTAAAGACTTTTAAGTAATTCATGTCTTTAAAAAAAAACACCTGCCAGTGAACTTCTTGGGATCTGTAGGGAAAAAAACAATAATTAGACTAACCGATTGTTAACTGTGTTGATGAAATGTGCATAATTTATCTAAGGCTTTTTTCCTCTTGATTCCTCTATGTATAGATCATCTCACTTAAAAGGGATCAAACACTAGGCTCATTTACTGTGTACATTATCTGTACTTACAAGGTCAAATGTGACTGGCTTTGAGTTTTCTCCTGCCTAATCAATCAAATGTATTACTTTGGTAATACTTCTTGCCTGCTAATATTAAACATATTTGTCTAAAAGTCTAAATTTTTATTTGTCTTGAAATTAACCTCTCTTACATTGTTCATATGTGAGAAACTATCCACATGATAACCAAGTAGCAATATATTGTTTAGAATTATCTTGGTTCAAAAAAACTGTTTCTTCTTTATGTTCCCTTAGTTAACCCCTTAAACCAAAGAAGTTTCCTTCACAGCAGAAGACTCCCTGCCACATGAGTGTTAATGTACTCCTCCTGACATTTGTTTCAAGTATCTTGTAAACATGAGGGCATTTCCTTTCTAAATTGTAGTATTTTCATTATCAATAAAGGTTTGATAACATTCACATGGTTGTTGTTTTGACTTTCAGTCATTGTGTAACAGAGAGTTAAATGTCATACATTTCACATAAATTAGATTAAGTGAGAACATGTTCTTTGTGTCATGCTCATCATGATACCACTTATCCTACTGAAGGAAACGTGCTTTAAAGGTTGCTGTCACTAGACAATTGTAATTTCAGAGTAAATGTGTAACCTAGTAAAGTATAGAGTATAGAGTTGTGGTAATGTAAAGTGTAGAGTATAGAGTTGTGGTAATGTTATTATCGGGAGTGGTTGAATTGCTCAATCCTTTATCAATCAAGTTAAGGGTCAACTAGGGTGGAGATTTATTTAATTGCAGAACATTTTCATAACCTACCCAATGAACATTAAACTCACCACTGCTTATTAGTTATGTGTAAAAAAAAAAGATTTCTGTCTCCACCTTATTACAATAGAGGAGAATGAAATGTTCAAATCCCTGTAAAGTTTTATTGCAAACACATGCAATGTTTATCCATGATTGGAGTCCTTTGCCTACTTAGAATAACACACTCATTTGGTTTAAAGTTCCAGACCAAATACATCTCTGCTTGACAACTACAGCCTCATGAGAAGTATATATTAATAGGGCCATGTTGCTGTATTGTTTATATCAGTAGCCTACTATGAGCATCACAGTTGGCGTGATGTAAACCATAATATGCGGAATATCTACTTCAATTTAGGGTAAACTTTTTGAGTATCCAGGTCATTTGATACTGGCATCTTAAGCAATTATGCCAATGTGTCCAATTAAAACGTAGGCTAAAAAATGTAAACTAACGAGCGAAAATGGTCCGTGTACGAAGTATAATTTATATGCAGTAGTTCGTGTTGTATAATAAAACATGTCCGTTTAAGGGGTATTTCTTAATTTCATTGTCCGACTTGGCGAATGAAATTTATGTCATTGAGCAAGGATTCGTTAAGCTATTCGGCGCAGCTTGTTGCATTATCCAACTTGTACAATGAAAATTGAAACAAGGAAGTCGACAGCCACAAAAAGACACAGTTCGCCTTCAAAATAAAGCTGCGCGTTTTAAATCCTGTTAGCTGCGTATGTTTTCATTGAGGACTTTTTTCACTAAACTTACTGTTTACTCTCGGTTTATTAAATTTTCCTGAAAGATTGTTCAGGTGAGGTTAGATATTTGCAGTTCAAAGAAGGTTTACATTTTTAATACACGTTAACGTTGTTCAAGCCGTGACGTCAGCTGACACAGGGGATCCCTTTTACTTGTATTGTTTTAACTAAAGTGAGTTATTTCTCGCCTACAGTTAAAAGTAGGTCGGCTAATATGGTACAATTTCTAGCAGACACAGTCTCTCAATCAAATCAATAGATTAATCCATTGACATCATTCCCGACCGGCGAAAATCAAGACTCAATGTTGTAAACAATGACGTACAGTCACCGACAGATGGAGCAGCGAGGACACAACGTGGAGCTTTTTACCTGGAGCTAACTTTAAAAGTAAGCAAACACTGAGTCTCATGAAAATGTTTAACTGTAACTGTAATATCATATCATGCGTTAGCTCACTAAACCAGCCTGTGTGTGAGGGAGAGAGATTCAGAAGCAGACACTATTAAACGTCTGTACAGTGCAGCATGCTTAATGTTAAGAAAGCTGCATGTCAGGTACAATGAGTGTCAACAGGTGAGTTCACATCCTGCATCATAGTGGTGTTAGAGTGCAGACATGGTATCTAAGACATGAGCAGTATGGTCAGAGCAGGAGAAGAGGTCAACAGAGGACTGAGAGCATGCTGTGCTTACTGTAGGTGCTACATTAACTACACTAGCTGTATAAAAGGCTCAGACAGTCCGCGATGTTCGTTCAGCTTAATTGATCACGCTCTTTCTGCATGTCGATGACGTCATTACGTCATGAACAGTTATCAGAGCTTATCAGAGTTCCCGGGACTTTATTAATAATAATTAATCAGTTTACTACTGACGGAACGTAAGTTGTCCTTAATGTTCGATAATATTCATTAAGTTAATACTTACACCTGTAGCCTCCCGCTAACTAGAGAAAGGATGATTGTATTATGGCTTTTACCCTCTGGTTTATTGTTGTTGAATGTTGTAGTAGTTTAATGTCATTTCTGAGTTTTAATCGCGCATGAGGCGTGTTTCTCTTTGATGCTGATTTAATTGATTCCCTGCGTGGTTGAAAGTCCGTTTGTGGACGCTGCTTGTAATATTCTTTGTTGACCAGCAGATGGCGCCTGTAATACACCTGCACACAGTATAGTGAAATGGTTATCTGTCTAGAAAGATGATTTCTGCCATTTTCTATTTTCCACCTCTTCCTGTTGAAGAATTTGTTATAATGATTCTAAGGAATGTATTTATGTTCGAAATAAGTTTACAAATTCATATTTGTATTAGAGCCTTAATTTATTTACCTTTTTTGTTACAGACTAAATGAATACAACACTGGATTTTCAGTTAATAAATACTGCTGGATCACGGGCAGTTTCAGACTAATCACGTCTCCTCATCATTTTCCTCTGTATCCTGACCGATACACCATCCTGTTTCAAGTCAAACCTTTAAAGAATTAGCTGTGCCTTACTACCTCTCCAACACTAGCTGTGACTCCTTGATACCTTCAGGGAACTGACCGCTCATCTATCTGTGCTGATTGTGTTTGCAGAAAGTCACAAGGGACCATGGTGGGATGGCAGTTGTTGTCTGATCTACCAGCAGACCAGATTCCTGTGATCTACTTCAGTGAGAGAAGTCCAGATGTCCTGCTGCAGGAGACAGGGACTGGGTGTGCTCAGTTGTATTGCTCACACATTGATCAGTATATAGTAACGCAGGTGAACAAAACGCTGAAATGTATTGAGGTACAAAACAAGCTGTTCTTTGTGTACTTTTCTGTTACACATAAATCATATTTTCTGTGGAGAGGGAGGCAGGGTTCCTCCAGTATATTTCAGTGGTTATGGCAGTTGGAACTATCCAGACCATGATTTCCTATGTATGGAATTTTCGGGTTCGAAATAAACAAAAAGTATGTAACATAAAGCATGGCTTTTGAAGCTTTTATTGACAGAATGACATTACATGAAGCATATCCTTCAGATGAAAATTTGCTTCTCTTCAGCTGTCTTATCCAACAATGGGGGGGGATAAAAGCATCAGACCCTTTTGCTAGTTTTATCTCAGTGGGTGGTGCATTGTTAAATGAGGTAGAAACCCTGAGGTGTGTTTATTAAAGTTGGAATATTTAAACTCATGTTTATTAAGTGCAATGCATTAACTATATTAAAATTATGCAAGGCTTTATGATGATGACTCAACATCCTGTCTATTTATAATCGCTATGGATTTATTCAAGTAAGACGAGAGGAACAGGTGTGAATCAAATGCAGAGAAACAGTGGTAATTAGATCTCCGGTAAAGGTTCTCTTAAAAATATCTCATTCAAAATTTCCTCTTTAAAAATGAAAAGTGTAATTAGCTTCATATTATTTGGGACAAAATCAAATTTAGCTCCTATGTTATTTCAAAACTGGATATTAAAGACAAAAAACATCATTTTATGTTTTTAGTTTACAGCAATGTGGGCATATATGGGAAGCAGGCCTAGTTAGTTACAATTTCTCTTAAAACTAAGTATCTATACTTTATGAAATTACAATATGTATTAAGGCATATTTATCACATTTCATTCTTTAGACATGTTTTAGAAAAATATAGTTCTCCTGCACTCCTATATAAATTGATAATTTCACTCTAAGGCATTGTTGGCTAACATCTCTGGATATAGTTTAACTTTTATTTATGATTACATTTTTAGTGGCTGAACTGGTTCAAACACAATGTGCAATGTAACAGCTGCTTACGACTTTTTGCTTCACAATCTGAGTGACTTAAAAAATGTTTGGCTTATTGAAACATACAGCACAACAGTATGGGTGATCAATGTGTTCATGTGAAGAGGTCAGCTTAGAAGCTGTAAGAAACCCCCGGCACGGACTCCGAAAAAGGCCGTCAGGTTAGCCTCCAAAGGCGGTACTGGAGGGAACCCACGGTCCGTAAACCCCTCCACTTGAAGTGTAGGTGGAGACCGGAGCCCTCAAGAGCCTCGGATCCGCCGCTGCCCCCTCCTGATAGGGGATCAGAGCCGGGAACCGCGGCCACATCGGGTCCCGCCGGACCGGCCGGGGAAGCGGAAAATCCCCCGCCATCTCATCGATCGGCTCCACCTCACGTGCCACAGGCACAGTGAGGCCCCGTCGGGCTGCAGCCGTTCTAATGATTCCCGGCAGCTCCTGAAGCAGACCCCCCACCATCGGTGGGGGCTGAGAGCCGCTCGCAGTCTGATTCCCAGGGGAGCCTGGGCAATCTGACTCGGTGACGGTGTCAGGTGCATCCTCCAGCCCTCCCGACAGGGAGAGGGGAGGGATGGGAGACCCTGACACTGACCCACGGATGGAGTATGGTGAATCCGCAGACTCCTCTCCATGGTCCAGCATGTCTATCGCCTGTTCCCTGGTGTATCCCCCCACCTGCCACACCGGCTCTGCAGCTACAGCGAAGGTTTCCGCTCTCCCCTGCAGGTCATCACGGGGAAGGCGTAGGCAGCTGCTACACGTTGCCCGTGAAGTTAAGGCCAGGCTGGCATGCTCCGGCCCAAGGCAGGCCTCACAGAGACGGTGGGAATCAGCCGGCATGATGTACTCGGTCTGACACTCTGGACATACACAGATGGAAGAGGTAGACATGGTTAATTTGTGTTTCTCTTGCAGGTGCTTGTGCATACTTACTCGCTGAAGAAAAGAGGGAACAGAACACACTGTCCCAGCCGGTTATATACCGGCAGGCTGACTGTGGGAGGGGGCCCACCTCGTGGGTGGGCGTGGACTACAACTCTTTCAGTGCTGCGCATGCGCGTGAGGGATAAACCCAATAGCAATAGCCGTAGAGGGCGAAGCCTATACGAAATAGAACCATCATTTACACCAGGAGTGAGGTGTGTTTGTCAGTGGGTCAGTGTGCCGGCTGAGTGTGAGGTGTGTGCGGCATGTGGTACAGGGTCAAACTAACAACGTAGACGACAACACGACTGACGAGGAGCTGTGTCAAGCAGAGGCAGTGGGTGCTCGAAGCTGAACCCCATAAAGTCTTGTTACTGGTTGCAGAATCAGTCCTGAATGTCCAGTTTGCACTTGTGTAAATCCTGCTGAAGAGTTGAGTATGAAGCTCGGACAGGAAGTCGATCCTTTGCTGTGGTGTTCCGATGGAAACTCCTTTTGGTCTATAAGAGGATAGCAATGGATAAGTCAGTGTAACAGTACACAAAGAACAGCTTGTTTTGTACCTCAATACATTTCAGCGTTTTGTTCACCTGTGTTACTATATACTGATCAATGTGTGAGCAATACAACTGAACACATCCAGTCCCTGTCTCCTGCAGCAGGACATCTGGACTTCTCTCACTGAAGTAGATCACAGGAATCTGGTCTGCTGGTAGATCAGACAACAACTGCCATCCCGCCATGGCCCCTTGTGACTTTCTGCAAACACAATCAGCACAGATAGATGAGCGGTCAGTTCCCTGAAGGTATCAAGGAGTCACAGCTAGTGTTGGAGAGGTAGTAAGGCACAGCTAATTCTTTAAAGGTTTGACTTGAAACAGGATGGTGTATCGGTCAGGATACAGAGGAAAATGATGAGGAGACGTGATTAGTCTGAAACTGCCTGTGATCCAGCAGTATTTATTAACTGAAAATCCAGTGTTGTATTCATTTAGTCTGTAACAAAAAAGGTAAATAAATTAAGGCTCTAATACAAATATGAATTTGTAAACTTATTTCGAACATAAATACATTCCTTAGAATCATTATAACAAATTCTTCAACAGGAAGAGGTGGGAAATAGAAAATGGCAGAAATCATCTTTCTAGACAGATAACCATTTCACTATACTGTGTGCATAAGCATTACAGGCGCCATCTGCTGGTCAACAAAGAATATTACAAGCAGCGTCCACAAACGGACTTTCAACCACGCATGGAATCAATTAAATCAGCATCAAAGAGAAACACGCCTCATGCGCGATTAAAACTCAGAAATAACATTAAACTACTACAACATTCAACAACAATAAACCAGAGGTCATAATACAATCATCCTTTCTCTAGTTAGCAGGAGGCTACAGGTGTAAGTATTAACTTATGAATATTATCGAACATAAAGGACAACTTACGTTCCGTCATTGACTCAACTCTGGCAACACTGTTGGAAACAGGACAGTAAGGATCCCTGAACAAAGGTAATACTTAAGAAGTAAACTTATTAATAAAGTCCCGGGAACTCTGATAAGCTCTGATAACTGTTCATGAGGTAATGACGTCATCGACATGCAGAAAGAGCGTGATCAATTAAGCTGAACATCGCGGACTGTCTGAGCCTTTTATACAGCTAGTGTAGTTAATGTAGCATCTACAGTAAGCACAGCCTGCTCTCAGTCCTCTGTTGACCTCTTCTCCTGCTCTGACCATACTGCTCATGTCTAAGATACCATGTCTGCACTCTAACACCACTATGATGCAGGATGTGAACTCACCTGTTGACACTCATTGTACCTGACATGCAGCTTTCTTAACATTAAGCATGCTGCACTGTACAGATGTTTAATAGTGTCTGCTTCTGAATCTCTGTCCCTCACACACAGGCTGGTTTAGTGAGCTAACGCATGATATGATATTACAGTTACAGTTGAACATTTTCACGAGACTCAGTGTTTACTTACTTTTAAAGTTAGCTCCAGGTAAAAAGCTCCACGTTGTGTCCTCGCTGCTTCATCTGTCAGTGACTGTACGTCATTGTTTACAACATTGAGTCTTGATTTTCGCCGGTCGGGAATGATGTCAATGGATTAATCTATTGATTTAGCCGACCAACTTTTAACTGTAGGCGAGAAATAACTCACTTTAGTTAAAACAATACAAGTGAAAGGGATCCCCTGTGTCAGCTGACGTCACGGCTTGAACAACGTTAACGTGTATTAAAAATGTAAACCTTTGAACTGCAAATATCTAACCTCACCTGAACAATTTTCAGGAAAATTTAATAAACCGAGAGTAAACAGTAAGTTTAGTGAAAAGTCCTTAATGAAAACATACGCAGCTAACAGGATTTAAAACGCGCAGCTTTATTTTGAAGGCGAACTGTGTCTTTTTGTGGCTGTCGACTTCCTTGTTTAAATTTTCATTGTACAAGTTGGATAATGCAACAAGCTGCGCCGAATAGCTTAACGAATCCTTGCTCAATGACATAAATTTCAATGAAGAAATACCCCTTAAACGGACATGTTTTATTATACAACACGAACTACTGCATATAAATTATAATTCATACACGGACCTTAAAGGGATACTTCAACCAGTTGCATTAAGCTTTGTATATATATATATATATATATATTTGTGCAATATGACAATTTTTGCGTCACGCAAAGAACATTAAGGCAAAGAAAAACATATTTTTTCTCATCTCAGGGCAAAATGAGCGCTGGATTCACGACCATTCAACACTACTACCATGTTTTTAATGATACAAAGCTTAACTAGGTGGACTCCTGTCACCCAGTTTGTCAGGAAAAGAGAAAACGGGCAGGTGTTGCATCGATGGAAGCGGAAAAGTGAACTGGTTCAGATATGACTGATTCTATCTGACCTAAATTGCCTCTGTGTCATTTTTCTAACAAGCTCCATAAGCAGATAAGCTATAAAACTGAATAATAACAAATACATTGTTGAATAAATATTGGAGATTTTTATTTTTTTTTTTAAATTGAGAAAGAAGGCAGAAAAGTGTTTAACAAAAAATTTAGAGTGCAAAGAGAGCTCTGTTTTTTTTTTTTAAGTCAGTTTATTGTAGATCCAATTTGCCAGCAGAGGGCGGTGTTCACCAGTCTTTGAAAACAGATGAGAAGTAGAGAAGTTGAAAATGTTAGTTCACTATTAAGTTTTATTTATCATTTCAGAGGCCTACATGTACCAACAGGTTTGACTCTGTAAGTGTTGGCAGGACTATCATATTTTGTCTCTCTTACTGAAGAGAGACAGAAACCCACTGTTGTTTGTATTTTTTTGTTCAATAATGTAAATATGAAATATATATATATATGTGTGTGTGTGTGTGTCTTTGTGCGTGTCATGGTTTGGTTTTTGTTCTGTATTTAATCTTGTTTTAGTTTATTATTTCCCTCGTGTTCGGTGTATGTATGTTCCTAGTGTGTTTACTTTAGTCCGTAGTGTGTTTCCCTGTATCCTTGTGTTCTTCTATGTTGCCTGTTAGTTTATTTCCTGTCTTGTGTTTTAAGTCTAGTCTTTAGTGTTTCCTGTTTTGTTTTGTAGATCTGGTTTTGGTGGTGGTGTCAGTGTTGGGTTTTACTTTGTACATGTCCTCAGTGTTCTGGTCTTGTGTTCTTTGTTCCTTGTGTTTCCCGCCTTTCTGATTACCCTGATGTTCCTCACCTGTCTCGTTAGTATCACCTGTGTCTGATTACCCCTTGTCTATTTAGTCTCTGTGTTTGCCTCAGTTTCTTGTCGTGTCATTGTCTTGTCGGATGTCAGTTGTCGTGGCCTGTTGTTTCCTCTCCCTGCTCCATGTGTTTCTCCTCGTCGTGGTTTTTGGATTTTTGGTTTTTCTAAGTAAGTTTTTGTTTTTGCCTTTTTTGTTAAAATAAACAATTATTTTCTGCAATTGGGTCCTCCTCCCTGTTTCCTGCCTACTCGGAACGTGACAGTGCGTGTTTGTGAAATGATCTACAGACCATGTTTAAAAAAGGACATACAAAAAGTTAAAGAGCATAAGGTTGCTATATGCTATTAATGACTTATACAGTATCGTTCCTTCGTTTTAATGATCAATTACAGTAGTGTATAGACTTTAGCAAAATCTATATCATGTACATATATCCTGACTGTCAAAGTGAGTGAGTTACATAAACCAAAAAGTAAATGAAATATAGATCTTTATATATTTAGTAAAGACTGCAAGTCGAGATGCATTTAAACATATTTGAATTTAATGAGATTAAACATCCATCCATCCATCCATTTTCTACCACTTATCCGGGGCCGGGTCGCGGGGGCAGCAGTCTAAGCAGAGACACCCAGACTTCCCTCACCCCAGACACCTCCTCCAGCTCTTCCGGTGGGACCCCAAGGCGTTCCCAAGCCAGCCGAGAGACATAGGGTACGTCTCACTTTCCTTATTTGCAGTCTCCTCGGTCCTCGGTCCTCGGCCGAACCGGAAGTAGTTCCAAAGCCGCCATGTTGAGGATCGTCCCAAAGCTCTTATAGCGAACGGAGGAGAGAGGATCGAGGAGAGAGGAGGCTGATCCGAGGAGCGATGACCGAGGAGACACGAGAGCTGACTTCACGGAAGTCTTTTCACTGACAGACACGCCCCCTTCTCGTATATCACTCACTGATTGGACGCTGCACAGGATCAGACTTCAGTGAAACTTCTCAACATGAGCAGAGTTTAATACTGGAGAAAAGAGGGACAATAAAAAGACGCGAAACGGAGCGTGGGACATTTAAACAGATGATGAAAATCAGTGAGTTTGTAAAGAGTCGCTCTGTGATGAGCTGGGATTAAAAACAGTCTGACAAAGAGGAGTCCGTTTTATATTCTCACTTTTTTATCTTCTGAACGTTTCATCATTTAGATTCTAATCAATCATTTTCAGTATCCTGACACATAAATATCCGTTTATAAAATACAGAGTTCGTTGTCTAAATACAGGCTAGGTTAAGTCCAAACTGGACATGCCCAGAACACCTACCGAGGGAGGCGTCCAGGGGGCATCCGGACCAGATGCCCGAACCACCTCAACTGACTCCTCTCGATGTGGAGGAGTAACGGCTCTACTCCGAGCTCCTCCCTGGTGACCGAGCTCCTCACCCTATCCCTAAGGGTGCGCCCAGCCACCCTACGGAGGAAGCCCATTTCGGCCGCTTGTATCCGAGATCTCGTTCTTTCGGTCATGACCTAAAGCTCATGACCATAGGTGAGGGTAGGGACGAAGATTGACCGGTAAATCGAGAGCTTCGCCTTTCGGCTTAGCTCCTTCTTCACCACGACGGAACGATACAGCGACCGCATGACTGCAGACGCCGCACCGATCCGTCTGTCGATCTCACGCTCCATCTTCCCCCCACTTGTGAACAAGACCCCGAGATACTTAAACTCCTCCACCTGGGTCAAGGACTCCCCACCGACTCGATGGGGGCAAACCACCTTTTTCCAGTCGAGAACCATGGCCTCAGATTTAGAGGTGCTGATCCTCATCCCAGCCGCCTCACACTCGGTAGCGAACCGCCCCAGTGCGCACTGAAGGTCCGGGTTCGATGGAGCCAACAAGACCACATCATCCGCAAAAAGCAGAGACGAGAACCGGACCCCCTCCGGCCCCTGACTGCGCCTAGAAATTCTGTCCATAAAAGTAATGAACAGAACCGGTGACAAAGGGCAGCCCTGCCGGAGGCCAACGCGCTCCGGGAACAGGTCCGACTTAATACCGGCAATGCGAACCAAACTCCTGCTCCGGTCGTATAAGGACCGGACCGCCCTTAGCAAAGGGCCCCGAACCCCATACTCACGGAGCACCCCCCAGAGGGCGCCGCAAGGGACACGGTCGAATGCCTTCTCCAAATCCACAAAGCACATGTGGACTGGTTGTGCAAACTCCCATGAACCCTCGAGCACCCGCTGGAGAGTGTAGAGCTGGTCCAGTGTTCCACGGCCAGGACGAAAACCGCATTGTTCCTCTTGAATCCGAGGTTCGACTAACAGCCGGAAGCTCCTCTCCAGTACCCTGGAATAGACTTTCCCAGGGAGGCTGAGGAGTGTGATTCCCCGGTAGTTGGAACATACCCTCCGGTCCCCCTTCTTGAAAAGAGGGACCAAAGCCCCGGTCTGCCAGTCCAGAGGCACTGTCCCCGACCTCCACGCGATGTTACAGAGGCGTGTCAACCATGACAGCCCCTGCACATCGAGAGACTTTAGATACTCAGGGCGATTCTCATCCACCCCCGGTGCCTTGCCACCAAGGATCTTGCCAACTACCTTGGTGACTTCGGCTTGGGTGATGGACGAATCCATATCTGAGTATTCCTTCCACTGTCCGACTACATCCCCAGTTGAGGTCAGCAGCTCCCCACCTCCACTGTAAACAGTGTTGGTGAAGCACTGCTTCCCCCTCCTGAGGCGATGGACGGTTTGCCAGAATTTCCTCAAGGCCGACCGAAAGTTCTCCTCCATGGCCTCCCCGAACTCCTCCCAGGCCCGAGTTTTTGCCTCCACGACCGCCCGGGCTGCGGAACGCCTGGCCTGCCGGTATCCGTCAGCTGCCTCAGGAGTCCTATGCGCTAGCAACGCCCGATAGGACTCCTTCTTCAGCTTGACGCCCTCCCTTACTTCCGGTGTCCACCACCGGGTTCGGGGATTGCCGCCACGACAGGCACCAGAGACCCTGCGACTACAGTTCAGAGCAGCTGCTTTGACAATGGAGGTGGAGAACATGGTCCACTCGGACTCAATGCCCCCAGCCTCCCCCGGGATCTGTGAAAAGCTCGTCCGGAGGTGGGAGTTGAAGACCTCGCTAACAGAGGGTTCAGCCAGACGTTCCCAGCAGACCCTCACTACACGTTTGGGCCTGCCGAGTCTGACTGGCTTCCTCCCCTGCCAGCGCATCCAACTCACCACCAGGTGGTGATCAGTTGACAGCTCAGCCCCTCTCTTCACCCGAGTGTCCGAGACACACGGCCGGAGGTCAGATGACACGACCACAAAGTCTATCATCGACCTCCGGCCTAGGGAGTCCTGGTGCCACGTGCACTTATGGACATCCCTGTGCTCGAACATGGTGTTTGTTATGGACAGACTGTGACTAGCACAGAAGTCCAATAACAGAACACCACTCTGGTTCAGATCAGGGAGGCCGTTCCTCCAAATCACCCCACTCCAGATCTCACTGTCGTTGCCCACGTGAGCATTGAAGTCCCCCAGTAGAACAATGGAGTCCCCAGTCGGAGCACTGTCCAGCACCCCTCCCAGGGACTCCAAGAAGGCCGGGTACTCCGCACTGCCGTTCGGGCCGTAGGCCGAAACGACTGTTAGAGACCTGTCCCCTACCCGAAGGCGTAAGGACACGACCCTCTCGTTCACCGGGGTGAACTCCAACACCTGGCGGCTGAGCTGTGGGGCTACGAGCAAGCCCACACCAGCCCGCCGCCTCTCACCGCGGGCAACTCCAGAGAAGTAGAGAGTCCAGCCCCTCTCAAGGAGCTGGGTTCCAGAGCCCAAGCAGTGCGTGGAGGTGAGCCCAACTATATCTAGCCGGTACCTCTCAACCTCCTGCACAAGCTCAGGCTCCTTCCCCCCCAGTGAGGTGACGTTCCACGTCCCAAACGCCAGAAGCTGCGTCCGGGGATTGGGTCGCCGAGGCCCCCGCTGTCGACTGCCGCCTGATCCACACTGCACCCGACCCCTACGGCTTCCTCTGTGGATGGTTGGTCCACAGGAGGACGGGCCCGCGTCGTCCTTTCGGGCTGAACCCGGACAGGCCCCACGGGCAAAGTCCCGGCCACCAGGCGCTCTCCTGCGGGCCCCGACCCTAATCCTGGCTCCAGGGTGGGGCCCCGGCTCCGCCATGCCGGGCGACGTCACGGTCCTATTTATGTTTTTCATCATAGGGGTTTTATGAACTGCATTTAGTCTGACCCGTCGCCTAGGACCTGTTTGCCTTGGGTGACCCTGCTGGGGGCTCAAAGCCCCCGACAACATAGCTCCTAGGGTCATTCGAGTGCTCAAACTCCCCCACCACGATAAGGTAGCAGTTCAGGGGGGAGAAAAAAAAAATTCAACATCTCTTTATAGAATTTTAACTCATACAGTCTTTATAAATACAGCCACACAATGACTACACAGACTAACTTGATGAGAAACTTTAAAAAGCAGAACTCCAGTACAGCCTCTGCTGCATTTGTGCCTTTTCTTCTTCCCTTCAATAACAACCATTAAAAAAGAAACAATATAACTGAAACAATGAATTTGATTTAAGCCACAATAATACTTGTAATGTGCTCTTCTTACATAATATCTTACACGTCTGTTTGATGTTTTTCTGAATAGTTAAAGATAAGTTCCTGCAACCTAAAGCAAAAAAAAAAGACTTTCACAAAAATGGTGTCATCCATCTAGGTCGTTGCAATCAAATATCTGTGGTATCATTATTTGATATTAATGTTTAGAAAACGAAGAACTCTGTGTTGAATCTTTTTCAGTTTAAAGCCATAAATTAAAGGATTCATCAGTGGAGGGAAGACAAGATACTCTATAGCAATAACATTTTTAATGGATTGAGGTAAATCCTTTGACCTGATACATGTAGGACCTAAACTATAAAAACACCATGAAGTATATAAATAATTATTGATCCATAACTCACAATGTTGTTAAGAATAGTTTCTTATCCCTTTTAAAAAATGTATTCATGTAGAGCAGTGGAACTATGGTACGCGTATCTCGCACACATACATTTTGTAAATAAATTAAAATTAAACAAAAACAGGTCGGAAATATATATTGCTTGCCTTTAATGTATCCCTTAGTAGGCCCACAGCGTGGCTACCAACAGTCAATGATAAATAATGTTCTTTTCATGCATACATTTGCCTCCAGCGCGAAACATGTGTTGAAATAGGCCTACACTGTATTGTAACGTCTAACATTATGGTGGTGTTTTTTGGAAGTGGTACGCAGTTTATAAAGTTTGAGAACCACTGATGTAGAGCCTTTCAAATTAGACTTAATTCAAATCACTTGAAAAAATTGTTGCTATGCGGTGTGGTTGAAAGCTCAGGGTTACGAAAAATTATGAAATCAAATCAGAGCGCAAGATAAATTGATGTGTTTTGTCTTATAAATGTCACAATTTCATTACGGCAATGAAAATAATAGAGGCACATCGAAATAATCAAAACATTTGAATAGAAGCAGGATTTAAAAAATTAATAGATGAATAAAATGATGATTAAGTGTTGTACGGGTAATTCTTGTGGTTCATGTCAAGTTTCTGAAAGCCTCAGTGAAGTAAGTAAGTTAAGGTAATGATGCAGAAAATATTTGCAAAGTTAAACACTGTTATTCTCTTACTAAAAGTTATTGTATTGTAAACTAGTATATTGTGAATTCATCTATTGGACTCTTCCATGCTTTACTTGAAAATATATTTCTAAGTAGACTTTAAATGCGCTACAGACTCTTGTCCTACTTTTACAAATTGAATAACAAAGTTAAAGAGCATAAGGTTACTATATGATATTACTGCCTTGTAAAATACATTTTCCTCATTCTAACAATCACATACAGTGTAGTGTATTGACTTTTGCAAAATCCATATTATGTACATCTATTCAAGTAACATTTTTAAAATCAAGTGAACGACATAAACTGGAATTGAAAGACAGCAAGTCCAGGTGCATTTCTACATACATTAGAATTTAATGAAATGGAAGCATTATGTTATGATCTTCTGACATCTCTTTATAGAATTTGAAAATATACAGTCTTTATTGATACAGCTACACAATGAATATGTGTACGAAAGCAGGCTTTTGTTATAGGAAACTTAAAAAACTACAATAACAGCATTCAAGTTCAGCCTCTGCTGCATTTATGCTTTTTCTTCTTCCCAACAATAACAACCATTGATTTAAAAAACCCCAAAACGTGTAATTCAAACAATGAATTTGAATAAAGCCGCAATAACGCTTTCAATATGCTCGTATATCTTACATACAAGGGTTTTTTTTTATGTTTTTCACGACCTAAAGCATTAAATAGGACAATTTAAAAATTGTTGTCATCCATCCAAGTCTGCAAATCAAATATCCGTGGCATCATTATTTGATTTTAATGTTTAAAAAATGCAGAAATCTGTGTTGAATCTTTTTCAGTTTAAAACCATAAATTAAAGGATTCATCAGTGGAGGTATGACAAGAAACTCTATTGCGATAAAGTTTTTAATGGATTGAGGTAAATCCTTTGAACCGTATCGAATGTACATAATATCAAGCAGTATCGTCACAAGGAAAGTGATCAGGGAGGTTAAATGTGGCACACATGTCTGCATAAACTTTGCCCTGTTTTCTGCAGAATTCACACATGTTTTGATGAGATACATGTAGGACCAAAATATAAAAACACCATGAAGAACATAAAATATTATTGTCATGTATGCCACAATGTTGTTAAGAATAGTTTCAGCTGGGTAACATGCAAGGGAGACAATAATCCAATTCACACAAAGCAGCCTGGAAATATGATGACTGCATAACTTTAATCTAGAAGTTAGAAAGATGTTTGTTGATATGAAGCAAAAAGGTGTAATCACAGAGAAACACACCAACTTTACCAGTCTCTGCTTTGACATGAGGGAGTGGTACTCCAACGGTCGGCATATAGCCAAGTATCTGTCGTATGCCATCACTGCAAGAATAGAGAGATCACAGCAGGCAAAGGAGTACATCACTAAAGCCTGAATGAGACATCCAGAATATGAGATAACATGAACTGGAGACAGTAGATCCCAGAGAAACTTAGGATAGAAACCAGATGGCCCATAAAGGCTGTTTAGACAGACTGTGCACAACAGAATATACATCGGTTCATGCAGAGATTTATCTATGATGATGGTCACAATGACAATAGAATTGACCACTAATATCATACAGTAACAAAGTAAAGTGAGGAAGAAAATAGTCAAGCGGTAGTTTCTTGTCTCACTTAAACCTGAAAGAAAAAACATTGAAGATACATTATCCATCCTGGGAGGAGAGTTATGTACTATTTTCTTCACTTTGATGCATAACTCTCTCACTTATTGTCTCAGTGCTCTCTCCTCTTTTCTTCTCTTCTCGCTGGTATTAATATGTTGTCTGACCACATAAACACATACGCTGGAAACGGACAAATCATTAGAGGTTTCATGATTATCACCTAGTAACAAACTGTAAACAGTAAAAATGTTCCAACAATTGAACTATGATCTTCAATGTGATGCAATCTACATGTGAACATAATAAAATCTGAGACTCAATATTGACAATTCAATATAAAATAATGTAGAACATAGCCTACTGCCCAAGAGATAAAAATTAATAAACATGATAACAAGGTCTTAGGGTATTGTCCGAAATGTGGTGTGACAGATTCATTGATTCAAGCTTTTTGGAACTGTAGTGAAATTAGGAAAATATGGTTCGAAATAGAGAGCTGGATATCTGAGGCTTTGGAAGTACAACTGCATTTCAATCCAGCACTTTGCAGTTTTCAAGATACTGCAAACAATAGCATGTGATATCCACTAAGTTAGAATATTCTTTTTTCCTCAATTATATTTAAAAAAAATATTGGTACATCATTGGAAACCCACCTCTCCTCCGACACCGAATCAGTGGAAAAATTAACTGTTATATTATCTAATCATGGAAAAGACAAGAGCCCCTGAAAGAAACAAAGCAACACAATTTGACAACACATGGGGGGGAAGTTTTAGGAGCAGTAAACTCATATTGAAATTGGAGTGAATCAGCTTGTCATGTACTTTTCTGTACTACATGTTTTGTTGTTTCCACAGTTTGGCTGCAATGCTATAAACACCCAAATTTCTGTGAAGTATTTAGTTATATAGTATTTATGTTTAATCAATTACTTTGGGTAAGAGAAACAGGGTGTAATATATAGAGTGGACTAATACTCAAATTTGCTTTCTGAGATGAGTTTGATGGATTGGGAAAATGATGAAGTTGAGTTTGTGGGTTTGTTGGTGTTGCTTAAAGCTCCAATTTGACCATGGGTGGCCCTGATTATAGGGGTATCTTCTCATACCTAGGGTGTTGGAAAGGAGGCTCCGTCCGATTGACGCAGTTTAACAGTGTTCACCAACAGGTTATGGAGGATCTGGGAAACTCCCCCAGAAGATTTCGTAGACTCATTTTCCTGCATTCTGATCAGTTTGTAAGCACCAATTTGTGCCTTTTCTGATAAACTATTTTGATACAATCTTTTCATTAACATTCAGAGTGTTAGTCCAATACATGTTCACATAAAAATGCCTTTATTTGAATACTTCTATAAACATGAACTGGAGAGTTGTAATGTTTTGGGTCGGGATCATTTCAATAACAGACAAATTCGCACTTAAGTGCACGCACACTGAGCGCTGCAAAGAATGGAGATGGAGTTCTATGCTGTTTCATATTTTCAGACACTGTATAAACATTGTTACAACATTGGCTAATTTAACTAAATAAGGGCAACCCTTCAAATAAAAAGGAAAAAAAAAAAACCTCAGAGTAAGCCTTCAGTCTGATGGCAAACTTAGTTATAATCAACATCTAAAAATTACATTTTTTGTAGAAATTCTTTTAAATGCTATTGAAAACATGGACAACAAGACACGTTTCTTCATATTTTATTTACAACTGTTCATCTTCTCTTCCAAGCCTACAACTGGCTTCCAAAGTCCAACAATACAGAATAATGAGGGGGGGGGGAGGAACACCAGACAGATTGATATTTAGATAAATGTGCACTTCAAGAAGTCATCCCATTAAAGCATAGAAATAAAATGTAAATATATGAATGATTGTAAGATAATATAGGAATACTTTAAAACATCTCGATAACATTATTTTGAAATACAACTTTTTGGGGGGTTTTGATTAAAAACTTTATTCTTGTAAACTTTTTATACAAATCGTTGTTGTTTTTTTCAAAAGTTCTTTATTCAAATTGACTATGCATTTTTTTCTGAGTGTCTTTGTTTCTTAATACATAAACATTTGATGTTGGGAATAGACACGAAAAAACAACGTGATAGATTATTGTTTTTTAATTGATTAAAAGAAATCAGTAACATGTAGAAAATTATAAAATCTAATTCCATTAAAATCTGAATGTAAGTGTGAACCCCTTTTATTTTGAAAATTATTGATGCAACAGGGTTTAGGGATGCAAGTTTAGTGTTGATGATGATACAGCTTAAACAGCTCCCAGATATCATGTTACCCTAATGTCTCAGGTTTAGCATGACAAAATTCTTAAAATAACTTTCCTTATTTCTGGTAGCTTCAGACCATAGACGAGAGGATTCACGAGGGGAGGAATGACAACAAACTCAAGTGATAAAAAAACCGCCAGAAAAGGATTCAGCTCCTCTAAATTTGTTCTACTGAGAGCAATATCACAAAACACAGTGATGGAATAGTTGACAAACGTGACAATGTGAGGCAGACAGCTCTGTATGACTTTGCTCTTGAACTCTAAGGAGCGTTTCCGACAGAGAAGGAAAATTCGTACATATGTGTACAAGACAAAAGCCAGAGGCAGAAAGACGGTGCTGGTCGTCACAAACATACCAACAATGTTATTAAGCACTGTGGAGACACACGATAATTTCACGACAGACCAGTTTGCACAGAACACCTTTTGTATCTTATTTCCACACAACGGAAGTCTAGAAGCCATATAAACACAGGCAAAAACAGCAAAGGCGGGATAGAGCCATGCCAAGAAAATCAGCAGGGAGACCAGCTTTGAGGTTATTTTGGTGTGGTAGTGTAAAGGTTGACAAACGGCAACATAACGGTCATATGCCATAACGCCTAAAAGGGTGAGCTCGTAGGAAGCGTATGTGTAAATGACATATACCTGAATAAAACAAGCTGCCCGTGAGATCATGTGACTGTCAGACAAAAGGTCACTCAGAAATCGGAAGAAGAAGCCAGCGGAGCCGTACAGAGAGTTAAGAGACAGACACATGATGAAGATATACATGGGCTCATGCAGAGTCTTCTCAAGGGTTATTACGACAACAATGACAAGATTTGCTGAGATGATGAGAGCGCACAAAAGGAAACACAAGATGAATGTTGGGTAGCGGTAGTTGCCTATGTTCACAAACATGGTGAGATTAAAGTAAGGAGAATTAGTACCGTTTTCCATCTAAAATGTACACAGTAACATATAGTTTGATGAACGTAACAACTTCAAAGCTGGAGTCTGCAGCTGAAACTCAGACTAGAGGAGTCAACAGATTAAGTATGAAGTACATTGAACACAACAGTGAGGAGAGATTCACTAAGTGATAAAAGATACACACGTATGACAAGTAAGGAAGATACAGCTATTTATATTGCGACAGAATTAAGTAAAAATCATTCAATGAAATCAGAATCTCAGCTACATTTATAATTGGTGTAAAATCAAAAGTTTGTTTTCACCCACATGGTGTCATGCTGTCTGTTTGTGCTCTCTGGCATGGCAGGTAACCTCTCTTTAAGCTGTCATACCTCATTATGTCACAGCCATGGTCATGTATGTATCCATGGGGGCCATGGTGGGGATTTCTGTGTGTGCAAAACATATACAGACAAAACAAAACAATAACATACATGCATGTACATAACAGAAACTAACACTTTGGTCAATCAGATAAAAAAAAAAAAAAACTTCCTGCAAGATTAAAAAGTCTTGAGGCCTTATACATTTCTAAAAAAACATTTCATGGTATTTTTAATTAAATTGCTTTGTATTTGTTTAGAACATTTCATACAAATGTAAGATCACTGTGCTTTACAGTCGACTAAAATGAACAACAATGATAAAATCATTAAAAAAATGAACATATAGTTTCAAGAGCACATCAGTTCCAAACACATTTTTAACAAGATCCTACACGATTCCACACAACACACCTATGACACATACACATGGTCCTACTAGAGCGAAGGTTATAATGAAGATGGTTTTGATTTTGAAAGAATTATGATTATTTTGATGCTGAAATTTCAATGATTTCTTTTTGGAGCTTGAAGTGATTCATAGGATGAAGCTTGAGGGAAAATTTCCCGCCATCTTCATTTTCACTGTCCTGCCCAATGGGTGTAAAGTTTGGTGTTTGTTGAAAATTGCCCTATCCTGTCCTCAAGAAAAGATGAAGGCACAAAAAGCCCCCTCAATAGATTGGTTGTGTATGACACAATACGATGGGATACGATTTTTTTTTTTTAAGATTTATTTTGGCCATTTTTAGCCTTTATAGAGGAGGACAGTGGATGGGGTACGGAAACCAAGGAGAGAGAGTGGGGATGGTCATGCCATGGGGGGGGGGGGGGGGGGGGGGGGGGGGGGGGCAGGCTGGACACGAACCTGGGCCACCCGCGCAAATGGGTCGTACATGAGGACGCGCACATCACCAGTGCCTCCTGTCCTGTTTTAAGGTGATTTCATTTTTCTCTCCCAAAACAGGGCATTGTGTTACAGAGAAATACCTTCATTACACAGACAATACTTGAATATCTCTATCCAGCTATCTGACTCAATCCCTTGTGGATCTTCACTAGGTGTTGAAAATACAGAACTTGGGTTAAAAGAGTCACTGCATACTGCATAGAAATAAGATTTTCTTGAAATAATGAAACATAAAAATACATTTGATGTGAAAGAAAAGGGTTTAACTCAGTGCCTCTGATGTAATAGTTGATGATGTTCGGACTAATGAGAGCCCATGGGACAGGAAGCTGTATACTGTACTGTCTGAAGAATAATAATGTTGAATCATTAAGTTGGATATGGTCAACAGGTCATTATCTCCGCCATCCCTGGAGTGCAATTAGACACATTTTGCCACCCTGGAGGGGCACCATGGGTACCAAACCAAAACAAATATGTTTTTCAGTGTTTCAAATGGTCAAGAGAAAACATTGTTTTTGGCAAACACCCAGCGGTAGGTGCAATCAGTGTTTAACAAAGACAGAGGGAAGACTGACCCATTGACCCTGAACAAATAAAGACAGCTATTACTGAGCCTAGATTTGAAACAAACCATGGCACTATATACAGAATGGGATGACATGATTATCTGTTTGAAAGATAAATCCATTTCAGGTCTCTCTAGTGTTTCATAAGCCAGGCATTTCACCACGTGTTGATTGATCCTGTTCCAGGCCATTTTTTTGCCCTCTTGTCCTGAGTGGCATTCAAGACTTATTTTCATTCTCATGTACTTTAAAAAAAATAAAAAGGCTCCTGTGTGTTGATCAAAGATGCCTCTTTATGACTTCAAAAAGCAAAAACACAATAATTGTTTCTCTTCTATAGATGGATGAATTGTCTTAATTTTGTATCTTGCCAGAAGCTTTCCAAACACCTCATTGACCTCTGCTAAGGTTAGTGCTAAGGCCTCGCCCTGATCTTCAGAATCTGCGTCCTATGGAAAAGAGCAGGTCCATTGTTCCCACGGCCAGGACGAAATCCACATTATTCTTCCTTTATCTCAGGTTCGAGATTCGGGCGGAGCCTTCTTACCAACACCCTAAACTAGGGAATTCAAACATAATGGCCCGTGGGCCGAATCCAGCCCGACAGTAGGTTTAACTTGGTCCACAAGACCTTTTGGGAACATTTTTGAAAAATATTTTTTAGGACTTTTTTACAAGTTAAAATAAATGTTTTCACAAAATTATAGATGAATTACAACATGTAAATGAACTTGAGCTTGCTTTTCTAGTCAACTGACTAGACTTCTGACTTTACCGCATGTCACACCTACCCATTCAGACCCATTCAATTTGGGGTTCAGTGTCTTGCCCAGGAGACATCTGTTAATCACAAATGCTGGGGATCGAACAGTCGACCTTCCAGCCATACTTCACCCATGTACAGCAAAGTAAATGTGTAATGTGCTGGTATTGGACTAAACACTCCTCTCTGTCATGCGTAATGTTCCAGGCCACACATCCAGACTAGACGTTTTAGGTTCCAGACACAGGCGTTGAGCTCTGGCATCTCCCAGTAGCAATTCTACAGTCTAATGGGGCGAAGGCAGACATAAATCAAGGTTCAAGGTTCAAGGTTCTTTATTTGTCAAATATGCCACATGTTAAACATACAGCACAGATGAAATTGCATTCCTCCCCCCCCCCCCCCCCCCCCCCCCCGTGCAAACCTGCAGTGCATAAAAGAGCACTAAAAAAACTAGCAATACTGTACAACAAATAACTTAACTAAAGACATTTGGACAACAAATAACGAACAACAGACAATCGACAGACAAGGGCACTTGTGAGTGTTTCGCTTTGAGGTAGAATGTGGATAAATTACTATGAGGTAGATAAATTACAGTATTAACAATATAGGGGGCAATATAAATTGGGGGCAATTGAATTAGCAAAACCTGGAGTCACAAAGAGGTGACCCTCTTGTTCACAGAAGAAAATTCATGGGGTTTGTGAGTATCCCCAAGCCTGCCGGGCACCTCAAGCCCTGGGTAACTCTAGAGAAGGAAAGAGTCCAGCCCCTGTCCAGAGGTTTGGTTCCAGAACTGGTGCTGTGTGTTGAGGTGATCCCAACTACTGTATGTCAAGTTGGTAACACAACACCTCCCAAATCAGCTCTGGCTCCTTCTATGCACGTGAGGTGAAGTTGTTAGAAAAATGATGCAGAGGAATTTTAGGCCTGGTAGAATCAGTTAAGACCAGTTTCCACCAAGGATGCTGGTATGGATCAGTACAGTTTGGTTTGGTTCGGTAAAGCTTGATCCTGTTTGCATTTCCACAGACAAAGCCGACGTGTAAGCTGGATGTCGATAGCTGCATCAGCTATGTAATAGTGTCACATCATAGCAGCTAATAGCTAACAGCTACCCTGCTAATAAATTCAACTAAGGAGAAAAAAAGGACACAGTAAAAAAATTCTTGCAACCAATCAACGGACTGCAGTGTTTAGCTCCACCTTTTAGGGTTGGATCGATTTGGCACCCCAAAAGAAGGGTACCAAAAATTTGGACGGTCGGGGTCGGTAATTTGGGGATCTTTAGTCTATGGAAATGCCTCACCTGTATGCTTACATTGCTGTAACACCTGTTGGTTTGCTGTTGTCCTAGCAGAATCAAAGGCGTGCAGATAAGCCATGTGAGTGTTCCTTTAAACTGCCTGTCCTCTCCTCTCGCATCAAAATAAAAACTATTCTAGATAAGAATTAAAACACAGTAGGACATACAGGCTGCGGCTTTATTGACAGAAAAGACAGCAGGGTTCTTAATGTATTATAATACAGTAAGGATATTTTATAATATGAATGAGTAGATTTGGACTTTGAATGGCCATATTTCAGTGTAATAGACCTTCATGAGGCAAAAACAAAGTCACTTCTGCTACCCAAAACATGAATATAGCGTACAGTATGTTAAGTTTAATGACTCTTTTATTATTAGTTTTCTTTACATTTTCTCTCACCGTTTGTCCTCTACTCTGCTGCACATAATGCTGCAATTTTCACATTTGTCAGCAAAAATATGGCAACAGACCTGCTAAATGTGACATTTTACACCTTTTTATAACATCAAATCACTAATTTAAAAAAAGCACTTGAACACAAATCAGTGTAATAGTAATCAGTAAACACGATAGAAACCAGGTTTTCTTAAATAATTTCTCATCAGCGCGAAATCTTTTGGCTTAATCTTGGCAGAGATGTTAAATTATCCATCTTCTTATACACTGAGCATACAGCATAGCCAGAATATGCGATGTAGATCGATCTGGTGATCTTATTTTAACATAGCATACCTGCTTCTGTTACATGGTATTAGGTCTGTCATTTCTTATCTGATGCAGCTTCCTTATTGCTTAAGTGCCTGAGTAAAAGAAAAGAACAACTGGTCACTTTCTGGTTTATGAGGTTTAAAATTGGTCACCTCACATCTGCTCCATTAGGCCTGCATCCTGATGCTTGCTTACCTAACATCTTACACTTGCATTGGCCTTTTGCAGTAAATGTATATTGGATTTTCTGTTTTCCTATTGGCATTTGAAAACAACATTTATGTCAACACATGCATTTACACTTAACTCATACTTCTCAGCTTCAGCTTTTACACACATGGAAAGAGACAAAACAGGAACACAGGACAGAAAAAAAAGTTAATTATCTTTTGTTAGAAATTATTATAGAATATTGGCATTTTAAGCAACAAGAATGATGAAAATTGTATCAATTGGCTTCAATTTAAACCAAAAACCATTGTGCTTGCAGGGGGATTTTGTGTGCGCATTCAATCACAATCAGTCACACGTCATGTGAGTTGATTTGGGTTTGTTACTTGGTGATAATCATGAAACCTCTAATGATTTGTCAATTTTCAGCCTGTGTGTTTATGTGGTCAGACAACATATTAATACCAGCGAGAAGAGAAGAAAAGAGCACTGAGACAATAAGTGAGAGAGTTATGCATCAAAGGGGGAAAATAGTACACAATTCTCCTGCCAGGATGGATAATGTATCTTCAATGTTTTTTCTTTCAGGTTTAAGTGAGACAAGAAACTACCGCTTGACTATTTTCTTCCTCACTTTACTTTGTTACTGTATGATATTAGTGGTCAATTCTATTGTCATTGTGACCATCATCATAGATAAATCTCTGCATGAACCGATGTATATTCTGTTGTGCACAGTCTGTATAAACAGCCTTTTTGGGTCATCTGGTTTCTATCCTAAGTTTCTCTGGGATCTGCTGTCTCCAGTTCATGTTATCTCATATTCTGGATGTCTCATTCAGACTGTAGTGTTGTACTCCTTTGCCTGCTGTGATCTCTCTATTCTTGCAGTGATGGCATACGACAGATACTTGGCTATATGTCGACCGTTGGAGTACCACTCCCTCATGTCAAAGCAGAGACTGGTAAAGTTGGTGTGTTTCTCTGTGATTACACCTTTTTCCATCATATCAACAAACATCTTTCTAACTTCTAGATTAAAGTTATGCAGTCATCATATTGCCAGGCTGTTTTGTGTGAATTGGATTATTGTCTCCCTTGCATGTAACCCAGCTGAAACTATTCTTAACAACATTGTGGCATACATGTCGATAATATTTTACGTTCTTCATGGTGTTTTTATATTTTGGTCCTACATGTATCTCATCAAAACATGTGTGAATTCTGCAGAAAAAAGGGCAAAGTTTATGCAGACATGTGTGCCACATTTAACTTCCCTGATCACTTTCATTGTGACTGTACTGCTTGATGTTATGTATGTTCGATACGGTTCAAAGAATTTACCTCAAACTGTCCAAAACTTTATTGCTATAGAGTATCTTATCATACCTCCACTGATGAATCCTTTAATTTATGGTTTTAAATTGAAAAAGATTCAACACAGATTTCTGCATTTTCTTAACATCAAAATCAAATAATGATGCCACAGATATTTGATTTTGCAGACTTGCATGGATGACAGCATTTTTGTAAATGTCTTCTTTCATGCTTTAGGTTGCAGGAAATCAGTTTCACCTACTGTTAAGAAAGATGTCAAAAAACATGTAAGATACTGTACTCTATATGTTCGAAGAGCACATTACATGTATGACTGTGCCTTAAAACTAATTCATTGTTTAAGTCCTATTGTTTCTCAATGGTTGTTCTGGTAGGGAAGAAGACAGCACAAATGTAAGAGAGGCGGAACTTGAATTATGCTTTCTAAAGTTTCGTATCAAGTATGTCTGCTTTCATACACAATAATTGTGTTACTGTATTTATAAAGATTATATTTTAAAATCGTATAAAGCGATGTCTGAAAGTGAAAGCAGAATGATTGAATTTCATTGAATTCAAATATGTGTTTAAATGCATCTTTACTTGCTGTCTTAACTAAAGATATAAAGATCTACATTTCATTTAGTTTTAGGTTTATGTAACTCACTCAGTTCAAAAAATGTTACTTGTCAACACATAGTCAGCACATGATAGATTTTACTGAAGTCAATACACTACTATTGTACTTGATCATTAGAAGGAAGGAAAGATACTGTATAAGGCAGTAATAGCAGCAACCTTATGCTCTTTAACTGTCTGTATATCCTTTTTTAAAACATGGACAAGGGTCTGGAGTTATTTCTCACATGTACGTTATTATTTTTATTTAAACATTTTTTTCGGGCTTTTATGCCTTTATTGAAGAGAGGGAGAGAAAGTGGATAGCGTTGGAAATCGAGGAGATAGACATGCAGGAGATGGGCCACAGGCTGGGGTCGAACCCGGGTCGCCCGCGTGAGGACTGTTGCCTCTATGCATGGTGACGCGTGCTGCCACTGCGCTATCAGCGCCACCACATGTAAAATTTTTTAATAAAAATATATACGCATCTTTAAACTGTAGTGAACTTTTTTGTGAAGTTTCTTAAGAACAACATTTATTTTTTGACAAGATCTTTATTAGGTCTTTAAAAAAACAGAAAAAAGTTAAGTGGGAAATGAGAAATAAAACTTAATAGATCGTGAATTAACATTACTTCTCGACTTCTTGTCTGTGTTCCGAGACTGAGGAACAGCGACCTCTGGTTGCAAATTGGATCTAAAATAAAAAATAGTTCTTTATCATATCCCTCTATTGACCGAATTGCCTACTGAAATTGACATTTAAAAGACAAAGCACATCAACTTATCTTACCCTCTGATTTATTTTAATGATTTTGGTAATCGAAGGACCGATCCGTCTGTTGATCTCACGCTCCATTCTCCCCCCACTCATGAACAAGACCCCGAGCTACTTAAACTCCTCCACCTGGGGCAAGAACTCCCCACCAACCAGGAGAGGGCAAGCAACCTTTTTCTGGTCGAGAACCGTGGCCTCAAGTTTAGAGGTGCTGATCATCATTTCGGCCGCCTCACACTCGGCAACAAAACGCTCCAGTACGCGCTGGAGGTCCAGGTTCAATGGAGCCAACAGAACCACATCATCCACAATAAGCAGAGACAAGATCCTGTGCTCACTGAACAGGACACCCTTCGGCGTCTGGCTGCACCTAGATATTCTGTCCATGAAAGTTATGAACAGAACCGGTGACAAAGGGCAGCTGCACTCCAACGCGCACCGGGAACAGTTCCAACTTACTGCCGGCAATGTGAATCAGGGTCCTGCTTCGGTCATACATGGACTGGACCGTCCTTAGCAAAGGTCCCCGAACCTCATACTCTCAGAGCACCACCCACAGGACGCCATGGGGGACACAGTGGAACGCCTTCTCCAGATCCCCAAAGCACATGGACTGGTTGGGCGAACTATCATGAACCCTCGAGCACCCGATGGAGAGTGTAGAGCTGGTCCAGTGTTCCGCGGCCAGGACAAAAACCGTATTGTTCTTCTTGGATCTGAGGCTCGACTGACAGCCAGATCCTCCTTTCCAGAACCCTGGAATAGACTTTCCAAGGAGGCTGAGGGTATGATTCCCCGGTAGTTGGAACACACCCTCCGATCTCCCTTCTTGCAAAGAGTGACCACCACCCTGGTCTGCCAGTCCAGAGGCACTGTCTCTGACCTTTACACATCGTTACAGAGACATGTCAGACATGACAGCCCCAGCACATCCAGAAACTTAAAATAATCAGGGCGAATCTCATCCACCCCCGGTGCCTTGCCACCGAGAAGCTGGCCAACCACCTTGTTGACTTCGGCTTAGGTGATGGACGAGACCTTCCACCGCCCGACTACATCCCCAGTTGAGATCAGCAACTCCCCACATCCACTGTAAACAGTGTTGGTGAAGCACTGCTTCTCCCTCTTGAGGTGATGAATAGTTTGCCAGAATTTCCTCGAGGCCGAACGATAGTCCTCCTCCATGGCCTTCCCGAACTCCTCCCAGGTCCGAGTTTTTGCTGCCACAACAGCTCGGGCTGCACCACACCTGGCCTGCCGGTACCCGTCAGGTGCTGTAGGAGTCTTATGTGGTAACAACGCCCGATAGGACTCCTTCTTCAGCGTGATAGCCTCCCTTCCTTCCTGTGTTCACCACCGGGTTCGGGGATTACCACCACAACAGGCACCAGAGACCCTGCAACCACAGCTCAGAAAAACCGCTTTGACAATGGAGGTGGAGAACATGGTCCACCCTGACTCAATGTCTTCAGCCTCCCCCAGGATCTGTGAGAAGTTCTCCTGAAGGTGGGAGTTTAAGACCTCACTAACAGAGAGTTCTACCAGACGTTCCCAACAGACTGAAAGATAAAAGTTGTTATTGAAGGATAAAAGTTGCTATTTCATCCTTTTCCTAAATGTTGTTAATAGAAATCTGACTCCTCTAAATAATTACCTCAAATCTCTGCGCATTCTTTTGATGGGATGAGAGGAATGACTGGAGGCGTCTCTTTCAGGTTAACAGAGTTTATTAACCCGATGAATCAAGAATAGAAGTTACAGAGTCTCTGGGTTCAACACTACGCGTCCCTGACAACAGACAGATGCTGGATCAGTTCACGAAGTCTGAGCCCCGACTATCTTTCCCTGAACCCTTTTATACATTAGACAGAGATTATCTAACCAAATAATGCATTCAAGAATGTGCGGTTTCCTTCCTCCGATTGGGGCAACTTCCAAATTATGCGTCTTCGGATGAGTGGTTCCCCTTCTCTCATTGGTGCATCATACTCCCGAATCCTTTCACCATCTGTAGGGGAAGACACATCCTACCTGGCCTGTTTCTTATCACAACCTGACATCTCGTCTAGTAACTAATTCTTTTTAAGGAGATGACAATTTAGGTAATTAAGAATCAAGGCTCACTCAACCTATATAAAAGTGGGTGAGTGATTAACTGTTCAGGGCCTTAAACTAAACCTATGTTTGAATTGGTGAGTGATTCAGTTTAAAAGGGCCACATCAAACACATGTTGAAATGTGCACTCACTTCTGCAAGCCCTCTTCACACAAACGCCTTACTGAAAGGTATGGCAATTTTATTAACACACACAAACCTGGAATAAAACATGATAAAATAACTGGTATAATATAAATGTAAGCGAACATCATTCAAACTGTAAATATCAAACCTTTCCTTTGGATCGGGTGATGAAACTTTATTGCAGTAAACACTTTGATTATAAGCAGAAAAAGGCCTAATATTCTATCAAGACCCTCACTACACGTTTGAGTGACATAAATGTGACATTTTACACCTTTTTATAACATTTATTTTAACACTAATTAAAAAAAAAAAATACTTGAACACAAATCAGTGTAATAATAATCAGAAAACACGATAAGAAGCAGGTTTTTTGATAATGTCTCATCTGTTCAGCACAAAATCTTTTGGCTTCATCTTGGCCGAGATGTTGCAATATCAATCTTCTTAAACACTTAGCATACAGCATGGCCAGAATATGTCATATAGATCGATCTGGTGATCTTATTTTAACATAGCATACCTGCTTCTGTTACATGTTACTACGTACTTGTCTGTTATTTCTTATCTGATTAAGCTTCCTTATTGCTTAAGTTCCTGAGTAAAAGAAAAGAACAACTGGTCACTTTTTGGCCCATGAGGTTTAAAATTGGTCACCTCACATCTGCTTCATCAGGCCTGCTTCCTGATGCTTTCTGACCAAACAAATTACACTCACATTGGCCTTTTGCAGTAAATGTATATGAGATCTTCTGTTTTCCTATTGGCATTTGAGAAAAACATTTATGTCAACACATGAACTGAGACTTAACTCAAACTTTTCAGCCTCAACTTTTAAGACTGTGTACACATCGAAGAGACACAGCAGGAACATGATGCAGAAAAAATTGTTAATTATCTTTAGTTAGAAATGATTATAGAATATTGCCAATCAACAAGAATGATGAAAATTGTATGATTTGGCTTCAATTTAAAACAAAAACCATTGTGCTTGCAGGGGGAGTTTGTGTGTGCATTCAATCACAATCATTCACACGTCATGTGATTTGGTTTGTTGACAGTTTGTTACTTGGTGATAATCATGAAACCTCTAATGATTTGTCAAATTCCAGCCTGTGTGTTTATGTGGCCAGACAACATATTAATACCAGTGAGAAGAGATGAAAAGAGGAGAGAGCACTGAGACAATAAGGGACAGAGTTTTGCCTCAAAGTGAAGAAAATAGTACATAACTCTCCTGCCAGGATGGATAATGTATCTTCAATGTTTTTTCTTTCAGGTTTAAGTGAGACAAGGAACTACCACTTGACTATTTTCTTCCTCACTTTACTTTGTTACTGTATGATATTGGTTGTCAATTCTGTTGTCATTGTGACCATCATCACAGATAAATCTCTGCATGAACCGATGTATATTCTGTTGTGCACATTCTGTCTAAACAGCCTTTATGGGTCATTTGGTTTCTATCCTAAGTTTCTCTGGGATCTGCTGTCTCCAGTTCATGTTATCTCATATTCTGGATGTGTCATTCAGACTGTAGTGTTGTACTCCTTTGCCTGCTGTGATCTCTCTATTCTTGCAGTGATGGCATACGACAGATACTTGGCTATATGTCGACCGTTGGAGTACCACTCCCTCATGTCAAAGCAGAGACTGGTAAAGTTGGTATGTTTTTCTGTGATTACACCTTTTTGCTTTATGTCCGCGAACATCTCTTTAGCTTTTAGATTAAAGTTATGCAGTTATCATATTGCCAGGCTGTTTTGTGTGAATTGGATTATTGTCTCCCTTGCATGTTACCCAGCTGAAACTATTCTTAACAGCATTATGACATACATAACGATAATATTTTACTTTCTTCATGGTGTTTTTATATTTTGGTCCTACATGTATCTCATCAAAACATGTGTGAATTCTGCAGAAAACAGGGCAAAGTTCATGCAGACATGTGTGCCACATTTAACCTCCCTGATCACTTTCATTTTGACTGTACTGCTAGATATGATGTACATTCGATACGGGTCAAAAGATTTACCTCAAACTGTCCAAAACTTTATTGCTATAGAGTATCTTATCATACCTCCACTTGTGAATCCTTTAATTTATGGCTTTAAACTGAAAAAGATTCAACACAGATTTCTGCATTTTCTTAACATTAAAATCAAATAATGATGCCACAGATATTTGATTTGGCAGACTTGAATGGATGACAGTTTTGTTGTAAATGTCTTTTTTCATGCTTTAGGTTGCAGGAAATCATTTTTACCTATTGCTCAGAAAAACCTCAAACAAATGTTTAAGATATATGAAAGAACAGCACATTACATGTATTATTGTGGTTTAAATCAAATTCATAGTTAAATCATGCCGTTGTTTTCAGTGGTTGTTATTGAAGGGAAAAAGCACAAATGCAGTCTGAACTTGAGTTCTGCTTTTTAAAGTTTCTTATCATTGTGTAGCTGTATTTATAAAGACTGTGTATTTTAAAATCCTATAAAAAGATGTCAGAAAATGAAAGCAGAATGCTTGAATTTCTTTAAGTTCAAATGTTTGTTTGATGCATCCTGACTTGCTGTCTTTACTTAAGACATAAAGATCAGTTTAAGTAACTCAATCAATTTAAAAAATGTTACTTGTCTCTTTATCTGTACATATTATGGATTTCGCTAAAGTCAATACACTACTACTGTACTTGATCATTAGAACAAGGGAAAGATACTGTACATGGCAGTCATAGCATATAGCAACCCTATGCTCTTTCACTTTCTGTATCCTTTTTTAAAAACATGGTCATGGGTCTGTAGATCATTTGACAAACATACATTTATACAACTTCTCACGTGTACATTGTTTAATCAAAAAATATAAACATGTCTTTAAACTGTAGTGAACTTTTCTGTGAAGTTTCTTAAGAACAACATTTTCTTTTTCACAATATCTTTGTTAGGTCTTTCAAACAAAAAGAAAAAAGTTTAATGGGTTTCTGTCTCTCTTCAGTAAGAGAGACAAAATAATAATAGTCCTGCTATAGTCAAACCTGTTGGTACATGTAAGCCTCTGAAATGATAAATAAAACTTAATAGATCGTGAACTAGCATTACTTCTTGACTTCTTGTATGTGTTCAGAGACTGATGAACAGCGCCCTCTGCTTGCAAATTGGATCTAAAATAAAATGAGTTCTATTGACCTAATTGCCATACTGAAATTGACATTTAACAGACAAAGCACATCAGCTTATCTTGCGCTCTGATTTATTTTAATAATTTTCGTAATCCAAGCAGATCTTTTGACCACACCGCATACAGGGCTCTCAAATTTTGAACTGAGTTCAGACTGAGATTTTGGCTGCAGCGGTAGGGATTGAGTTCGGTTGAGCACCAAGCAACATTTATTTCGTCATGCGTCCCAGGACATCTCCACACATTCAGAATATACGTTTTAGGTTTCGGACACCGGCGTTGAGCTCTGGCATCCTCCAGTAGCGATTCTAGAGTCTATCGGGCCCAAGGCATAAATAAATTGGGGGAAAATCTATGGGGTTTGTGAGTATCTCCAATCCTGCTGGGCACCTCTAACCCTGGGTAACTCCAGAGAAGGAGAGAGCCCAGCCCCTGTCCAGAAGTTTGGTTCCAGGACCGGTCCTGTGTGTTTAGTTGTCTGACAGGGTTCTCTTTTCAAACATCAAAAAAGATTGAAAAAACAAACAGGCGTAGTCAAAGACTGTGATTGGTGGATTTATTTTTGACCGCATTTTTAAATGCACATTTACAAAAAAAACCCAGAAAAAATATTATTGACAAATTTCCAAGGCAGATTTGCAAAAAGGTACTGATGTTACGAGATATGGCAAGGCTTTGAAGCGTGTGTTGAGTATTGGAGGGGACGTTTTTGCGAGGCACGTATCGTATTTTAATCGTATTTTAATGTTTGACAGCAATATAAACCTCTCATGCTCCATTCAAAATGTGAGTTATTGAGAAGGAGTTGCCGTCAATTGAGCATTTGCTTATGATACAAGAGTAGGGATACAAGAATTTGCATAGTGTTTAGTTTGAAGAGTTTAGAGAGCGAGAGATCGTTTGAAGATTTAGGAGAGTGGAGAGAAATCTAGGGAAAAGGATGGAGCCAACTAGGAAGAAGAGAGCTTCCCCTGTGTGGGAACTGTTATGATTTGGGTTGTTTTAGTGTTGTCCACTTGTGTTGTTAGTTTCCTTGCATTTGGGTCTTATTCTGGTTCGTAACAGGAACATTTCGATTTGATTTCTCCTAATAAGGTAAGATAAATATAACATAATTTCAGAGGCATTATGTTTGCTTTTGAAGAACTACATTTTTCATTCAATGTTTGTTATTTTATTCAAAGGTGAGGTGTTTATTGTGTTCCAAGGAGTTTGGCAAGGCAACTCTATTGATAGTACTAATCTTTCTGTATTCGTTCAGTTTGGGTACACTCTGTAGTCTGCTGATATCAAGATCACTTCTTCAATCTATTCTGAGTAGCTATGACCATACTTGAAGAAACATATATCATATGTAATTTACCGGTCGATCTTCGTTCCTACCCTCACCTATGGTCATGAGCTTTGGGTCATGACCGAAAGAATGAGATCTCGGATACAAGCGGCCGAAATGGGCTTCCTCCGTAGGGTGGCTGGGCGCACCCTTAGAGATAGGGTGAGGAGCTCGGTCACCAGGGAGGAGCTCGGAGTAGAGCCGTTACTCCTCCACATCGAGAGGAGTCAGTTGAGGTGGTTCGGGCATCTGGTCCGGATGCCCCCTGGACGCCTCCCTAGGGAGGTGTTCCGGGCATGTCCCTCCGGGAGGAGGCCTCGGGGTAGACCCAGGACACGCTGGAGAGACTATGTCTCTCGGCTGGCTTGGGAACGCCTTGGGGTCCCACCGGAAGAGCTGGAGGAGGTGTCTGGGGTGAGGGAAGTCTGGGTGTCTCTGCTTAGACTGCTGCCCCCGCGACCCGACCCCGGATAAGCGGTAGAAAATGGATGGATGGATGGATGTCTCTGAAGCAAAATGTACTGAATCGATCAGCAGTGTAATGAGGGATTGTTCTACATAGATGCTTGACATTCTTCTACACACCATGTATAGAGGAATCTAAAGCTAGAAGGAATTTGTGACGCATGCTGTGAACGGTATTTAACGGATGCACAGAGATCATTAAACTTGTCTGTCTTACAACCTGCATTAAGTCTCAGTATGTATGTCAGATCCCCTGGGTTATGCCATCTTCTATCATCCAGTCTGTTTTATAGATTCATACATCTATTTTATATTTATTCATATAGCGCTGCTCAGACACAAGGTAATTCATAGTGCTTTACTGACAAAAAACATTAAGACAGAGCGTAAGGAAAGAATACAACAGAAATTTACAGTGCAGTGTCGATCGGGCGGCAGTCGACAGCGGGGGCCTCGGCGACCCGATCCCCGGACGCAGCTTCTGGCGTTTGGGACGTGGAACGTCACCTCAGTGGGGGGGAAGGAGCCTGAGCTTGTGCAGGAGGTTGAGAGGTACCGGCTAGATATAGTCGGGCTCACCTCCACGCACTGCTTGGGCTCTGGAACCCAGCTCCTTGAGAGGGGCTCGTAGCCCCACAGCTCAGCCGCCAGGTGTTGGAGTTCACCCCGGTGAACGAGAGGGTCGTGTCCCTACGCCTTCGGGTAGGGGACAGGTCTCTAACAGTCGTTTCGGCCCATGGCCCGAACGGCAGTGCAGAGTACCCGGCCTTCTTGGAGTCCCTGGGAGGGGTGCTGGACAGTGCTCCGACTGAGGACTCCATTGTTCTACTGGGGGACTTCAATGCTCATGTGGGCAACGACAGTGAGATCTGGAGTGGGGTGATTGGGAGGAACGGCCTCCCTGATCTGAACCAGAGTGGTGTTCTGTTATTGGACTTCTGTGCTAGTCACAGTCTGTCCATAACAAACACCATGTTCGAGCACAGGGATGTCCATAAGTGCACGTGGCACCAGGACTCCCTAGGCCGGAGGTCGATGATAGACTTTGTGGTCGTGTCATCTGACCTCCGGCCGTGTGTCTCGGACACTCGGGTGAAGAGAGGGGCTGAGCTGTCAACTGATCACCACCTGGTGGTGAGTTGGATGCGCTGGCAGGGGAGGAAGCCAGTCAGACTCGGCAGGCCCAAACGTGTAGTGAGGGTCTGCTGGGAACGTCTGGCTGAACCCTCTGTTAGCGAGGTCTTCAACTCCCACCTCCGGACGAGCTTTTCACAGATCCCGAGGGAGGCTGGGGGCATTGAGTCCGAGTGGACCATGTTCTGAACCTCCATTGTCATAGCAGCTGCTCTGAGCTGTGGTCGCAGGGTCTCTGGTGCCTGTCGTGGCGGCAATCCCCGAACCCGATGGTGGACACCGGAAGTAAGGGAGGCTATCGGGCGTTGCTAGCGCATAGGACTCCTGAGGCAGCTGACGGGTACCGGCAGGCCAGGCGTTCCGCAGCCCGGGCGGCCGTGGAGGCAAAAACTAGGGTCTGGGAGGAGTTCAGGGAGGCCATGGAGGAGGACTTTCGGTCGGCCTCGAGGAAATTCTGGCAATCCGTCCGTCACCTCAGGAGGGGGAAGCAGTGCTTCACCAACACTGTTTACAGTGGAGGTGGGGAGCTGCTGACCTCAACTGGGGTTGTAGTCGGATGGTGGAAGGAATACTTCGAGGATCTCCTCAATCCTACCTTCACGTCTTCCACTGAGGAAGCAGAGGCTGAGTGCTCAGAGGTGGATTCGTCCATCACCCAAGCCGAAGTCACCGAGGTAGTTGGTAAGCTCCTTGGTGGCAAGGCACCAGGGGTGGATGAGATTCGCAATGAGTATCTGAAGTCTCTGGATGTGCAGGGGCTGTCATGGTTGACACGCCTCTGTAACATCGCGTGGAGGTCGGGGACAGTGCCTCTGGACTGGCAGACCGGGGTGGTGGTCCCTCTTTTCAAGAAGGGGGACCGGAGGGTGTGTTCCAACTACCGGGGAATCACACTCCTCAGCCTCCCTGGGAAAGTCTATTCCAGGGTACTGGAGAGGAGGCTCCGGCTGTTAGTCGAACCTCGGATTCAAGAGGAACAATGCGGTTTTCGTCTTGGCCGTGGAACACTGGACCAGCTCTACACTCTCCAGCGGGTGCTCGAGGGTTCATGGGAGTTTGCCCAACCAGTCCACATGTGCTTTGTGGATTTGGAGAAGGCATTCGACCGTGTCCCTCGCAGCGCCCTCTGGGGGGTGCTCCGTGAGTATGGGGTTCCCGGCCCTTTGCTAAGGGCGGTCCGGTCCTTGTACGACCGGAGCAGGAGTATGGTTCGCATTGCCGGTATTAAGTCGGACCTGTTCCTGGTGCGCGTTGGCCTCCGGCAGGGCTGCCCTTTGTCACCGGTTCTGTTCATAACTTTCATGGACAGAATTTCTAGGCGCAGTCAGGGGCCGGAGGGGGTCCGGTTCGGGGACCGCAGGATCTCGTCTCTGCTTTTTTGCGGATGATGTGGTCTTGTTGGCTCCATCGAACCCGGACCTTCAGTGCGCACTGGGGCGGTTCGCTACCGAGTGTGAGGCGGCTGGGATGAGGATCAGCACCTCTAAATCTGAGGCCATGGTTCTCGACCGGAAAAAGGTGGTTTGCCCCCTTCGGGTTGGTGGGGAGTCCTTGACCCAGGTGGAGGAGTTTAAGTATCTCGGGGTCTTGTTCACGAGTGGGGGGAAGATGGAGCGTGAGATCGACAGACGGATCGGTGCGGCATCTACAGTCATGCGGTCGCTGTATCGGTCCGTCGTGGTGAAGAAGGAGCTAAGCCGAAAGGCGAAGCTCTCGCTTTACCGGTCGATCTTCGTCCCTGCCATCACCTATGGTCATGAGCTTTGGGTCATGACCGAAAGAACGAGATCTCGGTTACAAGCGGCCGAAATGGGCTTCCTCCGTAGGGTGGCTGGGCGCACCCTTAGGGATAGGGTGAGGAGCTCGGTCACCAGGGAGGAGCTCGGAGTAGAGCCGTTACTCCTCCACATCGAGAGGAGTCAGTTGAGGTGGTTCGGGCATCTGGTCCGGATGCCCCCTGGACGCCTCCCTAGGGAGGTGTTCCGGGCATGTCCCTCCGGGATGAGGCCTCGGGGTAGACCCAGGACACGCTGGAGAGACTATGTCTTGGGAACGCCTCGGGGTCCCACCGGAAGAGCTGGAGGAGGTGTCTGGGGTGAGGGAAGTCTGGGTGTCTCTGCTTAGACTGCTGCCCCCGCGACCCGGCCCCGGATAAGCGGTAGAAAATGGATGGATGGATGGATGGATGGATAAAACCTGAGTGAATAATAAAGTTTTAAGGCCTGATTTAAAGGAGCTGAGTGTGGCAGCAGTCCTCAGGTGTTCAGGGAGTTTGTTCCACAGGTGAGGAGCGTAGTAACTAAAAGCTGCTTCGCCTTGTTTGCCTCTGACTTCCTGAAGACCTGAGTGGTCTGGATGTTTTACATTCCACAAGTAGATCTGACATGTATTTAGGGCCAAGACCATTCAATGCTTTATAGACCAGTAGTAAGACTTTGAAGTTGATCCTCTGACACACAGGTAGCCAGTGCAGTGATTGAAGCACAGGTATTATATGCTCCACCCTCTTTGTGTTGGTGAGGACTCTGGCTGCTGCGTTTTGGATGGGCTGCAGCAGTCAGACAGATTTTTTACTCAGGCCTGTAAACACACCATTACAATAATCCAGCCTGCTGAAAATAAAAGGATGAACATGTTTCTCTGAATCCTGTTTGGTCAGAAAACCTTTGATTCTTGCAATATATTTCAGATGGTAGTAAGATGATTTTGTTACCATCTTAATGTGGTTGTTGAATCTCAGGTCTGAGTCCATAATCACACCAAGATTTCTGGCTTGATTTGTTGTTCTTAAGGACATAGAGTCAAGATGAGCGCTGACCTCTGACCTCTGACCTTTCCTCTTTGGGGCCAAAAACAATCACCACTTGATGCACTTGCTCAGTGAGTATAAGGGACTATGGTCATTCGTTGTCACTGATATATAGAGTTGTGTGTCATTTGCATAATTATGATAGGAAATGTTGTAATATTCCATGATCTGAACAAGAGGGAGCATGTAGAGGTTGAATAAAAGCAGCCCAAGGATGGAACCTTGAGGAACTCCACAGGTGATCTTCATACACTCAGATTCATAATTACCAACAGACAGAGTGTAGTCCCTGTCCGGCAAGTAAGATTTAAACCAATTTAAGGCAGTTCCAGAAACTCCAAGCCAGTATTCAAGTCTGTCCAGCAGTATCAAATGCAGCACAAAGATCCAGTAACACTAAGACTGAGACTTTAGATGCATCACTGTTCACATAGATATCATTTAGCACTTTGATAAGACCAGTCTCAGTGCTGCGCTTTGACCTGAATCCAGACTGGAAAACACTGAAATACTTGTTTTGTACCATAAAAGTGTTCAGTTGCACAAAAACTGCTTTTTCGATTATCTTACCTAAGAAAGGCAGGTTTAATATGGGTCTGTAGTTATTAATTGGTAAAGCATCCAGATTACTCTTTTTTAGGAGAGGTTTGATCACTTTTGTCTTTAGCGACTGATAGTACGTATTTTCGTGGATTCATTCATCTTGATACATTTGTGGATATATCTTTTAATTGTGTCAACCATGTGAGAGTAATTTTTTTAGGTTTGTGAAGATGTACTACATAGGTGTGTAAGAGATCACATTACAGTAGCAGCAGAGTTATATTTGGTTTGGAGCGAACTGTCTTCTTTGTTCTAGCCTTATAGAGAAGTACACAAATAGCCAAGTGTCTGTTGTTGTCTGAGAGATGTAGCTTAACATAGATGTTTGACATTTGAGTCAAGGAGATGAGTTCTTCATACCTTGCCTTATACAGAGTTAAGTATTTGTGGGCTGTCTTTCTATCAGAATAAAAGGGACACTGTGAAGAAGAATACTTTGCCAGTGATCGTGAGATCCTGGTCAGTGTGTGGCCAGTGACTACAGAGTCCTGGTCCACCACCAGCCTGGTTCAGCAGCATGTCAACCATTGTAAGAATGTGAGCCCCATGCCAGTAACTGCAAGGTTCTGGTCATGAAGCATGTCTGAGATATCGTCTGTGATGTTATTATGTTATTTGACCAGATACAGAAACCCCCACCTTACAGTGGCATCACGAACTGATTCTACTTAGAGCGACTTAGGAAAAGTGTCTGTCTGAAGAGAGCTATTAACTAGCTACAATACATCTGGTGCAACACAGTTAAAACATTTCTTAAAAAGCTTGTGGGCAGAATGTCAAGACTGCATGTAGTGGACCTGAGGTGTTGAAAAAGTGCAGGAAGAATAGGTGAATCCTCTCAAGCAGTGGCTCCTGGTGGAGGACATGAGGCCTCCTCTTTTTCATTCTGGCACCCCTCATGGCCAGAACACAGGCGGGGGGAGAGTCGATTCTCCTTCTTGTTTTGGTGTTTGCTCCTTTTGTTTGAGTTCATCTTGTCTCTTGTCCTTGGAAGTGGGAACAGTGTGACGCAAGAAGAAAGAGAGATTGGAGGTGAAAAGCCTTACTCCTGACTTGTTTAGGGAAATGCCATCCCCTTTGAAAAAATTCTTCGGCCCCAGAAAAAGTTAAAATTGTCAATAAATTGGACCGAGCGGACCTCACATTCAGTTGAAAGCCATCTGTTGATTGCCAACAGTCTGCTGAATCTCTCTCTTCCTCCTCTGACTGTTGGTAAAGGCCCACTGAAAAAGACTTCAACCTTCAGAGAGCTCACTGCATTTAGCAGATTACCTAAGTCTCGTTTGAGCGCTTCAGATTGTCTTTTCCCAATATCATTTGCCCCTGTGTGCAGTACAAGGCATTTCAAATTGGGACTTTCTTCAAAAAGGCTGAGGATTCTGTCGGTCATATTGGAGACTTTATCATCAGGGAAGCACAACACTCTTGTTTTCCTGCTGTACATGCTTACCACATCTTTGATAGCAGAATCACCAACAACCAGAGTCTCAGCATCATTCAGTAGCTTTCCTTGGAGCTTTCTAACTTTTGACTTCTTGACGAATCTTACCTTTCTCTGTGGGTTCAGGGGGTTGTCCAGGTGTCCAGATGGAAATTCTGGGTCCTGCAATAGAGGACCAAATTGATTTTATAACTCCACAGCCGCTGGTATTGGAGCCTTGTTGCTAATCTTCCCTTTAGCCTTTATCCACGGCTGTGTCTTTCTCTGCACCGGTGTTGAGGAGGCATATACCGCAGGCCAGCCTGTAGCATCACAGATCTCTGGGCGCTGGGTTCTACCAGCTGGATGTCTCCATGTGGGAGCTGGTGTACTCTTTGGTTTTGCCCTGAGAGCATTCCAGGGAGAATTGATAGTGGCAGATTTGTTACCCTTTGCACAGCCCCTCTGTTTGGTGGGAGCTGTATCAGAGCTCATTAGCTGAGCGTTAGCATTCTCCAGTCTGTTGTTTTGAATCAACGGAAGGGTGCTGTCATTTCTGCAGGGTCCATTCACTTCTGGGTTTATTTTTAAACGTAGAACTTTATTCTCCAAAACTGCAACCTGCTGAAGCAGTTTCTGGAGGTCATCTGTGGAGAAAGGAGGCATCTTGGTACTGGTTGGCTTTTGCTGACAACAGGCATCTGATTTGTCTGCAAAGAAAAATGTCTCCACCAACAGAGGTATTCCAGGAATAAATGGCTTTCTTGGTAAACATCAAAATGTTTACTAGCATAGAAGTGTGGGAGAAAAAAATCCAAAAGAGCTAGATGAAGCCCTGGTCTCAATGATGGGGAAGGATACACAGCCCTTCAGTATTGTGGATCATGTTGGGTTCAGAACATTTGTGTCCAAACTGGATCCCAATTATGTTATCCCTGCAATGCAGATATGTATGGATGCATGCATGAAAAGAATGAGTATTTTATTTTATGTCTCACAATTCAGCACTCTATATTTTTGCTTTTAGACTCTGAAGGCCATGGTGGAGGCCAAGTTTGAGTCAGCCTACCTGGCTGTAAGATGCCATTTTGTGGGGGAGAAAAGTGCTGTTGGGAGTGCAGGTATTCCCCCAATCACACACTGATATAGCTTGTGCGAAAGCCTCGCTAAAGGAGGAATGGGGAATCACTAATAAGGTGACATGTTTGGTCACAGATGGTGCTCCTAATATGGTTTCCTGTGTGAGAGCTGAAGCTTCGGCACCATACTGGCATCACACACACTGAATTTGATTGTAAAGAAGGCACTTGACCAGCACCCTGTGTTCTCTGGCATTTGGGCCAGAGCAAGGAAGTTGATTGGCTAATTTAGAAGCAGTACCACTGCAAAGGTATGCTCTTTCCCTTTATTCCAATTTATAATAACGCTAATAGTTTCTCTGTGTTCCTACTGCAGTGATTTTATGGCCTACTCGTCTGTATTTTTAAAGGAGAAGCTTGCTCAAGTGCAGATTCATCTGGTGATGAAAAACATGAAGCTCATGCAAGAAGTGGAGACCAGGTGGAACAGCACTTATTTGATGCTGCAACGTTTGGTTGATCTGAGGGAGCCAGTAGGAGCAGCTTTTGCAGGGTTACAAAAATGACATCCTGATCTTGTCATCAGAGGAGTTCAGCATTGTTGCAGGTTGATTTTCTTTGCTGTCTCCATTTTATGATGCCACTGTAGAGCTGTCGGCAGAGGAAATCATGTCTGCCTCTAAAGTTATCCCACTCATGAAAATGCTGGAGCAATCTCTTCAGGAGGAGGTCACAAAGCCGGCACCTGCAGTTGCATTGAAAATGGGAGACCAGCTCATCAGTCAACTATGTGAGAGGCTTTACACTTGGCAGTCAATGAGCATCATGCCCCTGAGCCGCTTCGTCACATCCCAACTACTGTATGTCAAGTTGGTAACACACCATCTCCCGCATTAGCTCTGGCTCCTTCTATGCCAGTGAAGTGACGTTGTTAGAAAAATGATGCAGAGGCTTTTTAGGCCTGGTTGAATTACTTAAGCCCCGTTTCCACCAAGGATGCTGGTATGGATCAGTACAGTTTGGTTTGGTTCGGTAAAGCTTGATCCTGTTTGCATTTCCACAGACAAAGCTGGCGTGTAAGCTTTATGTCGATAGCCGGTCAGCTATATAATAGCGTCACATCATAGCAGCTAATAGCTATCAGCTATCCCGCAAATAAATTCAACTAAGGAGAAAAACATGATACAGTAAGAAAAAACAACAATGATGGAAGACATCCAGCAATTCATACAGCCGAATAAAAACATCTTCTGGGTATTTATTTAAACACAGTGTGGTTGTGTTTGCCACTGTCGCATGGAAAGTGAAAGTGATTCTTTCAACTAATCAACGGACTGCAGTTTCAGTTCCTCCTTTTAGGGTCACATAGATTTGGCACCCCAAAAGAAGGGTACCAAAAATTAGGACGGTCCGGGTTGGTAATTTGGGGATCTTTAGATGGAAATGCCCCAAAATGCGTTCCATACCGAGACGACCCGAACTGAACCATTTGGTGAAAACTGGGCTTTATATCTGAACCAGTTCACCTGTATGCTTACATTGCTGTAACACCGATTGGTTTGCTGTTGTCCTGGCAGAATGAAAGGCGTCCAGATAAACCATGTGAGCGTTCCTTTAAACTGCCTGTCCTCTCGCATCAAAATAAAAACTATTTTAGACCAGAATTAAAACACAGTAGGACATACTGGCTGCTGCCTTACTGACAGAAAAGACGGCAAAGAAAACATTGTTGGGGTCTTAATATGATTATGTAGTAAGGACATTTTATAATATATATTTGTAGATTTGCACTTTCAATGGCCATATTTCAGTATAATAGACCTTCATGATTCTGCTCTAAAAGTCACTTCTGCTAACCAAAACATGAATTGTACAGTATTAAGTTCAATGACTCATGTATTATTAGTATTCTTTACATTTTCACTCACCTGTGCTCTACTCTGCTGCACATAATGCTGCAATTTTCACACCTGTCAGCAAAAATATGGCAACAGACCTGCTAAACATGATAGTTTACACCTTTTTATAACATCAAATCACTAATTTAAAAAAAAGAACTTGAACACAAATCAGTGTAATAATAATCAGCAAACACGAAAAACAGGTTTTATTAAATCTCTTTTTTTAACATGGCATACCTGCTTCTGTCTGTCATTTCTTATCTTATGCAGCTTCCTTATTGCTTAAGTGCCTGAGTAAAAGAAAAGAACAACTGGTCACTTTCTGGTTCATGAGGTTTAAAATTGGTCACCTCACATCTGCTCCATTAGGCCTGCATCCTGATGCTTGCTTACCTAACATCTTACACTTGCATTGGCCTTTTGCAGTAAATGTATATTGGATCTTCTGTTTTCCTATTGGCATTTGAAAACAACATTTATGTCAACACATGTATTGACACTTAACTCATACTTCTCAGCTTCAGCTTTTAAGACTGTGTGTACACATGGAAAGAGAGAAAACAGGAACACTGGACAGAAAAAAAAGTTAATTGTCTTTGCTTAGAAATTATTATAGAATATTGCCATTATGCACATTAAGCAAAAAGAAGGATGAAATTGCATGAATAGCTTGAATTTAAACCAAAAACCATTGTGCTTGCAGGTGGATTTTTTTGTGTGCGTTCAATGATGATCATTTAATCATGTGAGTTGTATTGTTTATAGTTTGTTACTAGGTGATAATCATGAAACCTCTAATGATTTGTCCCTTTCCAGCCTGTGTGTTTATATGGTCAGACAACATATTAATACCAGCGAGAAGAGATGAAAAGAGGAGAGAGCACTGAGACAATAAGGGACAGAGTTTTGCCTCAAAGTGAAGAAAATAGTACATAATTCTCCTGCCAGGATGGATAATGTATCTTCAATGTTTTATCTCTCAGGATTGAGTGAGACAAGTAACTACCGCTTGACTATTTTCTTTCTCACTTTACTTTGTTACTGTATGATATTAGTGGTCAATTCTATTGTCATTGTGACCATCATCATAGATAAAACTCTGCATGAACCGATGTATATTCTGTTGTGCACAGTCTGTATAAACAGCCTTTATGGGTCATCTGGTTTCTATCCTAAGTTTCTCTGGGATCTGCTGTCTCCAGTTCATGTTATCTCATATTCTGGATGTCTCATTCAGGCTTTAGTGATGTACTCCTTTGCCTGCTGTGATCTCTCCATTCTTGCAGTGATGGCATACGACAGATACTTGGCTATATGTCGACCGTTGGAGTACCACTCCCTGATGTCAAAGCAGAGACTGGTAAAGTTGGTGTGTTTCTCTGTGATTACACCTTTTTGCTTCATGTCAACAAACATCTTTCTAACTTCTAGATTAAAGTTATGCAGTCATCATATTGCCAGGCTGTTTTGTGTGAATTGGATTATTGTCTCCCTTGCATGTTACCCAGCTGAAACTATTCTTAACAACATAGTGGGTTACATAACGATTATATTTTACGTTCTTCATGGTGTTTTTATATTTTGGTCCTACATGTATCTCATCAAAACATGTGTGAATTCTGCAGAAAACAGGGCAAAGTTCATGCAGACTTGTGTGCCACATTTAACCTCCCTGATCACTTTCCTTGTGGTGATACTTTTTGATATTATGTACATTCGATACGGGTCAAAGAATTTACCTCAAACTGTCCATAATTATATCTCTATAGAGTTTCTGATCATACCTCCTCTGATGAATCCTTTAATTTATGGTTTTAAACTGAAAAAGATTAAACACAGAGTTCTGCGTTTGCTTAACATTAATATCAAATAATGACGCCACAGATATTTGATTTTGCAGACTTGCATGGATGAAATCAGTTTTACCTTCAGAACGACGTCAAACAAACGTGTTAGATATTATTTAAGAAGGGCACATTACAAGTATTATTGTGGCTTAAATCAAATGGTTGTCATGGTCATGGTCATGGTTGATATTGAAGGGAAGAAGAAAAAGCACAAATGCGGCAGAGGCTGAACTCAAGTTCTAATTTTTAAAAGTTGTTATCAAGTATATCTGATTTCATACACTGTCATTGTGTGGCTGTATATATAAAGAATATATGATTTATCATCCTATAAGAATATGTCAGAAAATGAAAGCAGAATGCTTGAATTTCATTAAATTCAAATGTGTTTGAAAGCATATTGACTTTCTGTCTTTACTAAAAATGTAAAAATCTACACTTCATTTTTCACAGTTTCAGGTTCATGTATCTCACTGAATTTCAAACATGTTTCTTGTCAGGATATATGTACATGATATACATTTTTAAAAGTCAATACACTACTACTGTACTTGATCATTAGAACGAGGGAAAGATACTGTATAAGGCAGTAATAGCAGCAACCTTATGCTCTTTAACTTTCGGTATATCCTTTTTGAAAACATGGTCTGTAGATCATTTCACAAACAAATACATAACATCTCACATGTATACATTTTTTAGATTAAAGTTATGCAGTTATCATATTGCCAGGCTGTGTGAATTGGATTATTGTCTCCCTTGCATGTTACCCAGCTGAAACTATTCTTAACAACATTATGACTTACATAACGATTATATTTTACGTTCTTCATGGTGTTTTTATATTTTGGTCCTACATGTATCTCATCAAAACATGTGTGAATTCTGCAGAAAAAAGGGCAAAGTTCATGCAGACATGTGTGCCACATTTAACCTCCCTGATCACTTTCTTTGTGATTGCACTACTTGATATTATGTACAGTCGATACGGTTCAAAGGATTTACCTCAAACTGTCAAAAACTTAATTTTTGAAAGCTTGAATTTCCCTCGGGATCAATAAAGTATCTACGGTATCTATCTGTCTATCTATCTATCTATCTATCTAATTTATGGTTTTAAACTGAAAAAGATTCAACACAGATTTCTGCATTTTCTGAACATTAAAATCAAATAATGATGCCACAGATATTTGAGACTTAGTTGGATGACAGCATTTTTGTTTCTTCATGCTTTTGGTAGCAGGAAATCAGTTTTACCTATTGTTCAGTAAGACGTCAAAGAAACGTGTGAGATATAGTGTTAATGTGGCTTAAATCAAATTCATTGTTTCAGTTATGTTTCTTTTTTAATGGTTATTGAAGGGAATAAGAAAAAGCACAAATGCAGCAGAGGCTGAACTCAAGTTCTAATTTTTAAAGTTTTTATTATCAAGTATATTTGTCATTGTGTGGCTGTGTTCATAAAGACTATATGATTTATCATTCTATAAGAATATGTCAGAAAATGAAAGCAGAAGGCTTGGATTTTATTAAATTAAAATGTGTGTTTGAAAACATCTTGACTTTATGTCTTTACTAAAGACATAAAGGTCTCCACTTCAGTTTTCACAGTTTCAGGTTTATCTAACTGACTGAATTTCAAACATGTTGCTAGTCAAGATATATGTAACATGATATAAATTTTAAAAAGTCAGTACTATAGTCCTGCCAACACTTGTGTGTACATATAAGCATCCGAAATTATGTATACAACTTAATAGATGGTAAATTAACATGTGCGTCTCTACTTCAAAGACATATGAACAGCGCCCTCTGCTGGTAAATTGGATCTATTATAAAATTAGTTATTTTTTATATCTCTTCATTGACCTAATGGCCATACTTAAATTGACATTTAAAAGACGAAGCACATCAATTTATCTTGCACTCGGATTTATATTTATAATTTTGGTAACCCAAGCTGATCTTTCAACCAGTTTTGAACTGAGTTCAGACTGAGATTTTAGCTGCAGCGTTGGGGATCAGCTTCGATTGATTAGGACTACCAAGCAACATTTATTTTCCTGCATTCTCGTCAGTTTTTAAGCACAGATTTTTGCAGATTTCCAAATCACAGCACAAATTATTTTGAATGTGAAGCTTAATTTTGCAGGAGACTTGAGGGATTTTGCCGATTGTATGTTATTTTGAAATTGTGTGTAGAGTATGAGGCATGCTCTCAGAAAATGAGGCATTTCAGTCCATGTCCCATGTCTGTCGTTATTGTTGGGTTGAGGAAGGATGACTGTGGCAAAACTGAATTTGTGGTGGACAAATGTTATGTTTATCAAATTATTTATCTATTAATTTACCTTACTTATTTACTTATGTTTTGCCTGTTGTAAACTATATTTTTTCACACACAGTGATTGATCTTAAATACAGATCATGTGGGCGAAAAAATTTTCCACGACTGTTTGCCAACAATATGGTCTCCATGGCTAGATCCCACAGCTGTTGCCAAAACCCGCCCTTCTCGGTTTCTGATTGGCTTGTAACATTTGTTAGTTTTAAAAGGAGAGCTGCGGTAATCACAGTAGCCAGTGGTTGAGAAATGCTTCCTCTGTAAAATTAAGGAAAAATGTCAAGGAAAATAGAAACCAAGGTTCAAGGCCCTAAACTGTTTTTAGCCTGTAACTCGCCTGGCATTTTCAACTTTAGAAAGTTCAGTACTAGTGCTACGTGACACCAATTTTGGTAATCTGTCTGGTTTTCCCGTACAACACTAGTCAAATGGTGAGGTTTGTTGGATTTATGCTAACAAAGACAAGATTGTTTTTTTGTTTTTTTTTGTTTACTTTTGGTTTCCACACAGGAATAAAATCGATCATTCAACTCAAAAACGTAAAGCTGTTCGATGATCAAATATTGACGTGTAAGTTTAGCTCACATTTAATTGTGGTCTTAGTGTGTTTCATGCAGCGTCCCACCCCGTCCTACAGCTCTTTAGAATAAACCTTAAAAATCGACTTAAGGCAGGACAACAAGATTGTCGTGCAGATTATTTAAAAACAAACAATGTAATCAAAAGTCTACAAAAGCAAATCTGTCAACTTGTTTGGCTTTTTTTATTTTATAATTCCTGCATGGCCATTACCACATGCACAACCTTATATTAGGTTTCTTTCAGCCATCATACAAGATACAATAATTTAAAACCATATAGTTTAAACAAAGTCAAAAGTTGTGTATTGTAAGTAGTGACTTAAAAGGCATAGACAGAAGAACATTTCTTATAAAGCCTCCTACACACCTACGATTAAATATTAATCATGTGCAAAGCATTTTATAACAAGACATAAACTGATATTAAGAGCAAATTCAAATAAAGACATGTTGGAAGAAACAGCTGAATCTGTATGTGGGGGTCACATGATGAGGGAGTGTACTTTTGTATCAGCAATGCTACAACATGTGACTCATGACGTTACTATGTTGTTTGTTCTGGTCAGACAACATTTTCCCCAAACCGTTTATTGGTGTACCTGCAGAACCACAGTTTCAAAGATTTCATGTGGTTTCATTCTTTCAAACATTAAGCCACTGCTATGTTAATAGGATAAAATGCACTCAGCTGAAGCCTCTGACTATGAAAGGGTTAAGAAAGAGAACCCGCCTCTGTTAAATATTGTCAACTAATCCGCAGCTGAGTTGTAAAGACTCCTGCCATGAGAGACAGCTCTCAACAAGCAAGAAACGTCATTTATTGGCAAATAGTCTTTCTTGATTTCATTGAAGTTTCTTTTTTTTAAGGTGTTTGGTTGTTTGGTGATTTTAAGCTGCTGCATGATTTACCCTGAAACTCTTCAACTGAAAAACTAAGCTTGTAGAAGTAGGTCTAGGGTCATAGTCTGCAGGGCTCGAGAGTGTTCAGGGAGAAAACCAAAGATCAGAAGATGGAATGTAACTAAAGATAAAAGAGGCTCAAAAACAAGAAAAACAAGAAAAGAAAACAAGACTGAGCAATAGAGGACGAGAAGGGAGACCTGTCTTATTTCCAGAGGAAAGGAACTCCAGTCCTGGAGGGCCGGCTTCCTCAGACTGTTAGATGTCTCCCTGCTTGGACGCAGCTGAATCCAATGAGTGACTCATTATCAGGCTTCTGCAGAGCTTGATGACAACACATTGTTTTAAAGCAGGTGTGTTAGAGCAGGGAGACGTCTAAAAGTCTGAGGAAGCCGGCCCTCCAGGACTGGAGTTTGACACCTGTGCATTATAGCATCACCATGACATACCGACTGTTTGAGGGGAAGGAGCATGCGTCCATCTACCAACAGTATCGCTTTACTCCTCCAGAAGAGCTCAAGGACATTATTCTTCAGTACTTAGATAGAAAGGTAAGTCAAGACTATACTTTTTTCCTACTCAGTGAACTAAAGTTGACAAGGCAACATTTAACACTTTGAGTAGTACTGATGTGTGCCGACATTCTCAGAAGGGACAGCCACATGTGCTGGCCGTGGATCTTGGATGTGGCACAGGTCAGAATTCCCGGCTGCTGGCACCACATTTCCAGGAAGTGGTGGGCATTGACATCAGTGAGTGTCAGCTGGAGGAGGCCAGAGGTGTACCAGGACACTCAAATATTACATACAGGTGGGAGTGTACTGTATGAGTTTGTCTGCACATTGATAATGATATTGATGATGAAATGATTAATTCATCTGTGACCTGTTTGTTGAACCTGCAGGACGGGGACAGCAGAGGAGCTTCCTTTCCCTGACTGCTCTGTTGACCTGCTGACAGCAGCGTCAGCAGCTCATTGGTTTGATCAGTCGAGGTTTCTGGCTGAAGCGAGTCGAGTTTTAAAACCCAAGGGTTGCATGGCTCTGCTGGGCTTCAGCGACAGCATCACCAGACTTCACTTCCACGACTGTGGAGACAGACTCAATCACATCTATGAGGAGGTGGGTGCAGACTTTCAAGTTTATGGGAGTGATGATAAACCCTGAGCCAGGGTCAGTACACACTAATCTGTCTAATTACCGGAAGTTGAAAAGATGCCATTACTGCAGTGGCGTCTCCCTACAACATCTGTGGTTTTGAATGCAAGGGCAAAGTGTTAGCAATTTTTATTTTTCGTCTATGTACCTTTTAAGGAAAGGACCTGTGGAAGATTTACCTACTCTGACAGTCAATACAAACTTAACATAAGACAAAAAAACAGAGAGCACAATACACAAGTGTGTACTTAGTGAGGAGTCCCCCAATATGAGGCCACATACTTTAGATTCACTGGCTCAGAAGAGGAAAAGAGATATTCTTCCGATGAGGCTCAAGAATATCATAAATCAGTAATCTTGCCCTCTGTGAGTCACATGTAGATATTTGATATCACCTAGCAATTTATGAAATTATCTTGTAAATAAGGTTCTTTCACAAGTATCATCATCAGGTAAAGAGCCACATGTTCATTTCAAACCTGTATTTATTCTCTAAGGACTTTGAGGTGTCCCTCATTTCCAATACTATCAAATGTTGTGCTCAGTCCAATGTCCTTCAAATATTCTACATTAAAACCAGACTTTCATTGTCAGGATAGGGGGGAAGTGGGACACAGGTTCAGACCCAGGGGCTTCTTTAACTAATCCAAGAAGGATAACCACAAGAAATTGCTAGCGACAGATTGGGGAGGGAGGAGGGAACAAACAAAAGTATAGAGCCAAAACACCCTTCTAACCTCAAACATCTACCAAAAATTGTTAAAAAAAAAACAAACTCACAGAAAGTTATTCATTTGTGTTTATGAACACACAGACAACAAGAGACAATGCAAGGCGAGCCGCTCACTACCTCTGAAGGTGAGATAATGAGTCAACACAGAGTGCTGCAACTCCAGGGCATATTTAAGTTTGACACACCTGGTCCAAATCAGGGCCAATCAGTCCCACACACACCTGCCACTGCTCAGAGAGATGCTTACCCTCCCACACTGAGCTCCCTCACAGCGATGGTGAAATGCAGCTGTTAATTGACTAAGCTACTAGCTAGAATAAAGTAATATTACACGACACTTAACACCATATGAGGTGGATTTAAAAAAAATTTCATTTCATTTTTCTATAATGTAATTAGGCTGTTGTTATAACTGAGGTTTGATTGACCTTTTAAAAAACAAAATAAAGTCAAGATTGCCTGATTAAGGAAACTTTTTTTAATCCAACTATCTATGCTGCAGTCACAGTCAGCATACAGCTGCGGACGCCGAGTTGCCACTGCAAGGTTGGCAGCTGCTACACAGTTTAACTATTGACTAAGAATTGGGAGCCAGGACATGACAATCTTTATTTTTAAGGACATTTTTCAACATGTTTGGGAAAGAAACAGTACTTTGTTTAAATTTGCATCATGTAGAGCAGGAGTCAGGACTTGGTTAGCTTAGCCTAGCATAAAGACGAGGCAGAAGCAAAGACTAATGCTGCATTCATTTGCTCCTCTGATCGTCTCAGAGTTTGAGCTGGGAAGTGATTCTTCCGACTTCAATGTGTTCACATGATTTCGGTTTGGAAAGTATGAATTTCGTAACAACAACATGAAATGTTCTCTCCCAAGAAACATTGTTTTTCCTCGATGTGTCTGACATCACATGAATGACTGTTTTGTTTGGCCCTGTTAATGTTTAGAAGTGTCAATTTAAACCCGTCATACATTAACAGAAATATAAAACCGTTCCCCCCCCACTTGGGGAATCAGGTTCTTGTTGTCATCAGGTTGCCAGATTAAACACAAGCATTTCTGTACTGAGAACTGTGTACCAAATGTTTACCCTCTAACCTATGGAAACACATGCAATATAAACACTACACAATTAACTAGGATTACATAACTGTACATGAACTCTTAGGTGAAGCAGGCTCTGTTGCCATACACCACTAATCGAGTGGCTGCGTGTGAGGGAAAGCTGGAAGAGCTTTACTCAGCCATCCCGTTTCCTGACAAAGAGAGGTAAGAATACAATGTCTACTGCCACAGACCAATCTTACTAAGCAGCGTGAACAGAAGCGCAATGTTTCCAAATATGAAGCTGTTGCATGCTTTTACTGTCTATAGTCTGTTTAAGCAAAATTTTATTCTTTATTATCATTGTGCAAAAAAGTAAAGCATCTCTGTCAGCTGTGTGAACTACAGAATAGTTAACTGATTTAAGCAACAGGATAAATAAGAAAAATAACTAAAAAACACGAATGGATTAAAAAAAAATGGATATAAAAACAACAGCCACATGTTAAAGTTGTGATTGTAATAATTCTACATCTGTAGCTGATGTAGTTTATCGTCCTATAGTGGAAAAGTCTGCTTTTCAAAGCACCAGTATATTGTTTTAATGCACTGTATAAGTTTAGTATTTTTGTGTGAGCGTGCAAAGGTCTGCTTTGGTTTGCATAACTTGGTGATGTGAGGTAACACCGAGGTAGCACAATCTGGTGTAAGAAACATCATTCTGGTTAATGTGTATGTGTTGAAGTTCCAATATAGTTACATATTTCAGTTAAGTAACTAAGATACTTTGATACTTACCCAAGTAGGTGACCGTCTTTATGAAACTGATTTGGTTCGAGACCAAGACATTTTAAAAACAGAACCATTAAAAAATAACCAGATTTTAATATAATTTGTTGCACATCAAAAACAATTCTCAAGCTTTATTTTGGAAGCCTAATTGGTCATTTTTGGTAAATAATCACTTTACTGCTTGATTTTTAAAATCTAATCAGATGATTAGATTTCTGTGAATTCCTGCATGTATAACACTAACCTTGACTTAGGAGCTATGTGGCCATATTAGTTTGTCTGCAATAGTTCAGAGTAAACATCAAACACAATTTTGATACTTTGCTCCTACCTTGCCCTTTATCAGTGAAAGTGGCTAAAATCTGGATCTCGCCTTGTTCATGAATATATTACAGTGTCAAGTGTATTTTTTCCTTAGTTATAATTTCTAACTTGTTGATATTGTGAATCAACAGGATTGAGTGTATTCGAGTGAACATGCCCCTCTCAGTGAGGAACCTGCTGGGTTTCATTGAGTCCTTCTCCATGTTCCAAGCTTACAAGAAGAAAGATCACCAGAGCGCTCGTGACCTGCTGCTCAACGCTCAGAAGAGGTCATCTATCCACACACGTTTTCCTTCAGCTGTTTCATTTCCCAAATCCACTTCTCAGTCCCTCTGAATAACCAATCACTGCTCTGACTTACAGGTTTCTGAAGGAGATGGGAGTGACGTCTCCTGACACTGAAATAGGGCTGGAGCTCGGGTATTTCTGTGTCTTGGCATCAAAACCACAATAATCAAGTACTGAGAGGGAAATGTTTGATGTCAGAGATATTGGAATTTACAGTACGATGGCTTGTGTAATGCAAGAAGACCCAATCAACTTGTTATTTGCTGCAATTATAATACTTCACACTTATCTTTGTCATAAATCATTTTTGGACTGTTTTTTGTATTATGTTGTCTGTCAATAGAACTTATAACTTTATATTAGGGTCTGACAGATGTGGGATTTTGTGGGCCAATGTAAAAATTTGATACTGCTGTATCAACTGATATGTTTCTTAGATGTATGTTTGATCTGTAGAAATCGATAGATATAGATAAAAACATTTACTCTGTTAATCCCTCAAATACATATACCAAACACTTGTGGAAAGATATACCTGTACTGTATAAAGAAGACAAGATGCTCACTCAAATGGAAAATAGCTGTGCATGTTCGTGCATCACCATGTCTTATTGTAATCATATAGCACACTCTGCCCGGGAAGGAGAAATGCTAGGTTAATATAACTCGAATAAAGTTCAATTTAAGTGTTGGATAAATAAAGTAATATTGGTGCATATCTGCAATAAAATTACAGAATGTACATTGCCGCTATATTCACTGGATATGATTGGCCAATATTATCGTCTGTGCGATGAATCAGTTGTGCTCTTCTTTTTTTATTGAAGTTATTCTACTCTATCTACTTTATTTTCGGTGTCACAAAGAGTATGTTTTATTTCTCACTGATTCCACCTCTCAAATATCCAGCTGACTCCCTGCAGACTTTAACACACACTGCGAGGTTATGTAACTAGAAAAATACATTTGACCAGGTCTTTCACAGAAGGGGAGCTCAGATGCTTTGGTTTATATGAGAAGACTCAAATGTTTTTGAGAGAAAGATCTTCATGGCGGTGGCCCAGCTGGTGGCCCATTTACTTGTTTTAACTGCTTCAGTGCCCCTCCTTTATTCTCTGCTCGTTCTCAGGTCAGACCAAGCTTTGACCTGCTGACAGTTCACATTAAACCTGTTTGTTGCATTTTAAAAGGAGCTGAAGTCACTCAAGCTCAGCATACAGATTTACATAAAAAAAGTTAAAGGGACACAAATATGTAGCTTCTTAAGTAACTATTTCACAAAACTACATTTGGAATCTTTATATTAAACTAAGGAGACAAATAATATGCATTGAATCAATTCATAGTTTTCACATGACTTCACACACACATTAATGAAAACATCCTAAAGGTGCAAAAAGGCTTCCTACTACTACTATAATGAACATTAATCTTCTCCAACTTGCACATCTAAGTGAATGGGCATGTCTCATGATTGTTTAATTTTCGGTGATATTAGTTTGGCAATGTTGGCTGGTTTATATTCATCCAAGTTGGTACAAGGTCTCCCTGTCACTATCACTGCATTTAATAAAATGGTAAATGGACATGAGCTCTTATGGCACTTTTACTTCACAGATAGGAACTACCTATTCACACAGAATATGGCTATATGTAAAGTGTCCATCTGTATTATTTAATATACAGTCATCCAAATACATGAGTCTGTTTCTTTAATGACGTTGGGATAGAAACACATCTGTGTGTGGAAATGAAGAAGATACAGAAGACAAAAGCCGTCAGAAAAGTAAACTCTTAAATAAAACCTATGAAGCAACAAGGTGTTTGTAGTTCTTTACTCCCTGCTGGGCTTGTACCTTACCCAAACCACCTCTTCACTGATTCTATTGCTTTTGACAAACACATACCAACAAATGACCCATGAAGTGAACCTTTAGCCCACAGATGTTTAGCTGGACCTTTGTTCCTTTTAACATAAACATGAGGATTACTTTTGAAATGTAGCATGTTATTCTATAGGAATGTTCAGAAAAGAAGGTCAAAACGTTTTCTGTATTGTATAAAACGTAGTGTTTCCCTTCATAGGGCACTGATAACTGATAACACAGAGTGTTATTGGAGGACATAGCACAACTTTATTGCTGTTATATTTTTGTCATGTAGAAAATCAACGTTGACAAAGTTACCATATTTGGTTCCTTGCCCTTTCATGGTAGAAAAAACAAACAAACAAAAAAAACCCATATCCTTCCTAGGGGAGGGACAACCCGAATGCACCCTTGGAGTCGCGCCAGCTCTCTGCTGATTGGCTGAGTGAGGACCACATGCTTCTCGACCCCACTGAGGTACAGCAGGGGGGAAATTACCAAAAACTTGCCCGATAAAGGGTTAAAGGGCCTCATTGTCAAACATACCACACAGCAGTGGAAGTAATGGGACCTCCCAAATCCCAGGCACCCCACTCTTTCCCCCTTTGTGAGGGGATATGTGTGTGCCGATGCAGAAAGGAAAACAGTCTTGCTGATGTAAAAGTGTGCTAATTTTATCCAGAAAAAAACTGATTTTATGTTAGATCAGCAACTCAGAGAAGAACCAAGTAACTATGACTTATCGCCTGTTTGAAGGAAAAGAGCATGCTTCTTCCTACTGGAAATACAGGATCTCTCCATCAGATCATCTCATACAACAGGTGCTTGACTTCCTGGAAAAACAGGTAGGTACAGTTTGAATACTGATAGTGGCTTCTGCATGTTTAATTCAAAAATGATGAGGCTTAATGTGAATGACTACTCACTGTAAAGCTATGCCATCTGTGAAATATTTGGTCAGAAAGGGGCTCCCTATGAGTTGGCTGTGGATGTGGGCTGTGGCTCAGGACAAGGCACGGTGCTGCTGGCCAAACACTTTGGCTCTGTGGTGGGGACTGACGTTAGTCCTGCCCAGATAGAAATGGCACTGCAGCATGCCAAGGAACCAAATGTTACATATCGGTAAGCCAACAAATACTTTTTCCTCTTGCTTTAACTCCATGAGCTTCGCTGGTTTACAATCGGATTTGTGAAATCATTTCAGTAGGCTATAGCAAAATGCACAACAACAAATATCACATTATCAGTTCAGTCTTTAAAGTCTGTAAGCCACTTAGTTGAATGTGGGCCAATGTAGGAACAATGTGACCATTGTCGAGTGAAAGTCGACCAACTAGCCCAAACAATGAAGCAAATGTGCTGCAAACCCAGGAAAGTAATACGTCTTCTGAAAGGTTTATCTGTCACAGGATTAGATGAAGGTGCAGTAAAGAAAGAATAACTACATTCTTACCATTGATTTAAAAAACACGTTTATTACTTAACTTCTTCTTTCCCCTCTTCTCTTTCTGTTTCTCTGTCCTTTAATGTTCTTCTACTGTTTTTAACTGTTTACTGTGATTTCTTTTTTACATGTAAAGTGCCTTTGAGCCCTCGTAAAAGCGCTTACAAATTAAATGTATTATTATTATTATTATTCCAATCATAATCCTTTACTTTCTGTGTCTGGGAACCCCACACTGCTTGTCAACTTTTAAAATGACCAACCCTGCCTTTAAGTCACTGTTGTAGATTATTGTTATATATTTTCTTTTACATTTATTTTGGGCTTTTTTAGCCTTTATTAGAGGAGGAAAGTGGATAGGGTCAGAAACCAGGGAGGGAGATCGAGGAAAGACATTCAGTCAGGGAGCCACAGGTCGGACGCAAACCTGGGCCGCCTGCATGAGGACTATGGCCTCAATACGTGGGGACACGCACACTGCCACTGCATCACCAGCGCCCCCTATTGTATATTATTATAGTGTTTAATGCAAATGTTTCTATATATATTTTCTCTTCAGCCTGTTAGAAGTCCTCCTCACTAATCCTAATTTTTTACACTTTAGGAGATCCTCTAAGGGAAAAGACACTTTGTGAATCACCTTTACTTTTACAACGATCTAGTCTGAACTTTAAGGACTAATTCTTAAAAAATGTCCCGTTTCCTTAGAATTTTGTCACTACTAACTGTTAGTATTTAGGAGGTTTTGTGAATATATCCCTAGGATTTTGACTTTCCTATTGCCACTGTTCTGCGTTTAGACATTGTGTGGCAGAGGAGCTGCCATTTGCTGACAGCTCAGTGGATCTGATAACAGCCATGTCTGCCTTCCACTGGTTTGACCGACCACGCTTTCTAAAGGAGGCCAACAGAGTCCTGAAGCCTAATGGATGCTTGGCGCTGCTTAACTACACCATTGACATGGAGCTCAGCTACCCTGACTGCTGCTCCCAAACACTCAACGATGTCTGCAAAGAGGTGATGACAAAAATGTTCACCTGAATGGTTACAGTGAATGCGTACTGGTACTCTCAGCCACAGGTGCAAAAATAGATGGTTATACATGTTCACTGTCAACAGAAGCAATTTAAGGTTTAGAAACTTTACTAAGCAGCATTACTAATAATAGTGAGTAACGTGCCTTTTTACACGAAAATGAAATATGACCCACTGAGATTTGGATTTCATTTTGCAAATCATCACCATTTTCAAGTTGTTAGCATCATTTGGATTTTCACTAATGTTTACCTGCTTTCCACAGATCAGTGATTCCAGTGAAAGTAAACTCTACTGAAATTATTACAAACTCAAGACACAACTTTGAGATACATTTATTTTATTGTAAATCATTTCTTGTTTTGGGGAAATGCTAACGCTGGTTATTGAAAGAGATGCTGCTCACACACTTTGCATTTAAGGAGAGACATCAGGATGGGGCTGCTTCATAGGGAGCGCTCCTTACATGTTGGGGAAACATTAGCAGTATTCAGGAAGTGAACTGGCACCTCTCCAGCACTTATACTTCCGCACGAGGACTTGAACCAGCGACGACTCCCAACCCAAGTTCTAACTGAGCTACTGCTGCCCCATTCCTCACTTCAATATTTAGTCTCAAGTATTTTAATAAAATGATAGTTGCAGATTATAATTTTTCAGTGGAAGAATGAGAGGTGGGCAGGCAGAGAACGAGTGGATTTATGATCCAGATATATTCTCTTTTGGACAAGAGATACAAGGTGAACATAGCACCATGGATGTAGCATGAACAATCTGTCTTCAGAAGAAAGGGGGTACATATATGCACTTTAGGCTAATGACTTGATGAGAGACAGGTGGGCTGGCCAAAGCAATCAGGAGGTAGAGCAGGTGAGAAGAGGATGACGATAGCCACGTCCAGAGACAAGCAGAGAGAGACAAATAAAAATAACAAAAAAAAACAATGGAGGGGGAAAACACTGTAGAAACACAAGGCACAAAGGGCAAACTTTTTACCGATAGGCTCAGGCCTTGAGAGTGGGGAACCATCATGAACTGAAAAAGCACCCTGAGAGTCTATTTGGAATTCACTTAATGCCATTGAATGCTATTGAATATGAATGCTATTACAAGCAGCTGTGATTTTACAAAATGTGTTATGTGGAAAAAAAACATCTATGGGAAGTTAGAAGTCAGGTTTTAGTTAGACAGAGAAATTCATTTTTAAAAAATCATGTACATACATTTTTTAATGCACTTGGTAAAAAAAACCCCAAAACAAATGGAAAGAAAAGTCCTTTTACACAACCGAAAAGCATCCCTGAAGACGTTTATTTCACTTTTTCCTCTGCTTGGGCTTTCTACAAGAGCAACAATGTTGCCATTTCACTGGTACAAATTGAACTTTGTCTAGTTCTGCTCGTGTACTTGCTGTAATGTTTGTCAGCATTCAGGCACCATACTGTAGTGGGCTTTAGCATAAACGATCAGTGGATTAGAAATAAAAAAAAGTTTAATAGCACCATCTAGTGGATCAATAGGGGTAAAGCATGTCTTAACTAAGGGACTGTTATCTAAATTGAACTCACTGAGGCTGCACATAGAGAATAATAATGTAAATATGGATAACAAGTTCATGTCAGGGACTTCCAATTGTTAAATAATTAATTTAAACTCCCGCACACTGTCCAACTGTCAATCAAACATTTATCAGTCACGTTTCGGTACTACACCTTCATCAGGCACACCAACAACAGTTTACCTTCACAGTAAGTATTAGTTTGACACGTTGCTTTCCGACACACCTGTTTTATGAAATGGATGTGCAAAGCTTTTTTTCTATTTTGAAAGGATGCATTTAAAACATATTCACTTACTCTGGAGAGATTATACTATTCCACACGCCACAAGATTTGACTGGAGCAAAGACATCTGATAATGAAATGCTTTATTAATGCTATGTCATTGCAAATCAAAATAGCTAAATCATAAACACTCTTGTAACTTCTTCTTGTAACAGAAGTTTTTTTTAATTTGTTTTTTTATTTTGTATCAGTTTTACGAAGCCCTGAAACCCTACCGCAGTCCTCACCTTGGAGTCAGCTCTATTGAGTTATACAGAGAGGCCTATAACTCAATCCCTTACCCTGACAAGGAGTGGTGAGTGACAGCTTCTGTTGTGCCAGACCTCTTCTGATCAATAGGTCACACACCTGCAGACATTCAAAACCTGCTGCTATCACCCAGATGTTCTGTTGTTTCTTATTTTTAAGGCATTTTATCATTCTAATTATTAGTCTACAACATAGACAACACAGATTGTGTGTGTACTGTACTCTGTGTGTCTTCCTATGAATGTACAACAGGAAGGAGTGTGTGTGGGTGAAAAGGCCCCTGCCTCTCTCCAGCTACATGGGGCTGGTAGAGTCGTTCTCCAGCTATCAGCGTCTGCTGAGAGAAGACCCACAGAAAGCCACCGAGCTCTCCAGAGACATCTGTCAAAAGTAAAGCCCTACACACTTCTCCATCTATAGAGACGGATAGCAGTGCAAACCTGCAAGTTTGATGATTTGTATTTTAAGCAACATGCAACTTGATGAGTATAAAAATAACTTCACCTACCAACTTTTAAAATGCATGAGCAAAACATTGAAATGCTACCTATATGTTAATATTTAGTGAGGCTTATGATGCTTTCTGATAAAATGTGTATATTCTGACTTTAATTTTTTTTTGGCTCCAGCACACTGATGGCCTATAGGGGTTAGGTCATGCTACATGCACGGAGGCTATAATCAGCCAAGTGGATGACGTGGGTTCAAGTCCGACCTGCGGCCCCATTCCCTAATGTCTTTTGTGATTTTCCTATCACAAGAGAATAAAGGCAAAAAGCCCAATAATAACTCTTAATAAAAAAAGAAGTTTCTGTGGATGCTTCAACTGATCTATTAGATATGTCTGAAGCAGAGGTTGTTTTTGGCCCTACTTTACGAACTGTAGTACATAGAAAGTGAAGCCTTGAATAGGTCAAAAAGTTCCAACAGTTGTATTGTTATATTTACATTATTATTTTATTATTAGACCAATTAGGGTCATAAACAACACATTATAATCATCCTTCAAATAGGGTAGATAGAATTGAGACAAAAAAAAAGCATAAAAAACCCCATTAATATCTACGTCCAATAAACGTGTTTAAGATGTCTAATGGTGACAATTTGGAGTCCATAACGACCCTCTCTGACTGACCAAGTGATCATATAATACTGTTTCTTCTGTTCCTCTCCTCAGGTTGATGTCAGTGATGAGGGTGAGCTCTGAGGACACAGAGGTGATGTTGTCTGTGAAGTATTTCTACCTTCTGGCCTGCAAACCACAGGAAGCCTGACTCCTGCTAGCACTCTTTTTTAAATAAAGGCAGTAGTTACAGAAACAATAACTTGTGCTGCTTGAAAGTCTTTCAAAAGCAGATTGCTGTCATTGTTTGTTTGGATTTTAACTAAATAACAAGACAAAGTAGTGCTTTGGATGTTTTTTACTGTATAAACTTTAACCCTGTTTTGGCACTAAATATCAATTTCGAAAAAAAGATGACATTGAAATTGACACTATGAAAAGTACTCTTATACTTTACTTTTGAGAGAGGGAAAGAGGAAGAGCTGAGAATATGGTCATGTCTGTATGGAGCTGCTTGTGCCAGATATCACTACAATGAATACAAACACTGGTGGGTATCAGCTCCAGTTTAAACTGCCTGACATTTTTTTATTTATTTATAAAGCATACCTGTCAATAACGCCAGCAAAGCCAGGGCGTATCTGTTTGAGTCCAGCTAGCAATACAAACATTCAAGTGACATCATGATATTCTGATAACTGGCAACAAAGCTTTCCAAACATATCCAGCTATTGTTTAATAGTTTTCACCAAAAGGTGGTTAGTAAAACTGTCAAAATGAAAGACTGATGCTCATCCTTTTGATATAAAATGTGTAACTTTTAATAGCTACCATTCCTCTGCGTCTCTTCTTTATGTGTTGACACTGTGCAGATCTATGGCTGCATCATGTTAGTGTTAGATTAATCCAAAAGCTGTTGTACATTAGCCGTGTAGTTAATCAGTGTGCTTTTTTTTAAGCACATTGAGTTTACGTTTGTATGAAATGTGCTATACTAATAAAACTGAATTGAAATTGTAGTGGTTAAAGAGTGACTTAAACTGTGGATTGTGAAATGTATAACCACTAGAGGGAGACATTTAATGGGAAGTGAATATTGTTTCACTACTGTAAGATCCTTGACAACATCCGACACTTTTCACCTACCTTTCCACAGCAGAAACATCTGCTGGCCTCTTTTCTGACATGTGAGTCCCACATTTGCTTTTAAAACACTTAATGTTGGCAAAGCTGAATGGTAGAGCCTTCAGCATTGGTTATCACTGAAACTGACTTGAGGCCTCAGAGCAACACGAGGGGGCTTAATGTTGGTAATATGTTATACACCTGTAGAACAGAGCCAAAGAGTATTCAGTCTATATCTTTTTTAGCCCTGAGCTATCTCAGTTTAACCCCCTGTTGTTAGGTCATCACAGTCATATTACAAATCCTGTGTGAAGTATTTTTGTCTGGGATATAGAGAGTATCACTGATGATCATGTACCAGTCCACTTATAGTGATACATTTTCCACTACAATCCCTCGTTTGTTGCATTTATACAATTCCAATTCTTACAGGTTGGTTGTGAAAAAAAGAAAAATGTCATGCCATTACAAATGATCTACCCTCTCCTATGCATCATCCTTCACTTTATTTCATGCCAGAAAGTACAGTATGAGGTATAGCTGGTGCGTTCGGCAAATACAAAGCTGCATTAAAAAGTATTGGCAAGAAAATGATCAAATGCATTCATTGTTGACTGGAGCTGTTCCAATGTTAACAGATACAATTAGATACAATATACTTTATTGTATTCTCAGGGACATTTTCCTTGGTCTGTGTCCAGCTTCAATTTACAAGCAATAGAGAATATTGGAACAATTCTACAGAGTAAAAAAATGATCAGCAGCAGTCAGTTTGCAGCAGACAAAGTAAAAATGAACATTTTCATACACAATTGTCCACAAATACATATTTAAACGTGAACATGTTCGGGCAGTATTTAAAGGTGAGTATTTCAGGAATGCTGAGCAGGCAAACCACAAGTTCCATATTAAATTGTCCTTGTCAACATGTTGCTCTTTCCTTCTGTAATCTTGGTTGCTAATCCTTCCTTTGTACGAAAAATAGCTATTTCCACTTTTATATTTCCAACAGATTACTAATACATTACCAGACTACATTTTATGATAATTTGGGTAAAATGGGTTATATTAATGTTTCCTTATTATAAAAGTGTGTTTTTAAAGGCTCTCTTGAATCCAAGAGAAACTGTGTTATTGTTGTAATTTATCACACAGTGATGGACTATGATGTGACTATCGTATAAATATAATCATAAAATCCTCTGTTCTGAGTTTGGTTTTATGCATGTTTTTCGAAAAGAGGATAAACGCTCTATGGTACATAAGTTAGCTGTGTGGTTATTGTTCCAACATTTCATGTGAAAACACAGCACCATCTCACGAATCTTTCCATCCATCTGTTGTTGCAGCTGTATGAGCTCAAAGCTCCATCCAGAGCTCTTAAGGATGTTGTGCTATTGCTTGAAGGCTATTGATTAAAAAGCTACAATTTTTTACATAAATCTTAAATATTCAGGTTTGTTATTGGTATTCCTCTTTTTAATTAAATGTTATTTTTTTAATGAAAAGATGCTCAGAACTGTAATTAGGGGATTATTCTCTATACGCTGGAATATATAAAGTTAAAAGGGAATAATTCAAGAGTTAAACCAAACCCATTTCTGCACTAAAGTTATATCAAACTAGTAACAGCAGTTCCTTCTGAATAAACAGAATGTTTTGCATATTCATTTGTTTGAGTCAGGAGAAGCTTCTTCCTCCTCCTCCCATATTCAAATCATGGAGAGATTTAATGACCAAAAAAGGTTGTAGTGCTAAAGACAATTTTCATATGCTAAGTGTGTGTCGGAAAAACAAAATACAGATAGTAACTCTGTCGCTCTTCATGGCGTTGAAACACTGCAGAGTGTGTTGGAATGACTTCAGACCAAGTTGGCTTTTCTGGGAAGCAGTGAGCATGCCTGGTGTGTCTGCTGTACAGATGTTCACCTCTCCTCTTTGAAAGTGCTATAGGACTTACTGGACATTACCCAAAAGCCTTCCTGACTGCTGTGAACATTATCACATAGGAGGTATTAAATAAAGCAGTATACTACATTTCAGCGCAACGTTTAATCTCTACCTGTTTACTATGCAACTGTCTTCTACACACACACACACACACACACACACACACACACACACACACACACACACACACACACACACACACACACACACACACACACACACACACACACACACACACACACACACACACACACACACACACACACACACACACACACACACACACACACTGTAAGTATTGTGTTTCCCCATATTTATTTGAGAAGCAGTAGGGACAGCTCTTGTCATTTTCTAAACAGCCCACAGCCACAGAATGCAAATACGAAGTACAAGACAGGATTTGTATCAGCATGACATGTGCATTAGTCATGTTGTTGCAGGGGAGCATTTTCTCTTAACCTGAGTAGACTCTACACTCATATCTGGGTTATGTTGTCAGGCTGGTATGGCAAAGCCCCCTGGTGTAACATTTTGTCTTTTACGTGACTAAGATCAGAGCCAATGGGGCAACAGTCACTGCTGCTGCAGTTCCAGTGCTAATCTGATGTGAATTGACAGCCAGATGTCAGTCTGATGTACAAAGAAACTGGTGGTATGATAATAATAACTTTAACTCTGTTGAGCTAACATATCAAATCTTTTTAATAAGACTTTGATATCTCAACAGAAAGACAGGCTGTAAGATGTATGTTGGCTAACATGAATTAGGCTATACTCCTTTTTTTTTTTTTTATATTTTTGAGCCTTTTTGCCTTTATTAACTAGGACAGCTGAAGACAGACAGACAGGGAGATATTGGGTGGATGACATGCAGCAAGGGGCCAAGATCGGCTCCAAACCCACGTCTGCTGTGGTGGGCTTTGGGGCCTCTTGTGCGAAAGGTGCACAACATAGCTGCTGGGCTATCTGGCGCGTCGTGCTATCTTCCTGGGCTATACTGGGCTTTTGTGATGCCCCTGAAACTCCATACTTGTTCAACCCTTTTCCGACCAAATACTTTTTTTATGTGTTTTGCCATGACATGCCTTGACATGAAAATTTCTACCTGTTAAAAGGCAGTTTTTATCTTGTCCTTGTAACTTTTGATGCTTTGCTGAAGTGCTGATGATGGATTAAGCTGGGTCTTTGTAATATAGCAACAAATAATGTTTTTTACTGTTCTCAAGATAACATGATTACAGCATGTTGGCATGAAAATGTTGGCAAAGCACTGATTGAATAGAACAGTTACTTTAGCTTGAATTAAACATGTTCATAGCCTGGTATGAAAACATTCTGTCTAGGCAAATGATTATGAATACGTTTCCATTAATAGGGATGCATTTTATCTCTTTGGTCTCAGAGTCTTAACTGTAAATATTAATAGTCGTCTTTTGGACCACAGGAACTATGAAATATTTTCATTTTAGGAACCCTTTTTTGCTACTACTTCAGAGAACCTACCATGGTGGTGCAAAAGCAGATAAAAGCACTGCCCATGGTGTGTAGTTCTCAGAGAATTCCCTTGTGGATAGTTTCTCTTCAAAAAGTCCCAGAACAGTTTGGTCCAAAAGAACCTAATGCTGTTTAATATTTTCAATCCGATCTACATGATACATGACCTGTTCAGTCAGTGTGATGAACTGAGAGACTGAGTCATGAGGTGAAGATGAAAGTGAGGGGATCAGTTGATTGCCATCAGAGACTTATAAACTGGATTGTGCACAACAAGCACAGCAGCAGGAGACTCATGCTAATTTATTTTTATCAGGCATGCAGACAGCAGATGTATTTGACTCAAGGTTAATATTATCCAAATCACTAATGGGTTTCAGACATGCTGAACAAAAGCCAAAGCCTTCTTTTTAAAAATATTTAATTTGTCAAGAGCTATCCAAAAAGATAAACACATGTCTGACATCCCGAAGGTGCATCCTCTGTCATTTAATTGCCCCCCTTTGGAAAGAAAAGCATGTCAAACTTTTATAACCTCCTCCAAGCTGCGAGACCCAGAAGTGACAGAAGTATTTAATATCAAAGTGAAAGCCTTCATCTTCAGCTTTGGATTTTCTCCTTCATGTGTCATTTGAGGAGAAGGTGGAAACATTTATAAGCTTATATCTGCAGAATACTATTTTCAGAGAATTCTCCTTTCTCTGGAATTACTGATCCCATCTGGATTTTTGTTCCTCACTTTATTGTACTTTCTTCCCCTGAAAATACTTTTTTTTTTAAGTAACTCTGCTAAAGGTTTTTTTTAACACACTTGAGCAACAATATTCATTTTCTATCAATACATTCAGAGGTATGTTTTGTACTCATGGTTCACAGCTTAAAAAAAAGAAAAAAAAAGCCCTGTTCAGAGCTCTATGTGAAGAGAAGTGAGTAAGCATCACAATGTCATGATGGGGCAAATCAACAGCAGAAAGTCTGATGGCCAGCACCTGTCTAAACAGATGTAGATAAAATAAAATACAATCATCTACTCCAAGATTAATAGACTGATTTATTTTTTAAACCTTCATCTGACCAAGCAGGTCAGACAAGAACATGCGTCTGTTTACAGAGACAGACCCCATGCCTCGTGGGTCCTCATCAACTGGCCAAGTGAATCACAGTTGTTGTCCTTAAACATTAGGGTGAATTTGGTTTGCTCCAGGAAAATAATGAGTCGTCCTGTCAAACAGTCAGCATAAGTTTCCCTGAGTTTGTAAGAGAGGCAGATTTCATCATGTGAATGCGTCTACCTGAGGATTGTATAGAAGATAAGAGATTTAATATTTGACATTCATTATTAAGATGTTACCAGCCCCTGTCAGCTGGTCAGAGGTTTATATAATATATATATAAATGTGTATATATATATATATATATATATGTTTTTAAAAATTCTAAATAATGTTTTGTTTTACTGTGTGGGTTGTGAAATAGCTTCATGGTGTCCCTGTATGCTTTTTATTATTTCCTTACCATTGTTATGTTGTCTCTCATGGTGTGTTTTTGCAGATCTTATGGGTAATGTGCAATATATGTATGTTGTGTTGTTCTGTCTCGACATGTGTGTTTTTGTTTATGTGTAGTTGTGGTTTTTCTATGGTTATTATTCTATTTATTGATTTGAGTGTAGGCAGCTGAATGTCTGTCAAATTTCCCCAAAATGACAACAGAGTATCGTATGGTATCATATTGTTCATACTTATAATTAATTCTAGAATATTGTTTCTTTTCAAATCTGCATGGACTGTCAGCATAGGTCTGAAATTAGTGCATTACATTTATTTATTGTAATGATTTATTTATTTATTTCTCTGTTGAGTTAATGTTGTAATCTTCAATCTACCAGAAAGTCTATACTTTAAAAAAAGAAAAAAGAAAAGCAGGACTGGATAAAAACTACAAGCACTGCAGACTACAGAGCTGGCAGACTACTCTGTTTAAAAAGGAACAAGAATTCAAAATAAAAGCCTTGTTATAGGTATAATAATGGAATTTCAAGCATGCGATTAAAAATACAATTAATTTTAATTAATATAGATTACAAATGTAATAGTTTAATAGATATAGTTCTTGATATAGTTATAACATGTATATAATGTATCTATTATAATTTCTCCATCAGCTTTAGGATTTTTAAATGTAATCTCGGAACTGTTTATCTGTCGCAGTGTCGACACGGACAACAATAACGACCGGCACTCACTGCGCTTCCGTTGCCCATGACACCGGAACGAAGTTGTGACAGCTGATTCTTCAATCAGTTTATTTCCACTCTGAGAGCAGAAATAATCATTTTGGAGGTGATTGACAGTCGGACTCGGGCCAGATAAGCTCCGGTTCAAGGTGCAGACATCGCAGAGGAGGACGGATGATTATGGTGTAGCACGGAGCGCGAGCTCTGACACAGCAGGTAAAAACAACTCAACACACAGGCTAACACAGGCTAGCACGGACACTTTCCTAACAACTTTATAATGCCTCTTTAAATTAAAGAAACATGTTGTATCTCTTCATATACTCGTGCAGAATACAGAGTCCTGAGCTAAGAGGAAAGCTCGGAGATAGTCTGTAGCTAGCTGTGTTAACCGGTTTGTTATTACGGTGAGTTAACGAGTTAAAGGTAAATACATCGACGAGGCAGTTTATAAACTTTTTCATTATTGTGCATGGGCTTTAATTCCTCCTCGTCTTGTTCCCCCCCTTGCTTTCTGTCCCACATAAAGCTCTGGCTTCTAGTAAACTGTATTGATGAGTACATCGTGTTAGCTGGATTTTTCTTTGAGTTTTATTACAGGGTTTTGAAAAAAACGTTTTTTCAAAACAAAACACCCACTCACTCGTTTTCTGAACATGTCCTCCTCACCTGTATGCTAACATTGAGTGTCCTCAGTGTATGTTTGCTTTGTGGTACACCAACAACAGAGGAACATGAAACGTGTCCTCACTGTTCTGCTCAATAACACTTTTTTGACTAACATCCAGGTGATCTGAGTCAGGCTGCAGTGACTGACAGGTCAGGCAGCTGGCTAAGCAGCAACTTCAGTAACACACATTTTAAGGGATCACTGATACCTGATACCTGATACCTCTCACTCGTTGCTACTGCTGCCCCCAAATGGGCACCCCCGGGTGCTCAGACAGGACACACAGTGCAGACATGCCAGTGAACTAATCCCTGATTGATGTTTACAGACCTGTCTGCACGTCACTGAACATATACAGCAGTAAAGGTGTAATGTCGGGCTTTTACACAGAACCCAGCGGAATGGAGACCAGCAGGACTGACATGTATTACACAAAGTAAATGACGTAAGCAATGTATCAAGATGGTTGTTAAGTTTTATGAAAGTCGCTGCCAGACAAGGTTATTTTTGGTGAATGTCAAAGTTGTTTTAGTTGTAATTTATTGAATTGGATGGGTTTTACATGCTCTTTGCTATAACTGCAAACCTCAATCCAAATAGCACCTTGAAAATCTCCTAGCTTTGTGAACTGCTCCTTTCTACATAAATATAGCATATTAATACACATTCAATGATGCACTTATACTTAATGTGTGATTAAATATTAGAAATGCCAAATTGTCAACAGTTGAACAAGACAAATGGATGAAGTAAGTGAGCAACAAATGTCCTCGAGTGGATTTCTCTTCTTGCGTGACACAAATAAGCACCTGATGACGTGTTGAGGAAGAGTGAATGCTTTTATCTCGGAGTTTAATGAAGTCACGCTGGAGCGCTTCCTGCAGCAACATCATTAGTTAGAAAGCTGGCAGGAGCATTGATGTTGAGTACTCTTTTGTCTTCCTGTTACTTTGCTCCGTCTGTTGAACATGAGTTACCATTTTGAGGACTGTTGCTCGTCTCCGTAGGCTGTCTTCTGTCTGCTACGCTCCTGATATCGTAATTCAGTGACAGTAATGCGTTTTTAAACTATTCGTTATGAACTTGTGTGTGTCCTGTTGCATTTAATATTACCATTACAAAACGATAATCGTAAAACATTTTTTATAGTTTTGGCAGCTTCCACTAGTAATGAATGAACTCATTGTAGGAAATCAAACCTTGAGTGATGATGAATTTTGATGGCATATAGCTGAGAGTTTTCTCCTTTTGGTTTTACATGGCTTTAAAGGAGGAATATGTCACTCTGAAAGCTGGCATTTAAAATAGGTAAGGCAGCCCCCCCCCCCCCCCCCCCCCCCCCCCCACACACACACACACAGATTGTCTAGTTGTAGAAAAGGAATTTTCAGTGTTGAGCCAGCTATGCATCCATTTGGAAAGCTTTCTGCCTTCTAACCTGTCTCCATTTTTCAAAAACATCTCCAATGCTAAGGCTTTTTATGTCTGACAGAATAAGTTGTATCTGAACCGGTTCACTTTCCAGCTCCCATCACTGCAACACCTGTTGGTTCTCTGTGATAACTGGTAATATATCTGGAAAACCGCCTACTGTACCTTCTCTGGTCAAAACAAAAACAGACCAACTTAGAAGGAGGAGCCGTCTTACATATTGGACCTTTTAAAGCAACAACATGGAGGGATTTAGTTTGGTGCACTTTGGCAGCAACTGAAGGCCTCTGCACTGTGAACACCTCTAACTCACGGACAGTGTACATTTGTTGAAGCTAGCAAAAACTTTTGAGAAGCCAAACAACAATGTTGCCTGACAAGATACAAACTTATCACTGGATTCAGTCGACAAATATGACTCTGCATCTACAGCCTGCTGTTTGTGTTCAACTGTTCATAATGTCAGTAGGTGGCTAAATGGCTACATTGAAGAGAGCTGAGCCTTAGCTGTTAGAGTCGGTGATCTCGAAACCAGAATGTAGGGTCGTCCTTGGGCAAGACACTTCACCCAGAATTGCTCTCGCTGATTCGTCAGTGGCGTATGAGTGTGTATGAATGTGAGTGTGGGTTCATATTGACAGATGTGTTCAGTTTCATCATGTGCAGTTTCCCTTTATGCTCTGTCTAATTGAGGATGACTTTGGTTTAACATTCTTTATGACCTGTGTGGTTGACATTGACAGGCATTTAAGCAGCAGTGCAGCGCAGCGCAGCGTGGGGCAGACCGAGCTAGACCACAGCAGCGGAGCCATGCTTACGTTGGCCAGTAAGCTGAAGAGGGACGATGGAGGAAAGACGGGCCGTGCCTCAGGAGCCTCAGACTCCACCCACAGGGTCTCAATCAGGGACCGCCTCCTTACCAAAGGTGACGGCGTCCTGGTCCACTTCATCCTCATGCGTCTTTTCTATAAAGCAAAAAAACTAAAGCAGCTGAATTTTTGAAGAATAACAGAGTCAGTTCTGTTTTGATGTTTTTCCTCTTATCTATTCATCTCCTATTCCCCCCATGGATGTTTTCCCTTGGCCATCAGTGTGTGAACGTGAATCAGTGAATGTGACATTTAGGTGAAAAAAACAAAAACACTTTCATTAGAAAAAAGCGCTATACAAGCTCAAGTCCCTGTACCAATCACCACATGTGATTACATACCTGACATTTGTGTCATGTTGGATTTGGAGAAGAGTACTTGTCGTCTAAACAGTCACACTGTGCTATAGCTAGTAGCTGACCTTATTCTCTGACCTCCACGTGGAGAAGTTATACCTGATAATTACACTCTGCACATCCCAAAGGATATTATGCATGAAAGGCAAAAAAACCCAACAAAAAAAACCCAGATCTTAACATGACTCATCACAACAAACATGTAAACTGCCCAGAGAGACAAGCCCCCTCCTCCGTTCGGACTTATTTTTCTAACGTGTTGTAAAGCTGGCACAAACAAGTTCTGAAAAGTGTGTCAGGATGAGTAACCAAAACAGACAGCTTAAAAAAAAAAAAACGGACCACACTTAACCCAGCAGCAATGCAAGCTAAACAACTTTCCACCTTTTACTGTCATCTTATAGGTTCTCTTCTTTCTCTTTTTAACTCCATGATAGAACAGTAAAGCTTCATTGAACGGGACAATTTATTTAACAGCTAGTGTTTTAGAAATGTTTCTATGCAGAGGGCTTTCCCTTATTGATCAGGTGACCTCCTGTAACGAGTGTGACAGTGTCCGCTGGTCCTCTCTCTGTTTCTTAATCTGTTTTTCTCTCTCTCGTCTCAACAGAAGTTGCAGAACTTGAAGCCAATCTCCCCTGTAAGTATTCCAAGAACGCTCCGTCACACCCTGTTCTCAGTCAGCCGGTGAAGCCCGGCTCTCTGAGGTCAAGACTCTTTTGCATTGCTCGCCGTATTTGCATCCGTTCGGCACCACAACATGTTCCAAGTTTGACAGCTGAATAGTTAACTTGACATGCCACACGTTCTTGCACTGTCCTTCTGGATGATACATTCAATCAATTTTAGGACGCAGAGAAGGTTTTATTGGAAGAATGGCTGCTTGTATTTTCTGGCTTTACAGGAAAAATTGAGAAAAAAATCATAGTGTGAGCTGAGGCAGGAGGCGTAAAGGCTGTACTGCATTCATCAGTACTTTAAACTACAAATACTTGCGTAGTGTACATTGCAAGTCCTCAGCCAGAGATGAATCTAATCTTCTTCTCTCATAGTAGGTTAGTACATCAGATATGTTTGGAAGCCTATTTACAGTGAAACAGGCTTTAGATTGTTTACCGTCTCCCCCAGCTCCACCATAGAAATGTTGCTTTGTTAAGCTGGGAATGAACCATAATCCTGATCCTGACTCCAAACAAATGCTCTGTGAGCCTGGGATTAGTGCCATGCTTGTTTTACTTCTCACAGTTGGATTTATTTTGTACTTCCACCTTTCTTCCCGTGTGTGGTCTGACGTGATTGTCCTCACAGCTGAGAACGACGGAACACAGAAAAGGAGCCGAACGTGCAGGGCCCTGTGTCCAGCGAGGCAGAGGAACGCTGGCTGTGCGCTGAGGAGCGTTTGCATGAAGCTTCCAGCCTGTCTCTATGACAACACTCTGTTGATAACTGTATTACTGACACTGCTCCGTTGCTTTTTACTCTTTAAGTGTTAAAGTTTGACAGTTTTTTTTTTCCTGATCAGAAGAAGAATGATGATAAAAGAGACAATCTGGAGGAGAAGTAGAAAGATTTTTTTTTAACTTGAGAGCTCGAAGTAGCCGCACTAAAACAACAGAATGCTTTTTGTGTTACTGCCAACGCTCTCTGATTGAAAAATAGTGCTCAGGGAAATAAAAAAGGTGACAGGTGGACATGGGTCCGAGCTCACAGTGTTGACTGGAATGTCAGCTTAACGTATTTGAATCATAAATACACAACAACACGTGCCAAAAATGATGCGACCATAGCAAGAAACCACTGGTGAATTTAACTCAAGCTCATCGACACATTCTGCCTTGTTGAAGCTGTCGGTGATAAGGGCAGAATAAGGACGCTGCACCTTTAAAGAAACCGTTGAGTTCACTCGCTCTGTGCCTCATTACCAGCAGCAAAGATGGAATATGGTCTCGTATAAAGTGTTGATCTTCACGAGGCGTCGGCCCTATTCTTTACGGAAACCTGGCTCTTTGCCGTGCGTCTGGACTCACTGAATGACACTGATGGATTTTCCCATTAAGAGCCGGCAGGAAGTCAGGAGAAGAGGAGGAAGGGATCTGTTCGTATATAATCAGACTGTGCAGCGGTGCTCTCAGGAGAAACAAAGGAACCCAATGGACGGGACACTTCAACACAAGGGCCATTCACAAGCAGACATCTGGCTCCCGTCAATTGTCTCAGAGCGTTTTCCTTCCTAATGACACGACTTCACCTTACTGAGTTTAACTGCCAATTTTTCACTTTCACGATCAAAGTATGAAGTTCTTCTTACTCTGAGGTGTATGTGATGAAAGGTTCTTCCAAGGCAGAGCTGAACCACGAGCCTCACACAGGCCTTGTGATCGTCATACAAATGACAAAATCTCACTTCTCATGAACAGATGGTGATGTAGAACAAGATCGAATGAAGAAGTGAAGCTAAAGGCATGTCGTTCAGGAACCAATGATTAATCTGGTTGATGCTTCAGGCTTCACCAAACTGAGATTGTCAACTAATATTTAAATATTTGAACATGGAGGTTTTTGATGCGTAATGCTCTACAGATCTTGTTTACGCTCCAACATTGTTGCATTTGAGTCAAATCTTTCCCTGAATATTTCTACGGTGATGTCGGCATAAATGATCGGTGAACTTGGTAAAGAAGGTTCGAAGGGGATGAATACTTTTTTTGAAATTATTTGGGGACAGCCGCTTTCTTTGCCGGCTTATTTTTCTTGATCGACCAGATTTTAACAAGGCTTAACAGAGTCGTTTCACAAAATAATTCCATACATTAAGTCTGATATCATTGACACAATCAAAACAACATTAAAGAGTCAGAGCTCAGTGAAACGTTTTGAGGTTCTGATAAATGCGATTTCAAAGTTCAAAAGGCTGTGTCAGGTGAAGTTGATTGTTTGAAGTGCAGTACATGACCTTGAACACCAGGGGGAAATGTGGGGCCACAGAGATTCCAGAGGTTCCAATCCTTCAGTCAACAGGGACAGTGTGCACACACTGAGGCCTCAGAAATGGTTGTTAGGAATAAAACAGTCATTTGTTTTGAATGCTATTGTTTAACTTAGAGGCAAAAAAACTAATTAAATAAATAACAGTAGACTTTCAAACTCTCGTCTGTGGTGACATCGTTTCACTACAATTACTAATCATTGTCCTTCAATTTGTTCCTGTTCAGGTACATGCAAAGCCAATTTCCCAGATGAGGACAAGCTGCATCATTTTCATCTGGCAGTGTCTCCTGGTAAGAGAGGAATGTCTTTGTTATTTTCTGTAATAACTGCTCTGATGATGAAACTTTCAGTAACATTTGTAATGAATTGGGGCTGTACAGATATCAAGTGATTGATTGACAAAAAAAAAAAAGTTAAGGAAAACGTCCGACCAAAAAAGCCTTTGTTTGAGTCATCGAGGTGCCTGATCATCCATAAGAATGTTTTTTGGACTGAAGTTTTCCCTCCCATAAGCACCGGAGGTCTGAGGGGAAACGAGAAGCGCTCCCGTTGTCTCACTTTATCACATGATTGATTGTTTGATTGAACTTATTTGAAAGTCATACGAGGCAAATATCCCAGGATCAATCAGCTGGTTGGGCGAGGGCTGGGATTTACGTGTGTCAGAGAACCTTTCAACTTATTAAATGAAGGCTTTTCTAATGAAACAAACAAAACCGAGCTCAAAGCCAACTTTCATTTGTCTACTTTTGGAAATTTCTTTTCACTTTACGGCAGATGATGGAATCTGATGCATGAATTTAAAATCTGAACATTTCTGATTCAGTGAAAGCTCGGGTGCCAAATTAATAGAAACCCTGAAAAAGTTAGCAAAATGTCACCATTTGATGTGCAGTGTAAAGAAAGGGCAGATCAATTTTTCATTTTGAGGGACAGTGCATACTAATCAGTTTGAAACCTCCAGTTTGGATATCTCACATCCTGTCGTGTCACACGTACAGAGAGATGGGGTGTTTGTTTGAGCGGATGCTTCTGTGGAGGAGGAGGTTGTGTGTAATGGGTTGGGGGGGGGGGGTGGGGGATTACAGATTCAAGTGATTCCAGTTTGTCTTTTTTCTTACTGTGCTCCTCTAAAACGACACTCCGGTCTTCGCTGCATTTGACATTCATTATTCCAAACATCCGACCTGTCTGCTCAGCAGTGTTGCTAGCTAAGTAGGCTACCTGTCGAATATAGTGCAATCTGAATACGCTGGTGTGTGCAATTAGCAGAGTCTCTGGGCACTCTTTTACTTCACATTTTCTTTTCTATCAATCACACAGAAACACATACACACACTTTCTCTGTGTGGGAACACGTCCAGGGTTTACGTCTCGTCTCAGTATCAGTTAGATTATCTGAAGCACTGAATCATTTTAGATGCCAAAGAAAGAAAGAAAGAAAGAGATACAACTGTCGGTCCAACTCTTCTGATTGCATAAAAAGGGAAGACGTTTGGAAGTAGCGGCCGGCCGATAATATCATGTTCCTATCGGCGTCGGCTACATGTCTTCACCCGTCAGACAGTGAGTGAAAGCAGCAGTTCTCTTTTACCATGAGAGTGTGCTCAATGGATTACAACCAGCATCATCACAAGTTCACTTTCCTGTTGATTCCCCTTCTTTACTGCATTTTATATTTCCTTAAAGTGTTAGATGACTGTATTTGAGGGATCGTCACGATGCATGTGTACATGTACATTTATCTCTCTTTACAGATCAAAGATACCGTAGAGCTCATAAAGACATCGGCCAACACCTCGGTATCAGACATTCTCTCCCTAATATCCACATCAGATCTAAATATCACCTAAATGAGTCAGGCCCTGCTTTCTTAATCTTATTTCATATATTTCAAACTGACAGCTTTCTTCAAACTAGAATAAGAACATTCACATTTCTTACAGTGTCACTATACGGTATGTTGTGTTTTTTTTGTTGTATCACAACCTGTGTGTAATAATGATGCACATCATGGTGTGAGATTGTTGCAGATACACTTTGTGAAAAGATAACTCGTATTTTTTCTTCAAGTGTGTGAGAAATGTGACTCTTCTGACCTGGATCATATGGAAGCTGTTTGGAAGTGATGAACTAAGAATGCAGTCAATCTATTTATCTCAGTTGGGTTTATATTTGTTTTTGCTGTGCCTTGTGTAAGGGGGCAGTGTTAGCAGTGTTTTATATGTCACCAGACAGTTTGATCGATTCTTAGTGGAGAGGAACAACTCATGGCCGATGTTTGAAATAAGAACTTGTCTGATTGCCGACTCGAATACGGACGTTTGTTTCATGACTTCTTGTAGCGTCAGACTCCCACAGTGGAAACGGTTAACTCTCGTGTTTGACTCGAGAAACAATTCAAAAGTTTGTTCAACGGGTGATTTCATCTGCCTCATAACAAAAAGCCTCTTCTCTGAATCAGTAATGTGTGAAATTAATTTTGTAGGACAAATAAACATCGGTTAATGCCACGTTATGTGCCGATGTCTGTCAACAGGGCCAAACCATGCATCTCTGTATCCCTACCTTTGAGTTCATTCCATGTGGGATGGATCATGTAAATGATCGGGCACGACAACAGCATTGGAATGATTCATCCATTCATTTTTTTGCACTTCTTTTTTTTCCATTTGTTACCACCAGGATTTTCTTTCCTTGTATTTCTGATGTGAAACACAGAACGTTTGCTGTACTTTTTTGGATTCTAACTTTTCTTTGTTGGAGTGGCAGGTTAGGTTTGAATTGTTTTCTTCTTCTTTTCTTTCTCCTCTCTTGTGAATTCATCACCACAGAGTCGCTCGATGTCGCCGCGTGTCAACTTTCATTAAGATTTTATTCACAAGTGATGCGTTTTTTATTTTCCAGCTGTTCTGGGCATTGTGTGCGTAAGTGGGATCTGCTACAATTAAATGCAAGTGTCTGTGATTCATCTCCCTGCCACCTGAGAAGGCAGTGTAACTCCAGCGAAGTTTCCACAAAGCCCTTTGTAAGCACAATCTGCAGTGAAACAGCAAAGATCAGCAATTAGAGACACGCTTTGGTGTCCTGTTCTCTGAGAGGTGTTGAAAAGGAGATTGAATTTAAGGTAAAGACTCGCTCAATTATTGAAAATCCTCCGTCTCTCCTGTGAAACACACACACACACGCACACTTTTCTTTTCACTTCTTGTTCATTTCTCTTTCTGCTTCATTCTTTGTTTAATCACTCTCCCTCTGATCTGTTGCCTTTCCCGCTGCTGCTTGGCTTGGAGGATTTATTTGCACCCTTCTCCCAACTCGTCAAGTCAAGTTCATTTCTTTAGCGCATTTCAATAAGGTGGCGTCGCAAAGGGGGCTGCACACAAGACTTCATCAAAAAGCATCACGACAGCGGGGAAGTGCGTCCAGTTGGTGGAGGCGCGTGCGTGCGTGGGTGTGAAAGATCGAATGTTGACGCGTAGTGTAAATCTCTTTGAGCGGTCGGAGGACGACACCTGCGGAACATGCTCAAGCACGGCATGTATCCATTAGCAAGCGTGTTTAAAGTGGCTCTTTACATCCATTCACAGGGAAAACAGGCTCACTGCACACAAAACAAAAATCGGTTCTTCTCAGCTTTATTAAGCTTACAGAATGAATAGTTAGCTAACTCGAGGTTTAACTATGCATCCTGCTGCAGGCGTCCTAACACACCGGAGCACTTCTAACACTTTGAGTTAGCAGATGAAAATACTGATGGGCCTGTCAGTAAGCATGTTAGCATCAAATGCTGTCATACAATCTTATCTTTTACAAAGCTAGCAGTCACTGTGACTATCTGTGAACTTATTTTAATGTTGTGTGCCTTCTCTTCATTCTCCGGCTTTCTGCAGGCTGAGGAAGTTAACAAAACTAAAACCAAAAAGCCTCTGCATCATCTCAGGGAATAAATATTAAATTATTGTATGTGAGACAAAAGTAGCACAATGGTTTGGTTGTGATGGAGGATGCTCATTAGTAGGTTTACTACTGTACGTTCCCTCTGTCCTCAAATCTGCGCCTTGAAGTTATGCTTTGTATTTTCCACCGAGAATTGGTGTAAATCTCTCACATAAAGCACACACAATAGCTTTAGTTTGCACACCAGGGAAGGGGTTAGTGTAAAAGTAAAAACTTGCAAACACAGCATGCCTCAAGAGGAAGCTCGTCTCAGTTCTCTCATATCCCGATCATTTTCAGACCAAATCATCTGGACTTGTTTTTAGGAGAATTTAGAGCTCAATGCTTCCTTTTTCTTCTTTTGAGCTTTTTTGTTTTTGTTTTTTTCTGCTGTTTTCGTTATGTTTTTAGTTTCTCGAGTGAGTGGTCTGCACTTACCGGTTTGTTTTGAAAGAAGACTTTGACTTGATGCAGTTGACGTCTTTCTGGGTGCAGCTTCAAAACCCACTGCTTCACATTTTAAGAAGACAAGAACTAAATAAAAGCTGTCAAACAGCGTTGAGACTTTTCTGATATCCTTTATTCATGCTCAGTGGTTTTATTTAGACCTGAACTAAAGAAACATTTTGTACCCCAAACATCTGACTAAACCTTTGTTGTATATAGATTTTTAAGCACTTAGAATACCTCAAATGTTTCCCACAATTCAGAGCAAGAGAAATCCCTCATGTTCTAGTTCTAACAGGACGCGTCTGATCGCAGTGACGACATGCTCATCGTCATGGAAACACCACAGGAGGCAGTATGTGCTGCTGTGATAAAAACGTTGCGTTCATTATACTTGGATACATCGTCTATAAAGATTCTCAACGTCACATGAACTCCCGTGATTCACCGCCAGTCTGCAGAGTGCGGACCCTCTCCTTTCTTATTGTTTTGATGGAGCGCTCCCTAATGGTGGAATTTGCTCCATGTGCCGACATTAATAAGGCCTGCTGGTGGTTCTCACTGCCATTTTGTCTGAAGTGCACTTTACCATATAGCTCTATTGGAGATCTTAAGTGGTGCGATATCCAGCTCAGAGAAGAAGGCAGCCTTTTTTTTTTTTAATGTTATCTGCTGAAGTGATTCTGGTACTCAGATCACAAGAGAAACAAAATGAATGAACACACACACACACACACACACTAGTTCTAATTGCAGAAAGGCATGTGGTAGAAAGTGGATGATGTTCTTGTGAAAGCAGGTTATTATAGCGTGCATCATTACACTGTGTTTGAAGCATTTGAAAGGAACAATGGTCTAACATTTCCTTTGCCGTGTAACAAAACAAACAGAACACTTAGTCGATGTCCGTCTTTTGCCACTTCAGATCTGATGGTTTTTTTAGTCTCTGTTTGTTCCCATGTCGCAGCTCCGGGCCGGCTGTGACCCCGGTAGCCCCAGGACCCCTGTGTCTCTGAGGAATTCCCATGGGGAATGGGGACAACAGCAACACCCTGGGGTGAACACATTCTCGCCTGTGATTGTTGGATTATAATACAATTAACTACAAGGAAAAATGAGACACAAATAACATCGTCCCTGTCCTTCAGATGTGTCCTTATTCTGCTTGATTTGCATAAGAATAACACAGTGGTTTGACTATACTGCTGCAGACAACAAACTTCAAGCTTGTCAAAAACACTCTAGTTCAGGGTCAGTGAGGGGTCGTTATACGGCTAGGGCCCAACCGATATAGGATTGGGGCAGATACTGATATCGATATAAGAGGAAAAAAATCTATTACTGATAAAATGGCTGATATGTTTTTTTGATCTATTTTTCATCTGTAGAGATAGATAAATGCAGTTATCAGCCCCCTGCATGGTTAAGAGAGAGGTGTTAGTGTAATACAGTGAAACTCAAATAAAAAAAAAGGCTAATTGACTGGTGAATCAATTGCGTAGTCTCGGCACATGTGTAATAAAATTAGCCGATATGGTTAGTCCCGTGATGTGCTAATATCTTCTGATATTATCGGCTCTAATGGTTGCATTCATTCAGCACAAATTAGTTTGCCATGGACAAGTCTGGTCAGAATCTAAATCATACAGTGGCTCTGCTCTCATGGTATATGAAACACGTCACCCAAGCTTTTCCCTTCTACCCTCATCTATGTTACAACAATGTATGGAAGAGCACACGTCTGGGTTAAAGAAAGAAAAGCCAACACACAGCTTCTTTATACGACTCTTTCTGGCGTGCATTTTTTCCTCCATATTCTTCTTGAACGTCTGCCTGTCAGAGCTCATTCCGGCCTCATGAATACCCGTCTCGCTCTGCCTACTCTCACTTTTCCACCCTATAGGAGAAATCACACACTGACATTCACAGCAGACACTTGAGATGTAGATTATGTGTGATTAGAGCACACACGGACATGTGATTAATTTCTTCGATTCATTTGCTGAAAATAAGAGCAGTCATGAAAGCAATTGAAATAAATACAGTATGTGACGGTCACTGTGATCATTAACTGAGTAGGAATAGGATTTCCAGTGATTTCCTGTTTACAGGTGGGCTCCTCCACAATACATAAAAAAAAAACAAAAACAAACAAAAAAAACAGTTAGCAATACATTCAGACAAAACTACAATATAACATTGTCACTTATAAACCTTCAATTGTTGAACTAATGAAAGCATTTGAAATTATTTACGTGGAAGGTTAGGAGATTAAATGTTTGTGTGTGTGTGTGTGTGTGTGCGTGCGTGCGTGCGTGCGTGCGTGTGTGCCCAGTATCTTGTAACATTACAGACGGATGGTTCCAGTGCACTGTCGACTCATGAATGATTTATGACCTCTTTATGCAGCTGTTAGTCAATAGATTTCTTTCCATTTGTATTTTCATATGTTATAGGACATGTTTTTTTCTTCTCTCTACTCACACTCAGTCAAGCTGTTGCTCTCTCTCTGTGTCTCTTCTCATATATTTTACAGGGAGACTGTGTGTGGTCTCATTAAATTGCACCTCCGTCTGAGTCTTTGTCAAAGGGATCGGGATCAGTGCAGTTTAGAAGAGAATCTTATCTCAGATCGCTCAGTTACTGTGTGAGCATACACAGATGGAGGGAGATTGTCTCATGTCGTTTTTTAGCGTGTGCATAAAAAATACATCATTATCTGTGAAACACGTGTTGGTATTTTCTTTTTTTTAAATTTTTTTATGTAATCACGACAGAGACTTGTTGAGATTAAAAATGTCTTTGTCAAGAGGGTCCTGGCCGAGACAAGCAGCAGCCCCATAAGAGTCTCAAACAAACACAGAGCAGCCAGACATTCAAATACAAAGAAAGTTACATGATTAGACATGAAGAAACAAAAACAATAATAACAAAGGTTATCCACAAACTCATCAGGAAGAACATCTACAACCAGATGTGTCTGTCTCCAGTCATCCTCTTCAAAGCATTCACCAATAATATAGCATGATGCCTTCATGAATATAACTCTGCTCACTTTCATGAATGTTATTGCATTATTAAGAAGTTGTCACTTACACACTTGACCCTCCATATGTGTAAATGAGATCCTACAAAATGTTCTGCAGAGTTGATTTTGGTATCGGTCCATGCAAGACTGCTGAGCAATGACATGTCAGACAAAATATGCAAATCTGGATTCTGGCTGCTCAGGCAATGCAGCACAGAGAGTTAAATGATGACTTTGCTTTTTACAAAGTTTTCTCTTTTCCTCTTTATCTCGCGTTCTCACTTATCTTGATGTCAGTAAAAAGTATCAGTCCACCTGAGTGAGCTGTAACACAAGCTCCATGGGGATGGCAATGTGGAGGCCAGAACCATCCATCCATTATGTATATAGCTTGTCCCGTTCCTGGGGCGCTGGTGCTGGAGTTGATCCCAGCTGTCATTAGGTGAGAGGCGGGTTACATCCTGGACTGGTCTCCAGTCGATCACTGGGCTGATATGCAAAAAAACCAACACTTACATCCACACCTAATAATCACATTTGAATCTTACAGGAACACACCAACTACTAACAGCCGTAATCATCAAGATCATAAGAATATCCTGAAAGATGTTGGCCCAATTAATTTATAATAAGTGGGGTTTTTTTATTTGTATTGATTGCCTTCATTTCATATTCTGAGGTAATTCAAACAGAAAAAAAAGTGAAGGGTACACAATTTCCCTTGAACCAAATCAAATAAGGACCTGTGGGTCCCGGTAATCAATGCATCGAAAACCTGTCACATCGCTGAATGTTAAACTGGTGAGTTCATGACAGATTCCCTCCTTCTAAACGAGCCTTTTAATTGGCCTTTAAAGGCTACAGAGATGAAGAGAGAAGGACCTGTGTACATTGGGCAGCTTATGTTATCACCTAACAAATGCGACTGCAATTGACTTGCAGTATTTCAATGCTGACATGTGTGGAGCCTTTTCTTTCCTCCTTTCTCCGAGTTTACAGTTTGTGTTATGTCTGACCTTATGTCTGAATCTGCTCTAAAAAGGTTACACTTCGAACAAGCTCCAAGATTTAGCTTCACTTCTTTCAAAGAGTGCCTCCATTCACTCTCTGTTCTAGGCTGAGGTGGTTTACCTGTGCCTGATCAGGGATGTAACATTACAGCCAGCTAATGATAAATTAAGTATGTTCATATTTCACACAGCTTTCTTCTTGATTTCACCAATAAAATCAAAGCTCCCTCAGTCCGCCAAAAAAAACAAAAAACATTTTTCGACTCCCAGTGAGCTTTAGCATCTCAACATTGACCTTCATCTATTTTTGAACAGTAAACGTTTTTTTGTGACTGGCTCCTCGAAGTCTTATAGCAACACCTCTGGCTTAGTTTGGTTTTAATCTTTCATGGAAAAAGAAATGACCGTTGCCTCATTGCAGGCAGCACTTGAGGACTCTTTCCTTGGCGTTTATGGATGTGTGTTGGAACATGACATTCATGAGAAAATCTCCTGATCTACTGCTTTCAGTAATTTTCTGTTGAAATCGGGTAAAACATGATGCACGCTACATGATAACCAGGTGGATTTTGGGCCCAGTTCTCTACTTCCAAAGATTATCATTATTATTTTTTAAAACTTTATTTACCCCTTTGGGGCACACACCCCTGATGCAGCAATGGGATCAATGCAGGGTTAAGTGTCTTGCCCAAGGACACATGTCCAATGTGTCCAATGTGTCCATCTCCGGTTGAGAGATGACGACTCCACCAACTGAGCTCCAAAATAAAGTCAATTTTTTGATGGTTCTAAAAATGTAAACACATTTGGAAACTAATACATTGAACTGCATTGCTGAATTGATATTTTCACACATCCTTTGTCATCGGTGGGGTTTCGCACCTTTTCCCAATCTGTACAAAAGTAAAAAAAAAAACTAGGGAAAGGCATTAGAGTTGTGTTTTAGGTGAAAATCGTTGTTTTTAAGTTGATGGCTCTAATGTCTGCACTGTACATGATCGTAAACCATCACCAGCAGTGCACTGTATGGTGACTTTGAGGGCCTTGTCTACAGGAATTTCAAATTGGTGATTGTCATAAAACATTCATTCTTGTAAACTGATTTTTAAAAGCATTGTTCTTTTCTTCCAGATGAGGGTTACTACCAAAGTGGGAGGTTTCAGTTTGAAATCGATGTCCCCGAAGCCTATAACATGGTGGTAAGTGGTCCACTTTGTTTTTGTCAATGGAGACCGTTTGTGTGTTTGACCCTCTTGAAATAAAGACGACGATGCGAGAAGTGTAGAATCAGCTTTAGATGGGAACTTCCTACTCTGGCCTGTGAAACTAGCCGCCTTTTCTGGTTTGCTATCAGAATTTGGTTTAATCTATTCTTTGTGTATGAATCAGGCTCGTGTTGACATGTTGCCTTCAGATTATTAACTGCTGCTACCAACGTAAATGTGACAGCTTCATCAATTCAGAAATTCAGAAAGTTAAGTCAAGGTGCTCCGTTTGAATTTCCAAATGTTTTTTTTTTCCTTTTTGTCTCCTCTGGGTTAAAAATGCACTGCATCATTCTTTCAGCTCTTTGTCTGTTCTTCTATCCACTCTCGCTGCACAGGCTTTATCTCACTGTGCCAGCATGTGTTTACCTGAGTGAATGTGCCTCTTTTGTTTGTGCCTGTATTTATCTTTGCACATGTATGTATACTTTGCATTGTCTGAGTCTTTTATGACATGTTTAAGCAAGCAAACACTGTTTCCTCTCCATGCAGCAGTCTGGCCTGCTCGACAATGATAAATGATGGAATGGAAAAGCAGTGTGACGTTTCGGAAGGGTTTCTCTTATCTCTGTTTCACCTCAGACAAAGTCAAGTTAAACCAAATTGGGGTTGAATTGCACGAGTGAACCAGATACTCCTGACTCCACTTGCATTGATAGAAAATAATTATTATAGAAGGTGCTTCTTATTTCCATGCCTTTTAGCCTGCACATGCAATTAATTAGCATAACGCTGTCTACAACCTGGTAGCATCTCATACTGTAGCTGTTCACAGTGGAACAGTCTATTCTGAACAGCCTTTCATGGATTTCTCCTCGTACCCACACTAAGGGTGGGACTCAGGTGGAAATGGGATTCTGTCTGTGAGGCTCACCACAAAAAAAAAAAAAACATCTCGCCTGTGCACTTACATATTTCAAGAGCTGACAGCCTCCCTCAAAAGCAATTTAATAGACCCCCTATTGATTGAAAGACTAACTGTCGAAAAGTAACACCTCGGGAGAGATTGGAAATGTGTGGCTCCAGGACAAAAAGGGCTGTAAACAGAATGCTAACTTCCGTTGATAAATCCCTCCTGTCCCTGAACTATAAGCAATATTATACAATACTAACGAGAGTGGAATATCAAACTGCAGAGCGCAGACGCACACTCGAGAGATGTGCAGCTGTTCAATCCCCATAATGAAGATAAACAATCCACTGCTCAGCTGCCTTCTGCACCTTCCTCGTTGTAAAACTAAATAAATCCACGTCATCTTTTTCTGCCTCCAGACAGCCTGATGGACGCTCCATCACTAAATGTCAGCTAATGTGCCTCTATGTTTCATCACGTCTCTTTCAGGTTAACTGAAGCTGACCTCCTTCGCTTCAAAGACCGGCTTTATCTGCTGATCAGGAACTTCCAATTGGCCCTAATTTGCATTTTAATGTATTGCAATCGACTGGCATTTAGTTCATTTGATAGTGATTATTATTCCTCAACTGACTGCCTGTGTAAGCCAAGCTTCATGGTTCCAGTTTATTAACAGAGAGAATAGCAGGGACAACATTGCTTGTGAGATCTCGTTGCCGTCTACAAAAACTAAAATGTGATGTTTAGGATTCTACAGTTATCATCCACCTGCTGCTTGACAATCTGACTTACTTCGTCAAGAAGACATTTCTCTGCAAAGTCGGAGCATCCTTAAAAATGTTTGCATCGTATACAAAACATGAACAACCAGGTTTCTCTACTCACCATGCAAAAATTAATATTTGGAATATGATCCAAATACGACTGAAACCTGCCTTTGACAAAAATGCAGATGCACAAAATCACATGATGAGCAGGCTTTAACATATGACAGGTTCTAGTAGACAACAGGTAGACCACCTGGTGAGTCGCTCATCTCTCAACAGGAAGGTTGGGGGTTCGATCCCCAGTTCCTGCATCTTAACCTCAAGTAGTTCCCACTGTTTGGTGGTGTGTGTGAATGGATTAGTAGATAATAATGCTCACCTTACATTACAGCCACTGCCATGAGTGTGAATGAGTAAGTGTGATGAACTTACACATGTTTATGTATGTCCTCACAGGTTCTAAAAATAACTTATTTTGTAATTATATCGTATGGAACATGTGAGCAGACTGAACAGGTGCATCTGAAACTGAGTAAATGAAGAAACCGTGCGTGTTGACTCAGACTAAAACAGTGGGACAGGGATTATAACAGACACAGACGGCACAGTCCATGTTGACCAAACACGGCAAATAAACCATCTGCCAACGTTTGAGTTTGAAAGGCCGTTTCATCCTTGGCTGAAGAGTCCCATCATAAAAACAAGAGATGGCAAATCCCACGACACAAGAGTTTAATGATGTACTGATTACATTTATATGTATATTTCTATGGAGGTCCAGCAGTGACCCTGCTGAAATGGTTGCAAATTCCACTCGCTACTCAGACCTCTCTCTCTGCTTCTACAATGAATTTTAAGTTTGTCGAACGCTCTGAAGAATCAGAGAAGAAGTGCTTCTCCGTCCACGCTCTGACTTCTCCCTCTCCTGTGTATTTGCAGCCTCCTAAAGTGAGATGTCTGACCAGAATATGGCATCCTAACATCACGGAGAATGGAGAGATCTGTCTGAGGTAATGTGGTCTTTAATGTCTCACTCATGACAAACCTCCCATTGTTAGCTCTTCACATTCATACCGCAGTAGAGTTCTTCCTGCTTACAGAGGAAATAGAATAAATGAGTCTGACCCCTTTACACAGCAAATCTGTTCATGTTTTTTTTCTCTTCAGTTAATTGGAAAATAACACATATTTACAATGTGTGGCCTTTTTTTTCATACAGCTTATTGCGGGAACACTCTATTGACGGCACAGGCTGGGCCCCCACCAGAACATTAAAGGTATATTATTTACTTTTTCATTTAAAAAAAAAAAAAATGCTTGTACCTTTTTTTTTTTTTTTTTTATAAAATCTGTTCTTCTGATTCTGTTTTTGTATGGGTCAGTTTTAAACCACTCTATATTGCAGCAGTCTTTTGTTTCTCTTTGAGGGTCCGACTTGTTTTAGTTGACAGTTTTACCACATCTAATATTTTTCATATTCCATATAAAACAACGTCATACAAAAACTCTTCAGGGAATAACAAAAAAAAAGCATCAAATTCCTCCAGTCACGTTGCACTTCTGCTCAGATGTTTGTTTTTTTTATGATCATCAGAATTCATCCAGGGAGCAATATGGATTGTTCTGTATCAATACCTGCTATGTTTACTGGCTTTGTAGCAGCTCACAAAACATATTGGAAACACTTGATTTCTAATGAACCCATGTCTCCATTGAACAAATAAGTCAATCGTCAATCTGTATTTGCTTTACAAAGAGGAGGTCGAAGAGTGTACGCTTGGTTATGTTACAAAATGAGAGAGGATAATATGCAGGGGGGATTTTTCCTCTTTGTTCCCTGTGGTCCTGTTGTCCACACTTCCTTGCTGCTGAGGTGAAGGTTGAAGCAGGTGGTGAATGAAAGAGGACGGTGGTGGTTGTGGGAAGGACACAGTTTGATACTGGTGGCTGGGAGTCAGGGACGTCGGGTAGGTAGTAGTGCTCGATCACTTCGCTTGTTTAAAGCGACTGCCGCAGTGACAGAAACCTGTGAGCCTAAATTAGGATATCTGTAATCTCTCAGCAGTTCTCATTACTCTCAAATCGTCGAGAAGATGAATGCAACTTGTTTTATTTAAATGGATTCTGCAAAGCCTCGGTCTTCACAGACTGAGTCATTTAGAGGAGATAAGACCTGAGGAAGACACTCCTTGACCTAACACCCTCTTAATATTCCACCTGTTTCTTTACCCTCTTAAACTGACAAAACGAGGGTTCAAGCAGGACTGTGGAGTGCTGTGAAATCCTCTCAGGACACAATGAATAATCCTTCACAGAGCTGTGTTAGATAAACTTTACAACAAAGGTCTTTTCAGCAGCTCATAAAAGAGCGCCTTGACTACTGAAGCTTTCCTCCTCACTGAGAAAAGCACCATTTGATGGTGGTTGAGAATAAGTGTGAAAGGAACAAAAACAAGGACGCCCTCTACTATCCATTTTGAAGATTTGACTAAAAATCATGGTGAAAAGAAATTCCGTGGAACTAAATCTATTTGAATGGTGAATCTCCGCTTCTGGAAAGCTTGTCTTTGTCTCTAAGGTCAGGGTGTGACTGATTCGTCAACAAAAAGGAAGGAGCTATTAAAATTGTCAGAAGATTAGAATCTCGATTTTTTTCTTTTTTTGACATGAATTGATTTTCTTTGCCTCACCTTTACCGTGTGTTCCAGTCGGCCTCCGCATTTCAGAGAACAGACTTTGGGGCTTATTTAGAGTCATTGTAGTCAGATACATGACCCGGGATTTCTCAATAATGGATGCCGAAGCACACGTCTTCCAACCGTGCCAGGGCTAATTAACGTGGCCACAATAAATCCAGATGAGAAGCGCTCTGCATGTCGTGAGCGCTGTTACCACAAAAACTGCTTTCTGTGGACACAGGCCTTTAAACAGTTCCACCAGATGCACTTGTAATTTAAAAAATAAATAAATAAAAAGTAAACGCATACATATTTTGTTGTTGCCTTAGATTTGGAGGAGGTACTGCATGGCTTTTCTTCTAAAGCTTGAATTTCCCTCGGGATCAATAAAGTATCTATCTATCTATCTATCTAAAGTTACATTCACAGGGCCATCCACTGAATTCTCTGAATGAACTCTGAGGTTTTTGTCAGGAAGTGTCTCATTCTTCAGAGTTCTATTTTATAAGTTTGTTTAAAGCAGGACCACCCCCTCCTCGTTTGTCTCATCCTGCTGTTGTTTCGCACACATTCAGTTCATCTTCCTCCTCGGTTTTTCGACAAACCATGCCTTGCTGTTCTTACTCAGAGAAAGGAAAGAACATATTCTGCATAGTGGAAAACTGTCAAACGAGATAATGTTTTCATATTGGAATGTCATCGTAACCCACAACACTGAACACATTCGCTTTCACTCTGCATGATTTCATTTTTTGTTTTTTTCATGCATGAAGAAGAAATGTGATTGCGGAGCACCGATGTGATTGCTTCCATTCTGTTTTGATCCAAAATGCTTCCATTCAGCAGCTCTTCTGAAATAGCATTTCAACCAACCTGGCCTTTTGAACCCACTCAGCCACCGTATTCAGCCGACAAAAATATCATGATTCCCTCCTCTCTTTTAGCGAGACGCAAACCAAAATAAAGCAAAGATACAGATTTTAAAGGTTTAGTATGCAACTTTTAGAGCACATGTCCAGGAGATGTCGCTCTTCAGCATCAGTTTCTTAAACCAAAACAAAGGTGTCCCTTCAGAGCGGTGCTCCCTCCTCCCCCCCACCTAGTTTCTCAGACTGATCTCCATTTAGCTATGCAGCTCGAAGTTGATTCAGTACTTATTTCTTCAGAGTATTTTCAAAGGTTTTTATTTTGTTGGTTCTCATTGAATTGTACTCTTGTTGCAGTCAAACTCCACTATAATGCACCTAAGTGGGCGTCCATCTGCCACGTGGTGATTTGGACAGGGAGGACTTCACACAAATGAAATGTGTTTGAGCCTCTGAGTGAAACATGACCAGGTTGAAGGAAGTGACTTCCTGTCCCGAATGAACACAAAGCCAAAAATAATAAACCCACAGAAAGTTTACATTCCTTTTAGAAAGTCATTACTCACTGATTTATTCAGGTAGGATGTCCAGTACATGTGATACCTACTACATGTTGCATATTATACTTTTAGAATCTTATTTAATTTCCATCAGTCAAAGTCAGCAAAAGTAAGACAGAATTCCGTTCCCTGTTTTATCTTTGCTACATACAATGTTAGAGTTAACAGTTGCAAAGTAACATGTTTAAATCACATTACATCATCAACAAACAAATACTCCCAAAGCAAGTACCCCATGTTTTCTGTTGTTTGATTTGATTGTTACAGTTATGTTACTGTCGGAATGAACATAAAAATAATCTGGATAAAAAATCTGAACTGGCCGTGTAAAAAAAATAAAATAAAAAAATTCATTGTCACTCTCCACAGTGTTATGCGGTGATGCACGTAAATGTTGCTTTACAGATGAGTGACCATCTTGTCTTTATTAAATGTTGAGGGAAAAGGAGTTGGCGTACATCAAGAGACTCACGTAGCCTTTTACTTTATTGACAGTCTCCTCATTACTTAATATAGAGACTCTTTATGCATAGTACACATTCTAAGAAAATCTTTTCCCCTCACTACATCTTGCTTTTCCTCCTGCTCGATTGATTGGTATTACTCTTACCCACCAGACTATCAAGTACAGTTGTCAAGGTGAAACATTGAGCTAAACAAAACATCCCAAAATATTCTCATGTACTTAAACTGTTTTCTAAATATGTTTTTGAATCCATTTTTCAATCAATACATTGCTCCTAAAAATCAAGCCCGCCTCATGTTTTAAAATGCAGTAAGTCTCAGTTGTTGTTTTAAATCCTTTGAATACTTTCCCCTGAGCCTTGATTCTAAGAAGGCGCAGCACAGAAAGCAGCTTTGCATACTGATTGGGTGCTTATCTTCATGGATTTTTTTTGAGTTTTTGAATCTATAATAACCAATAAGCACATAAATCAGGATTAAGGACGACACTGGTTGGTATGGTAGATTTCATGTAATTGGTATGAATTTATTTATTCTATGTTTTAGTGCACAGATACATGTATTAAGGCTTCTGTATCTGTTGACTGCAAAGTTGAGATGAAAGCACCGCTAGCATAGGGAGGCTTACAGCTTAGGGATTGGAGGAGCCTGCTGCCTTGTGATACTCCACCGGAAACTGTGTTTTATGTGTGTCAGTGAGTGTCACGGTGAGTGCACAAAATATATGTGAGAAAAGGTAAGTGCAAAAGCTGTGAGTCAGAAAGGATTGTGTTAGTGTTGGAGTGGGTGACAGTGTCCCTCTTTGCTGGTCACCACTTGTCTCCTCTTCAGCCCGCCCACACACACACGCCCACACACACTGTGTCATGTAAAATACCGTCGCAACAGTGACTTCTATTCAAACACACAATTTATTTGCAAAGCTTTGTTAAAAAGTAACGTTTTGACTGGTTATGACTTCCTCTTTTTTATGCAAACTGCATTCAGACTTTATGATGGTTAAACTATTTTAACTTCTGTTGCTGGATGTTGGACCATAAGGAAAGGGAAATCAGAATCAAGCAGAGGGAAATGTGGTTGTTACAGTTGCTCTTAAACAAAACATAGCAGTAGGAAATATAGATATATAGAGAGAGATATATACTGTATATAGACAGAATAACAAATATAAATGGAAAAAAGCTTCAACCTCCAGTCTTGAAAAAATAAAGCCAATGCAGCTTGTCGAGTGTCCACTTGAGGCTGGCTCCAGGAAGTCACATAACAGGCAAATAAAAAAAGCCTGAATGGGGACATCACTCAGGCTTCGTCAATTAATACTTACAGGGTGAAAATTAGTGTTTTCGATTAGTCTGTAGAGAAAGACGTTGAAGGAGATTAGCTTGGGATTCTTTCCAAGATTATTTCTATTTAATTTCTTAATCGCACAGTTGACAAAACAGACATTTTGCCAGCTGCAGCTTATCTTAAATACTCAAGGTTCAAAGCTTCCTTCCATTATGTAAATGATTTCAGAACAAGTGTTTGGAATGAGTGAAATATAATTGAATAGAAACCAAGAAAGCGCTACCTTGAAATGGTCAATTAGTGGACCAGGAGCGGCTGTACTCCCAGTGAATTACAGCTCCTGTTCTGAGTTATCTCTACTAGAACTTATTCATGTTGCTGCTTGAATTTTCCTGTGAGTATAACGTAAGGGATAATGAAGGTCATCCGCAGCAGTTGTAAAAGGCAATTAGTTTCCTGGAAGCTGCAGTCTGTGAATGTAAAAACTAAGCTATATCCTGTTTAGTAGTGTTGTAGTACTCAACACCGGTCTTGGTCTCGAACCCACTTTTTGAAGGTCTCTTTCTTGTCTTGGAATCTAAAACATTTTTACTCGGCCTTGTCTCGGTCTCAGACTGGGTCGACTGAGGATTTTAAATCAAGAGCTCCATTGATCAGAAGAAAAACACCTTCATTCATGTTCGTAGTCTCGCCCTGACTTGGTCTTGACTCGGTCTCGGAGCAGTATGGTCTTGGGTATGTCTTGATCTCATTTAGTGTAGTTCTGAATACAGCACTATTATATTGTCTAGTTTATCCACTCTGACTTAATTCTTTCAGAGAAATAGGGCCCGTTCGATATGGGGTGTTTGGGGCCGATTCTGAAATACACCTTTATTGTGTTAATACCTCAAATGCAGCTATCAGTGACTGTGGAAAAGATGTATAATGAAGACAAGATGTTTACTCAACTGGAAAGTATCTACGCATGTATGTGAATCACAGCTCGACTGTGCTGGTCGAAAGAGAACTGCTCTTTTAATACAATAAACAATTAAAACAATGGAAATAAAACATTGTGCTATATCAGTGCATACCTGCAATCAAATTAGCCAATACCCATAGTCTCTGTATATCGGCCAATATTATCGGCTGGGGAGGAAATTTAGTGTCTTAACCATTTTTGCCTCAATCCTTCTAAATTAGCTTCAGCTGAATGATGTCCGTAGCATGTAGCACCCTCTTTATACCATATGTGTTGGTGCTTCAATTATGAAAGGCTATGTCACACCTGAGGAGTTTCTTTGGAAAAGGTCATCTTGAGATACATTGGAGGAGTGAAAGATGGGGATTAGAGTAGGAAATATTTATCGAAGCCTCACTCTGGTGTAAAATAATCTGCATCACAACAGCGTGTTTCTTTTCTTGCTTTTATAACTCAGCTCTTCTCTCGCATGATCTCTGTATGCTTTGATTCTGTCTTTAAACTGTTTTTACAATTTCACATGCTGATGTCCATATAATTTTTTCCTCCATTTGTTTTCTCTAGGATGTTGTCTGGGGATTGAACTCCTTGTTTACCGTAAGTTTGGTTTGTTTTAACAATACTTTCTGATGTTATCATCAACACCACGCACATGAACATTTCATAGTTTGGGACTAAGATGTTGTTGTTGTTGAACTTGGATCTGTGCTCACATTTTCCTCTAATCTGTCGGTAAATAAGTATGAGCAGACATTTAACTTCTAAGTCATCTGAATGACATTTAACTGTAATGGAATTCAACAACTGAGCAAAAAAACCCAAAACAGACCTATTGTGTGTTTTAAAGATCATTACTGTTTCAAAAATGTTATTCGCTGAACTTTAAACAGAAGCAAACAAGATGCACACAGCCAGGAGCTCCTGTTTAAAGGCTACTGTGAAAAACAATGACATCAAAAGAGACATGCACATCACTGGAGCCTGGCACACATGATTTTAAAACATGACAACAAATCGTGACAGAATTAATGTCAGGTTAAAGTCACTCGTACAAAACACCTCGCACCATAGGAACATCTGGCAAGGTAATCTTTAGATCCATCAGATAGTTGGGCTTTACTGACTTTGGCAGACAGGGGGAGTCGGGTCTTAAACTGGCCTGATTATCATACAGCAGGTTTCCACTTTAGAGGGTGCTGGTTCCCCCCCCACAAAAAAAAAAGAAAAAAAAGGGTAAGAGAGGTGAAATAAAGCAAATAAGATTGGCATACCATGCTTGATTCATGATTAGTTCAACATTAACAAACACTGTTTTTATCTGCAATTACTGACCGGACTAAGGAGAAATAATAATCTCAGTTTGAAGAACAAGAAATATTGAACGAAACAAAGCTCAACGTAAGCAGAGTCTAATTACATTCAGAAGAATATGGAAATCTATGGATGGATAGATAGATTAATCATTTGAATCATTTTGATGCTAATGTTAGCAGCCTATCAAGTTTTATGTAGTTTCTTAGGTAATTATTTAGTTAAGCCCAAAATATGCACAATTAGCCAATCCAAGCTTACATAAATGCATCATCGATTTCATTTTTAGAAACTTCCTCGGGTCTAACTGTGTTTATGATGATATGGAGATGGTAATCTGCACTGATGTGTGGTCCTGCCCTGAATCTTACCTCTTAATCAGGAAACAGCCTCTCAGGCCAACCTTTTTTTTTTTTTATCTCTCTAATAACACTTTTCTTCTTGTTGTGCACAAAATCTCTAAGGCAGCAGTATAATTAGGCCTTTGTGTTTGCTTTAGTTGCAGAATCTGGGGTGACATTGCAGACAGCAAATAGTGCTGAACAGGGCAATATCTCCTTCAGCTGCAAACAAAATTTGAGCCCCAGAAAACAGAATTATTGAACTCTGACGTTCTGTAATGCAATAAACAAGCATCTGAGACCTGGCCAAAATCAATCACATTGTCTCACTTTCCTTTTCTCTCAGCACCTTCAACTTGTTTAGTCTTCATATTCTCTCTTTGCCTCTTCTCCAGGACCTTTTGAACTTTGACGACCCATTGAATATCGATGCTGCAGAACATCATCTGAGAGACAAGGTGAGACTTAACTGAGTGAAAGACAACGAGTGACGCCTTCACTTGGATTATAACTAACTCCTTGAACTTCACACACAGTTTAAAGCCACAGCATGTCACTTTTAAAAAGCTGGTTTTAGCAGTATGATAAGTTATAACAGGGAAAATGGCGTCTCTCTCATGTCCACCGCAGGGCCTGATTGCCTGTTGTTATCTAGCTTTGGCAGCAGGCTGAGGTCATCTCACGAAACGAGTGTCCGGCTTTACTGCACTTTGGTTCACACAGTGGCCTGCAGCTTAAAAACAGCCAAGCTTGTCTGGGTACTGTATACTTCTGTCCCTATAAAAAAAAAAAAAAAAAAAGTTCTTAATTTAAAACAAAATGTTTAATATGACACGAAACATTTAAACACATTGGAAACGTCTTCTAAATTCATGTTACACAGAGCGCCCTCTGCTGGATGGCCTGATGCAACGAAAGGAAGGTTTATTACATTTTAAATGTGAATTTTCTCCCCCAGGTTCGAATGAAAGTTTAAAATTTGAATACAAAATGACAACCCCAGTCCCGTTTGATGGAATAGGTAATAAATGGCTGAGAGGAAGAGGGCCTTGACAGATGAAGCTAAGAGGAGAAAAGAAAGAGTGACCGAGCAAGAAGCAGAGTGCAGATATTTTTCCAACAGGTTCCAGTCGAGTAATGTTGGGCGGTCGTCACGTCGGGTGTCGGCGTTGTCTCACGTTTAGCAGCTTTACTGGGTACAGAAAGTTCAGAACCACAAGAACAGAAGAGTAACATTCTACATTGACATGCTGATGATTCACTTGTGAAGTCCCCCACAGTTTCTGAGATTTGCTTTGAGACACCATAATGAAATTCATACCCTGGCTCCTGTTGATAGTCTGCATAGAAAATGTATTTGGAAAAAGATTTCCTGCAGCTGCAGAAACTACATGGGTTTTTTTTTTCTTCTACTGCAGCTTCCAGTGGCTACTTGCTTCTGTGGGTGGGATTACGTGACAATCAGTTAAGAGTGCTTTAATCTGGTATGGTGGGCTGAAGACAAAGAGCACACAGCTGCTTTTCTGAGCACAGAACAGCTATTACGTTATGTTCAAGGGCTGCATATGGAACAGGTGCATATCGTGTTTCTGAAATGAAATAAAGAGCACTCCAACTATTTTAATTCTCTGCCTCTGCACACAGCAGGATACACAATTTGTAAGTCAAATCAGCAGCCGAAACTAGAAGTATGAATTCCCTCAAACCTCCACACTCCCACCTTGGTCGTGTTTACAAGGCGTGCGTGTGCGTGCGTGTGTGCGTCTACAAATCTACATTCAGGGCTGACTTTGTAAATGTGTTTTTGCAAACTTTAACTGCATTTTCTTCTTTACCAAGGCCTTTCCGTTCAGCCTTTTTGTTTTTGCATACACAATGACACAGGGTTGAGCTTGGAGACACGTGGGAGCTGTTGAATGCCAGCCTTCCTCTGAGCTGAACAAATATTCAAGCTGTTTTTGAAAGATTTGCCCCCCCTTGCTAATTGATTACTGATCCGTTATTCCTTCTATCCCTTCACAGTTTTGTACTTTTTCTATCTAATATCTCATCCCTCTTCTTTTTTTTCTTTTTTTGTTGTTGTTGGTGGTGTCAAAGAATGTGAAACACAGTGACATTCTCTGTGTGTTGCTTTGTGTAATTGTTTCCCGGGTTGTCAACTGAGCTAATGCAACAGTGCAGGGAGGCTGCTGACCAGCGGACATAGCTGTTAGTTTGGCATGAGTTCAGATGAGCTGAAAGCATTTTAAAGTACAATATTTGACCTTTGGCATTTTTGCAAATGCCCATTCCCATGATGCATTGGGTGTGCCCAGCGGTGTGTGATAATGGCTGCCATGTGACCCCATTAGATGTGAACGATTTTTTTTTTCAGAGAGGGGAGAGAATGAAAGAGAGCGTGTGTGAGACGAGATTGCTGGTTTGTGGCCGAGGTTCTGATTGTTTCGATGAGTTGACATTCCCCGGTGTAGGATGAGGTCGTCGGTAAGGGATCGTGTGGTGAAGTAAACGCGCGTTAATTTGTTAGCGAGCAAAAGAGTCTGGAGAGTTTCTCTGAAGCCAGAAAGTAACAGCTCCTACACATCCTCTCGCTGTAATATGTGCTGCTTGTTCACAGAAAGTCCCTCACTTTAGACTTACACTTTCCCCGCTGGATGGGAGAGGGGTCGGCGTCTCAGGAGGCAAGCCCTGATGTTTAAAGGATGTGTCAAGATGGCGGACGAACAGACGCTATGATGACAGTTTTTGGCCTTTATATTAATGATAGGTGTAAAAATGGTAAATGGACTTGAGCTTGTTTAGCGCTTTTCTAGACTTCTGACTACTCGAAGCGCTTTTTCATTGCCTGTCACACCTAAACATTCACACACTGATGGCAGAGGTTGCTCTGTAGTGAGATCATCAGAAGTAACTAATTTGTTGGAAGTTGCTGCAGGAGTAGGGATCCAAACCCTCAAACTTCCTACCTTTCCAGAGTATGGACCGAGGAGTCAGAAGAACACAACGGCAAGCAGAAAAAGAAGCAGGATCGTTACATGTACGTGCAGTCGCCTCCTGAGAGTCACAAACATCTGATTCTAAATCCCCTTCATTCATATCAGTTTGACCGTGAAACCTGACCTTTTTTCGCCGTTCTCCGTTCTTCTCTCCGCATAGCTTCCAAGCAAGATGGCAGACGCTGCTTTTACATGTAGATTCTGGGGGTGAGGTCCCGACCACTGATCTGCGATAGGTCTGTAGCTTCAGTGGGTTGAAAACATGAGGAACTGGCGATGTAGTTTCACCCCCTCGAAACCAAAGCGGCTCCTTTTCAGAAAATAAATACAGAGCTTTCCCGTCTCAGGTGAGAGGGCGGATTTGCACGACCATTCAACACTACTACCAGGTTTCTAATAATGCAAACGGGTGAAGTATCCCTTTAAGTGATTGAGCTTTGAGTACACTGACACGTCGACACAAACTCACACAAAAGGACAAAAGCACACATGTGCAGAAAAATGCACACGTTAACTTTGCAGCTGATACTTCCGACATGCACTTATTCTGTCTCATCTCGGCGTACTGCTCTCACTACAGAGTGAATTATTCAGTGTCACCTCATGTTGGGAGCAGTGAACGATCAAATGACTGAAGGCACAGCGCAGGTCTTCTGGGGTCCCGTTCTCTTTGTTGGCCCAGAGCCTTGTAATAATTGGTTTGCAGGGCCCGGCCATAATTGGATGTGTAGAAAATTAGGGTTGTTGAAAAAGTTCTGTGCAACTCAATTGGGGGTTTTTTTAGTTGTGCAGATTATTTATTTTTTTAACATGATGTCACTACTAAAGTTGATTTCCTGCAAGTAATATAAAACATAGTTAACCACTTACTAAAGTTAAAAATGTTCAGAAGGAGGCAGTGCAAAGGTAGAACACACAGATTATACGATTGGCATGTGCTGTGAAAGCACGTCTTCTTTATTCTTTTTTTCGTGTTATCTCACTGATCTGCTGTGGTTCTCTCGGGCCAAAACAATTGAAAACACAAAGCCATCCATCCATGACCCACTCCCACTGAGTCCCGGCCTGCTGCAATCAACTTCCGCGGCGAGTGGGAGGATACGTGGGAGTGTGTGTGTCTCCGCACACGTGTGTGCGTGCTGAGGTTGGTGGAGTGGAACTCCTCTTGTGGCTGCTCTCTAAATACATTTGCTTTTTTGAAGTGGTTGAAAGGAAGCATCCTCATGGGCTAATTCCTGTATGTGTGTCTGACTGTTTAGCACGTGTGTGTGTGTAGGTAAGTAACTTTTCAATTGTGTGTGTGTGTGTGTGTGTGTGTGTGTGTGTGTGTGTGTGTGTGTGTGTGTGTGTGTGTGTGTGTGTGTGTGTGTGTGTGTGTGTGTGTGTGTGTGTGTGTATGCACGGAGACGTGTGTAACAAAAGCTTAACATAAATAAACCCATCAAGTTAACTAAGGCTGGCTTTACAAGACAATGATCTGAATACAAAACGCAAAAGTGGCGTTTTTATTCCGCATTTAGACAAGTGTCTTTGGGTGGAAATCTGCGTGCACACGACGCAAAAGTGTATGAAATTTGATGTAGTATGCATGCGAGGTGGTACTGTGAGCACCGCCATACAACGCCACCAAGAGTGCACACGCATGCGTTGAAACTTCCGCTTAACTGCTGAAATGACTCCTGGATCGATATCAGAGCAGCTCGTGCAACTTGAATGTCCGACTGATGGAACCAATCCGACGACGTGTTTGTAGTTGTTTGCCTGTATTACACAATGCACATGGATGTGAACCAGCGTGAGCAGCTAGAGCACACTTTTGCGTTTTCAACCCTTCAGATGGGAACATGACGGTGTAGCGTTTTTAAGATTTCCACTTCACTTTTTTTTTTTTTTTTTTTCTTTGTTTTTCAGTCCCGAGAGCGCTGTCTCCATCGAAACGAATGGTACATCTGAGCTATATTTTGTCGGATTCACTCGGGGGCGTTGTTGTGTAAAGCCAGCCTAATATGCAGCAGATTCAGTATTATCTGTGCTAACGTGTGCATGAACAGTCATGTAGTACAGAGTTTGCACACCTCCTATTCATCTTACAGTACATCGCAGCAGTCATTGCAGACAGGTGTAAGTGGGAGTGCATCCTCTGGCTTCTATCCAGACACTGTTTCAAAGCACCCACTGTTTTCTGTGGGACTCCTTCAGTTGTTCTTAGTCTGAAGTTTTATGAAGACTACAAACAAATACCGAGCTTTGACATTCACACTCCCTGTGCATGTCTGAATTCTTTGAGGATACTTTTTAAAAAAAAGTTTATGTGTAACATACCAAGGTACGGATCCATGGGTGTGTTAAAGTTATATCAGAAGGAAAACCACAAAAGTCCCATTATCCCAATTATTAAAGGAGGGGTAAAATAATAGAAAAAGATGTAAAGAGCAAATCCAAGCTTTCTGAGCTGATTAATGCACCAACATGATGAACTAAACCACCGTCTCCAAATGTAATTGTCCAGGAGACCCAGAAAACACAAAAGGCAAAGGCTGCCAGGGAGGCTTTAACAGTTAACACAAAAAAGCCTGGAAGAGCATCAAAACTACACCAACTGTGAAAGCACACCAACTTACACCCAGAGACACTGGCAGAAGTTTGTGTTTATAGACACACTGACAAAGAGAGAGCACACAGGGAGAACCCCTCACTACCTCTGAAGGTGAGATAATGAGTGAGTTCAGAGTGCTGCGAACCCAGAGTTTATCTAAACTCCCCACACCTGAGCGTAATCAAAGCCAATCAGTCGCACACACACCTGACTGCAGTGAAGTCGAATGAGGTGCCCTCACACTTAACTACAAGTAGTAGGATTATTTTTCCAAACAGAAAAGGAAGTATTGTTTGAGATTAACATGACGATATGTAGTGAAATAAAATGCGACCTTATTAAAAAAATAATAATTGTGGAATCAGTTTCAATACAGTTCTCTTCGCATTACAGTTAAAAATAGCAATAGTTTTCTAAACTTGATCGGTCAAATTTAATACAGGGTCTTGGTGTAGCCTGGAAATATTTTGCATTGAAGCGTCCTAGTACAAACTACACATGTTTGTGAAGAGCAAAAAGGGAAGATATATCTCTGGAATGTTTTACAAACTTTTCAATAAATCCTTATTTACAGTCCCTGAGACATATCTTCCATTTTATTTCAAAGTGTGATATATTAAGTCCTACAACAAGTAAAGGGAAATGGAGTGTTCCAAAGTGCAAAGGCTCTTCTCCTTGCACACACCAACCAGCAGCTAGAATCATTATTTAAATGTCACACATTTTTTTTGAAACAGTAAGAGGATGAACTAGCAGGAAGTAAAAGAGCTCAAAAATCTGCAGTGCGAATAAATGGCCTCAGCGTTTTCAGATTAAAAAAAAATGGTTTCAGTTTATCTCCCACACACTGGTTTCTTTTCTGCAGTGTACTGTCGTCTGATATTGACTTTACTACTTAAGCACACAGGGTGACAAGTTGTGACCTTGGGGGGTTTGGGAGTGGTTAAGCTCCAAAGTTTATGCATCAAGTGTCCCCACTTTGCATTCTCAATCCTCTTCTTCTACATCAATCTGAGAGACAGCTTCTCTTTCATTCTGGGTCCTACATGCTGAGGTACCTCAAGTGGCTTAGCGCCTTTGATCAATACCCTATCAAGTCCAGAGGAGACACACACACACCCTATTTTTACTGCAACCTGACCTGGCCTCTGTCCTTGTTATTAGCTGTCTGCCCTGACGATTGATCGCAGTGGCCCTGTAGATGTCATTACAGCACTGAAGGAGGAAAAGAAGAGACCTAATGCTTTGTGAGTGGTTAAGCTCCAACATGATGGATTGTGTGGACTATAGTGCTTGATTATGTTTATTTCGTTTTTTTATGTACATTTTATATTCATGTTAATTTTTTTTTTGTGGACGGAAGAATAGTTGAGTTCTCAGGTACAGCTAATAGGGATCTTAAAAAATAAACAAATCTTGACTAAGGAAATGTTTTCTTTAAAAAATGAAATTAGAAGTGTTTACTGCCCCAGTATTGTCTGATCTGTCTTACACTTTTGATTTTCATTTGTCGCAGTTTGAACCCTGATGAAATGCTCCATATAATCAACTATCTTTGAAGCAGATTTTAAATAGGGATTAAATGGTACTTTCCGATTACAAATAAAAATGGGTACGAATAAAGGACAATTCAAATTGATGCTACAAAAAAAGGAATACATTGCAATACCATTTTAAACCAGCAGAGGCCAGCATTTGCTTTTGACTTCTCTTTCCGATGTCAGTGGCGAAAATAAGAGAGGCATACAGACATGGCAGTTGGAAATGAAAACTTAGAGGCTGAGAAAGCATCTTTTTTTCAGAATGGATTTGTCAAAGCAAGATGAGGAAAACAGAGATCAAATAATGCACAAGACTGATAAGTACAGGAATAGCACAACAACCCGATGCAGCATGTGGAAAATGAATGTCGATGTTTTTTGTTTTGTTTTGTTTGTTTGTACTGAGAACAGTCTGTCACTTTTGGTTTATGACAACAGCAGCGCAATCATTAGACATGGCGTTGATGGCGTTAACGTAGCCTCCAGGTGAATTTGAGAGCTGTTGCGAGACATTCTCTCCCGTCTTTGTCGAGTTATTGCACTTTATGAGTCGTGTCTTGCTGTTGATGAGCCAATACTCTGAATATACAAAGATTTGAATAATATCTTGAGGAGGTGGAAGGCAATTTATACAAATTCATTTCCTCGAAGAAGCCGGCCTCATGGTAATGTTTATGCAAATTGTAAATGAGAGCAGTGCAAACTAAGGAGGAAGACGAGGCACATCTGAACTTGTTGTCATCACAGCCTTCCCTCATTCTGTCTCTTGCCTGGTGTGAGATGTTTCAATCTAAGACATTTATGTTAACACCCCCAACGAGAGATACTTGTGCCTCATGTTGCAGACCAGCTCTCATATTATTTGGATGTGATCATACTACATTTAATAATTGTCCTAATAAGGACACATTTAAAACTGCCGCTCGCTTACAAAACGGGGGAAAAAAACATCTCTTCTTACCTAAACTATCCACTATCTACGCAAATGGCTCTTCACAACAGGGCCCGACCTCTCTAACTACACTCTTCTCCTCTGTCGCCCCCCTGTGGTGGAATTAACCTTGTTTGCACCTTTAAGAAAAAGCTAAAGACCCAGCTCCTTCATTAACACTACACACTCATTGATCATGATGATGTTTGTTTTTGATAATGACGATTTAAGGATGGTTTTGATCCTAATTAGAACAGCTCCCGATGTTGTGCTTTGCCTGTCAGCACCTTCAAAGTGCGATCTGACCTAAAGCTGTTTGCTTTCACTTATCGATGTTATCTCTCTTCTCGATCCTTGCTTCTGTTCTACTTACTCTTAGACGTATGTCGCTTTGGATAAAAGCATCTGCTAAATGAATTGTAGACTTTAAGCTGGTTGGTTATAGCTACACGGTTTGTCCTTGAGTGCTGTGTTGTTTGTGGATGCTTTATTTCAGGTGTAGACCATAACATAACTTTTGCATCTTAAACGCCACATCCACTTCACAAACATCAGTTTGTTGTCCAACTGTGGATTTATTTTTAGATTGTAGATTTTGTAACGCATACTGTTACTGCAGGTTTGATGAGACAAAGAAAACTGTGCTCCTCGTGTGAGCTGCTTAAAGAACGCTGCATTCAAACTAAATATTTCTTTACACAGTTTTTTTAGTTTGATGGAATTTCTCTTTTTCTCTTATTTGCTCGCAGCAGTTTTAGGATCAAGGAGCCGACCATCGGTAACTACAGACACACAGGGATTTAAGGGAAATAAGCAGTTTTTTTGGTTTAAAATCAATATTATGTATCAGTATCGGGCTCATGAAAATCAATATACCGTAAATTCCGTACTATTGAGCGCACCTGGATATAAGCCGCACCGGCTAAAAATAAGTAAATAAATGTATTTGTACATATATAAGCCGCACTTGATTATAAGCCGCAGGTGTCCACGCTATAACAAGAGCTATTTACACAGACGTAGGCTACCGGTAACATCCGCAAATACTGTAGCGTCCGTACGGACGTTAAAGGACGACGAGAGCGTTCAAATAATAACTTTTAATAACCCGATCACTGTCGGCCGTGACCACGCCGTTTACAGCAGAGAGCAACACATAACTTGCCGTAACAATCCAACTCTCTCCCCCAGCGTTCTCTCATACAGCCACTCAACACGTTCTCGCTGGTGCATTCACTGACTCTCCACATAATCGGAATTATGAACACATTATCAACTACTGACTTTACAACATGAACCGTTACAATACGAAGCCTAGCCGACGGTGTCTGTAACACGGCTGATGAAAAAGATGACCGTAATATATTTCACAAGAAAAAGTCCATCCATTCACTGCCTCAGAATGACTTCATTACTCACTTCCTCAGTCTCTGTTGTCGCTGTCAGTGTCATCTTAACATGCAGCAGCTCTGTTAGCTTCTTTGACAGCCAGGTCGATCGCCTTTAACTTGAAAGCTGCATCATATGTATTTCTCCGTGTGTTTTCCATCATGAGGGTGCGAGCATGAAGCGCAAAATGACTGATATTAAGATCCGACGTGACGAAGTCAAATGTTTTTGCGGCAGAAGCTCATTGTCCCCCATAAAAAATCCATGCATTAGCCGCACCGGAGTAGAAGCCGCAGTGCTCGAAGTGTGAGAAAAAAGTAGCGGCTTATAGTCCGGAATTTACGGTAGTATGAATGAAAACAAGAATTGATTCTTTGTTAGTGCTGGAACGTGAAGAAACCCCCTTGGAGGTCACTAAGATGAGCAGTTTGAATGACATTTTACTGGACCACGTCCAGTCATGAAAGGGCTTTGACATTTTCTTTTAACTCAGGAAATTCTCAAAGAGATTCTGCCAGCCCATGTGTGAAAGCACCTGAGACTCTTCTCCCAGCCGCCCCACCTCTGAATCCCCCATCTTCTCTATTCCCTTTTGTCCTCTTCTTTTCACACATTCTCCTCCTCTCCTTCATCTTTTCCCTCCCATTCTCCTGCCTCTATCCTTGGGCTTTCCAGTGCTTTGTTGTTTAACTTTTAGAAGATTTTAAAGTAACCGTTTGTACCCACAGGGTTTCATTTGCTGGTACCTCTTTTGTATACCTGTACAGATCGCTGGAGGAGAGGAGATATAATTGCTTCCCACCGTTGAAAAAGAGCAGAGACCTGTAAGCAGCAGCAGCCTAACAGTGTTTTAATCAGACTTGCAGAGTTATGTTAGTAAATAATGAATTGCAGAGTAATTTGCAGTCTAAGCCCGTTTTCTGCTTTAAGAGAGGAAGGGAGAAGTTAGAAATGAAAAAAGCACAACGTCGTTTCAAAAATGGTATTAATGAGGAATGTTGCATCCATTGTTCCAAGCTTTGAGTGATGCCTTAAATAGATTTTGTATTCAAAGAGGTTTCCCGTTCACCCAGGGAGAGCTGTGTTTGACCTCCCATGTGTTTGACAACCTAATTGGGCTCATTTTAAATATAAATGTTCAAATCAATATATATGTGCTCTCTGACGGGCCTGTTTGCACTTTATCCTTCAAGTCAGTGTCATGTGGGGAGGGGGGGGTCTCTGCACCATTATTCCGTCTTTTCTCTCAACTAATAATATGTAATAGTGATGACATATCGTATAAGGACGCTCAGCCTCTTCACGTTGTGTAAGTCGATATTTTATTAGAGCTTATTGCCTGTGTTCCACTGGAACATGGATCGTATTTCAAAAAGTCAACCAGTTCATTAATAATATAGGCTTGTGGTGTGATTATCCGCTGCAAGCCTTTTCAAGTTCAACGTTTGTTGCCTTTTGAGGGTTTCAGTATCAAAAGTGTTGACAATATTTAAATTTACTCCGCTCTCTAGCTTATTGCATATTGCTCAGATTTCACAGCTGGCCTCTGAGCTCCAGGTTTAAACAGATTATTGAATTATTTGAACCACTGACCTTTCAAACTGCATCAAATCAGATTTATTAGGAGCTCGAACATGAAGAGAGCGTCTGTTAGCCCCCGGTGGTTGAATGTTATTTAAAGCGCTTTCGTGGGGTTTTGCTTCTTCACTCGAAACGCCACAGCGCTGACATGAGCCGGAATAACCTGAGGGCTCGGAGATGCCCACACAGTTAGCAAAACCCACCCTCAGCGCAGTGTTGACCCCTTGTGCCATTAAAATTGGGTCCAGGAGTGAGACATCCCTCGGCAGCAATTGGCCAATCCATCATCTCTCTGTGGACAGATACTCACACTGCTGTCATCACTGCTCAACTTTTTGTCGCTGGCAGCTTTTCAGCATTCCTGTCTGTCATCTGTGTTTCCACACACACACACACACACGCTCACACACAAACACCATGCCCCTGTTTCCCCAGCTCTGTCCATCCCCTCTGACTCGTGCTGTTTCTCACGTCCTCCCTCTCTGGCTCATGCACACAAGACCTCCGAAATGTGTGCATGACTTACACGGTGGGGCTGTTGCGTAAATCAGTTTGCTGATGTCAGTGTGGGACACTTGATGTCACACTGTGGAGCACGGGAACAGGATGGCATTTAATGCCCTGGTGGTGATGGATGGAGGGTGTAGGATTAACAAGCCAAGTACAGAAGGGAGCTGAAAGGGGATGGTGGGCTTTGGGAGACCTGGTTAAAACTGGGTTTATTCTAGTCCAGTGACGCGGGCTACGATGTTGGTTGCAACAATGAAATATTTATGAGTGAGGCCAACCAGCTGAGGGACATTTTGTCTGGAATGACTTGAAAATGACTTTTTTTCAGATCAAGTATGAACAAATTCCCACATTTTGGAGCTAATTTAACAGCTTTTGCAGTTTTTGCTTAACTGCTACAGCTCAGATAAACAGTCTGTAGCCTTTAACCACATGTCTGTTATCCTGTTTGCTGGAGGCAAGCCGCCTGATGTATCCAAACGTAGTCAAGAAAAGTCATGATTTAGACACAAACAAAGTAGGTTATTTAAAATCCTGATTTTTAAGAGGGAGGTCAGACACACACACATTTATTTGTATTTTAATAAGATATAATTAGTAATCTGCAAAAATCAAAATGTGTTATTTAACCAAATCTTTACTGAAATAATGTTGCCTACTTAAACTTTTAGTGTTGCAATGAAGGGAAAATGTGTTTGAGCTCTTTAAAAGATGGTGAGGTTGCCTTATTTAAAAGAAGGATGTTTGTTTCTGCAGTGCAACTTCATTGACCTTTATAAACTAGCTGATTAGTATTGATGCTCTTCTGGTGGCACGTGATAGTCCAACAGCTCATTCTGTGTGCCATTTATTTGTCATCCATTTCTATTAAAACCTTAATTTTAAGCTTGTCAAGCTCATAGTTTTACATATTAGCAGTACAGTTTTCTAGTTTTTGAGGACTGGGATAGATTTAGGGAGATATTACTAACAGCTGAATTGGCTGGAAGGTCAATGATTAAATATGTTATATATTTGGGTTTGCCTGTAATGGTGTTTTTAATTTGCCGTCTGTAGATACAGTGTGTCTCCCCCCACCCTAATTTTACACTCTCTCTTTATCTTTCTGTTTCCAATCCAGGAGGATTTTCGGAATAAGGTTCAAGATTACATCAAGCACTACGCCAGATGATAGAAGCATTGGCTTCCTACTTCAGCCTGCACCAACCAACCAAACTGCTCTACCTTGCCTCTGCTTACCTTGGCCAACTCACTTGTGTGAATCAACAGCTGACTCTGACTCTTACCACTTTGCTCCTCTTGACACAGCTCTGTCCATGACCTGCTGTTCACCCGATTGCAATAAACTCAACATTGCAGGAACAAAAGTTAAAAAAAAAAAAAAGAAAAGAAAAAAAAAATATATGATGCATTCAAGGAAGGGCTTGCGTTCAAAAGAAAAAAATGTGCTTTAATTATACTAATCAATGAGTGTCACAATGACCACAATGTCTGTCCATTGTGAAGAGAATACTGAATGATGCCGCCTCGCTGGGATGTCCCTGACATGAACAGAAACGAGCCATGACAACCGAACGGCGAGGAAAGAGATGTGATTATTCAGAGGAGGCGGGGGAAAAAAAGATGAAGGAAATGACATTCAACTGTGTGAAAATGAGATGAACCAAGAGAAGGAATATCTATTGCTATCAGTTCTCTGTTCCAGTGCCTGCTATGTTTGTGTCGCAAAAGAGAAAATGCATGCGAGTTCACAAAGAAAAAAACACACAGAGACACCTACACACACGATGTCGCACATCTGCAGTAAAAAGGTGAATACACCTACACAGGCTGCTGAGCACTTGCCTATCAGTCAACACACACTGACGACAGAGAGCCGACAGCCCCACAAGACAGCATGTGAATGACCACGTTGTCCCGTTCCGTGTTCATTCTCCTTGCATGTGCAAACGCATCACACACAACTCTCATACAAACCTTCTGTGTGTTTTCATCTCCAGTGGGATAACGTTAGACTACTAAAACCACAGCCAAACATATTGTAGTGTGTTCAGTTTGTCCCTCCTCTGCTGCCATCTGTCTCTCTGTTACACTCACACTAACCCACAGACAAAAAAAAAAGATGGCACTGTTGTGAGAATCAAGGTTTATTTTACTTATGTTAGTGTTCATAAAGAACTACAAAAATGGCACATTCTTACTCTGCATGAAGCAATGACTATGACTTTAAATGACCCATGAAGATTTGATTTTACAACCAAAATAAAACTGAGTTTTTCTTTTTTCTGAATTCTCCCCCAGATTTACAGTATTATGCAGTATTTACAGTATTAATAACGGCCATCAGCATAAAAAGGGCAGACAGTGTGAGCCCATAGAGAACTATCACCTGCATCTGGATCCCCCTTTTAGCTTAACGGTGCCTATCATGCATTTTATCTCTTTGTTAAAATGTCCCACCTGCTACTTTTATGTTCTGGTTGAGTGCCGCTTCACAGGCTGGGGAAAAAAAAGCTCCAAACCCCAAAGTTTGATATCTGCCTAGCACTCAACAGCTGGCAGACGTTTTGAGAACAACTGGAAAACATGGTGCTTATTTTTTGCTGCTTTAGAGCCAGACTTTTTCTTTGTGAGTAGGAGGTAGACCAAAAACAGTGCACGTAGATAATGAACATGGGTGATGCATTCAAAAGGTAGACAGAATGTCACATCTTGGTAATTAGTTATAATTGTCCTGCCTGTAATAAACAGTGTGCAAAGAAGTTCAACACATAAACGCTGCCCCATTTTTGCCGAATTAGAAAAAAAAAGCTATAATAGACAATACAGTGAAAAAATTAAAATAATACTCAAAGATGCGCTACGTATTTGTGAAGAAGTGCTGTGTAATATGACCTTATGCTATGATACTATTAGGTTAACAGCTGCATTTAATCATCAGCGTAATGTTATTGGGACATACATTTTTAAAGGTGGGAAGTAAAGATAAGTAAGTAGTAAGTAAAAGATTAAAAGCAGCTCTGACCGGATTATGTTGGCTAATAGAGGGGCTTTTACATCAGATCATTTTACTTACTGCCTGGTTATAAACTCCTAAACACCATCTTCTATCGGAGCACTTTGAGGGTAAATTACTAATAAATATAATATTCTAGTGTAGTCTAGTGTAAGTTGTTCTGACTTTTAAAGCAGCAGAGAACTCCACCGTTTTTTCCTGGTGTCTTTTCTAAAAAGTAATCTGTAATCTGTAAAATTCTGTCACATTGAAACCTGCAGATGTTTGAGGGAGATGCCACTGTAATTGTCAACGTTTTTTGTTTTTATTCCCAGGATTTGTCTATCATTTATAGTATCATCCTATGAGGCCAATTATCAGCAAAGGTCTGTTAAAAATGATTCTCAATTTATAATGAAGTATAGAAAGACCTACAAGTCCTAAACTCGTCACACAACATGGATATGTTTAAGCTAATAGTCATTGTTTCATTGCAATTCATTATTTAATAATAAAAACAATTTTACTGTCTTCAGACTTTATGAGTGCATTATACACCCTTCTCGTTCAAGTTGTTTAGGCAACTAAGCTAACAAATAGCATTTCTTTCTGATCCACAGCACGCCATTCTCTCTTTCTCTCTGTGTGTCAGGACGGTTTTCTCTGGATGGATGTGTTCTGAAATGTCAAAAGCAGAGGTTTCTAAAGACACTTAGATGGCAAGGTAACTTACTAGCAAGCCAGCTAGTTGGTAGCACGCTAGTAAGTTACAGTAGTTAGCTAGTTAACACATGCATTGTTTTCTGTTGTTTAAAAGGAACTCTTTATTTCCATCAGGTTGTAAAGTTTATGGCGTCAGGTAGCATTTTGGCTAACCAGAGAACAGAAGTGCTGCTATTAAAATGACTTGAGTAAAGGTTGAGGAGCACTTAACCTTGTCTAATCAACTTAGCCAAGCAGATAACGTCAAACTGTCTTCGTGAACCTCTGCTGTCTCTGTGAACATTGGCCATAAAATGTATGTTCATTGTGTTTGTTTTAGAGAGAGAAAGAGAGCGTGTCCATCTGTTAGCCTCTGAGGGTGTGGGGAGTGTGGATGTTTTGCTCTGGCCTGGGTAGCATTGTGCCTCCAGTTTGAGTTGTGTCTCTGAACATCATGACTGGTCTCACTCCATTCAGCTTTATGTTCACAAGTTTGCATGAGGCAAAGTCTTTGTGATCTGCCAGTGGTGCATTTTACTAAGGATGTCAGAAATGTAGTTTTACGTTGGAGGTGTGTGTGGTGTGTAAAAGTTGACATTTTGTGCTTGTTGAGTGTGTGTATGTGTGAGCGCAGTTACATTATGACTTGTTGAAATGATGTGACTTGTTAGCATGCTCTGATTCCCTTTTACCCCTCTTTTTTTTGTTATTCTGGCCCCGGGGTAAACAGCTAAAATGATTATGGTTTTCAAAGAGAAAGTAAGCAGAACAATAGAAGATACTAATTTCTGCCAGAATAAAGGACCTGACGATATTTCAGATACCATGACGAATGAAAGAATTTGTGAATATTGGTGGCAATGCAAACATGTTGTATTCCAATAAGGCTTGAAGGCTAAAGTAACTGCCTGTTGCTATGAAAGCCATCCTGTGTGTTTGCTCTGACAGCTGACTGCTGTGGTAGCAGTTGTGTCCTGGATATGGTAGCCCAATACTTTGTGCTGAATCTTAGCCTTACTTATACTCAGACATAGCTTCCCGTTGGATACGTTGCCATATGTCCTTTGTTTTGGCGGTTAGCAGTGTTTTTTTCCCCCTGGATAAGATTGGGAAATGTCTCTGCTTGGGCTAACTCCATCTTTGGGCCACAGGAGAAGATTAACAGCCTGTTCTTCAAATCCTCAACCTTTTCTTTCTCAGATTGTATATTCATTTTTTTAAGATATATTAAAGAGAATATAAATAAAACTTGTTTCATTTATTGTATACATGTTTCACTAATGTTTAGTTGTAATAACCTGTTCTTACAACTATTATTATTATAACCCTGACTTAGGTTAGACAAACATTGTATGAAAACATACGACAGAATCCTACATTTAGTAAATATCAACATGGACATAAGTACGAGATATAATAATATAATAATAATAATAAAAATCTATATTTAACACTTTTTGATAACATGGCTCTGCTTAGGGCATTCTTATAATGTGAAGCAGCTTTTCTTAGAAGTTCCAGTCACAGTGTAACCATGGTCTTGTTTAAATGCAACAATAATGGCAATACATGAAATCTACATCAGCCTCAGCTCAATGTTGGATTTAGTGCTAATATGTTTAAGCATGCTTAAATACTTAAATCACATTGACAGAACTGCCGCCTGCACAGTGACAGACCAGTACGCTGACAGACCAGCACACTGACAGACCAGTACACTGACAGACCAGCACACTGACAGAGCAGCACACTGACAGACCAGTACACTGACAGAGCAGCACACTGACAGACCAGTACACTGACAGACCAGTACACTGACAGAGCAGCACACTGACTGACAGACCAGTACACTGACAGACCAGCACACTGACTGACAGAGCAGCACACTGACAGACCAGTACACTGACAGACCAGCACACTGACAGACCAGTACGCTGACAGACCAGCACACTGACAGACCAGTACACTGACAGAGCAGCACACTGACAGAGCAGCACACTGACTGACAGAGCAGCACACTGACAGACCAGCACACTGACAGACCAGTACACTGACAGACCAGTACACTGACAGACCAGCACACTGACATACCAGTACACTGACAGACCAGTACACTGACAGACCAGTACACTGACAGACCAGCACACTGACATACCAGTACACTGACAGACCAGCACACTGACAGACCAGTACACTGACATACCAGCACACTGACAGACCAGCACACTGACAGACCAGCACAGTGACAGACCAGCACAGTGACAGACCAGCACACTGACAGACCAGTACGCTGACAGACCAGCACACTGACAGACCAGTACACTGACAGAGCAGCACACTGACAGAGCAGCACACTGACTGACAGAGCAGCACACTGACAGACCAGCACACTGACAGACCAGTACACTGACAGACCAGTACACTGACAGACCAGCACACTGACATACCAGTACACTGACAGACCAGTACACTGACAGACCAGTACACTGACAGACCAGCACACTGACATACCAGTACACTGACAGACCAGCACACTGACAGACCAGTACACTGACATACCAGCACACTGACAGACCAGCACACTGACAGACCAGCACAGTGACAGACCAGCACACTGACAGACCAGTACACTGACAGACCTGCAACTTGTGACAGACCTGCAGCCTGCACACTGACTGAATATAGAGGTTTTTTAAGCCAGCAGTATGGTCCATGTGCTTTTCTGCCTGAATGCACACAATATTGCACTCCATCTGACAACTGACAGCAATACAAAAATTGATGGCTGAGGAACAAACGCACACACACCTACACACAGACACACACACACGAACATCTGCCACTTATCCACACACACACACACACACACACACACACACACACACACACTATTATTACGGTAAGTTTTGGAGGAAGCAGTATGGTACTTATACTGGCCCTGTGGCTATACTACGTTATGATTGTTGTGCAGTGACAGCTGACAGCCACAGCCAGGTAATGAAACAGTTCAGTGTTATAAATCATATTTCTAAAGCTTTTGAATACTCTAGTTACAATGACACACCTGCAGAACAAAAATACATTCTTAATCAAGCCCTCTTTAACTCTCCTCTATTAACTTAAAGTACATATTTCCACTTTTATTAAAAGCCCCGGGGAGGAGGAGTTGTGAAAATAATGAGCAGCAACAGAAATCGTATCCCTGCAGACATCGAGTTGACAGCACACCTGCCAGGGATATTAAGCAGGAGATTAATGGGTGTAAGTGACGGGTCATTTGTCACACAAATTGGCTGCCTAGGAGCTGACGTAGATCGGTAGAAAAGGATAAAGTTGAACTCTGAATTTCAATATGTCTGTTTCTTTTTCTGTTGGCGTGCACATTTAAAGTACAGCAGCTAAAAAAAAAACTAAAGAAGTGCACTTTAAAGAAGAAGGAACCAGAAGAAAGACCCCCTTTATTAATACATGTAACTAGAAGGATGAAGAGAAAAAGTTAAGGATTTTTTTTTTTTTTAATGAAACCATCAATTGACCAACATATCTTCAGCTGTAGATTTGTGCAATATGGAAAGTGTTGCTCTTACTGACTGTTCTTAAACCATTTTACCTGGATGACAAGCCGTCTCCTTTTGTATCTTATGACTCATCTCCCTGTCTAATCTCACGGGGCATTTAAGGGTAGCAAACCATGATGGGAATTCTTATTTTTGGTATCTCTCTTGTGTGACAGTATGGTTATGTTTTTTTTTTCATGCATCATCATTAGAAACAGCCCCAACACTGTTTAATGTTTTTATTTTCTACTGGTATTTGGTATCCACTCTGTGGTGCTGAACCTGCACTGGATTTCAAATTGATTGTGACCAATATGACATCATTAGATTTTTCTGTTTTTATGACACTGTGAAGGTCTGCCCTTAGAAACTTTTGGACCCCAGAAAGGTGAAACAATGACAAATTAAAGGACTCTAACCTTATCTGATTCCTTCATTTCAACACATGCCCTTACATTCTTAACTCCCTACTTCATTAAACACATATCTGTACATGTCAGACTCTGTGATTGACAATGATGTGATACTGGTTGCATAGCCACAGGTTCACAAACACAGAACTACCTCTTCCAGCGTTTCATTATCCCATAAGTAATTTTTCAGCATTTTGCGGCTACCCATTATTGCACACGCAAGACAAGGCAAAGTACAGTAGGCTATAGCACAAGAGTTGAGGCCAACTTTGGCCCTCCGTGGATGCAATGTAGAGACTACTCACACTAGTCATCCATGCCGTGCCCAAGGACAATTGACCCCCAAAGTTTGTTTGACTACTTTGAGTGCCCGCACGGTACACTTTCTTGTCCCAACACAATTGGAAAAGGTTGTCTGTGAAGTTGTTCATGCATGAGCACAGGTACGCAAAGCTCTACAATCATTTTAAACAACAGCAGCAATGGGTTCAAGTTGGTCTGATGCAAAGATTGGGCGATAAATCAAGTTTGGGTAGACATGATTATTCAAAGTCAGCTGGATAAATCCAAGAACATGGAGGTCTTTGAGAAAATCCAACCTAGTCTACCAATGTGATGATGATGTACGAGAGTTTACCATGCTCAGGCAATTTCAGAACATGTAAAGAGAAAAACAAAAACAAAGTTTTTTTTTTTTTTTCTATTCTTGTATGCCTTGCTGCTTGACCAATCATCCTTCCTGATAAATGGAGCTGGAAGTTTGATTCCAGCCAGTAGAAGGCAAATGGCCGTTGTGTGAGTGCACTGTGAGACATTTTATTACTATGTTCATCAACTAATTATTTATTGTAGGAGAGGGGTTAATACAGACTACATAGAAGTATTTTTACAAGAAAAGTTTGTGTTGCAAGTTTATTTATGTGTTAAATAATTTCGGTGGCATTTCCCAGCGATGTATTTAAATTAAAAAACAAACAAAAAAAAACAACAATAAATTGGATGACATATTTTCAATGTGATATGAAATGAGTTAATAACCAATGCAGCTATACTGCACTTTTTGTGGGGGTTATTTAACTGACTCCTTTTCAGATAAGTTATGAACACAACAATAATGAAACATCACTTGTTCAAGTTGATAAGGGTTATTTATGCATCCATCTGTTGTCATCCATCTTGGTTTGTCTTTCTGTTGACTTTTAAATGCTTCAACTCTTTACGCTCCGTTTAATGACCATTCCAACTCCTGAGGGAGATATACTGTATGTCTCTTTAGCAGCTTCCCAGGGAAGACCATTTTTAAACCGATACCATGTCTTCCTTCCTCATGGGTGAGAAGGAGAGTTTTTCTGCAGAGGGAGAGGTTAGAGTGCAGTGCAGGAATGCTACTTGCAGCTAATTGGCTGGACATGTCTCGTATAGCCCAATCTGAACCACTTTAGTTATTGCTCAAGGCTGTGCACACACACTTAATGATTGTCTGCGCACACACACATAATGGTTAACTGGTCTGTCAGGAGATATACACTCACATTGGCAACTTTGAATCAAGCCAACTCCAGTGACATGAAACCCACTGCAGCCTAGTGTGTAAAAATCTACATCTTTACAGAAAGCACTAAAACCTTTGAGTGTTTCTCAACTGAAATTAAAGCGTGACTTATCATATATCTTATTAATGTCTTCTATTCCTGTCATGACATGTCTGGCGGCACAAACAACACAAACCGGTGTTGCACAGAAGCTAATCAAAGAAGTAATCAGTGTTTGTCATCATCATCATCATCCAGTCTGGTTTAATCCTCTCATTTGCGTTTCAGTGAGGTGCAGAGTGACAGTTCACATTCAAAGAAATTCCCTTCTTTATTTGAAGTGCACCACAAATTGGAGTACAGTCTCAGGAGGATAATTATCTCCCTGTACTTACCCTCCAACTTCAGCTGACAGATCACAGATCAGGTAATTAGAACAGCCCGGCTCTTCATTATTCCTCCTCATTTCTTCCTTTCTCTCTATGGTCTTCCATTCATGCATTTATACAAGATCTTCCACTTTATTCTTCAGTGTCTTTTCTAACATGCCACCATTAATGATAACTAGCTTTAGTGAAAGATTTAAAAAGAACACTTGAGCCTGGCTCACACTGCAGGATAATCGAGTGATTTGAGGTCCAATTCCTCCTTTCCAACAATCGCAGGGTCGCTCTTGACTCAAGACTGCTCGGAACCGATCATCTGCCCAGATTTTCTTGTAGTGTGAGTGGTTCAAAGTTCCAATCTTAACGTTGTCCCCAATCTGCTCTGCGATCGATTTCTTTAAAACGTGTAAGATATTTAGGATCTACAATCTTGATGATAATGAATTAAATATAATATAACCTCTAAAAACGCACAAACATACAGTCCTTGTCTGCTCAGCCAGCTGCTACTCCATATACTTTTGTTTTCTTTATATGTGCAATTGGATGAACTTTTATCCTACAACAACTTTTTCACTCACACTTAATGGAGAGGTCTCAGAGTGAGGGGGCTGCCCACAGTGAGCGCTCCAGAGCAGTTTTTGGGGTTCGGTGCCTTGCTCAGGGGCACCTCGGCAGTGCTCAGGAAATGGACTGGCACCTCTCCAGCTACCAGACCAGGTCTGGTCACATGCCGCCGTCCCCTGGAGTCCGTTGGACTTTTCAAATTAAACTTTATTAACCATCATCAACGCTCCATCCTGATTTCACTCATACAGTGGGAGCGCTCCGTTTGTGCCCGGGTCGTACAATGTGAGCACATAAATCTCAAGGTCTGGTCATAATAATGTGTAAAATATACTAATAAAAAATACAATGTTTTAAATGAGATGCAAAATAACAAATTGTATAATAACAATTTTTTTATTAGAAAATCTGTTGTTCCAAATCATACAAAGAAAAGCAGGTTTTCTGTGAAATGAAAAACCAGAGAAGGGAAGAGGAATCGTTGATTATTAGCTTTACCAGCCAGAAGCAAACAGTAAGAGATGGATTACACATCACAGGATCCTTTATTCACGTGTGTGTGTGTGTGTGTGTGTGTGTGTGTGTGTGTGTGTGTGTGTGTGTGTGAGTTTGTTTGTTCATATTTTTATTGTGGCGACCTGAAGGGCATTTTGCATCAGCTGTTTATTTCCCCCTTCCTATTGCTCAGCTAAATACAGACTTTAGTTCATCCTCCAAGCTGCTGGATCTCTTGCTAAATCTCATGCCTGTAAATTTACTGTGGAGTTTTGACCTATGCAGCTTGAATTGAAGGTGGAACATTTTAGAGTGCAGTTTCAGAATGGGTTTGGGATTGAGATCTTGCAGGCTGAGTGAACTGGGAAACGTGGCTTTACAAATGTTTCCTACCATTGTGATGATGATACCAGTTACAGTTTAAGCTGATTGTTTTTCAGACAAAAGAGCTCTTAAACTTTTCCCCAAATCTGACTCATATCTATTTTTCTATATGTCACAAGCCTTTAAATGATTGTTATCTTTAACTGTCTGTAAAAGTGTTGGATTTTTCTCATTCAGACAAAAACAGACTTACATAAATGTGGAATCACTTTATGGGGGGATATTTCTGTAGGAGAAGCATAGATGGTAAAAGATAATGTATTACTATACATTTATTTACACCCACACTAGCATTTCACACATCCAGCTGCTTTATGTACATGACATAATCATTTCACAACAGGGCAGAAAATGCTTTAATCCATAGCTGTCACATCATAAAGATTTTTTACGGATAATGCAGAATCCAACAAGCTATTATTATGTGCCATTAGTGGGAACACATTTCTTTCCTCGCAGATGACACATCAAGCATGAAGTGAACTCTGCAGCACATTATTGACTGAGCAGTGTATGGTTCAGGAAATAAATGGTATACAGCCAGGTGTGAAAGAAGAAAAGGGTGAGATGCACTCAAAATGTTTCCTGGTGCATGTCAGGAAAGGAAGCTTTGACTTTGAGGCATCTGCAAGCATCTGACGTACAACACAAACTGTCTGTGATTTAACTGCAAAGAACTCCTTTATACAGTTGTTCATAATACATACTGCTATTTTGCTTAAGGTCATGTAGTTCAGTAAAGCTCTTGAAGAATATATAAATGTGTGAAGAGATTATTTTTTCCTACTTCCTGCTATCAACAGCTGTATACTTGCACTGCACTAGAAGCTAAGCTAACGTTGTAACAGCAGACGGGCTGGCTGCCCCTCCTGAGAAGCTGTCCACAAAGGCCAGACAAACAATGAATGTAGTTGTGAAAGTTGTTTACTTATTTAGATTTTTCTGGGCCTTGTTATGCCTTTATTAGATACACATCATTTTATGAGATACACATGTATCTCTTTATTGGGTAAAGATAGAAAGAAGGGAATGATATGCAGGAAAGGAGTTGCAGGTTGGACTCTTTTCCAGGTGGCCCTCTCTGAGGACTTCAGCCTCCGTAAACTGGGTGCAGGGACTAACAACCAGGAAACTCACTATGTGCCCATTATTCCTGTTTATTGGTTTAATCTACCCGAACTGTTAATTGCAATAAATGCAGCCTTAAAATCAGAATCAATTTACCTGGCTTCAAAGGTATGATATATGGCTTTGGATCAGGTAGAAGTATCACACTGCCTCCCTTCCTCCCCCACCCTTCCCTTAATTTTCCGACTGAGTGCAGTTGTAGGACTGATCTGAAATCTGATGAGCAAGCATAGACATCGTTTAACTAATTTTAGACTAAAAAAAACATGTTCTTTGGTTCGTAAAATCATTGTACTTTTGCGATGACATTTGGCACTTGGTGGCAGGGCTTGTGATTGGACAGGAAGATGTTCATATGAAAACGTTTTTTTGAAACAAGTTGGAGCCTCTGAGTGACAGACAAACAAGCTAAAAGAAGCAACATCCTCTCAGTGTGAACACAGAGCAAAAGAACAACAAGCCTTCAGTTTCTTTACATTTTCGAGGATATCACTCAATGCTGCTCAATTACTGCGACTGAAGAAGACCTCTGGCCAAAACTTTGTGATTTCAACTTTTTGTGGCATTTGAGGAATTGTGCAGGCCTAACAGGTCAGCGGATTTTTTGCGGATTTTTTGCGGATTTTTTGCACTACCCTACATCAATGATGTGCATATATCTCCTTCTTCACATATTATTTCTGTAGTTATCAACGTTCAAGCATTTCAAGCAACAATTGCTTTGTAGGCTACCATGTTCACAGAAAAAGAAATAATTAGAGTCATGGTCAGTGTACTGTACTAGTGTAAGGCTTTTCCCATACTTGTATTGGCATACTAGTTTACTCTGAAAAAGTAACATCAGACTCAACGCTCTGTGTTTTCAAGCACGTGTAAAAAAATAAAAAAAAACCATCAGAACAGTAACATGATAAAGGAAAGAGGTCTGACACATGCAGCACTTTCTGTATCAGTTGGTCAGACATAGTCTAGTTTCTAAACTCAAGCCTTTTATCCCACATACTCTTTGCCAGTAGTTTTAGTAAAACAGTACTAAATGGTAAATGAATTAAACTCATCAAACTTTGATGACGTGTGTCAAGAAGATCATCAGTATAAAAAACAGGAAGTAAATGTTTATTTCAAACTTTCATTTTCTATTTTTGCTTTTTTTTATAGTTTCATTATTAATTCATTTTAACACATGCTTCTTTAACGAACAGAACAATAATCACCCATGGAAATGTGCACACTGTGACGGCCCTGAGTTTGCCATGTGTGTGTTTGTTCACAGATTTTGTGTGATCATGTGGTCAATACAAAAAGGAGCCAACCCTGGACGAGCCCTCATTTGTTATAAATTGGCTCTTATTGACAACAAGGACGCTCAAACAAACACCACAGTTAATGGTTTTTTTTATTTTGGTGACAACTTAATCAGACTATAAAGAAAATTCTGTGCAGTATATCTGCATTGTCAGCAGTGTGAGGAGTGTCTGGATGAGTGCAGTGTGTAGTGAGATGTTTGTCAAAAGTAAGAAGAATCCAAATCAAAAGAGTAAGCTGGGGAAGTTGGGCCTAAGGATTTTCAGGATTTCTTCTATGAAGGTAATTCATTTCTACCAGAGTAGATCGCCATGGTAACTTGTGCTGAACACCTCGCCCGCTCAGGAGCAGGTTATGTTCAGGGATAGAGATCACTTTGTTGGTAGAAAAACCTATTAAAAGATCACAAGTCTTGATCGTGGAGCTCTGAGAGCTGATCCTGAGCGGAGATTAGGGTCAGAGATCGATAAACACTATGTATCCTGTGTGAAATATATGAAATATATGAAGCTTTACTGATATCATCCAACATCAGAGACTGAAAAATCCCCAGAACCTTGTTGTTGCTGTAGCCTACCTGTGAGTCAAGATAATCAACTAGTGTACTACTTTTAATTAGGCTTTCCTTCAAATATATATTTTTATTAAAACAGGCTATTATGTCTTTTTTTTAAAGATTTATTTTTGGCATTTTGCCTTTATTATGGAGGGAGGAAGGTGGATAGAGGTGGAAATTAGGGAGGGAGAGACATGCGGGAAAGGAGCCACGGGCCGGACGCAAACCCGGGCCGCCCGCGTGAGGACTATAGCCTCGATACATGGGACGTGCGCACTGCCGCACTGCCGCTGTGCCACCAGCGCCCCAGGCTATTATGTCTTTAACTGTCAGACACATCGTTGTAATATAGGAGCCATCCACCATCCAAACAGAAACATTTTGGAAAAGACCAAGGATTTGCATCATGTATGGAGGTATATTCCTCCAGTTTATGTTGGAAGGTTTTTGCTTAAAGGCAGGGTAGGTAATTTTCTGCAGATACACTTATTAAGTTTTTGGTCTAAATTGTCTTTATGTCCTGACAGTAATTAAGATGGAAAAAGGAAAAAAAATCTGTCATCTGTAGCAGCTGTAAGCCTATAAAAACTTTCACCAATGTCACGATGACGGTTCGTTTTTTATAAACCAATCAAGCCTCTCTACCCCATGCATGCACAAGCCCACACTCAAAGCATGAGCTGAAATCTGCTAAGTGAGGGGTGCAGCTTTTGAAGGAGCACAGAGGGGAGGGGGTGAGTGCATACAGAAAACAGAGAGGATGCTACTTTCAAAATCATGCTAGTTTTTGATAATTACCGACCCTGCCTTTAACTTAAGTACAATTGAGTGAGCCTGCCAGGTGTACTGAATCTTCCTAATGACCCTTAGCTGAACTCAACCTACAGGCCACATAGAAACTCGAGACATCACACCTCGCAGGCGTGACAACTTCGGGGTCATCACAACACACCAGTTCATAAAAAATAAGAGAAAAGAGGTTGCACGTTTCACTTCTTTTCACTGACGGCTAAGAGCTTTCTGAAGATTTAGTTAGAGTTAATGTGTTATGTCCAATATATTTATTTTTATGTGTATGTGTGTATCCAGGTGTTTCTATGTGAACACAATCAACGGGAAGGCATAGACCGTCTTACACGTGAACATGTATGTTTTCCACGGTATGGGTCTGACAGTAAACGCCTCTCAGTTTCCTTTGTTCTGCATAAAAAAAAAGTCGCCCACATGATCGTTCCAGCCGTGGGAGGCAGCTCATTGTGCGGGGAGATTAGCTTGGCAGGGTGCACACATAATGCAGTTAGTCATGCCAACTTTACAGATGCAGAAACAATGACTTCATCACAGTAATTAAATAAAGCTTCATCGCCTTTCTTATTGGTTTGTTGAATGAGAACAATGTTAACATGAGCGTGCATTTCTGACATGATCAGTTAACAACAGTGCCAGACACAGAGCATTCATGTGGTGGGTGTGAAGCTGTGATAATTGACTGATAACAAGTTAAAAAAAATATTACACAACATTGTCATCCGAGTGCAAACACAGCGACAGAAATGAAACCATGAAAATGTTAATGCTAAACTCACATATTCAACCTGTATTTCTGTTGGAAGAGTGCCACATTATGCATATCAAACACATAATGAACTCACACTACATTTCAGTATGTGCACATAAACAGCAGAATGAGAGCAGAGCAGCAATGCACACATCCTGACACATTATGTACTTATGTATGTTCTTTTTTATTTAAGATAAACTGAACTAAATTCTTTTAGAGTTTAACCAAATTTAAGAATCTGGTATCTTTTTTTTTTTTATTTAAAGTTGTTTTTTTCAACCTTTATGTCATTTCGTTTTAGAAATAATAGAGTCAGACAACAGGGAAAGAAAGGTGGTGACTGAGATACATGAACGGGGTCTCAGGTTGGACTCTGAACTCCGGCTTAGCCTCTATAGATGGACACTTAAAGATGGACACTAACAGCCCCCCAGCACACACATCAAACTTGAGATCATTATTCTATTTGAGATGGTTTTTCATCTGTGTCATTTATATGGGCTTACAAACAGAAAGAGATGTGTCATTACTCTGCACATATTCGAAGAACCCTGAGTTTATTTCGCCCTCAGCAGTATCAGACACCAACGACGGCATGGGTACATTTCTGAGGTTTCATAAGCTGCTTGCTCTCTAATTAGTAGCAAAATGCAAAGTAGTCTCATTTGGCTCCTTCCAGTAGTCTCCTACTGTACTCATTAACCTTTGTTGAGTATTCTGCCATCAGGGAGATAATGTTTTGAGTGTGTGAGAGAACAAATGAAACAATGAAGTCATTAAAGGTGTTGTTCATAATTTATGTTTACTAAATGAGCACCTGACGTCTGATGGCGATGTTCACTTTCTAAGTGAAGAATCGGATGTAAATGAATACAGCTGCCACACAGTATGGTGGTCACTTCATCTTTCTAGTTTTTAACATTTTTACTTATTGATCTTTGTAGATTGCAAAACACAAACAGGATTTTTGATTTGATTTTTGATTTACATAGATACAGCTGTTATAAAGCTGTAAGATTAGTGAAGAGATATCACTGTTGGCTTCAACTACCAAAAACATCTTTGTTTTTTAGGGTTCATTTACAACATGTCCAATAAGTTCAATAAGTCCTTAAACTCTTATTTCAACTTCTCCCCCCAGCCTCCTTTGAGCCAGGCTGCACCCTGCTGCTTAATGCAAAGCATGCGACCGCTCTGATGAAACTGCTTAATGTGACTGAGAAGATAAGGAAGCGCTGCATGGGGCGCAGCTGCATCAAATCCCACCATTCACATGATGTGATTGTCAATTTATTTTTTGAAAGATTTCCATATCGTGCAGTGTTCTGAGACGGAAATGAGAAAATAATAGAATCCCCACTGATCTGAAACCACAACTTATCGAGTGAAAGGAGGATTTTCCTTTTCCTCACATTAATGCACCTCCAGAAAAGTCAGACAAGTTCATTTACTCTTCAGGCAGTTCTAGTTAAGATCCAATCTCCTGTCCTGCCTGTTGGCAGATTGAAATGTAGCTCGAGGTTCCCCTGGGAAACTCAACTAGACAGAAATACTCCCGAACCACGAGGGAACAGAAAGGATGGAAGTCTGACTCAGATACGGAGGACTGAAAATAACATGTATTAGCATTAACAGTAGACATCTGTTGGAAACATTATGGTGCCTCTTATTAACCTGTGGGGACTACAGGAGGAGGAGAGTGGGAGGACGCTCTGACGTCGGGTACTCAGACATGAATTCTTTTAAATCTCCACCATCGCAGCTGGTAACTGGATGAACTGTGGCAGCAGGAAACGAGTACGTGAAAGGATATCTTAAACTCAGTATCTTGTTTTATTGTCACCATGAGGAACTTTTTTTGAATAGTTGGTTCGTAAAATAGTACAATGACATGGTAAAAAGCCAAATGCAAACACAATTACAAGAACTTAGTAGCCAGTTGTGATTGGTTTACACTTTGATTATGGGCTATCTGAGAAGAACAGAAATACATTTCAGACTTGGGGTAACAACCACCTGTTCATACTGTTTATCGCACTGGGGGTCTGTTGCAAAAATCTGTGCTGAAAATTTCGGACCAAATTCCAAACAACATGTATTTCGGATGTAAATCAACACTGTTTCCGAGACAATACCACCTTTTCAAGACTACATTTCCTATGAAAACTATTTCATTTAATCATATGGTGATACAAACACATGCTCCTTTCATGTAATGATCCTAAATAAAGAAAACAAATTAAAAAAAAAAGAAGAAAGAAAAATGCTCCTTTCACAAGCTTCATCAGCAGTATGTTTCACAAGTCACCCCAAAAACACAACACCTGTTTCAAAAAGCTTCACTTCTAGAGTCGTTGCACCATATTCCATTTAAGGAAAGACTTAACAGCTGACATCTCTCCCTCTCTCTCTCTGATTATCTCCACCTACAGAGCATTAGTCTGCAGGGTAGAGTGTGGGTCCAGATTGTTTGAGAGGCACGAAGGCGCAGCTATGTTCTCTAAACTTTATGGTGTATCGGTCAGGATACAGAATACAGGATGAGGACTCACATTCTCTTAAACTGCCTTGTAATCCAGCAGATTTTTTTTGGCCGACACATCCAGTTTAGTTGTGTAGTATATAAAGTGTTCAATCATTGAATCATCACTGAAAAAGCTGTTGGATATCCATACAAGGACTGGAAGGATTACAAGAGCGTGAACTTGTAATGTGCTGCTCTCATCTCCCAACACACGCACGCTAGCAAACTGTTGATGAGATGCATACGTCATCAACATGCAATTAACAGGGAGTCCTTAGAATGTGTCTAAGCCTTTTTTACACACATTGTCCACAAGTTTATCGATTTTAAGTTGAAATTGTATACCACCAAAATGATGCATTGACAATCATTATCTTCACCATAATGCCGCTTCAGCCGTCTGTTAACCTAAGTGACTTTTGGGCCACTTTGCTCAGGACAATAACAGTATGAACCGTGTCTACAGTTATCTGCATGCAGTTAAATTGCATCTGCTTGGAAAGGAAAGAGGCCATGCATGCATGTGGGTGTCCTCCTATCAGGTAGTGTTATTTAATCTCCTAAACCACAGTAAACACTTTCACTGGGTCAATCTCACGCTCTGAGGCAGCTGCTTTTTTCTCCGCAGGGACACAGATCCCCTTGACTGCGGATCATTACACATAAGGCAGCAGTAAACATAAACCAAAGTGCCATTCATGTCCTCCTAAGGAATAGCATCAGATAAACATCAGAGTAGATACTGTCACATGTTGCTGTGTATTTCAATTTATCTTCTTTAACAGTGGCAAGATAGGAACTAAACACTGAACTGAATTTCTACTGGGAATTTGAAACGGTAACAATGAACTGTAATGTATTAAGTATTGAAGGCCTAATGTGTAGGAATCATTTTGAGTCTCAGAGAAGATGTACACCTTATAGAAAATTGTGATATTAAAGAGCAGCTTCTTTGAACATTTCTGGCTCTAATCTAGAAAAAAACATCTATACTACTGGACCTTCACACAGGTCAGCCTTTCAGCCTTTGTCTGAAACAGGCAAATCAAGCTCCTGTCTCTTTAAGGCCACTCTCTTTTCAACCTGTCTCTCTAATATTGGCCTTTGCATGGGAAGAAACTTAATAAGTAACAAGCTATTCTTCACTTATTACTAGTGTTGTAGTACTCAAGATTGGACTTATTACGCTGCTTATTATGAATTATTACTTATTATTAAGTTTGCACTTCATAGACGACACGTTGGAAAGGGCACACTTTTGGAGCCTTTACATATATCTATTTAATTTTACATGTGTTTAATTTGCAGTCGTGGTCAGGTTTATTATGAACATCTGGTGGTTAAGCTTGATTCATTTAACAGATAATTGCTGAAATAGTTTTTAGAAACACCAGTAACACTGACAGCAGCATGCTGAGTAATTTAAAGTTTCAGTGTGACACACCTTTCCATTACTATACTGTACATGGTGTATTGTGTTAGTACTTGATTTTTTATCAACGACTTATCCAACATGTAATGAAAGTCTTGTTGAAACTGTGTGGGTATTAGCAGAGTTCCCCTGATGAGGAGGACCATACATTATCGTCTCTGTTCACCTTGTCAGAGCAGCTTAGAGATGAAGATGAAGTTGAGGTATGAAACTTGAATGAATCAGAACTTTATTGAGCTGAAAAAGATCATCAAGTTCTGACTAAAAAAATGCATTCATATAATAACTTATTCAAAGGTAGGGTAGACAATTTAATTTAGAAGTATTGTTGTTGAATTTATTGACTTTATTTTTAGTATCTTTGGAGGAGGACTGAAGGAAACGGATACTTTTTTTGGCTTTCAGCATCCAGCTCACTCACACACCAGCTTTAAGACTTATTTTCTTACCACACTCTATAATCATATTTAATATTACGATCTGTTGTATCTGAACAACATAACAAGATTTGGGATTTGCTGCATCTTTGACCCTGATCTTTCACACCAAATCCCTTTAACACCTTCCCTAGTTATTATATTTAACAGTTGGTGCTTCATTATATGGTCACAGTATCTGCTTCATGTGGCTGCAGCATCCTTATCTCCTCAGGTTACCTTTCTCCACCATAAATAATTCACCAGGGAGACTCAAATCTTTAATAAGATGAGAAAGCGTAGGTGGGAAAGGTTAGGGCCGAAAACTAACCCTCTTACAAACAATTTCTTTTATTGCTTTTTATTATTGCTCGTTATTCAGACTTTTTATGAACCTACATTTTTTTGCTAATGAGCAGTTTTGACAAAAAAGCAATAACATCAAATAAACTGTACAGGTTTAGTTATTACAGCACACAGACCTGTGAATGCAGCCCAAAACGTGTGCACCCAAAGTTTCCGAACAGTAGCCTAAGACATTCTTACATTTGTTGTGGAGACTTTAACTCAAAACTTTTAGAATTTTTGTTCATTTCAGAAACTATCACTATGCTGGTTGTCAAGCAATCATTTAGAAGCTGTAGCTATCTGAAGCCCAAGTCACTCAAAAGTGTGTTAAAATAAAAAGAGAAGGCATATTCTAAATGATTTAAGTCAGGTTGTTAGACGTAAAGTTTGGGTTTGTTAGAGGGACATGAAGATTCAAACATTGGTCATCTTACTGCTGTCAAAATCAAAAGCATTGTGGGTAAGGGTTTAAGGGTTTAACTTTCCTGACTAAACAAATGATAGAAATTGGTTTACATCCCGCTTTTACGCTTCTAGATATGTTCTTGGTATGCTGAAATCTCGGAGTTTTTCATATTTTTCACAGACAAAACATATTTTGTCAATAACATCCTTTTATTCTTAACATGGGTAACTTTCCCTGCTTTTACCAGCGTTAGATTGAGTGGACCAATCAAAGATTATTTAATAAATTAGCCATGATATTTTTCCATTGAAGAAACTGAAGACTATATCTGTAATAATAATTAGATGAGATGTAACTTGATCCACAATGAGCAAGCCATTGGCAAAAGAATGAAGGAAAAACATCCTTTTAACAGGCATAAACCTCAAGAAGAAACTGACTCACAGCTTGACAGCCATTAGTTGCAAACCGAATGATAGGATATGACATTGTATTATCTGTACCTTGGTACGGTAACCATGGTGAGCGTGGAGGGAAAAGGGTGTACACATCTGTTTCTTCTATTTATAAATGTATGTCCACGGACTAACATGTTTACATCTTTTGTTGGGTGTTAACCGCCCTTGAATGCACATGACTGCTTCTGTAGAGGGGAAGGAGTGCGCTCATTAAATTTCCATGCCCCATGCTGTTTAAGGTTACATGGTACTTTTTGTTAAACTAACATTTACAACCCTGCTGGTAAAATGGAGTTCCTCTACCCTTTATAAGGCCAACCGTGTGGCAGAGCAGCAGTCATGAGCTCTGGACCGAAGTGAGACTGAAGTTATGAGCCGAGTTCGACAGCTGAGACTGCGCCTCAAACTGTAAAAGAACAAACATTCAAGTCCTAAACATTAAGATCCTGGAACAATAAAACATTTATAGGGACAGCGTAAGGCAGGTGTTGCATAACCACACATCTTGAATATTTAATCTTTGGGGCTGTGCACATGTGGGCAGTGAGCAGTGAACAAATAACTGGATATTGGAACAGCTCTGCCCCGTCTGTCCACATGCTCTCCTGTTTCCCATTCCAGTGGTTTCTTTGTGTCCTTACTTTTTTCTAATCCCTTCTATTCTGCATATGTCCTTCTGACCCATCACTTACCTGGGTTCTACTCAGCTGAATGCTATCTGTTCATTTCATCTTCAGTCAAAACAAATGCCATCCATGAGCTCATCCTCTCACCAGTATATCAACCCAATACTTTGTACCACTCATAGCCTGATTGTTGCTGTCACCATTTTGGTTGGTATTCTCCAGCTCTTTGATAGTCTCTTTTTAATTTGCATGGGTTTTTCTAATTTACTTACATCTGTATGTTTCTGGTCCTTTAGAAACCCAGACAGCATGCCATCCGGCCTCTTAAGCCTTGCTTTAAAAAAACCTAAGCAGCTGTCAATTTGTCTTGTTAAGTTATATACCTCATTGAAAGTGATGAAGCCTTACTCTGATATGCACTGAGAGCAAAATAATTTTTTAAAACATTTACCCCTTTGCTTTTTTACATCTCTGCCCATAACACTCTGAATAGGTCTACATGTGAAAAGACTTAATAAACTAATTCGTTACTAAGACACAAACTAATGTAACATCGGTAGTCTATAGGAGGTGTTTGTTTTCTTCACTCTTGACTTAGCATAGTAATTCACACTTGACAAAGTGGTTTCAATCCAGTGCATTCACAAAGACTTGGTGTGTAATAAGCCATGCATTCATTAAAGCAGGATTCATCATTTACATTAGACTCATAAGGTCCATAAAGTGAGCCCTCTCTTTCTCCTGAGAAACATAAGCTCCATCGTCAGTGCAGCAGACACGTTAATCAGACATTTTATTTATCTTTACTTCATGATCACAGATGAATCATAAAATGCAACCATTTAAAGTCACTCCAACAGAAAGTTAGACATTTAAAAGCAAACATTACCCTCTGTTTTTTTTTCTCAGAGAGCTTTTGGCACAAAACAAGTGTGTCGGGCAAGTGTGGGTGTGTTTAAAAGGGTGTTTTGCTGACAGGCAGGTTACAGGTCAATGAATCTATAAAGGAAAGAGAGCATTCAAAAATATCAATGAGGAAACAGGTCACACAGTACACTCTACCACACTTGAAGATCCTGAATCGATAAAATCCTAAGTTCTAGGATACACAGAGTGTGCTTCGGGCTATTGTTATGTTCAATAGAGAAGCGTGTTTGCTCACCCATTGCTTGATGTTTCACTCTGTAGTTAGACTCCACAGTTGTCTCTCATTCATTCTTGAAACCTTTCTTTAATAACCCCCTCAATTGGATGTACTAAAATGTGGTAATGCTGGGATATCTTTAAATATGGTAAAAACCAAACAAACAAACATGAATAACACAGATCTTTGAGAAAAATCATAAAGAAGGTAAGAAATTTTGGTTAAAAAATTCTGTCATCATCAAACCGGCTTATGTAAATAAAACTCTGCAACGTTCTCACTTTCAACCACGTCCACCTGTATGTCCATTGGCATTTCTTCATCAGTCTCCTTGGTGACGGTGGACAGATGCCACAAAACACATACAATACACAGTCCATCCAAATTGGCACCCAAAACCCCTGCTAAGACACGCTCCCCTACCTGAACCTACTGTATATCTTTCATCTGTGGCATCATTATCTCCTACATTTTTCCTGCTGGTTCAGTGTGCTTTGTGTTACAGAATCCTTTTTCTGTACCCCATTCAAAAGAAGACTTGCAGATACATGATGACATAAGATCAGGTTGGTTCAAACAAGCTGAGGAAAGAAAATGTAACAAATTCACATTCTACTTGCTCTAGAAGAAGAAGCCGTATGCATGACTCAGAGAATATATTTAAATATAATACATAACAATACGTATAATAACATTGTTAGAAATAGTAATTTTTGCATCCATGGAGCAATTACTTCAGTGGACAATGGTATGTTGCCTTGACAGGGTTATAAAGACAATGTTACAGATTCATTTGACATTGTACATATTGTGTATGTATGTACCATAGACTGTATAAAGAATGGACAGAAAAGAGCTCCAGCGAAGTGAAGCTAAAAGCTAGAGCTCCCCCTGCTGACTGGCTGAAATTTAAGTCATAAAACCAGCCTCCTCCATATTATCAAATCAAACATAATGCAAATTTTTAAATAAAAAAACATGTAAAATAAATGTTCCTGTCATTGTGATAAGTTCTCATCATGCTAATTTATGTTTAAGTGTTCACTTTTCTCAACGGTTTAGTTTTAATTTGTAATTTGATTAGAAAAGGAGCATCAAGCAGCTGATGATTGACAGCTCTGTTGACAAATCAGGCTCCTGTACGGTTATTTACTTGTAGAGGAGAAAGGGCAAGAGGAAATATAATGAAGACAAAAACGAAAGTCATCAAAACTTCCATAGTTTGTTATAGTGATTGTTTTCTTCAACTGGACACTCTGATGTTGTAGAAACAGCAGGATGTCAATTCTGTGGCTTCACCAGCCAGATTCCTTTAGTGCATGTCTTGGCCCTGAATGACATCAACACTATGTGTCAGCGTGCTTTGCTAGAGAATTGTAGCTTCACTTTATGAAGTAAACAGATATGTGTTGTCCACACTTATATGCAGTCTATGGTCTGTATAAACACATTAAATCTTATATACCTGGCTTCCCTAACAGAGGTTGCAGTCTTATTGAATCTGAGCCATGGTGTAAAATAGTTTCTTTTTTTTTGGACAGTCCAGTACATAATTTAATTCCTGTTGACTGTTGTCGGTAGCAGTGATTTCCCTGGTTTCCAAAAAAAGTTGTGCAGTTCTTGTAAGTGGTGGCATGGTCACCACAATGGAAATTCTTTGAAGCAGTCTTTTTTCTCAAAGTTATTGTTTTATATTTACAATCTCTTCCACCAGCCAGTATCCTGGTCCACAACTGATTTGGTTACACAGTTCAGCCCATTTAAATTCGGTAAACCAAAGAATTAATTGAACCTATGACAGGAGAGCTGCATATCAAGTGCACTCAAGAATCATTGGAGTAGAGTCTGGTATTAAGTTGATCTCGTTCCAGGTGTGAATCTCTCGTCTTTAATCCTTCCCCCTTCTCCTAAACGATCCCCTCGCTGCGTTTGCTCCTCCATACCACCAGCGCTGTCATTAGGAGTGTGACGAGGATGGGCACAACAATGAACGGTCCCAGAATTCGGTTGGGCGGGTCTCTAAGAAGCCGTCCAGACATCGAGCAGTCATGAAAGTACTGCTTGTGGACTCCAATAAAGAACTCGTCCACAAGCCTGTTGGGCCAGTAGCACCCCATCTTCTCCGCTACCAGGAACGTGCAGTTTGTCAGCTCACCGTAGAGTCTGCATGTTAGGGACACAAAAGAAAACAGTGGGAAGTTAAACTGTGAAGAAAATAGTTTACTGTTTGCCAACTCCCATTTCCCTTAGTTACAGTCATGCCTTTCAATCCATTTATCCAATGACGTGCTGCAAAGTAAGCGTGGAAAAAAGACTCTGAAAACAGTCAGATTTGAGTACAGGTTATCTGAAAGTGTCTGCTGTGAGACAATGTATGATTGCAGTGTTTCTAACGTTAGCAATACTAGCACTGCTAGCCTTGGATGTTATGTCCAAATTCCTGTTTCAAGTGTAGTTAGGCATTGCTGCGGTTGACATGCCAGTTTTAATCCGACACAGCATTTGTATCTCCATTTTCTAGACCAAACAAAGCCTCACCGTGTTGCTCCTGTGCGATACAGACCAAGTGTGTGTGTGTGTGTGTGTATGTGTGTGTGTGTGTGTGTGTGCGTAGCCTATATGTGCTGCTTCTCTATGGTGAGTCAGGCATGGCCATAATAGAGGTAATGACCCATGATTATGACTAGGCACACAGAGGACACTGCAACTGCAACTGCAAATTAAGGTCGGATACATCACAACACCTACAGTGTATAGGGTCCAAGCAGCAATTAACACATAGCGAGACCACACACACTTTCCAGTCGTGACATTTAACTAACCCAGTCCATTGTTGTCAGGCTGGACGCCTACTGTTCTCCAGTTCATACAACTTTTTTTATGATATGGTTTATTTTTGTTATTTGGTTTAATACCTCTATTCTATTTTATTTTATTTTGCCGTCTAAATGTGTTTAAGAGCGATGGTAACAACCAAATTTCCCCCTGGGATTAAGTATTTCTGATTCTGATGCAGAAGTTGCTTTTGAGTTGACAGTATAACAACAAAATAAACTATTTATGGCCCAGTGTTCAGTCTTCTTTAAACTGCATGTATTTTAGTCATAGCAATTCCTGAAGGCAAGTTTTTCGAAGTTAAATGCTCAGCTCTGTTTACCAGTTTGTCGCAGACTTTGATTACCTGCCGTTCAGTGCTGGGCCGGTGGCGTACAATGGATTTATCAGAGCTTGCCCGCTGTTGATAGAAATTAGGTTAATGAGTAGAAAGAATGGGTAAAAAAAAAGTTGAGAACCATAAAACCAAAAACTACACTGTAATGCTCTGTTGACCTGGGGGGAACTGTAGTCTGATAATTCTCGATGGGTGTCTCACTCGAAATGACTGGTTTCCCATCACATGCAATCAACAGGCCTTGTGTTATTACAAAAGCATAAATGAGTGCAGCTTTAGTATTCAAACATTATTGCCAGTGAAATTTCTGCTCTACTTCTCGTCCCTTATCTGACATGTTTGGTTAATATTTAAACAGCTTTCGATGCTGCATCACGGCAGTGGCTCTTTCTTTGGGAAAGTTTTGTAGGTGCAAACAGCTCAGAGCTGCTTGGCATGGGACCAGCACTGCAGAGCGCTTTGGTTTCTGCGGGTGGCAAGTTCACTTCGTATGGGTGTGTGCCTCCCTTCTCTGCTTTTTGTTTACGTTCTACAAATTAGTCATGGTGAGAGAAAAAAGAATTCAGGTCCCACTGTTGGTCTAATGAGCACTGAGGACACTGGTGATGCGTATGATTCATGCGGTCCAGGAAAAGAATGTGTAGAAGATTAAGATACTAGCTGACCTCATGTACCTGCAGTTAATGTCAAAGGGAACCTGACAGTGTGAAGCTTCCAGAAGACAGAGTTTTACTTTATGTTTTGAAAGTATAGTAAGCCAAGCCACCAGTTACTATATTTTACCAGTTATTATATTTGTACCAAAAAATGTTGAAAGCAAGGCTAACACTGTACTAATGGTGATAGCTTAATCAATATAAATGTCCTGTAAATTATTTTGATTTACATCCATTTCGGCTTTAAAGGCTTGCCTCTGAGCTAAGTTAAAGCTGTGAAAGAAAAGACAATTTCAAGCTTTTTCTTTTCTCCTGTTTCCTAATGGTTCCTTACTTTCTCACTTACATATACACTGCATTGTTTATTTGTTGACAGTTGTTAAAGTATTTTCACTTATTGCCAATAGCTAGCAAGCGGTTTAGAAAGGTCCAGCTTTGAGGTAAATGCATGTTGGGAGTAATCCAAGAATAATTCTGCAGTGTGCGGTCAATGGCTTGTCCTGCAAATACTGCGATAGTTCCCCAATATGAAACCTAGAATTTCATGATACAATGTCAAGCCTCTATTATGGCCAGGGAAGTTGTTTGCATTGGCTCTTTTCTCCCAGCACTAAATCCCCTGACAGCCTCGCAACTGGCCAATAAAAAGAAAGTGGCCACTTGGGGAGCGGGGCCTTAAAGAGACAGCAGCTGAAATCAATCTTTTGACAGGGCCTTAGTAAGATAAAGAGGGAGTTATTTTGAGCTGCAATTTTACTCTACAGGTGTCATAGACTCACAGCATGAAGAGTGACTATTGGATCTTTCAAAAGGTATTAGATTCAGAAAGCAGCAACACTTTACCCACTCTACACAGGAATGTTGTCAAAGTAGCAACTTGTACTGCTGCAATACCTCAAACGTTTGTTTCAGTTTTAATTTCCCTTGGCCTTTGTGATGTGCTAAAGACATCCACTGTCTCGATGTGAAAAAAACGATATGTGCGTGTTTTTTTCAGACAGCAGGAGCTTGCATGCATTATGCATAAATGGCCCTTATGAAGAAAGAAATACAGACTTGGCAAGCAGGGGCAAGACAGGGACACCTAAATGAGGCAGTCAGGAGGAGTGTGTAAAATGTGATTTCCATTTCTGTCACTCATGTTGGCTTCTGGAGCTGAGCTCCCTTCCACCACTAAGTGCCATGACCAGCAGAATTACCATAGATAGTCTGCTTTAATTGCATATTAAAAGGAGTACAACTTGAGGATTAGAAGTGTCAGAAGTTGAGACATAGAGCCGACACAGAGCCTCTTTTTTAAGTCACTCTTTCAAAGGCTTAAAATGTAACACATGGTTTAACGAGCTCAGGAAGAGAGACCCCATTTTTAAAGGTTTATTTTGGGCTTTTTGGGCCATTTTTGAGAGATCAGAAAGAGGATGGAGTCAGAGATTGGGGAGAGAGGGAGAGTAAGAAGTGGCATGCGGAAAATGAGCTACAGGTGGAATACAAAGCCGGGCCACCCGTTTTGAGGACTAGAGCCACCCACGAACCACAGGGCTACCAGCCCAAGAGAATCATTTGGAAAACTTTATTTAGGAGGCGTGCAAAAAAAGATTGACTCAAGTGGGAGAAAATATCTAACACTATTTCACCAGTGTGCTGAACAGAGGTAACCAGACACGCTCAAGAATTTTCACACTGGATGCTTATGTTTGCACAAATGAATCTTGAAATACATAATTCTTGGTCTAATCTGTTGTCAAGCACCACTGCCGAAATTGTCAATTCTGGATATTTCCATTTCAGTGTAAATCTCAAATCTGAGAAGATGAGCTCTACATAAATAACTCATCACCTTTCAGCAGACATGAGATAGCTTCATGCATGATTCACTTGTCTACACAGTGATGTAGTAGTTATCCTTGCTTCACTTTTAATATATATATACAGTATATATATATATATATATATATATATATAATAGATTCACTTATATACACATAGTAGGCATTTCTGTGTATGTGCCCAAAATAGGGAAGAAGGATCAGAAAGAAAACAGGTCGTATTTTGTTTTCCAGAGAGAGAGAGAGAGAGAGAGAGAGAGAGAGAGAGAGAGAGGGAGTATTTACTCCTTTTCTCCATGTTTAAACTGTCAGTCCGAAAAGTTACTTTAAAAGGGCTGTTTGGAAACCTAACTTTCCCATGATCACTCCATGGTTGAAAAAAAAAGAAAAGCACGTTTACATGATGGAATATATGACTGCCTAGTTACAGCGAAAAGTACCTCTTTAAAAAAAAAACAGATGGACCATAGATATTGACCTAAATATCTTACTGAAGACATGTATGCCTCAAAAATTGCATTCTGTTGAAATAACTGTAATGACCACTATGTGACTTATCTTTACTAGAAAATTGAGTATGTGCGCTCCCTGTACACAAGGATATCTCTGCGTGGCAGATGAGACCCAATTTCAAGATGATTCCCTTTTTTCTTTGCGATGTTAATTGCCTGTTAATGTGCAGAAAAGGAAATAAAGTTCAAAAAGAAAGTGCTCAGTTTCATCACTTCACCAAGCGAGTTGACAGATTAAACAACAGCAAAAACACTGGTCAAGTGTGTGCGTGACTGTGTGCCCACTCTCATCATGTGTTTTGGGATTTTAGTTTAATTTTTTTTAAGAGTGTGGGAGATGAAGTATATACGCTAGTTGTGTGAAATGGTGTGTTAAAAGAGGGTCTTTTAGCATAAAGTCAAACTTCAGAGAGGATTTCTGGCTGGTGTCTCATGGATGTAAAAATTATATTTAAGATTGAAACTAGGGATGCTCGATATTGGCTTTTCTACCGATATCCGATATTCCGATATTGTCCAACTCTTAATTTCCGATACCGATATCACCGATACCGATATCACCGATACATGCAGGCTTTATACATCAAAACTGATAGGTAACAACAACATAAAATATCTCCTGTGGAATTAACACATTATGCCTAATTTTATTGTGATGCCCCACTGGATGCATATGTGAATGAAACATGGCTTTCCAAATGTACACACTGAGAAAAATAAGAGAACAACTTAAATTATGGAAAAAAGTGCTATATTTATTTAGTGTTAGAGAGAAACCTCAACAACAAACAGCCTCAAACAACACCACAGACAATATAAAAAAAAGGAAGAGGCATATCTTCAGTCCATTAGTTGTAAACAAACATAGTCAATGAATGACTGGCCATAACTTGTCAAATAATATACTCAAACTGGGCTCAATCTCTTTTGAGAGTAACAAAATCCTCTCTCCTGATGCCTTCAGTACTCCAAAGGGCATCCTTTCGAGGGGATGGCTTCTCCTAGGTATGCATGCACCTAAAGAAAGAATAAAAAAAGACAGGGAATAAATGTATAATAGAATTCCTCCATTTCTTTAATAGAATTTCTATTATTTATTTTTCTTTGAAGCACTGACTGCCAAATGGTTATTGTATTCATTGTATGTAATGTATATTTTTAATGTGACGCACTCAGCACAGCAGATTAAATTTAGTTTGATGATTAGAGTTAATCAATTACTCACCTGCGCTGTCTCGCTTGTAGGTGCTTGAGCTGCAACTTCATTCTCTGCAAGGATTTCTTGGTACATGTCCCGCAGGTTCGAGCCTTCTTAGGTGGGCAGTCCTGGTCCTCCCGGCCTGGGTCATCTGCACTTCCACCAGCAGCCTCTCCATTGCTGCCACATTGTTTTTTCTCAGTTGACTCTTTAAGCGACAACTGTGTGGTTTTCTTCGGTTTCGGCTGTTGCTTCTTTTCATCACTTTGCTGCGCAAATGTAGCACGCAACTCCACGTGATTCTTCTTGACATGGGTTATTAAAATTGATGAGTATTAAAAGAAGACACCTTGTTTCCTCCTCGCATAAACGACGCTTTGCAGTCATTGCAAATTGCAAATTTATTATCCGTAGTTGACACTTGGAAATAGTTCCAAACCACGGACACCTCATACACCGGGTGAGCTAACTTGTTAGCCACGAGTCCAGCGTGCTGTATTTGTTGTTTAACGTCATCAAGCGCGCGCCCACAAACGTCTCGTGCTGCGTTCATGCAGACTCGGAAATTCCAATATCGGTTCCAATATCGGTTGTAAAAATCCGATACCGATATTTCCAAATATTACATTTTTAAGTCAATATCGGACATCCCTAATTGAAACTTTGTGTTTTTTTGTGTGATACCAGAAATGTTACTTGAAATCCCCCCCATCGTGTGTGATCAGATGGTAAAAGCAGGGACTATGACACAGAAGAGGCCTCAGAGATTTTTGTAACAGATGGCAGAGTCAGAGAGTTTCAGCTTCATTTACTGTTTATTTTTTCTTTTAAGAAAAAGTATAAATGACAGAATCCGGCAGAGCATGCTGTTTTTAAATAGTTTAATCTGTTGACTGAGGAGCACAGGAGCTGACTGTGTGAATAAATAAATAAAATCTGTATCATGAATTAATTAAACCAACACAGAGCAAGCTTAAGTGACAGAAATGACTCAGACTGTTCCTTTTTTTCCACTGAAGGACACCCACAGAGCCAGGTGGTGTGAGAGGTGGACAGATGGAGTTACTTGTTACTTTAGACACAGATACGAATCTTTCACTGGACATGCTTCTTTTTGTACAAATCCAGATGCAGTTTAAGACATTGGATATACAGTTTCATTTTATAACTTTAGCAAATTATGAAAACAATAGTTGTAGATGTTCTTGTCCTGCTGCTTCTCTTTAATACTGTCTCTTGCTCCTCGGTCAAATTAGACCTAGACCGCCCATGTTACAGGAGTTTCTCACAGAGACTATACTGTTAGTCTACTTTACAGTGCACAAACAGCTGTTAAAACACAGCTGAGAGGGGATCAGCTGATGTCATCACTACAAACGGACGTTGCGCTACATGACAGGATGTCTCATGTCCCTTAAAACATTTGTCCTTGCTCCCTTCTTCTTCTGCTTCGTTTCATGCATCTCAACGTGCATCTCTGGTGGGAGGGACTAAGTCGCAAGTGGATATGGCAAGTCAGGGATGCCTGGATGCAATTAAGGGAACTAAGACATAGCCTCACTGTAGGGCTCCACTGCTTCAGGCGAGGACACGAGGGATCGCGCTGGAGCACTCAACTTGCTGCTTGAAGTGAGTATACAACTGAAAAGTGGGCCCGTTTCGATTTTCTCCAGGACCACTCCAGACACATTTAGTTTCCCCTCTTCTAGGTAGGTTACGCAATAGGTGACGTATGAATGCACCTAATTGGATAAAGGCGCTGCTAGTTCGGGCAGTCCCTCGACTCATTTGCTTGTCCAGCGAGTGCACTGGAGACCTCTCAAAATTGCTGCAACAATCTCAAAATGCACTGCGTGACTGCCTCTCCTGCTCTCCATAAGAAATGAATAGAAAGCGTTGAGACGCTATCGGCCGTCAGGGAGCTGTACGGTCAGTCTCATTAAAGCATAAGCAAAAAGGAGAGCAGCAATGTAGCTGACTGAAACCCTTCACATTGTTGAAAAATTGTTCTTAAAATGGACTAATATCATGTGCCGTCACCTTCCTTCCTCTGCTGCCTTCAATAAGTCAAATTATTCTGTTAGTCCAAAACAACCAGTTGTCATTTAGGAACCCGCTTCATTGATATTCTGTTAAATATTGACCTTCTGACAACCTCTGAGTCACACTATATGAGCAGTTTATATCTAGCAGTGTTAAACCTCTCTGTGAGATCAGCATCTGAGTGGCAAACATCTGTGGGGTCGTGCTGTGCTGTTAGGCCGTTAACCCAGCGTGAAAAAAATGCAGCCCTCTCATTGAATAATACCTAAAATAAGCCCTACCAATGTAGCACCCTGGGTTTTTTTTTTTTTTACAACTGCTGTTTTCGGTTTAAAACAGCCACTTAGTCACTGTAAGAGTAATATCATGCATCTGAAAGAGACGTGTGTCATCTTAATCTCGTAAAGTCTTTTTATTATAAATATAGAAGGGGGGACAGTTACGAGTACTATGTAAACAAAAATACAAAGATTTAAGAAAATGGCATCCGCTTTTTGAAAAATGATAGGCTACTGACTGTTGCCAGGCCAGCTAGTGTTTATAAAACAATAAATGGCTAAACATCAAGGGGGAACCTCCGATGTTCAAATAATCCTGCAGTTTGTTGTGTCCACTTGAGGCTGCCTGCGGAAGAACCTGGAGTCACGTGAATTTTAAAAGAGACCCTTTCATTTACAACCTGGTTCAAAGAACGACATTGTTCTGATTAGCTTATATTTCTATGGACACACATTGTAAAGAAGTGAGTTCTTTTATATCTTTTATATCATCCGTTTTAATTTTATGATTCACACATACTCACTACGCCACCACTCATCTCGATCATTGTGTTCACAAAGCGAGTGCTGCAGTCCATCTGTGGAGCGTGCCACCGGCGCCATGTCGCCCTGCTCTGTTTTAAACACGCTTCAGGTCTATTTTCAACGGAGTTTGCTGCAGACACCCATCAAGCTAGACAGACAAAATGTCTGACAAGAAGTCAGACAAGGAAAAGCACAGCATCTGGTCAATTTCAAAATAAAACACAAAATACAGACACAATGGCCACCAGGCCAGTGTTTAAGGAGACTTTTCTCACTTAACAATGTAACATGAAAACTGGTACCAAAGGAACGACAAATCATCCTCAGAAAGAGAACGAGTCATATTGTCTGCATGCTTTCTCTTTATTCCGATGTGATCTTGTCGTTCTCCTGTGAGGTGTGTACAGCTGATAATGGGTGCGCTTTGCTGCACTGACGTTCCAGAAACAGATCCAGTGTGAATGGGCATGGAGGAAAACTGTCTCGCTGTGCACCTTCAAGCTGAATCTCTAGAATCACCACTGCCTCTGAGCTCCTGTGAAAAAGACATTCTCTGAAGATGTATACCTTTAATGGGAATGGATGGACTATAATAGTTGACTTGAAACCTGCAGAGATATTTCTATCAAAAATGAAATTGTATTGTCATGCATGTAAACCTGTCCTTGTGTCACTGTGGATTTTTACTCTATGCTGATTAGGTTGGATCACATTAATGCTGCATCTTATTGACCTATTTTAGGCTTCGTTATTTAAAGGCCTACACTGTTGGGAAAGCGTTTGTCACAGCAGCTTGGGGAGATGACGTCAGAGCTGAGCGAGAGAGATTCCTGTCTTTATAAAGCAAAGAAATCCCCCAAAACAAAAAAACAAACAGACAAAAAAGAATAAAACAGGCTGATAGTCACTACAGAGCACATCAGACAATATGCTCTTTTTTATTTATTTCCCAAACCTCCCACATCGTTTTCCCTCAGGGGGAGATTGCACATCTGAAAATGTTCACACGTTTTTGGCTTTTTCCTTTCTAAGAGAAAAAATGTGGAAGATGTTTTTTTTTTTCCCAACTGAGCCACATTTTTTTGTTGTTGCCCCCCAAAGTACACACAAAAACACTTTTTCATCCTCTGTTCATATTGGTTTTCCCTTTTCTTCTCTCTTGGCGTTTCTGTTTTAAATCAGAAACCCAGCATTGTGAACAGATGGAGCTTAGACAGTGTGCAAATGTTTTTTTTTTTTGTTTTGACATGCACATGCTTGTGTGAATAATGGCATGGTATGGGTTTGTGTTAGAGCCTTATGTAAACCAGAGAACAAATTTGCATCTGTGATAGTGTGTATACAGCTCTATACTGTATGTGTGTAATGTAAATGTTTGTTCTGTCTGTACTGAAACCTCCCAGCTGGAACGAGACACAAACCAACTCAGAAGCTGCAGTCTGATGTTTCAAATCATTAAGCAACACATTCATGAAGGCTGAGCTTTCCTGAAAGCACCGGGACTGAAGACACAGAAATGGTCTTTAAATTAATAAGGAGACTTTCCCAGTGAAAAGGCTCAAACTATTTATAATTAAACTTTGCATCTTTAAAGTGGAAATAAGTTGTCAAAAAAGGATCATACGATATATCTTTTTGACATTTGGCTAAATGAAAGAACACTGTCCTTCTAATGTTGCCATGCTTTTAAATGGATCCACAGGTGGTAGTTAAATGTATAATATGCAAAAATGCTTTTTTTTCACAATAAAAACACTTTTATTAGTACAGCAATAAGAGGCTGAAATAACGTAAGTTTTAAATGTCATATTTTCACTATCGGAGTGTTTACTGTTGTCATTCATTATCTGTATTTCTGAAAGGTTCTTTTCCTTATGTCATTTAAAGGGATACTTCATCCATTTACATGAAGCTGTATATCATTAGAAACATGGTAGTAGTGTTGAATGGTCGTGAATCCAGCCCTCATTTTGCCCTGAGACGAGAACAAAATGTGTTTTTCTTTGCTTGAAAGTTTTCTTCATGTGATGCAAAAAGCGTCATATTGCATCACATGAAGAAAACTTGAAGATATAACATTTTGTTTTGTTTATGCTTAAATCGAGGTAGCAGAGTTTGGTCTGTAGCGACTTGGGTTGGGAGGGTCGCTGGTTAAGTTCACGCTGACTAAACCTGGAGGTTGGTCCACCAGGAGAAGCACCAATCCACTTTCTGAGCACTGCCAAGGTGCCCTTGAGAAAAGACACCAAACCCATACCTGCTCAGCAGCACTCGCTGTGGGCAGTCTCTGCATTAGGGCATGTTTATAGGATCCTGTTTGTGCAAGTTTTCAGGATGTAGGATGACAAAAGAGGGTAACTTTTTAAGTTACTTTATATGTTTTATGTTCTGAATTTTTGAAAACATTTTGCTCTGATTTGTTCTTTAAGCACAGAGAAGAGTTTTCTTTTCTTTTTGTGAAAAAAAAAAAAAAAAAAAACTGAAAATATTTTAAAGAACACTTTATCAGGACAGCCACCTGATCTAGATAAAATATTTTTATGTTGATATAACATTTATGAAGTCTTTTTTAATTTTGTTTCTGGTTTGGAAAACATAGAACTCAAGTCAAGTAAAAAGGTCCACTTCTTAGTGTATATTTCTGTAGTGTTCATTTCTGAGTAAAACCAGTGTATAGAGAAGAACATGTTGTTGCTGCTTGTTGGTGCTTTTAAGCATCTTTTTTTCTGCATTTTGAACAGTTATAGTTGGAATAATTCATCAATATTTCTTCTTTTCTCCATTAATCATATTTGACACCATAGCTCTCATAAGGTTAAGTAGGACACAATTGTGAACCTTGGGTGTCTTAAAGTTATGTCAGAGGGATTGCTAATACAACTGCCAGAGATTAAAGGGGAAGGGGAAAAAGGAACCAAAAAGCTACAAGCCCCTTCTCCTAAATACTGTTCAGATAAAAAAAAAACTAAACTACTGCTGCTGAGCAGCTAACTAGAAATTAGACTTTTAAGGCGACTCAGAAAACGTGTTGCAGCTAAGACACAATGGCCACCAGGCCCGTGTTTAAGGAGAAACAAAGAAGGAAAGAATACCCAGCACTAACTAACATCACTGCAGCAGCTGGAAATGGTGAACAAATTATAGTAAAAATGTTCAAGTGGTGCTTAAACAGATTCTCACTCTCCCTAAAGACACAAGACAACACAGAGAGAACCTCTCACTATCTCTGATGGTGAGATAATGAGTCAGCACAGAATGCTACAACCCAAAGATATATATACACCACACCTGGTCCCAATTAGAGCCAATTAGTCACGCTGATTCTAATACTGCAGTGAAACGATTCCCTCCCCACACTCAGTGAGTGACCACTGTGATCTCCTTCATTGTATTGTACGCTAAAAATAACCTATGTTCAATAAATGAAAGGTAGTATAGTGCACTATGGAGGGGAAAAAAAAATCCTTGGGGAAAAAAACTCAAACCAATTTCCTGCTTGAGCTGAAACTTGGCAGAATCAATGAGTCGTCAAAGTGAATGTTTGCAGTCGTGATGTAAAGGTTGAGAAGAAGGAGATGGATCAATTAGATAAGGGAAACACTTCCCGTTTTGCAAGGGCTGCAGCATATTTACTCAGTTTTAAACCAAACCCTGGTAAATCAACAAAAGCTGAGCCTAAAGGTGAAGGAAGAGTACAAATAATTGTCCATGCTGTCTCCACTACTGCAACATAGGAAGAAAGGAAAGGAGATGGTTTGTTCCCCTCAAGCAGAAGAAGCATGGCGATTTGATAATTGAACTAAATAATAAAAATATTAATATAATAAATATTCTCCCTTCCACCAATCATTTCCAATTAGGCAATTACAAAAACTGAATGGGGAAATAGTCTGCATTGTATATTGTATTTCCGTACAGGGTAACAGCGCGTCTTTGAGTATACTACACGCACTACAAAGTTTTTTATGATTGGACTGAAACTTGCTTGATTAGCTGTTTCTCATTCTTCCATGAGTCAGTGTTGGTTTCCAGCTGTGCCAAATATGACTTTTTCAGAAAAACAAACATCTTCACCAATGCTCAATATGACTTTAATTCATAACAACTGCAGCTGCATGCTATCCTGCAATGCTAAAATATATCCAATCATTAGTATTGTAAACACAACAGCAATCCCTTTGGAATCACCAACTAATCAACCATTTAATGACCGCGGGCCACAGAAAGTGAACTTCAATCAGCTTTCCAAACAACCGAGCTCACTCGACTATTTTTGTCTGGGTTTGAATGTGACCCGATGTGAGGTCACTAACAAAAGTGGTTTTAAATGATTACAGACTACTTGCAGACACGCACGAATGAGCAACCAAAAATATCCTCTCCAACAATCACATCGAGGATAAACCCCTTATAAAACCAAGAAGCAGCGTTATTTTTCAATTGTGGGCCTATGAAAAAATAGCTTGTTGGATTCATTGGGTAAAGTATTCTGCTGTGTTGTGATCCTGCATTATGTAAGCCCTGCTAAACTTCTTTTTCAAAGATTACCAGCTCCATTTTTTTCTCTGACTAGAAGTGTGAAATCCTTGTTAGCCTTATCCTGCTTAACTTGACATGGTCTGGGAGCTAGAGTCACCTTGGTAGACATAAGCATGAAAACTTGACAGCTCTAAGAACTGACTGAGCCGGGCTTGATTGTTGGAGCCATGATCGATTAAAAGAACACGGCCAGGATCAAAGGGGCTTTGAAACGTGTCAAAAGTGAAGTCGAAGTAAAAATGCATCTTGGTTTCTGATTCCTCTACCGATTGACTTTATAAAGGACATGTTCTGTGTTCTACAGCTACAATAATACCCAAGGGATTCACCCTTCATGACACCCCCTCCTGCCAGTCCACATCAGAACAAAGCTGTTTTTCCTTAACAGAAAGAAATTCTCCAGAACACAAAGACAAATGCAGACTTTGAACTGCCACCCATGTTAGCTTTAATGTCCTTCGGTCTCAAAGAAAGGCAGTAGTTGTACCTCGTCTCGGGCTTACTGAACGAGCTGGTTAACAAGCAAATACTTTAGGCTCTGTCCTAATGCTGCAGGCTTCAGTTATCAGCCAAGTTTGGTGTTATCGTGCCTTGATGCTTTTTCTTGCACAGCCGTCAACCAAACACACCACACCAATCCACACATAAACGGAGAAGACAAATGATCTTGAACGGCCACATGCTTAATAATTTTACCCATCAATTTAAAGCGATGCAGTTGTTCTTTCTGGTTTTGAAATGCAGTTGGCACTGAGTAGCTTAATTACATGACCAAAAGCGTTATCTTCTCTTTTTTATTCTCTCACAGTTTAGTTTGTTTGGGTATATTTCTGTACATGCTAGTCAACTCTTTCTCTTTGATGGTCTAAAAACCGCATACTAACATAGTATACATGCTAAAAATGTCACACTGTGTATGCACCATGTCCTGTATTCATAGTCGTACGCAAGTAATGGCAGGATGTAAACTTGATTATCCGAAAGTTTTAAGTTCATTAAAAAGCAAAATGGTCATTCTAACTTGCCAAACAGTGCATTATGCTGTCAGACTAACCATTGTTAAAGTACGTCAATTAGCAACAATACAGTTGAAATTGACTGCACTGTAAAATGTTTAGAATCTTGTCAGATAATGTTAAAATTCCCCAATTAGCTGTATTTGATATTAACCAAAGTATGCTTAATGCTAGCTCATCCTCAGCTCAGACTGGATACATGACCCGTATTTAAGTTTGTTGTTAATGACATACTAACAGTCACATTAGTAGACGGTATAGTTTGAGTATGTTGTAGAAACTATAGTATGTGCTTTCAGACTCAGTCTCTGTTTCTTCACTATCACAACCAGTCAGTCCTCATATAGAGTCTGCTTCTGCTCAAGAGTTGTGCTTGTTAAAAAGAAGTGACTCCTTGGTGCTGTCCCCCAGCTTTAACCCCCCCCCCCCCCCCCCCCCCTGTGGTTTTGATGATTTTATCATGATTTTATCATCAAAACCTGCTTATTGTGTAAAGGTGGCTGAGTTTACTTTAGCTCAGATTTGGTTGGATTTCAGAACAAACTTTTATTGAAAAAAAAAAAAAATAGTATACAGATTCCATTTTGCAGTGGTCTGCTGGGGAGGAGGGAGCACAGAGAGAGACAGGAAGAGATTGAACAGACTGGTCAGGAGGGCCGGCTCGGTCCTGGACTTTTCCCTCTCGACTCTGTTGAGGAGGTGCAGGATGTTAGTGAAGCCGACATCCATCGTGGACGACTCCTCTCACCCCCTGAATGTTGGGTCTCTGAGCAGCTCCTTCAGCAGCAGACTGAGACACCCACCCTGCAAGACTGAGCGCTGTCTGCAGGTCCTTTATTCCATCTGCAGTCAGACTGTTTAACAGCATTATCGCCACGTGACTCTGTTGTTTAAAAATCGTCAAAATCCTAAATGCTACACACTCTGTGTTTTTAATATCTGATCTGTCTTTCCACGAGTAAAAGTGTTTATGCTTTGTACTGTATTATATAAGTCTATTGTATTTTTTCTCCCGTTATTTAATGTAAACTTATTCATAGCTGTTTCTTTTTATTTATTTAACTTTGTTGTTATTGATGCTGTTTATATGTCCTTTTTTCCTGTTTTTGGAGCTGCTGTAAATTTCCGCCATTGGGGGATCAATAAGGTTTATCTTTTATCCTTCCATTATTTTGCAAGGCAGCAGCTACAGGCAATAGGAGGGAGATAAATGTCAGCACATCCTTCTGAGATAATCACGTGTAAAGAAAAACAAAACATACACAAAAGCAGTGCTTCTGTGTTTTCATTATTCTTTACAAGTACTGGTACGTGATCATTTAAAAAGGCCTTTTAATTCTCAAGTTAACAGCAAATGACTCTGTTAAACTTGCAGGAACATTTTGACTTGATGTTTAATCCGACCTGACTATCATCATGAGGTGTAAATGCACCTTTCATTCAAGTAATCTGCCTGCAGACTTAAAGATAGATGGGTGTACAGTAGAGAACTTGCGCTCTGGACGACACAACACCCATGTTCAAGAGCACCAAGGGGACGCTCTACCAGCACAAGTTACTATTTAAATGAGGGATCAGATGTCCGATGCTTATTCGGCATCTTCCAGGGCTGCATTTTCTACATTGGCTTCAATTTTCAACACTTGAGTAGCTGCTTGGGTCAGCCTTACCATTTTAGTTAAACAACACATTAGACCAGGGGTGTCAAACTCCAGTCCTGGAGGGCCGGCTTCCTCAGACCATTAGATGTCTCCCTGCTTGGACGCAGCTGAATCCAATGAGTGACTCGTTATCAGGCTTCTGCGGGGCTTGATGACAACACATTGGTTTAAAGCAGGTGTGTTAGAGCAGGGAGACGTCTAAAAGTCTGAGGAAGCCGGCCCTCGAGGACTGGAGTTTGACGCCTGTGCATTAGACTGTCGACTAGCACAATGTCATTGAGTGATTGCGACATCTCTCCTTCCTCATCATAAGTGTGTTGCTTTGTTTCTGTTGAAAAGTGTCAGATGAGTGATAAAAACTTCAGACCCAGAGTGCTTTCATTTCCAAAGCAACATGGGGTAAATTATTCAAAATTGAACCAAGATAATGACATGTTACTATTCTTGTCAAGAGCTCCACTTCTGCATTTCCATCTGCATTAGCAGACTTTTCTATCTTCTAGCTATCTTACCTCACTGCTTGCTGAACAATATAATGAAATGGAACAGCAGTGTCTTCAAATTATCAAGCAACCAAAGCCACCATCAAATTCATGCATGTGCACGTTTATTAGCCATTAGTCATTTAGGCCCCATTCACCTCCTCTTTTCAATGACAGTTGAAAGAATATTGAAATCGATGTGTATTGCCCACTCTCGTTCCTTCTACAGTTCTGCATTGTGAATGTGACTGTTTTTATGTGTTACAGACGTCACTGAAATTTTCTTTTTTTTACCTTTTTCCAATGATTGCTGATCATGTTTTTTTTCCCTGATATCTGTGAAGGTAAAAACGCTGCAGAGGTTTTCTGAAAGCTTTTCAGAGGCAGACAGGTCGCTGCCCTTTATGTTGCTGTCACCTCCAGAGCAGCAGAGTTGCTGGAAGTAATTATCCTGACAGCACGTCTTCTTTACACATTAAATGGTAAACATTGTCTGCATGAATTGGCATTGGTTGTATGTTTATATTGAAGCTTAAAACTTTGAGTCACGCATATTGCATGCACATTGTTTGTTCTGGTAAGCAGCAGAGTACTTTCACTGTAGCTGGCCTGAGATCACTAAATGCATTTGTTGTGGTGTTGCTGTGAGATACAGACGAATTGTGCAGCATTTTATGAACATTTAAATAATTAAATAATGCACTTTAGTGACTTAAAGTATAAAATTCAAACTCATTAGCAATGGAATGTAATATTTCTTTCACAAGACCCAAGGACACTTTAGAAAAGTGAATCCCATGCCATGACTTATTTGCATTGGTCACAGACCTTTTGTGTAATTTTCTGTTAATTGTGGTGAAATACAATGGATACTGAAGATGCAACAAAGGAAATACAAACAGTTTTTTGTTTTCCGCTGTGGCATCTTATTATAGCTTTCCATTGAAGGGAAGGAGACTACGCCCAACCTTTGAAAAATCTCTTATATTGATCTTGTTTTGTTATTTTCCTGCTTTAATCTCTTCTCTGTTAGGTTTGAGACAAAATACTGCATTGTTTACAGATAAAATTGCTGCCCAAAAACAAAATGTAGCAACGCAACTGCAGAATTCTTTCATGATTCAGAAAACAACGTCTCTATAATTGAATTTGTCAGGGTCCTAGAATAAAAACACTTCAATCTCAAGCAATAAGAGGAAATGCTTTAAACTCACAACAATGAGTCTTTTTGTGGATGGAAACAAACAATACATATCACAGAAGATGAAGCGTTCTGAAAAAATCACTACAGATGATAAAATATGCGATGAGAGTCTAAGAATATCGAAGAAATGTCTTTTCAAATGATGTCACTTGGTGTTATTTCTATTCATGGCAATGTGGAAAACTATATGAAACCTGATTGTAGAGTATAATGTTCTTTACAGTTTTAAGTGAAGAAATACAAGGCTTCTTGCAGCTGACCCTGCAGTGGGGTGCACTGTCTCAAAGTACATTCAAACAACACTTTTAAAAGCTGAGGAGCAGTTTACTTACTAATTCATACAGCAGATGCACATCTTATTAAAAATGGAGCTATAAAACCTCATGGTACTTTTTCTAAATATAGAGCAATGATATCCTCAACCAGCTTTTCAGAGCCTAATTGGTTTAAAGGCTGTTTAGCTTGCTGTGTGAGACCATCATGATATACAGTTATTGTAATACAAAAACCTAATTGCTGTTCTGAATGTCCTCGCTGAGTGTTTCTAATATCCCTGAAGCTAAAGAGGCTATTATGCTTCAGTGTATGTATGGCTCCACCTCTCTAAATTATTTTTTCTGGCAATCATCTTAAGAGGTAATACCATTTTACTCATCGAGATATTTGCCAAGATCTTCAGGCTAAGCATGAAAATAATGCTTTTATCACAGACTATCTGTATTGTACTGCAGAGTAGATACACATCGACAATGTCTTATTATCATTACAGGTGGGCAATGAGGCTGTTCAACCACCAGCAAACACGTTGTGCTTTACTCTGAAATGGTCAGCTCCTTCCAACATGTAAACCTCTTACAGATGAATTATTTTGGTATTGGTAATGTTTCTGTTTGTTGGCGAGGGATCTATTATCCCGGAAAATTTTTTATTTTCTTTGACTCTAAATGTTATTGGATACAAATCTAACACTCTTGACAAAAGTGACTCTTGCTGAACTATACCTGTGTGCATGTAAGAAACAATAACAACATTTCCACCTTCTCTTATATCACTTCCAAATCGGGTAATTTGATAAGTTATGAATCTGTTTGTTGCATTTATTTTTGAATATGTGATAGTAAAATCATGACTTTTTTATAGTATAAAGATGTTTTGACAAATAAATATGGTCAAAACAATATATTAAATAATTACAGATGAAAGAGACTTTAACGAATCAGAGTGGGATTTTCTGGCACAAGTTCATCAACGAACAAGGTGCATTAAGAATGAAAAGCTTGAAGAGGTCAAAAAGATCCAGCCACACTTGTGAAGAATTTACGTTTGTCGAAGTTATTAATAAAGCTGAGCTTCATACTTGGAGCGATTTGACCTCTCCAAGGCTTTAACATATCCAAATATTTAAACATTCATGTCACATGTTTACCAAGACAAGCTAAATTAATTTAAGAATCATTAAGAGTATAGTCAAGTTGGATAAAATTAAAGATGTAACCTGGGTGTATAGGACAGTGTCATCTGTATACATAACAATTTCTATGTTGTACACATAGATCACACATAGAGCCTTGTGGAACCCATTATAGTTCAGGCTCCTGCAAGATAATGGCCTCAGCCAAACACAAAGATTGTTGTCTGCCAAGTAAGATTTTATTCACTTCAGAGTATTATTAGATAATTCACATTTATGTTACTAAGTGCAAAGTTCTGAGTGAATGACCATTAAAGGCATTAAGTAGTTCAGGAAACTGGGCACCATTACCCAAATGAACCTCGTGGCTCGTTTTGTTCAAAACCAACTGTTGACATATTTGGCTAAAGCCCCAAGCTCTCTGAAAGGGTTTCAAGAGCATCGGCTGGTTACTCTCATTAGAGCAGAGGCAGTACCTCTCATGAGAACACCCCGCTCTGAAGAAAAACTTGCTTAATTGGAGCAACGGAAACATTGGCCAAGACTGCTCTAAATGCAGCATTAAATGAAACCCAAATACTAATTGGGATTTTATTGCTTTAATACACAACAGTTTAATGGATAATTGTTGATTCACTATCAAACAGGGACCAGTATTGATATATTTAGTTAATTAAACATAATGACAGCAATAACTGGCAGTCGAACAGAGTAATTGTGGAAATCGGCGGCATCAGACAACTTTAACGGTAAATGCTAGGATAATATTTAAACATGAACAAAAGATAGCATTCAGTTTTGTTCTCTGTGTCTGTGTATCCCTTTCCACTCACCGTCTTTCTATGTTCACTCTCACCCAGTATCTAATCAGCTATTGGAGGTTGACCAAAATATCGGATTGATTGTACAGACAGGTCAGAAAATATATTGCTGTTTTTCTGACTGAATACATCTCTTTTATGGTCTCAACTTTTAGGTTGTATACTCACACGGATCAAAACAGCAAAATCTCTACAATACAGCTTTGGAAAAAAAAGATACCTCTGCAAAAAAAAAAAAAAAATAATTCTGGTTCTACAAGTTAAACGTTTGTTTTAGAGCAAGCTTCCAGACAACATATTCTCATTTAGGCATATATTTGCAGAAAACGACAAACTGCCATGAAATCACAGAGTTGTAGTATTTGAATGCTAATGTTTCACTTCTACCATGATTTGATAGAACAGCTTTCACGTTGCTTTGCTGCCACTTTTTACTCAAAATGTCGAGCAACTCAGTTTTGCGCGATAGTTTGCCAAGAGATAACTTCATCAGCACCTCTCATTAAGCAGATTGAGGTGTGCCTGTGTTTAAATTGGCCAAACAAATTGTGATATTTTTTTTACCCAATTTCTGAGTCACAAGATTTTTTAGACTGGGCCGTTATTCAGTTCAATCACGCAAAGTTAGCTGTGTGGTGTATAAGGATCAATGACAGATGATTTCTGGCACATTTGATATTCATTTCAATAAATGCATTCACTCTGCACAGTGAGAGCACAACCAAGTTCTGATTCCTCCTCTTCAGGGCTTTCTTTCCTGATTGCAAATTTGCACACTGTCAGGCAACATTTGAAAGCACTATGACAACAGGAGCCTGTTTATGTGTCTTCCTCCTCCTATCACTATGAACAACGGCAACATTGGTAGGAAATAGCTGCGGACCTCCAGCTGCTAGGAAATACTTTTTGCAATCAAGGTTGCTGGTTGAGCTCTTTTTCAGGTGTGAAAGAGAGAGAGAGGGTTATTAACTGTTTGGAGACAAGACATGTACGAGACAACTAAATTACACAGAGATCTAACTTTCACCCAACTCACTCGACTGTGTCCTCCCAGCTGCACCAGTGTATCTGGTCCAGCTCCTGCATGTCCAGTTTGAATTTTGCCAGACAGAACTCCTCGATGGCATATTCATAGTGGGGTCCGCAGCTCAGTACTGACACACACTGAGACACTGCTGAAAGAAGGGAGAGGAAAGAGAAGTGTAGATTAGCAACACATTTATTTCTGTTTGTATAACATGTATGAATGAGCTTGGTGTGTGTGTTGCTATCTATGGTCTAGTCAAAGGCTATGATGGGGTGAAAGAACAGGAAAGCACCTGCATTTTAAAGCCACTTTGACCTTAAATGTTGCTGCCTCTTATTGTAAAAAGACGTTTCACCACTTGGTAGAGGTGGTCATCTCTCAACCGGAGGTTTGAGGTTTTGATCCCCAGCTCCTGCAGCCACATGTGTATGAACGAATAAGCAATTAATGAACACTTTTTATTGCAGCCCCATAGGAGTTTTTGAATGTGCAAGTGTGACCTTCAGTAGGAAGGTAAAAGCGCTTTAGACAGAAAAGAAAAATTGAGCTATACAAGCTCAAGTCCATTTACAATTTATCAAATCAATCTCTTCATTTTTTACCGTGGTGGAAAAAATGTAGATATTGAAGGTTAAAAAAGATCTAAATAAATGGTTGACATCCCTACAAGAGATCTGAGTCATGCCGTGAGCAGAGTGGATGAAAAGGATTATCTGCAGAGCTCTGATATCAAGGCTGCGTGTTTTTAAGACCAGACGCCGAGGGAGAGGTTGTTTATTTTAGAGCAGATTCAATTTCTTGTCAAGAATTTCTGTCTGACTTTGTGCTGTTCAAATTAAATGTTATAACAGGTTGTTTTTGTTTGACTTCAAACACTTAATATGGAGCTGGGTGGAAGTTCAAGCAAGAAGGCTGGTATTCCTTCACATATTCATTCAACCTTAAAACATTGCCCCTACTCCCCTCTATCGCCTGCTCCGGTAATCAGCTGACTATGGGCGTATGTCATTTCAGTAATTATCCAGTCTTGAACTCTCTCAATCAATCACCCTGCTGCTGCTGAATGCTAAATGCTCTCATCCACAGTCTTTCTACTGTTTCAGTGCAACCGCTGCAACCTTCCTCCGACCCAGTCCCCATCCTGCTCAGGAGAGTCCAGGTTCAGGCTCTGCAACCCACTCCTCATCACAGCACCTATTCCTCTCCACCACCACCAGTACCCTACCCTCTGAGTACATTACGATGGAGTCTACTCCACCCAAAGACTTTGCACGTCATTCTAAATGGTTGCACATTTCATTGTTAATAAATAATTGTTCATTCTCAATTAAGTCTCTCCTGGTTGAAATGGCATTATCTGATCTTTGGCGTCTTTCACCAGGATGACATCCTCAGTTTTCTGATCTTCAACCGGACAGCTCTGCATATTGTACCAATGAAACCATTCCACATGAGTTGGTAAACTGAACTTGGCTAATTTTAGATCCGTTGCTTGCATGTTGGCTGTCAGAAAGCCGGAGGAGCACAAGGCAATAGTTACACAACAGCAACAGTCCCTGCACTGTATAATCAAGGCATCAATGTGTAGAAAAACACTGGAGAGTGACTAAAGGTTGTATTCACTGATGTGGCTATGAGCTCACCAGGTTAATGCTTATTTTACTTGAAATCCATTATGACAAAATTAACCATTTGTTAGTATTTGCCTTGTCACAAACAGGTTATTTATAGAGATTTTACCATAATTAGAGATGGTACGGTCATTAGAGTCTGATATCAGGGAGAGAGAGAGAGAGAGTGGGGAATGACATGTTGGAAAGAAGCCACAGGGTGGGATTCACACCTGGGCTGACGAGGACTAGCCACATGGGGCACAAGCATCAACCAATAGGCTACCGGCGTCAACCTTTCTTTGGAAGATGAATTTCTTGTTTCATCATTCATTTAATGCTCTGTGAGCTGTTGAATTGCCCCCCGAAGACAATTAAGTTTTTTTAATTGAATTGAATTGATTAAATCCGAGATTCAAATCATTTTGGAAAATTAAGGTATTGTGCATTTTTTACGTTGAACAAGGGTAGATAAAGTCTTTCAACTGGAAGTTTCCTTATTGAGTGCAGTGTTATTAGACAGTGTTTTACAGTCTTAATATTTACTCTATACCTCTCCAGTAGTCTTATCGGATTGTTTTTAATAAATATGGGCTGCCAGAGCAAGACACGGGAGGACAGAAGCGTCAGAGCCAGAGGCTTTCCATGAGGTTTTCTCCAAACCCAAACATAACAGTTCCGTTCGTTTATAGCAGTAGATATTTGTGGACTCTGATAGTGTAAAGACTGCACAGTTATGTTACTGAAGTTAGATGGAATAAAATAGTATCTTATCTTTCCTCCTGTGACTTTATAAAAAGTTATAATGACGTATTCCAAACCATCAGTGATGGATTGTTCTTTTACCCCTTCGCATGACTCATTTTGTCTTACGGCTTAAACATTTTTCTTCTCGTCAAATCAATACCAGACCGGAGGAAAGGTCATAATTTTCCCTTTTTTTCCCTTTTTATCGACCAGCAGCTAAAACTAAAAAGAATGCAGCGCAGACACCTTTTAATCTGACATTAACTCTGGGACCATGTGCTGTCTGAGATGTGTCCCTAAACCTTATCCTCAATGAACCCCATCTTTAAGAAATGTTGTGATTCACGATGGTAAATTATGAAGGCAAACACGACTAAGATAAGGAAAACTCTGAACACTCAAAGCTCTTTTAGACTAAGTTACACATTCACACACTGAAGGCAGAGGATGCTACATTCAGTGTTTTGACTCTTTAACTTCACATAACAGAAAAACAAGTTCTAAGAGATTTATTATTGAAGTTGGATTTAATCAAATGCTCATGAACATCTAAGTAAGACCCCTCCTCTCACACTGACTTCAGAGATTACTTACAATTGAACATATTTCTGAATCATTTTACATAATGCATATCTTACAGATTTGTTTTGTTTTAATTCTTACATCATACTCGTTGAAGAATATGATGTCATTGGCATATATGTTTTAAATTTTAAACATTACACCTTATGTCCAATTGGTGCATCTCTAACAGCCTCACACAGGGTCTGATTTTTTTCAACTGGTTTTATTTTGTGTTCGGGAGCTACACCCAAGGGTCAACTTTAGAGTTTATCACAATGGGTTATATGAACTTGACTTAACTTGACTTGGCCCGTGAGCTAAACGTACTTCAGAAAACACAAACAGGCTGTTAGTCAATTTAGTCAATTACATTATTACATTATTACTTGCCATCAAAAGTGTTTGTAAGCTGACTACAATAGCCCTAGAGCAAGGCAGGGAGATGCAAAGAAGCATTTCATTTCTCAGAGCATTTCTGTGTGTGGACTCTTTTCATTTATTTATTATGGCAGGAAAAAAAAACAATATGTCAGAGGAAAGATGAAGGAAAGAAGCAGCTTCTATGTGTTTGTATTTTCTGTGTGCAGGGAGATCTGTGTTTGTGTGCAGATACTGGCTTAGATCTAAACAGATGTGACTCCAGACACCTTCCAGTCGACAGTGAAATCTCACAAAAACTCCCACATTAACTAGCCATAGTCAACAACTGGGGACTTTCACATTTATTTCAGCATATTTTATAACTGACAAGTAACTCTGATAAACCATAAATTCATGCATAATGAGTAGTTAATGGATAGCAGTTAAATGTTGTTTCAGAAATTTCCTCTGAAACAATCAAGCAGAAGAAACTGCTCTTATCAGGTTGCCATTGCTGTTTCTGGAGGGACACAATTCTATGGAGATTTGTAGTAAACGTTCTCCCCAAATCCATATTACAATGTGAACTATAAGGATTTAATTAGATTATAATAAAGAGTAGGGAGACAACTGGTGGTGATGAGTAAGGGGGTGACATGCAGTAAAGGGCCGAGGTCATTTACATTGTTGAATTGAAGAAATAATTGTCTATAAATATACATTGAGTTTAGTGTTGGCTCAGTTTTTTTTTTTAACAAAACATTTTACACCTTTGTACTGAGATTTTCATTCTTCTCTCATGACAGCTGAGGAACTCCCTGAACTTGCACAATTTGTTTCGCAGTTTTGTTTATAATGAATTAAATGACAAAATGAAATATAAAATTGAAACTTAACATAAAGCACGGAATTTCAGATCAAAATCATGACAATTTACAGAGCTGATCTGCCTTAGATTACAGTTAAATTAAAAAAGTTTTGAATAATTTCAAAGTTAATTTCTTCCTCTGTTATGGAAATGAGTAGATTTAATCCAGACATCCAGACATGACCAACAGCAATTAAAATGAATAGAATGAATAGAAATGCATCTGTTAACTGTCGTGGGCAATGCATTTTAATTAAGAGTTGGTTTTCTCTTGCAGTGTTTTTTTGGCAGCATTGCTTAAGAACATGCACAGCAGCAGAAGTTGGTGGCATAAACAAGAGAAATGCTACTTTCATACCACCGCTTTATGATGACTTGATGAAGCAGATTGGGGGCATTTCAAAACATGTTTTAGTCCCGGCTTTAGCGGGAGGAAACAAGGACTAAAGGTTTACAAAAGAGGATGGTGAAATATTTTACATATATCTATATCAAAAATCGCTTATAATTCCTTTAGTTCTAATTTACTTGCTGAATATATCACACAGCTTCTGTGCAAGGAACTCCAACACCTCTAACAAGATTAAAAATGTGATATAATAACCTACATGAAACGTCAATTAGCTAAATACTTTATGTATAACAGCAGCATGCGCACAAGAAAGTGTTGATCAGATAATAAGCACTTCTTACTTCAAATTCCCAACAACTGTAACACACTCCTTACGCTTAGGATTACAGTTCCACTGTGATTCCTTAAAAACACAATCGCTCAAATCCTCCTTCAGATTTCTCTGGTCTCTGTCAGAGCCTGAGCTCCTGTGCCAGGAGCTGTTGAGTCCGAGGGGACAGATCACAATCAGCACTATAGGTCTGAGGGATTCATTTGAAGCATTGAGGTGTAAAAGGGAGACTTGATTTAAAGTTAAAACTTGCAAGGCTAGGTGGTGACAGCAGAATGTGTCTGTCAATTAATAGCTCGAAGCGTTTCATTAGTTCATGCAGGAGAAGGAAGTCACGCCGCATTCAGTTAAGCAGGCCGATTGATTTGTTGTATCTCACGATCACAGCCCAACAGACTCAACAAAACAGTTTAAATCCAACTTCCTGTTCACTCATCCCTGCTACTGTACACTGTTAAGCATTACATTGCATTTGAACTGGGTTCGCATCCTGCACCCTCTAACACCACAGAATGCTGCTCTGCTAACCAAGGGAGCATGTGTAGATCGAAGCTATCAGGACCAAGCATAAGATTGGAAATAAATGGTTTAATCTATAGTGAGTGCTTTTAACCAAAATCTGACTTCAAATATGTTACAAATATTTGTTATACTTTACTTCAATGTTTTATTTGGCCCAGCAAAGGACTTCTGTCATCAACGTCCTCTATGAGCCCTGGCTAGAAATATTTTTGACAGGAGGACTCGGACACTTAAACTACATCAGAGTAAAAAGGAGAAAAAATATATATAAGTAAACTTTGACAGAATGGTAAATGGACTTGAGCTTTTATCGCACTTTTGTAGTCTTCTGTCTACTAATAGCACTTTTACACTGCATGTCACATCTACACATTCACACACTTAAGCTTATGAAGCTTAAACAGTAGTAAATTAGCTTAAGCATACTGCAAGAAATGTGCTACCCTTAAAACTTCTCCCCTAATACATTATTTACCATCAAAATGAAATAAATTGTAAAACTTTTGGCTTGTTTTGAATCTATTTTGGGCCTGACGTATTTCTTGCTCTGTTTTCATTGTCCAGATATCTGACATACTTATACAGGGTCATCATAATAGCTTAAACTTATGGCCACAGCTGAGATATATGACGTATGTATGTAGCTAAGAAATAAACAAAAATAAAAAAATCTACCATTAGTTGTAAATGCTCTAAATATTGACAACCCATTAAAAATAAAAGCGATGTGTGTTTGGTTTGTAGCACCTGCATCAGACACGCAGGGGACAGACAGTTGAAGTCTCAGAGCAGTGACAATCTGTTCAGTCATCAACGATCCAACCCCCTGACACTGTTCACACATTGCAGGCTATTACTCCCTCCAGTTTGCAAGTGCCAAACCTGCATGAGGAAGGCAGATGTTTTCTGTCAAAGGCTACAACTAATTAGGCAGCCAGATCTGATGTTCCAATGAACCATCATCCTACTCCGCTGCTGTTCTCTCTCTCTCACACACGGTCATCATTTTCTCACTGATGTCTCACAGAGGAGGAAATCTTCATCTCTGGCCCCAGAACAGATTTATTTTGGACCATCACCATGCTGTCACACACTCTAACATCAACACACCTACTTCTTTAACTTTTAAACTCCTTTATTTATTAATGAATCATCTAAATTCAGGATGTATATGAAAAAGAGAGTTGTGTTTTTCTCTTCCCACCTCTTTGACTGCTCAATTCAGCTTCTGTCAAGTTACACAAGTCTTGTGCATTTTTTAAAAAACCCACACATTACACTTCCTCAAATACAAACTTCTATTTGATGTTCATACTCAGAAAGTTTGAGAAAATCTTTTATGCACTTTTGGGTAATTTCACTTTCCACTTGGTGCGGCAGGAAAGCAGACAGTGTTCTCATTTCATGCACTGAAAGATGTCACAGTTGCATTCTTTGTGAACAGCTCCTGCCTATATAAGCAATTTGCAATCATTTTATACGAGCATTACAGTTGAGCAACTGGTTCTTCCCTGTCTTCCTTTTTGTGCCCTGCTGCATATCTTGAAGCCTCTTGCTCACATGGAGTTGCCTCTGCTTTGCAGATGAGACGGCATGCAGGCAAACTCAAGGAAAAAAACATCTTTATCTGTCCTCCTCTCTTGGTTCTGTCTCTGCTTCAGATAAGATTTCTTCATGATTTTAAAAATGACATATTGGTGTCTGGTCTAGGGCAGTATATCACAGGCTGTGCTTACCAAATGTTTAGTGTGATTTAAAGATTATTTTGTGCTGCATGTTTCATGTTTGTTTTTTGCATGTTTCATCATAAGGTGTTGCTTGCACCATAATTAATGCATTTACTCTACTACTCTTCTCTTGTTTTATTAAGTATGCTTCTTAGGGAGCAACTTCTCAAACCTGGCCAGGGGCTACAGATGGAAACAAGCTTTTTGGCTAAGTGGCATATTTATTAATATGCACTGTCCCTGTGAAATAAAAAACAACATGTTTTTCTTATTTTAAAGCCTTACAACCTTGGTAGTATATGTTTCTAGAATAAAAAAATATGGGGGAAATACAATTTAAAGAAAAGGTTAGTCGACTGTAACAGTACAACTTTTAAAGTGGAAGGCTCTTGAAATTGTTGCCCCAATCTGTCTTTAAATTATTTGTTTGGAGACCTCTGGCATAACAGCGGTTAGTAAACTCAAACAACAGTATACACTCTGTCATCAATGGTGCGCTTTGAGTGTGGGCTCGTGCACACGAAAGGGTACGAGCAGGCAGACAGGGAGGCCTGATTGGTTTATCAGATTGGTACCTTGTGGCAGACTCTTTGTTCCTTTTTCAGACCACATGAGTTACTAACATCTGTCAGGACCTAACGAAAATTTCAACTAAAATCTTAAAAAATAAATCTGAAGAACATGACTAACCCTGCCTTTAATGAAGTATGGTAACAAAGATGTTTTTATACTTGTATTTGTCATTACACTCATAATAAAATGACTGAAACTCAAATCCATTGTAAAAATGTTATATCCTAAAAAAAACTCTTAAAAGTTAATTTGGGTTTCCATCCTTATTAAAAGACACCAATGTATCAAATTGACATGGACATAACACTTATTCCCTCAGCACTTTATCATTGACCTTGTTTGATCTCTCTTGCTTCTTTCTCTGATAGGGACAAGATATTCTCTCTAGTAATATATTTTCTTTTGCTTTTGTTCTTTCACAGAGTTCTTTCTGGTCTCTCAGTTCAGCAAATGTGATGCACCTTTGTATCTCCATGGAAAAATGGGGATTCTTCACTTGTGGCCTGTTCACTCAGAATGATTGTCCTTTTAAGAAGCCTCTCTTTTTCTCCCTCCACTACTCCTTGCAAAAATGCCTTGCAATCTGCCTGCAGTTCAAGCTATCTAAAGAAAAGCACTTTGGAGAATTGCACATCCAAAAGTCTGAACGTGTGCTTAAAGAAAATGTCTGAAAGTTTTGGTCTTGGTGACTAAAGTTTGGAAAACAAAGAATCCACGTCTCTGTATCCCTTAAAAGAGTTTATTTCTTTGCCTCCAAATTAGATAGATTCTAACAGCATTGATACTACATATTTCATTAAGTGGGCATATTTTAAATGGATTCCAAATAAAGGCCTTTGTAGAATTCTGGATAACGTTGACTCAATATAAATATACTTTTACTTTGGATAATAGTAGCCGAACCACAATACCAATTTACAAAGTCTCAGTTTATGTGTACTCGACATCATTTTTCATTTTGCGCTGTTTGCAATGTCAATTTTAAAGCACTTCTCATCACATCTTATCTTGTTAGGTTACGGAAGTTGTCACACTGCACTTACGCTTCTCTTTCTTTTAAATGTTAACTCTTTTTTACATTGATCTGTATGATTAATAATTGTTTCATTGAAGTACATTTTATAAAGACAAAAATATGGGACCAAATTTGACCTGCCATTAGCACAAGCTGTCCCCCTTGAAATTAATAGCTCAAAAGAGTAAAACTAACTAAGGAATCTGGGTGCTGAGGCCTTCAGTCTTACATGTAACTATGTTTTTGGAAAAATGGACATGTGGAGTCTCGCCCCTTATTGATTTGATTGGTCAGTAAGTGGCAGTTGGAGTTGATAAGCCGGGCAGTGTACTAAAAGTTGAACTATTTTTAACTGGGAGTGCTGAACATGCAGCGACAAAAACCAGCTGTTGTCGAGGGCTCTCTTTCACTTAAAACTAAAGAGCTGAAAATGCTGAAGTGCATTGGCACTATAGAGAATAACAACACAGCCAGCAGGACTCCAGTTTCTTACTCACTGTAGCCAGTCATGACTCAGAGAGAAAATGTTAGATTTCTGCTGTATTTGTAAGGTGTCGCACATCCTTCCTTTAAAAAGGGACAAATTCATGTTAGTATTATTTTTAGTCTGTTTAGATCTGATTAGAAAACAGGAATACCAGTAGCTACTGTCATTGCATCATCGTACAGTTTTACCTCTGGCATTGTCACTCAAACTCTTTACCCCGCAAGCATTCACGCATCAGACAGACCCAGGGGGTGGGAGTATTCACATAATTAAAAAGAGAAAGAGATGGAGGAGAGATTTACCTCACAGAAAGCTGAAATGAACACTTTATCCCCTTGATGGCTCAGTGCTTGTCTAACTTTATTGCAACCAAAACACACAAACACACACGAGCCTCTATCTCGTACACAGCAACTTGAGACAGCTATGAAGCTTAGCAAGCCACTCTGCCCTCCAGGTACTCTGAGTGTTGTTAGTAAAGCCCAAGACACACTTCACTGCAATGTGTCACTGCCTCTTGAAGGTGGCAGCACAACTACTGAATCTGAATAAAGCCTGGAGTGACCTGGTTGGGCTCAGGATGTGAGGAGGAGACCCACAAACACAGACAGAAAAAGTGAGTGGAGTATCTTTCTAATGACATTAGCAGACATTTCCAGTTTTTCAAGCTTTGCCTTTTATTTTGGCGGAATACAAATGGTTGATGTTTAGCCTAAAGAGGCTTAATGACCTCAAACCTTTTTTTAATCATACTTTGTTCTGAATAAGCAGCAAGAATTTAACCATGGCGAACAGCCTGCTTCCTGTAATGTGCTACCTAGTTGTGTAACTCTTCTGTCAATTAGCCCACAGATATCGAGGTTTAAATTACATTTGAGAATTAATGGAACCTCTTTACCACAACTCTTTGATGGTGTCTTAATATATATTTGAAGAAATGGTGAGATAAACGTTTCGGAATTTATTTTATAAAAATATTTAAAACCAAAATTCTGTATTAAGGATCTATGTTTACAGATGGCCGTTGAGATTAACATGGCTCAATAAAAGGGAAGTTATAAAACCAGATAAAATACGGTATAGTTATTTGCAACCTTATATTTATAGAAGAAGAAGGTATACTTTATTAATCTTACAGTTATTGAGACATGCCACACACACATACAGCAGACTGAAACACACACATGCACAAACAGGATCCTATGGACATGCAGTAATGGAGAGATGTCAGAGAGACAGGGTGGCCCACAGCGAGCTGGATCCTTAAAAACGAAAATGTCAATCAGCAACTTTCAGCGCAACTTTGTTTGTATGACTTTACCATTGTTACTGACATTGTAGCTGTAAATTATTCATGGTTGTCCCTATTCTTCTTTTTGCATCTCTTTCTATTCATTTTTCTAAATAGTTTCTGCTGATGGCTGTTAATCATTTGTATGTTTCTGATCCAGGTTTTTGCCTCTTAAAAGAACTTTTTCCTTGTCGCTGTAACTTTGCTAAATGTCGGATTATTGTTGGGTCTTTGAATATAATATAACAATGACTAAAGTATTTGAGCCCTTTTTTTGTAAAGTATATAGCGTATCCAATGTTATGAATTGGAGTGATGCAAATAAAGATTGACTGATTATAACAGAGTTAGACATGATGTTTTTTTCCCTGGTTTCAGTCTAGCAGTCTGACGTGAAATTAATTATTTCTAGGAAACGTTGCTGAGAAAGTCTTACTGTAATGTTGCATTATAAAGTTGAGCAACTTCACACATTCAGTTCCAGTATGAACTCGTTTGTCTTTATTCATCTCTATGTTGTGTATCTTATACTGAGAGCTGGAATTTCCTTCTACAATAAAAACATATAAAGCAAATATTCTGACGCATTTCTGAATTGTTGGGTCATTCTTGCCGTTTTCAAGTACATTGATATGAAACAAAGGAACAATCAGGAGAAACAAAGGAGAAATAAACAGACCTAGAATCCCTTGAATAATAACACAATGTGTTGATTATCATCCCACCTAATGAGATTAAACCTCTCCCTGCAGCCAGATTTATATGGAGCAATAGATCACTGTGGTGGGGACATGATTAGAAAAAAATGAATGAAGACGCTTCAGTCTGTAGGCTTAGAGCTCTGCATCAATAGTTTGAAAAGTGCTAAAACTAAATTTTGTTTATTTCCAATAATGAATTGACCTATCCTACTGAATCTTTTTTAATCTTAGTTGAATTATTCCACACTGCTGGACTTATCAAGCAATATGTTATTCCCTGTTAAAGATCAGGCAATAAGGCACGATGATCAATGATTGCATAGTTCCCCTTATTTCAGTATGATCTGAAATAAATGAGATTTTTATCATAGAGATTAGGCTCTTGGGACTTTAAGCTATCCAGATGCAAATCTACGTTGATTGCATTTATAATGGATTTTGTATTTAATAAAGACTGCAGAAAGAATGTGCACGCGCGAGAGAGAGACTGCTGCAGGGTAATTGCTTTGACAAATCTCTCTGTACAGCAGGATGTCCCTGTAGACGTGTAAAGATCTGAATCTATAAAAATACGGATTCAGTCATTAGGGTTTCCTGCAGTTATGAAAGATGAGTAAGAGCAGGAGAAGCAGTGGGAGGATTTAGCAGGAAAGTGCCTTATTGGAACATTTCCCGCCCTGGGTGTTGCCTTTAAGGCTGCATGTCTTGGTATAAAGCAGCCTGAAACTAAATACCTGAAGAGCATTCTCAGGGCTCAGAAAGATAGACCTGTAGAGGCCAAGCTAAAACAGAGAAGCTGACTAGGTCTAACTCTTAAGAGACAGATGCACTTACACCTTTACAACATAAGACTTAAAGTCAGTAACTGAAGCCTCATCTGATACACCCAAGACATGTAATCAAGCCACTGTTAATGTGCTCTCTGAAATCGAGTCTACAACTGCATACTTGGCACTCTGTGAATCTAAAGTTCTCTTTTCTGGATTCATCATACGTCCAGACTGTTGGCTTTCTTTTACCCCTGCAACCCAAAAATAGTTTTAATGATTTTAAACTGTGAACAGCACTTAGCAATAGAGTCACTGAAGCTGTGAAATCTCGCCCCAAATCCATAACTTGCTCTTTACACTTGGGATCAGTTCATTTATTTACAGCAAACCTAAATCGTTTGAAACTACAAAACTCCAAACTGTGTAAATAGACACTCCATGCCATCTCATTAATAAATGAAACTCATTGAAGCATGCGGACAGACACACGTTTGTAACTGTAACTTGTTAATTGGTCAAACAAGAACTGAAACCGACCTGTTTATTGACCTTTAACAAACAGCTCACTTTTATTGCTCAATGCAAGAGAAGCAAACCAAGACTGCCCTGACACACAACACAACACAACACACACACACACACACACTACACATCCCTGTCCACGCACATGCACAAAAACACACTGTACACTGTGACATTTACTCAAGAGATGACATTTGTGTGTGTGCCTTTAACATCTGTCATTGTCAAGTTGAGTCCCATCCATCAGCACCTTATCATTATGGTGAGCGAGGCTTTCAGCACAGATAGGTCTGCCCTGACCCGGTCTCTCTGGTAACAGCATACAATTAACGTAAAAAAAGACAATAGGATGAGCTGTAACACCACGGCTGTTTTATACACAAACACATGGTATATTTCTCCTTACCATTTATACATGAAACGGTACACAGTTTTCTACACGCCTTGAAATATTTTAGACATTTTAGTCATTTTCCATTCAGCTGTGACCATCACAACAAACCCTCATTAGAACACCAAAGATGGAAATGTGCTTTTCAATAATGGGCTGGAACAATCTTTCAAAGACCAGGTTTTGGTTTGTGAGGGTCCAACATTTTGCCTGTGAAGGTTTGAGACTGATCCATCAAACTTCTGAAAGTACGACACGCCACTCTCTGAACAATAACAGGATCAAAATGAATCAGATGGACATGCCAAACTTGTTATTTTATCTTAAAAAAGTCATTTTTGTTCAGATTTGATATGACTCCAAGCAAGAGCAAACATTTGGATGCAAGTGGATTTCAAGGGTTATAAAAAACCCCCTCACATATACAGTACAGTGAATGCACCAGCCACTGCTGCGGCATTAAATGTGTTGATAAGAAGAAAAACAGCCAAGACGTCTAAAAGGCTCCCTGTGGTTTTTAGCACATGTGCCCCTTTTTTATTGACCTGAAATGGCTTCATATTTAAGGATGAAACCTGTGCAGTTTTCAGTGGGGAAAAAGAAAAACAGATGCAACCTGAGAAAGTTTAAAACATGTACAAACTGAGCAAACACAGCTGGTCATACTGAATGCGTGAACTATGACACACACGGAATAATAGAAGATCTTCTATGAGGTTATATTCGAACAGGCATAAAAGTGATTTTCTAAACAGCTAAAGTCTGACAGGAACTCATGAGTGTTTCTGCCTGTTGACTGTGACAGCTTCAATGGATAATAAATGTTTTATCTAGACACCTGCCCCTAGTTACTGTTGGAGGTAACTTAATCAGTTCATCCTAATTTAATCAAATTTTAGATTAGACTGCGGTCCCAACAAGAGCCTGATTATATAACCGAGAAAGAACTCAACCTTCTGCCACATATCTGTGATGTGAAATTCAACATTATCCGACTCCCTTGTTAGCTTTATAAATTAACTGCATGTAATCTGCTGTCGATGAGTAACAACATGTCACTGACAGGTCACTCATAGCCCAAATCAATGTAACAACTGATCAGTAAAATGATCATTTTAATATCCTTGATCCACCTTTAGAGGCAAGCCAAGTCCTCTGTGTGGCCTGTAAATCGATAGAAGAGAGCCCAGATTCACACAGGGGACTCTTCATGAAGTTAAGGATTGAATATTGTGCATTTTCCAGTTTAAAGTTTCTCATAACTGTTTGAGCTGCTGAGAACTCAACAGGTTCTTCCAGATACAGCAAACATCTTTACATCTTACCAAATGTAAAGTTACGTAGACTGTTAAAACAAGAAATCTTCCACTTTGCATTGAAACAAGTACTTTGGTAATTCCCCAGGTTTGTGCATGACATGGTTCGTACATTAGGTTTGTGTGCACGCGTGTGCATGTCAATGGTAGTGACTGTGAGACATTGACAACAAACAGGACAAGACAAAGATAAAATAATACTGGGCTCAAAATACAGGTATTCAACTAGTTTGACTGGCTGTTACGAGCAGTCACACATCAGCAGAGTGTGTGTCGGAGCATGTCTGATTAGAGTGAGTAGAGGGCTGGTCGGGCAAGGTGAGGAGAAGGCTACAGTGCTGTCAGGTAAATTTAGAGGGAGAGAGACCAAAAAAAGAAATGAGCTTCCTGGCCAACCACTGTCAGGGTGCTGTCAGAGGATTTTGGTTTCTACTTAAAATAACTAAAAGCTGCCAAGGATATTTTGGTTTCTGTTCTTGTTTTTTTATAATAACAATAATTCATTAATCGCACATGGGAAATGTTGTTTTTTAAACATGAACACACTGAACAGGCCGAAATACACACAAGCACAAACAGGTTCCTAGTGACATGCATTATTGGAGAGGTCTCCAATAATGCATGTCGTGGAAGATCGGTGGTGGAAGATTCTTCATAAATGGTCGTGGTTTGTGAATTACAGAAACACTAATACAACAAAGATGTATGAAAGAGTAAAATATGCTGGAGACTGAGGCAAGTCTAAAGAGTCCAAAGCACATCAGCTAACCCACATTTTGTGTCGGCTGTGGTTCAGAACTTCACAACTGTATCAATGTTACTGTAGGCTGACAAGACGAACTACTGTGCTCTACATGACAAAACCAGATGGTACTATGAGGAGCTCCAAAGTTTTTTTCTTGGGAGAACTCAAAGGTCAAACTGTAAGTCCTGCGAGAATACAGTGAACACAGTGTGTCACGGATGGAAACAGGGAACTGCAACCAATGGCAGTACAAACAAAAACTATTTAATTTAATACAGAAAAAGGATTAAAGAAGAACTTGATAGTCAAAAACAAATTCCAAATGTGAAACATGAAGTCACTACTGTGATGCCCCAGTATAGGGTCAGCACGGGATGTTTTCTTGTGTAGCGATTGTCTTGAAGGTGGGTGGAACACTAATTGGAGTAACTTAGCACACCTGAGCCCGGTGTGCTGAAGTTACTTAACCTCCCGTCATTCCACACTCTCCCTATCTGCCGTTTTGTTTGAGACTTTGGTCTTCATTTGAAAACAAGGATTTACACAAATTTAGTATAATCTGTTTTATTTTTGCTTTATACATTATTTACACCATAATCTTGTACGTCTCCCATCCTTTATTGTGGCCTCCTGAGCCAGGTCATGACACACACACACTGACAAGAGACAATGAACTGACACAGAGGGAAAGAAACAAAGACTTAAAAAGACACAGGGTTGATAAACACAGGTGAGACTAGTTACACAGGTGCATACAATCAGAGCAATCAGACAGAGGCAGTGAGATGAACACGAGCCCAGAAACACTATGGACAAGTACAAAGTCAATCATGAACAAACGCAGAGTGCCGAAATAAAACTGGAAACACACAAGGTAAACACCAAGATCAGAAATTACAAACTAAGACAACAACAAAAAAAAAATCAATCTAGGAAACATTAACACTGGGAAACAAGCGACACTAGGGAAATTGAGAGCTAAATCAATATAAGAGACCTAAACTCTGATATACAACATGAACAAGACAAAACCATGACAAATGAAGCAAATCCTTAGTGAACCGATTCATACCATAAATAATAATAAAAAAAATCACATCGACCAGTTCAGTTCTTTTTTTGCCGATAAATGCCTCAGCAGATTGATTCCCTCAGGTCGGTTTCTAACATGGATCAGTTCAGATTTTACAGTACCTAAAGTAATGCACAACCATAACAACTGGTGCACACTATGCAGCAGTGTCGATTAAAAATTAAAAATAAGAAAAACCAGGGATCAAAACAATCATAAACTTCCCGGAGATCAATAAGCATACCTCAGTTACTTTTCTTTGTTTGTGGGCTGCTGGCTGTAATCTGTATCAGTGTTGGTTTAGAGATTACAGAGTTTAGACTGGCTGATGGAAAGCAGCCATGTTCAGTTCATGGGCTGATTAGAAATGTTTTGGGTGAGAGTTAGTTTTTGGGGGGGCTGATGTTTGTCTGAGTCATATCACAGCACTGCCAAAACCAAAGCACTGTACCCAAACACTGCAGTGGAGGACTTGTTAAGTGGCCCACAGTACGAGACAAAGTAAAGAGCTGCTGCTGTTTGTACTTTAATTTTACCTCGATTTGCCTGCCATTCTAAATTGAATTTCTCACAGTCCATCTGATTGTTAATGCTCGTAAAACAGTGTGTGATCCCAACAGCCACGTTACTAAATTGTTTTTAATCTTTTTTTTTTTTTTTGCCAGAGGGGTATTATCTATGAAATTTAGTCAACACTCAATTTTAAATCTGGGTGTCATCTCCCGGCCATCATCTAACATCCCATTCTCCATTCAACTTGTTTCTACAGGCTGCAGCACAAATGGTCGATATAAATCATGATGTGGTTCTAAAGTCTTCAGGTATTAGTCAAATCCTCCAGTATCTTAAGCAAAACAAAGATACAGCACATCAAAGAAAGTATTATTTACATGAATGAATTACATGGAAAAGCTTATTTGATTAAATTTCTCCATTAATTGCGCTACATTACAAATTGGAACAAACTTGTAGAATATCGTGTTTTGACCTTTTGATTGATGGTAGTATAACCTCCCTGCTGTGAGCTTTAGTTGCCTTCAGAGGCAGTAAACCATACGAGTCGACGCGAGAGAAACACAAAGCTCTCAGCTGAGTTCTCTCTTCTCCTGTTTCTGCCCTTAAACCAAATAGAGGCATAAATCCTCTGCCTCTTGTTGTTTTGTCCATGCAACTGTGAACACATCAGCGACCCAGACAAGAGGAAAGAGGTTGTGTGGGGTCAAATTCCAACATGATTTAGGTCTAAGCATCATAAGATATTAGCTTTTAGATGTTGTATACATTTAACAAATTTATGATCTAAATCTTCACATTTTAGTCTCTTATTTAGTAACTATAAATCTTTACTCAAATTCCAATATGTAAAATGAAAAACACTATAATGCTGTTCTCCCTCTTTTTTAGTAATCCCAACAGAAGAAATCCTAAGCCAGTTTTGCGACCATGCCAGCAGCATTTGTGAGCCAGCAAAAGGTCACAGTGGTTGCCAAAAGCAGCTGAGATCTGTCGTTTCTTCTGCACATTTTGCTGAGCCAAATTTTCAGCCAAGAAAAGACAAATCGGATGAGAGAGACAAAGAAATGACTTGTGGGTCTGCAAGGTATTAACGATAATTTGGATGAAGAAATAACATTTGTTATTTTTCCAAATGCACTACTTAAGCAAAATGGAGGAAGAACAAAGGGAGATGGTGAAACTGATGGGGGAAGAGGAAAAAAATTGGGAAGTGTTACAGGCATTAGCATGGGTCACTTCATTGAACATTGTGAGATAAAGATTAGAAAAAGAGGTTTACTTGAACATGATGCTATGGCTTCTGTGTGCTTGCAAAGTGCAGGACTTGTCTGCATAATGCATAATAGCTCAAGTAAGTGGCTGTCATACACATGGCAAGAACTGAACCCTGCTCTCTTCCCAGTGCAACTAAATTTCATATTCAACATATGACGTTGCTCCTGCTTTCCTATTCTGAGCGTGTATGTGGCTTTTCAACCCTTGCTCTGGACATCACTAACTTCAAAATGTCATCAGATGTTTAAATGAAGCCTGAAATCTGTTCATACAAAGCTTCCAGTTGAAGACTAATGCAATGATTAAATTATTTGAAGTTCTGTTTGCTTTAGTCATTCTACACATTCAATGTGTCCGTCAACATATGCTTTTATCTGTTCATTGTAAGAGATTGGTACCAACAACAACAAAAAAACAAGAAGCTGCACTGAAGCGTCAAAAATCCAACCCATGGCACATGTGTACGCAGCGACAGGCAGTGAGTGAAAGCTCTGTGTCCTCGTACTGGTGTCTCTATTATGTTTTTTTTTAATTCATTTCCTTTTCTCTGACATGTTGTCTCTTGCTACATTTGTTTTCTAATTGTGTGTCATAATTAGAGTCAGCCTCTTGTTGGCTAAAAAACACAAATCTACACATAGGGACAAACAAAGAGACCTGAACCTTCAACTGAAAAATAATTTCTTCTCTGTAAGAAGTTTGTAAGAACTGACACAGAAGGGTAGGAAAACTAAAAGACCAGATAGACACAGGGGTAATGAGGCACAGGTGAGACTAATGACAAAGGTGAAGACAATCAGGGCAATCTAAACTTGAGGGAGACACACAGGCAGAAAGAAGCACTTCACCTGATACGCTACGAAAAAACTATGAAATAAAACAAGAATCACTGAAAAGTAAACTTTTTCAAGAAACACAAAAGAGAAAATAAAAAAAGAAATCACTAAGAAACAACAATAAGAATGAAACAAATGAAACATGAATTAATCATGTCAATTCTTTGAGAATAAATTTCACTTTGTCAAATTAGAGTGTAGAAACACTGTTGAAGAGAAGGTCTTGAGAGTAAATTTATATTAAAATGTCTGGAAAAAAAGCCAGATCACAAAAGTAAAGATTGAACCTGAACATTAAAACGGGCAGCAGCCTCCCTTCAATGTGTGATTTATAGCAGGAGAAGTGAAGTGACTTGATTCACAGCATTATTTGCTTGAATATGATTGCTGGACTGTTTGAACAGTATGTGTTTATTTACCACAAACAGCAGATGATTGACTGTACAGACTGTAGCTGCAAGCGAGGAAGCACCATATGCACTGACTGTGTGTGTGTGTGTGTGTGTGTGTGTGTGTGTGTGTGTGTGTGTGTGTGTGTGTGTGTGTGTGTGTGTGTGTGTGTGTGTGTGTGTGTGTGTGTGTGTGTGTGTGTGTGTGTGTGTGTGTGTGTGTGTGTGTGTGTGTGTGTGTGTGTGTGTGTGTGTGTGTGTGTGTGTGTGTGTGTGTGGGGGAGAGAGTTTGGCAGCTCACACACAAACCAGAAGACCTTTATAGAATATTCATTCAGTTTCCTTTCCAGAACGTTTATAAGGCAGCGCTATAAAAGCTACGAGTAATTCTTCATGGGTCTTCGAGCAATCCACTCCGACTTGTCTTAACTGGAGACATCAGAGAAGATCCCTCGGAGGCAGACAAATCTTCAAACTCCACTCCGTGTTAAATGTGTTGCGTTTATCTGATCTTGTGTATGATGCATATATAAAGGGCATTGATTTTGCTTCAGGAGGTAATTTAAGTATTTTTTTGTCAGCCCACATTTTCCAGCTTATTTAGGCCTATTACAACAGTTTGAAAACAAATAATCAATTTAATCTCTTGAATAAGAATGCAGAATGCTTTTGCAAGGTTTAAACACATGGAGCTCAGCGTAGGTTCAAGCAAGAAGATTCAAACACTAATTACATTTTCTTCATTCAACTAAGCTATTCCCTCTCTCCACTGTTTCTGGGAGTCTTTTAGCAGATTTTGCCACAACCTCTCTCCACCAATCGTCCTGCTCTAAAATTCATAAATCTGTTCTCTCCCTTCTGAAGTCAGTTTGTCATTTCAGTGTTATCCCTATGACCCTCCTCCGCCCCGTCACCTCCATTCCAGCTCAGCAGAGTTCCTCGGAAGCCTCGGAAACCCCTCCTCTCAACTTTCGCTCTTTCTGCTGTGCATTAAAAACGTTCTCGTTTTTAAGAGACCTTTGTCTCTTAAAAAAAAAAAAAAAAACACAAGTCAGCATGACTTTACAGGAGCGTGTTTGTTAAGAAGTCAAGCCTCACCACATTAATACCTACATGAACATGTATTAAACCAACAATTTAACACCAAATGAATAAAGAGTACAAAGTGTTCAAACCACATTCAAGAAGACAGGTGTGCATAGGAGCTGCCTTTTTTTTTTTACCATGGAACATTTATCATGTGTGTAGCCACTCAATCGTACTCCAGTGATTTTCTTTGTGCATACGGTTAGATGGTTTTTGTGAGTGTCTGCTTCCACTTGAGTGTTGGCAATGACATTTTATGATCCGTTTAAATTTTCATTGGAAAAATGTACGCAAGTTTCCGATGGGTCTTCTTGTTTACGGGCTATGGGAAGAGCAAGGCAAAAAACACAGCCCACACTGGGAGCGTGAGTCGAAAAGGGATCCCACATTTTTAATAATGTATAAAGTTAAATGGCACTATAACGCACTTGAGACAAAGCTTCCACCACTTAGCATATGGTTATAGTTTCAGTCAACATGCTTCTCTCTCTCTCTCTCTCTCTCTCTATTGACCTGCATTTACTTTTGGTTTCGCACTAACCAAAAAGCTTTTTAATGTGTCGGGGGAGGGGGGGGGACGCAAATGTGGACCCATGGGGTGTATATCGCCCTACTAAATTGTAGGCCATAGATTGGACAGGCTTACTTAACTAAATCATGCAGCGAAAATAATGAACTAAACCACCGCCACTGCCAAGCAGCTGACAAAAAAATACATAAAAATTGTCCAGGAGACCCAGAAAACACGAAACAAAAAGAGAAAGGCTGCCAGAAAGACATGTGATAACACAAAAGGCTGGAGTCAAAATGAAACTGTCCAGCACACCAAGTTATACACTGGGCGACAGACAATAGAAAATAATACACAAAAATAACTTTGGCTGGTTTGTGTTTACATATACCACCCTCTCCCCCAACAACTTCAGAAAACACGCAGCCAACCTCTCACTACCTCTAAAGGTGAGATAATGAGTCAACACAGAGCACTGGAGACTCAGGGTATGTAAAAGCTTCCCACACCTGGGCTGAATCAAAACCAATCAGTGTGACACACACCTGATGGAGGCGCAATTCTTCATTTCTTGCACGCTACAGGCCTGTATCAAAAGATATGAAATAAGTATTGACTCCTAGACTGTGGAGGGCAGCATTATACTTCACAGTGTACAGCCTGCCGGAACTCTAAAAGAAGAAGAAGAAGAACACACCTGATTGCAGTTAGTTGATTCTCTATCACGGAGCCGAAAGAGTGAGTGCCCTCACACCTTTGTGTCATGTTCTCCAAACACACAGTGGTACCTACAGTTTATATTTAAATGCTTTAGACCAGGACACAAGTTGCAATATTTGCCAATTTGGGTGTGAAAATGGGCTGCATATGAAACATGATTGGCACCAGACCAAATAAGTGTTCTCATTTTCCCCTTCAGGTAAGAACATTCAATTGTGAACCACTAGGTTTACTTCCTTGGACAGAGCTGTATGAACACATACTTGGATGTTGATGCTTGACATCAGCTTAGCATTGGGTGTCTTGCTCAGGGGCAAAGCTATGATATGGGAGAGCATGCATGGAATGACATAACACTTCCCGTGACTGGATTCACACATCAGGAATGGGAGAGTGTGTGCTCTACTTTCTTAGTGTGTTCCATTTGTGACACTGCCTCCTATTGTCTGAGATTGGGTGCCAAGTTTGACAGCATATGAAAATGTGTGCTTGTGGCGTGATATGGCGCTTCCGACACCAAGGTGCTGAAATGTGTGTTGGCTCTGCGGCGCCTGCATAATTGCTAATGGCTACTCTGTGATACACATGTCTCACACACACATAATTATACATGCACACGCACACACACGCACACACACACACACACACACACACACACACACACACACACACACACACACACACACACACACACACACACACACACACACACACACACACACACACACACACACACACACACACACACAGAACAATACACATAAACCTGCACACATGCTTAGCAGTGCCTCGACGCAGCTCATTAGCTGCTGAGGCGTGACAGTGAAAACTGGGTTACTGCTCTGCAAGTGCACACACATTTAACGCACAAGCATAAACAAACTCACACACAACTCAAACAGTACACACCAGTCATGACCAGCTGTGAAACATGTGAAAGGAGGGCCTTGAAAACGATGAAGAGCTCGGGGCAGATTCCATCTTTTTTAATGGCTAATTAGAAAAATGAGAGTATAGGTGAGACAAAAGGAGAGAGAGATAGAGATGAAAGAAAGACAGACAAACTATGACTTTCATGACATTAAGTGATTTAAATTTAGCCACAGCTCATATTTCCACATGATCAGTTTGACAGAGAGAGGTGGAAGGAGAGGATAAGTGCTTTTATTTGTCTCATAATTTCCATATGAGCTCAATATTACACAGGCAGTGTAGCCAGAGTAGTAAAAGGCTTGTGATGGGAATGTTGTTACCTGAGGTCAAAGTGATATATGATGCAGGGCCGTCACAGACATATGAGCCGTTAAATCCGGTGATCAGCGTGGAGCGGCGAGCTATTTGTCCAGATTTACTAACGGCCACAGCGGGGAGATGAAGCTGCTCTCATGGTATAAGGAAGGATGCAGTGAGTTGACGAAAATAGGGTTCAGATCTATCATGGTTTAAACATTCACACAATAAAAATGTACTCGAGTTGACTTGTTCTGCCCTTTCTAATTGGTGTGACAGAGCCCAATGAGACTCATTAACAGCTACAGTACTCAAGTACAGTGTAAAATCAACATTTTCCAAACACTAGATGATCTGAAAAGAGCTTTTTCTGCATCTTACGAGGATCTGAGTCCATGACGGGGATATTAACATCAGTTACTCTTTCTAATTTAAAAGTCAACGTATAAAAACCACTTACTTTCATTTGCTCCAATTTAGGATTTTCTGCACTGCCTCACTCAATTTCACACTAAATCCCCTTCCAGTAAATCGTTAAGTTGTGCATCACAAGCAGCGTGGAGAGGAAAAATTAAATAAAACGCTGACGACACTAAATACAGCGGGCTCTCAGTGTGTAACTCAAGCTGTATACAGATTTTTTTTAATGAGATATTCATAGAAAACCGACATTAAGATTGGTAGCTATTATATATTGACTAAAGAGAGAGGCTTTCCACTTAAGATAAGGCTATAATGGTATTATCATTATTATTCAAAACAGAAAAACCAGAGCAAGATCGACTGAACAGGCTCTTTCCAGCTTCCTCCTCGACATGCATTTTAAACCTTTCTCATCCACTGCAATACAGCATAGAGAAATTGTAATCTATATCACTGTATAGGTATGTTAAAGTATAAGATACATTTTAGGCTGCGTAAGCACCTAAAGCTCTCAGAAAATTCCTCAACACACCAATTTAAATGTCCTCGATATTGTAGAATATCCAATAAATGCAGCATGCTCGTGCATTCACAGAACATTATTAAGCCACTTAGCTTCTCCGTCTATAAAGTATATCCAAATATTTTTATAACTGTAGTTTGAGGATTGATAGTGGATCAATTTACTGCCCTTGCGACTGCATGCCGCTGCACGCCACTGAAGATGCAGTTAACGCAACATTATGTTGTCACTGTAGCCAGGATGAGGAATGTATTCAGATAAAGCCAATATATTGGAGACAATATTACCCTAGGAACAAAACAGTATCATATCCAAGCCTAAAACAGGACAGGAAGAACCACAACTACTTAAAGCATGAATATACTGTAAGTCCAGAAGGTGTCATAGAAGGAGTCTTTGACTGTCTCAGTCTAATCAATCAGATCAGCACAAACCGAAACAGCTTCAGGGTGTGGAGATGTATTTGGATTCACCCTGATGCACTGCTGTGATAATTCATGCACCACAATGTCAATAACCTGAGGTGACAATAAACTTCTATATTTACCAAAGGATTGGTGTTTTCCCCCCCAAAAAGGACTTTTTCCAAAACTCTGGATGTTACAGGGAAGTTTACTTTGGATCTTTTTGTTTAAAAGATGAAAAACGTATTAATTACAATCAGTGTGTCATCATCCAAGTGGACATTTGTGCCAAGACATGGACAACCTACAACATTATGCATGTTATATTTCCGTTTAATTGTCCACAGCAGATAATCCTATTATTACTGATAATTGCTTTTAGTAACACAATACACCTCAGTTAATCTGAGGGATGTCTTTTAATCATTAGGGACATATTGATTTTAAACATGCTCTAATATGCTCTCTCAGCTACTTTACTGCAGGGGTATCTATCCATCTCTGTACATTTTTTCCCCCAGCAGGTTGTGGAACTCAAACTGCTGATCCTGCAGCTGATCCAGAATGTGTCCTTCTGTCCTTTACTGTAGCCTAGAAGACATGAACCGCTCGGGCTAAGGAACTGAGCGGTCAGCAGCTCAAGACTGTTGTTAGAAGAGACAGCTCCCTACGACAGGATGTCCCTATGCCTCAGTCTCTCCTCCCTCGGGCCATTGCTATAAATATCAATGTGTTACTATTTGAACAGTCTGGTTAGATAAATGTTTGTAGAAATCCATTTCAGGCTTTGTGGTGTGACAGTGTGTCACGAGCTCTTGGTGTTGCGGGCTTGAAGCCTGCACACAACCACTCTGACGTGTAATCCTGAGCTTTTTATAAAGCAGATCTGCCACTTAGAAGTAAAATCTTTGAATAGAGGAATCCAGTCTGATGCACTGGTTAAGTGACCTATTGTGACAGGCTCACTATGCCACTGTTATGTAAGGTTAAATGTAATGCGAGAGAACAGAGGCCAAGATGAATGGACTGTAAAATCTGCTCTGCAGTTCACAATGAGAGGGCTGATAACTTGGATTTAGAGGATGAGGGGATGTAGTGTTGATAGATTTTGCTTCTGGTCTCGTACATTTTTTTGTAATCTTGATCTTATAAAAGAAAAGGTAACGAGACACACATACTTCGTATGGGGAGATAATGGACTAACTCTCTAAAGAGCAGACACAAGGCCTGTCCATCAGCTATGAAGACGAGAAGACTCATGTCTTTTTCTAACACATGGCATTAAAGCTACAAAAAGAAAAAATACCTTTTTATAATTCAAGTTAAAATAAATTGTGAACATTGCTTTTCACTAGCAATACTATTAAAGTGTTCCTTTAGATAAACTTGTCTGTGAGTGCCTTTATATCTTCTTTTTTTTTTTTAAAAAGCCGCTCTGAATCAAACAACCAATCAGGTTGGTAGGTTAGTTTACACATAGCCGATCACAATTATTCTGTACAAACTATCATCATCCAGCTTCTACATGACTTGTGTTAGCAGCTCTCTCTCTCTCTGTGGCTTCCCCCATGGGTCAGTGTTGGGTCCTTTATCTTGTGTAAAGTGACAAAATGTAGAGTATGCAGATGATACAAACGTGTTTTTTTTTTTGTTTTTGTTTTTTTGCTGAAGTAAAAAGGAGACAATATGGACTTGTTGAATTTACTTTTTACGTTAATTTTATAATCTTCTGACTACTCAAGGTGGTTTTTATATCGCAGGTCACACTTACACATTCACACACTGATGGCAGATATATGTAAAGTGTCAATAACTAATCCACTGATTCATATGCTACTGACAAAGAATCGGGACCAATTTAGGATTCAGTGTCATGCCCATGGACACTTCCACATGTGGCTGCAGGAGCTGGGGATTGATCCTATACTAACCAACTCTACCACTGAGCTATAGCCACCTAATAATTTCCAAAGTATTAAAAAAATAACCTGAACCATTCCGTAGTTAAAGTGCTGTCATAAATTATAAATGAAAATGGGGCCCATGAACATCAACTGTTTCCATAAATTGATTCATGTTAACACTCTCTGGGGAGGTGGATACAATAATAATAATAATAATAATTGAGTTAAGTGCATTGTGGACATACACAAACACAGGTTATTGGTTAATTTCTGTAGCCTGTTTGACAAGGTTAATTCTCTGTATCCATACACTTAATCTATTATGAAGAGTAGCTTACAATCTGTCTGCCAGTGAAAATGTCAGAGAAAAAAAAAATCTCTCTCCTAAAAAGTGTAGAGCAGCTCAAAAGAGTTCAACAATGGGTGTTTAGACCAACTTATCCTCTCAACACAGAATGAAATAAGATCTTTAAAGCAAATTCTGAAATAATTTTGAAGTCAGTGAGCTGGTATTGATTTTTTTTTCTGCAGTAAACTGCTTTTGCAGCAGCAAACAAAAGCTGAATACAAAGCAGATTCAAAAAGCTGCAATACTGAAAATCCTCACATCAGAGCGTCTGCACAACCTTGGGTCATTATTTGTGTTTTCTGTGTTCTATTGGCTCTTCCAGCAGAAAACATCTTACTGAACTATGCAACAGAAATGTTATTTGTCACTCTTGATATGTGTATTTATCCTTCTTGTAAGAAGACTCTCTGTGGAGAGGTGGGAGAGAAAACTGATGAAAAAGAAACTCTACAGGGAGAGGAAGTGTGTAACAGGGTAATTTAATATTACACATGAAAAACAGCTCCATCAAAAGGAAAACATGGCTACTTTTGTTTGCTTCCTTGTCATCCTTTCATCCCCAGCTTACCATTTATCTAATTAGCCAAAGTCAAGTGTGGGCGGGGCTGTCAGTCAGCACGCACACAAACACATTCTAGGAAAAACACACGTGAAAACACACTATACAAAACAGAGGCAGACATATATCAACACGATTAAAACTTTGACTTTCCAGCCCCTCCTACTCCATTTATCTCCCTCTGTCTTATTAGACTGCTTCTTACTTTCATTGTCCCCTCTCTCTCTACATCTGCGGATTTATGAACGTTCTAAAAATTGTTCCTCAGAGTCCTTCACACCAGATACACATGAAATACTGCTTGAGACCTGTGCTTGTTAGCACTCTCCGTTCTCTGGAGAGAGGAGAGCCTTATAGAGGGGAAAAAAGAACCCGACAAAAATTAACACTTGCGTCTCTGGGGGTAACATCTCACAATCCTGCAATGTCTCTGCAGCAGTAGGGGGTTAACTCATTTCTCAGAGTTCACATTGTTGCCTTAAAATCAAGATTTATGCCTGCTGTTGATGCAGGATGTTAAGCCAACAAACTGCAACATCTGACATGGCAAAGCAGTTGTCTTGATAAACACTCAGGCTTCTCAACTCTGGCGTAAAAAACACATATTTGTTCAAGGCGTCATAAAGAGGCCTGTATCTTGTCTTCTGTCCTACAGTCTATTTCCATTTATGGAAAAAAAAATTGACAATACAAAAAAACAAGTCAAATATGTCATAATGTACTCTTTTATTTTTTATCTCCATACACTTCTGGCTCGGAAGAGGTCTGATGAAAATGTCATTACTCGTCTTTGTTCGGGTAAAACTGCATTCTTAAAGCAGCTCTATTGAAAAAGTCCTGAACAAATACTGAATAAGTATTTAAGGTGTTGCTTTGGAAGATCCATTGGCATAGTTTTAGCTATGGTTGACAGCTGATTTCAGAGAAAAAGCAAAGTCAGCAGCGACTTTATTACAATAGAAGCATTAAATAGCCAGATATTTCTCTTCTGCATTGGAGATTATATACGTAGCCAAAAGGAAATTGAATTTTGACTGATATCAATCAATTGGACACAAGCAGGACTCTTTATACTCAATATCCCATTAAGATACTGTTAGCTTTCATCCATGTATTTACAGCTTCTTACATAGCTTCTACGTGGCTTCAGAAAACAGAGTTCAAATCAGGTTAGCATCTTCCCGATCTTTTAATCCATCAACTATCATCGATGGCGATACGGCCTCTGGAAGCAACAACCACTTTTGGAGGATTCCGGTGTAGCCCACAGTTCACATTACAGCACTTCAAGCCACGACTTTCCTCTCCTTTACCATTGTTCACAATCTGACTAGCAATTTGATAAGAATGGAGTTGGTAGCAGGAAACAAATTGGATTATTAGCTGCACTTGTATCCAATTATTGATTTAAAACATCCTTAGATGACTGCAAATAGTTTCCAAGATTGTATAATGGCAGCAGATGTTTTTATGAGAGATTTATTTCACATCCCTAGTTTAACAAAAAACATCTAAATGTTCTTGAGATTTAGTAAGTACTCTGAGAGATGTCTTCATTTCTGAAGGTTTACTGCACAGCCATGACACTACTAATGGGGATTAGTCAGTAAGTACTGAATGAAGGATGTCTGTTGTTTAAGGACAGATGGGCTTTTAAAGATCTAAAACTCTTTATTTAATCAGCTGGATTTCTTAAAGCCAGATTGATTCTGAATCAAGCCACCTTATTACATTTAATTAACTTGAGCTTTTCTTTTCAGACTTTTATTCATCCCACAAGAGAAATTGATTTAAACTTGACAAACACTAAAACTTATTAAAAACAAAGTAACAAGCCACCGACTCCACCAGACATCATTCATCACCACCTCTGAGCCTCAAATTTGAGCTACATCCTACTCTACCAACCTCTGATTGTTTACGTATAGGACATTCAGTCATTCCAGTCACACTGGAATGACTGAATGTCATATTTGCCATATGTTTCCCCCTGAGACAAAGCTCAAAGTTTTTCCCTTTTGTCATGTTACTACAGTCTGGTTGCTCGCTTGTGTGTGTGAAATATTTCAAAGGAATTCAAATTGAATCCTGAGATGTCAGATGAAAGAACGATCACGTCAGGGAAAGAGGATTAAAATGTCTCTGTGTGTCAATTCAGTCATATCTGTACAGGACAGAGTGAAACCCCTTATTTATCTATCATTCTATCATGATCTATCATTTATCAATTCTTTACTTTGTAGCGAAAAAATAACCAGAGAAAATTAAAAATCTACTTCTGTCATGGCCTTAAAGGAAGAGGTTATTGATCAAATCTAGGCTCTATCAAATTATGCTGCCAGGCATTATAAATGTGTGTATGACTGACTAGAATGAAGTGTCCTCGAATGATAAACGAACAGCTGAAGTGGAGATTATTATTTAGGGATCTTGGGAAATAAATCACTTTTGAAAAAGTGATTTCACAGAACAAAACTTTGCAACACCGCTTTCCGTGAATGAGGTGAAAAAAGTAAAACCGCAACCTGGGGCAGCTGCGATGAGTAATAACTTTCTCTTTTCTGTAAATATAGAACACCTACATGAAGCCTTTCAAAATGGAAACAAAGGGCAAAGAGCAGAGGAAGCTTTACTTAACACCTTTGTCGGAGAGCGTCACAGTGTGTGTGTGTGTACAGCACTTTATTTCCAGTCCTACTCCACCATGACAAATGTGCGGTTCATGGGTTAGGGGATGAGATTCATGTTTCAGTTCAGCAAAGGGTAAAACATTTAGTGGTTAGCGTCAGTGTTACAGGTTAAAAAATGAACCCAAGTCAACTGAATGTCTTCATGAGTCTAAAATTACAAGTGCTGTAAATGTGCATGCAGCAATCCTAAAAAATAACACACGATGGTTATGGATAAAGGATGGCTTCCTCAGCTCAATGGCCTTCACATGCATTTAGTAGATCGTTGAATGCATAATAATAAAACATCAAATGTGTAAAATTTTAGAAAAAAGCATGTCCAGTCTTTAAAGGAATGTGTGACTTTTTTAACCAGTAGATGTTGCCCTTGAGCACCAGCATGATACCAAAACAAACTCCACTGTTCTGAAGCCTCTGCTCGCCTCCAGCGATACACCTGCAACCCCTCTCCACTCTCCTTAGAATGAAGGAGTTATCAATTAAAAAGCACCATAATAAAGCACTTTTAAGCACAAGCGGTGAAGAAAACTGTTTTTTGGATTGAGCTGCAATCACCTGTAGCCTGCATTGTTTTGCTAGCAGGCTAATGTTAGCACACTTGGGTTAACTAATAGCTTCATATTGCACAATAGACACAGAATGATCGAGACAGATTTAGCCTGTGACATCCAAATAAGCAGAAAGTATGTTATTCTTCTTTTTCTAGTCCTCGACCTAAACTGCTTTTCACGCAATAAGACCGTCACAACATAAACTCGGTCCAAAAATAACACAGCCAGCAGGACCCGCACGCCTCACTCATTGTAGACAGTCGTGATATTTAAGACACATGTCAGAGACATATTTACAGAAGATTTATTTAATTTCTGCTGTATTCATGTGTAAAATGTTGTTCTGCCTCCAAGCAAACTCACATTTTGCTTGTCAGTGTTGTCTGACCTGTATCACATGCTCCACTCCGAGTATGAGTTCTTAACATCTGCCAGACAATACAGAGTCCCCAAACACAATCAACATTTAAAACACTGACTGTACCACGGTGTTCTTATCTCTTTCCTTCCTCTCTTTTTTCTCTTATGTTGTGTTTTTGATCACACTAACTGTCTTTACACTGGCTCGATTAATGTAACCAAGCTATGGGATTTTGAAGTAATATTCCTGATATTTGAACACGACAGCTTCACAAATACCCCTCCCTTCATTACTCCCACAGAGACTCGTGTATGCACATTGCCATGGATGTAATTCTAATAACTGGGCAATATGGCAGAATCTAGAGCGTGTGGACCACCTAAGGGTAAATTATCCACAGTAAAGGGAAGCATAGCATGTCATAGCAAAGGAAGGCAGCACAGCAACACTAATGTTACTATCTTGTCAAGCAGAAACACAACCTCTGCTTCAGTCTGCACGCTGTCAGCTCTTGGAGTTTTCTCCCCATTTCCTGACTACAATCCCTGTTTTATTATTTTTTTTCTCCTCTGATCTCCTACCATCTGGTTATCTTAGGCAATCTCTCCTTCTCGATAACTGAAACATGTTAGCGTGTTCCCAATACTCTGTCCCTCTCACCGCCATGATCCTTTTTTTTTTCTTTCTTTCTTTTTGGCTGTACACAAACATTTCATTTTGTTTCAGCAAAGACAGAACGGACCGTTCATAAACCAGGAGGAGACACATACTGAATTTGATAAGAATTGCAAGTAGCACGTTTGAGTATGAAGCATAGTTGTAATTACTTGGTTTAACACATTAAATGAAACAAAATACTGATACACATTATCGTCTAGTTAACCAAAAAATACATTTTCCTTGAGTTGTAATATTAAACTGTCATTATAAAACATATTTTCTCCTTCTAGCTGGAATATTAATAATATAAACCACAACCTTTCATATTAAACAAATGCAACAAATAATCATTTGAATGCCGTCAGCGTTAATGTTAACTAAATTCACTATTGTGTGCTATTTTGTCCCTTTAGGTGCACCATAGGTAAGCCATGACGGAGTCTCGCTGTACCACGCAGGGACAGAAAAGAACACCACTGTCTCATTTCACTGATAATTGACAGGTCAAAAAAGATATTCACCTTCTGACATCAACCGTTTCCCTTTTCCAGCCGAGACAACAACAGCAAAAAGTTTGTGTATAACCTTCGAGCTACCAGAAGTTCCTTACCTGTTTTTATATTTTAAATAACTGATTTTTAAACACATTGGAATTTAGTGATTAATAATTATTTAAACAAACATAAAAGAACAATGGCTTTCATATGTTTTTTTGACAATACTGTATATCTTTGTCTTCTGTCAACGCATTTATTGTGGGAAGGAGCCACGCAATGCTCTTCACTGATCTGACCCTCTGCAGCTTCTCGTTCTAGCCATGATCTTGACTCAAGAATTAAAATGTGCTACCACATAAACATGCAGTTTTCACAGCTTTGGCTGTTATTATAGAGGAAGTAACATACTACATATCTCAGTTATGAGTACAATGATCTCAGTCATCAGTCAACCACAATGTTCAAAGTCTGACTCACCAATGAAAGAGCAAAGTGTCTGGTTAATGTGCTCTGTGCACATGTGTGTCCTGCTTATACTCAGGGAAAGATTGTTTCATTGAAGGACAGAAGCAGCGCTCTGCATGATTTTCCTGTTTAGATAAATGACACAATATTGACTTTAATTCTATGCAAAACTAAAATGTTTGCTCGGCATGAATGAAATTTGACATAATGACCTAAATCTGTAACTGCAACTCCTCGATTTCCCCCATGGATTACAAAAGATGACAGTCAATCGAGGTGGGAAAAAAATGTCTTTCATGTAAAAATCGAGACGTGGCTCTTGCAAAAGTTCAGTCAGTAAAACTGCACATTGGTTTTATCATTCATTTCTCATGCCGTGTTGTGTTCACTGTGTTGTGTTCTTGTTCAAGCACTCGTTTCCTATAGTCATCAACCGTTCTCGTCGCCTGGTCACATCTTTCAATGGCACTGCTCCTGTCCATCATAACGCAGCTGTCTTTGTCCTCCTGCAGTTCATTCATGCAGTGACACGTCCAACCCTTCACTTCCCCATATTTTCTTTTTCTTCAATTCATTTGCACGCCTCTCCTGATTAAAGTAGCACACACAGTAATTCAATTGTTTAGTCCCCACATTGTTTGAAATGCATTAACTGCACTTCTTTAGCTCACTGTCTGATAAATTCATTTACACTGTCTCTCACCGTGTAAGAGTTCGGAAGCTGTGTAAATAAAGCTATTACAATCTGTTATTAAGTTTTGATTATTCATGAGAATAATGGCAAATAATTAAAGCACTGATATCAAATCTTAATTATCTTCACATAATAGGTAGTTTGTTCAATAGATGAGTTGACTTTACCTCAAATTTGACTTTCCATTAACAATCATTAAATTAACTAAACAACAGCAAAGGGACATAAGTACGTTTCTTAAAATGTATTTCATGTTGATTTCATTTGTTTCATGCATAAACAAGGAATTAGGCCTGATTTTTAAAAAAAGAAAAATCTGATTAATGATTTTTTTCCCATTAAACATCTTATAACTACCAGACTAACAGGACTCTAAAATCAGAAAAAAAATGAAGAACTTTAGCCTCAACTTATTTCATCTCATTTAATGTCCACCTCAGTACAGCTGCGCTAAAGTTACAGCAGAACAGAGATGCAGTTACGTCATTTTATCAAATGTGTGTATTTTTCTTCCTTGTTTTTATTTGTGTACATCATTACAATATGAAATGACTTAAAAGGTTTGTCATCCGGTGACTTGGCGTGTTATTTAATAACTTCAGTCTTTCTAAATTAGATTGTCCTGAAACATGATTTTCTTCAGTAGGCTACAGAGGAAAACAAATCAACTCAAACAGAAGGCAAAAGAATAACTTGAGATTCAATCCAAACAGAAGGCTGCAGAATGATACAAAACCTCTCACAGCTCTCTGCAGCGCAAATCTTTCTTGATAAAGAAATGAAGAAGACTTCATCTTAAATCAAAAACATGTCCCAACAGGTCTCCTTCACACTTTGTAATGACTCAAGCCACTTCCATCTTGAACCTCTGAACTCTCTTTCTAGATTCACTAAGCACCAGTGAATACAAAGATGAGCGTATTTACTTTAGACCAGGTTTAAAAAACAACCAACAAGTATCCTCCAATTTATTAGATAATACCATATCAAAAAGCAACAGGTTAGGGAACTGGTGGAATGATAAAGAGAGATATATTGTATTTTATGATCAAACAATGAAAAAATATGTATTAAAGTATTTTTATACCGAATACAAACAAAGAACCCAAGTAACAAATATGGATATTTTAAGTATGAAGTATAAAATATTCCAACTAAATTCACATCAGGTTGAAAAGTAAAATGTTACTAATTAAGAGGTTCCTCTCTCTTCTGATAAAGAGGAGAGAGAAAATAAATCATGCACATCAGCTTAAAAAAACGAACACAATCCTTAACCACTTTTTAAACATGAGAACATGAATCTCAGTCCCACATGTCGCTTTAGTTTTACAAGAACAAAAAACATAGGACACACTTTAAATGTATTACTTGTATATGTATATGTATCTGTAAACTGTATCTTCATTACACGCACATCAGTAACGCCACAGGGTGAGACACTCACCTACAATGAACCACAGGAGCGTCTGTTTCTGCAGAGCTGCGCCGGTCTGTGATCCCATCCTGCTGCTCTAAAAAAGACCCACTGACTGAAGTTTGGAAAGGAAAGCGAAGAGGGGAGACTAGCAATATCTCCAAGAGTAAAAAACAGGTAACATCACAAGTTACTGATAGGGAGGAAATCCATTTAAAGTTTCTCTTCGGTCATTAAGCCAACAAAGAACAGAAGCCTCTGCATGTACAACCTTACGCAAACTGCTCGGGGGAGGAGAGGGGCCAAGCCTCGTCCTTGTTCCTGCTGAATCTGAACTCCCCCGAGTCCTCCTGTCACCGATCCTCTGTCATCCAAACATGAATCATATCCATTCGTAAAGTTGTAGCTCTGTTTCTCTCTCTCCCCCCCCCTCTCTCTCTCTTTCACCAGCTGTCCCGAGATACCCCGAAAGAATCCGGAGCGCGCGCGAAGTGTGCAGCGTTGGAAACTGTATTGTTCTGTGCGCAACGGGACGCAGCAGCCAGCCCGGGACCGGTGGATCTGAGAGACCGTGTCAGGGTTCACTGGCTCTCTCGGTGAGGACACGGCTGTGGGTGACCGGAGGGGACACAGAGATGACCCAAACACAACGATTACATAGCAGGGAGGGGAAGTGATTGTGAATTGGATGAAAGGGGAGGAACTGGGCTGCAAATGGTAGTTTTCCATTGGTTAATCGAATACATACCAGCGGCCAAACGGCGCATGACAAACAAGTTTTAATAAAGTGGCTGAATAAAAGAATAACAACAGTAATCCAACGCAGCCTCGACTAATTCCATTAAAATGTTGTGACGCCATCTGAACTAGATGAAGAACAATTATTTAATTAACCCCCTACTGGCATGATGAATGTAAGTCTATTTTTCTTCTCTCTGTTATAAGCTTTAGGGACATTCTTGACGGCCTTTTTTGTTTTGCACTTTTTTGCTTTGTGTAGACTGCAGGAGTCATTAACATATCTATAAAAAAAATAATAAAAAAAAACAGTTTAATGCTCACCAAAAATATGTGAAATGACGTAATTTCCTGAATCCATTAAATGAATGGTATTTAATGGCGAATATGCATCATAACAACTCTAGAATTAGTTTCCACCTGTGACTCGACAGACAGGTGGATCAGCGGATCGTAGCGTTGCTTCAGCGTTTGACGAACGCAGAGTTGCCCAACATCTCCCCCTAGCGGCCAACAGAAACCTTACACCCTATTTAGAATGATGGATGCTGCGCGTCTCTGAGGGGTCTACCAGGACCAATTTTTATTTCTCCTTCAGCTGTTAATTTGCTTCATGCTGACTGTTCAATTTCTTTGCCTGCGTTTCTTTTTTTGTGAGAAACAAAAGAAATATAACTCAAAATGTTAAAGCAAACCAGAAACTATTAACAAATGTTTCATTTATTTTACAAATTTTCCTGAAATGTGCCCAAAAGATTGGAAAACTTTTTCACCTCATCGATCCATTAATTTAAAATATGTTGATTTTAATGGGGTACACTAAATGACCTTTATTACTTACTGCCGTTACAAAATATCATACTAATGTATATGTATAATTTGAGAATATGTCTCCATTGTTTCTTGCTGTAACTGGTTTTAAATATACAGTAGGTGTTTGTGGGACTGTTTTGAAGAGTATAAAAAGTGTCTACTGCTGCAGTACAAACCCGGTGTAAAGAGGTCTATTTATAAAAAAGCCTAAAGATGACTCATCTATGTGGGTTTGTACAGATCATTGTTATAGCTCAAGCTTGTTGTTTGATGTTGTTCTCTGCCAAATACCTTTATGTTGCTTAATGATGTTACATCAGATCAACAGAAAAGACTGAAAAACGAAGTCTTTACCTCAGCCTTTCACCTCATCTACCAGCAACAGATAGTTGGGACTTCAGCATTTTCTGTTGAAGAACGCAAAGCAAGATTACACAGAGCAAATAACCACCAGTTCTTATCCAGACAATTGTCAAAGTGTTTTTAATTCTTTTAGAGCTTAGCGCAGCTTCCGTCACTGTTGATTACACAATTTTAATTGATCATCACGGAGAATGGGTTGGTTTTAAGGACACTGCACTTGGATGGTTTTACTCCTTTTCTTTTAGAAAGAACCTTTGCGGTCACCACTCCTCCTCCATCTCTGGAGGTCATTACAACATTACTCGCCGTGTACCGCAAGGTTCGGTTTTAGGTCCCATTTCATTCTGCATTTATATGATGCCTCTTGGCCAAATATCGAACGCCACAAAGTCTCCTTTCACTGCTACGTAGACAACACACAGATATACCTTCCTTTGAGACCTGAGGACACTAAGAGCCTAGCTACAGTCAGAAACTGTCTAAACAATGTTAACTGCTGGATGGCACAAAACCTTCTCCAACTGAACAATGCTAAATCTGAAATCATTGTATTCAACCCGCCAAACCTCACTCATATTTCAAAGAGCAGCCTCGGACCCGTACTCGCCAACCCACCACCACCAGAAATCTCGGAATAACAGTTGATTGAAATCTCACTTTTAAATCCCATTTTAAAACAGTTGTCTGATCATGCTTCTGCCATCTATGCACCATCTCCAAGATTAAAACAATACTATCCCAACCAGACCTTGAAAAGATCATCCACGCCCTCATTTTCTCCCGACTTGACTGCTGTAACTCCCTCTTTTCCTGAAGTCACTGTCTTGCCTCTTGCTAATCCAAAATGCAGCAGCTAGGCTTCTTACTGGTTGTAACAGATGACATCACTCCAATTTTAGCTTTATTACATTGGCTTCCTGTAGGTTTTAGAATAAATTTTAAGATTTTACTTTTAAAGCATGAGCGGGGCTGGCCCCAAACTACACACACAACAGAGCTAATGACACCAGATGAGCCAGTCCGCAGTCTTAGATCCTCAGGTTGGGGACTCCCGGTCGTTCCTGGTCTGGGCCACAAAAAAAGTTTTTGACTGCTGTCAGGTTTCCCTTGAGACTAAAAAGGCAATAACGTAGTACGACTAAATCCAAATTGTCAAAAAAACAAGGGGAGCCACAAGGAATCACAATTAACAGGCGCATACGACAAACTACATTGAACTGACACAGAGCGTGAGAAACACTGGGACTAAATAGACATGGGGTAATCAGACACAGGTGAGACTAATTAGACAGGTGAGGACAATCAGGACTGAGGAAAACACAGAGGGTAAGGACACAAGACAACACTGAAGACCAGAACTAAAATATGAATCAGGAAACACTGAAGAAACCCAGAACACAAGAATGTTAACAATACACACTCAAATAGAGAAACAAGGATAACAATAATACAGACAACATAGAAGGACACAGGGATACAAAGTAATACAGGAAACAATGAAGAAACATCGATGACATTAGGAAACATTAACAGACAAGTAACACAAGCAACACTAGGGTGAACTAAAACAACAGAACTCAAAAGTCTGAAATAAAACACAGACCAAACCATGACAGCCAGTGCCTGTGTAGCCCCCTCACTCTCACATCTCTTTATTAGTGCATGTCTAAAGGCCATGCTGCATGTCACACAAAAAGAGAGCGAAACATTTCCCTCGGGATAAATAAGCGACCATCCCAGTTATAATGTTCCTATTCATCATTTGTGACTTAAATGATGTTTGATCCATTATACAATTCATATGGTTCCAATAAAGCATAGCTGTAATTAGTTCAGAAAATAGTATCTTCTTATGCACTTGCAAGAGGAAGTAAATCTGCATGGAGTTTGTTAAATATTAATAAGAGCTTAGTATTAGGACGGTCTGTTAGATTAGTTTCATCACCTTCACTTAATATGACAATGCAGTCCTCTACCCTAACCCATCAATACTATGTCTAACACTGCCCTAACGTGTTAGGCAACAAAACAGCCTGCTGGCATTTCAACCCCATAGCTACCCTGCCTGCCTGTCTGACCGTCTCCAAGGCAACCGAGTGTAAACCAACAGCAGGAGGCGTGCAGGGAAAACCAGAATAAAGGGAAGGGAAACTCTAGAGTGGAGAGTCTGTTTGGAAGGATCAAAGACACGACTGTCAAATGTCCACAAAACTAATGAAAAGACCTGCAGTCAGACAAATCCATCCAGGACTGTGAAAAGCAGGAGCTACGTGATGAAATGACGCCACTAAAGTGAGTACAGAATAGTTTTAAATTCAACTTTTAATTGCAAGTTTTTCTTCGGATCTGCTCATAGTCGCCTTTCGATGCAGAATCATTGTTTTCACATCTATCTTAAGGTAGTTTATCGATATTGCTTTAAAATGTAAATCAGTTTATCAAATCTATCTATCTAATCTGTTTATCAAACATTAACCCCTTACAGAGTTTACATAAATACACACACCGTCAGTGCTGGAGACAATCTCATTGAAGTAACTCGCAGCACTCCTCCTTGGCCTCCCTTTGGGGAGCAAAAGATCATCGGAGACTTACATCACAAGGCTGACATCAGAGTAATGATCACACAAAGATACAAACACTGAGCTGAAACATCCTCATTGGATAAATCTCTGCAAGATTTCTGGGTTTGTTTGTTTTTTAATTTGCATTTTTTTTTTGTCTGATTCTCAACTAACCCTACTACTGACAGGCAAAGTGGCAACGATGGAGATTATTGAAAGAAGAGAGAAAACGACTTTGGATGGGATGCTGAATATGGAGCAGGGGGAGGAAAATAAAGAATTCCAGGTTGGGAGACTTGGACATGAGGAAGGTTCTCACTCTGAAGATGAAGAAGAGGATGGATCCATTTCACTTATTGATGCCTGCCGTAAAGGAATGGTTCAGGTTAGATATGTGTGTTTGTGAACAAGAGTTTGGCATGGGAGTGGTGATTGTTGTGTATAATAGGTCTAAAGGCCTTAACTCTCAGAAGTAATGGTCCTGAGAAGATCTAATGTCAGTCCATTGTTTACAGGAAAACGTCAGAGATTTTGTGTCCAGAGGGGGATACATATTCTCCTGTGTGACAGGTTATATGTTTCCTGTCGTTAACAATAACATTTGGTTTTCTGCATGTGGGATTTACATGACCTAAATCTCCCTCACTATGTAATTCTTCCTCAGGGAGCTGTGTTCAAAACAAACATATGACTTACCGCTAACACAGGCAGGACACTCCCCCTGTGCTAGTGTCTCTCCCAAACACTGAAATAGTAAAAAGAAGATTTTATACATTTTGCACAAAGTCAAATGTCTGCATGTTAAAGAAGCCTACTAACGGTATCACTTTATTAATGTACCTGATGATGTATTAACAGGTTGTACAGCGCCTGCTGAAAGCCGGGGCTGATTTGACCCTGTGTGACTCCACACAGCTGACAGCGCTTCACGTGAGCCCTCCTGAGCTCCAGCGGAACGTTTTGGGCTGGATGTCAAGGCTTCATCTGCCTCCGCAGGAACAGCTGCTGCAGACTGCCTGGCAGGGAGACCTCCATTCCCTGCATTACCTGCTGGTGAGATTCTAACGCTAGCCCACACACGTACACATTTAGCCATTATGGATATCTCTGCAGAGCAAAGCAAGTTTTCCTGTTGCAAAGACACAAGTTTGCATTTTCTTGATATGTCATGTTCTGAATTGGGATTTAGTATGTAGTATTAGTTTGTGTATCTGTCAGTCGAGGAGTGAATATTGTTTCTCTGAGGCGTCCCACTGAAAACAGCAGGTTTTTCTCATAATGATCTCACAAAATGTTACACCTCTCATTAATCCCTGACTGAAGAAAAGATAATTATTTTGTGATATATTTAAGTTGTTTAGGGCAAATAATATAGTGTAATTTTATGTTGGAGTTTCCAAAGTGATTCTTTGGCAAATTCAAACAATTAAAACACATGCCTGAGTCTTTTTCTCAAGGTCAGTGCAACAAAAGGCTCGAGATAAGTGTAACATATGACGGGATATGAGGTGACTTTATTTTCATTATCCAGCATTTATCAGCATTATCCAATGCTGTAGCCAAATGTGTTTATCTTTTGGCTTTCATGTTATATTAGAGATAGGACAGTAAATAGTCAGAAGTCAGAGAGTGGGGAATGACATGCAGGACAGGAGCCAACAGTAACTTACCACGAGGCTATTGGCACACCCAAAGCTAATGTTTATTTACTGTAAGACATCTATTAACTTAATACTATTTCCAAATGAAAGAAAGATCAAGAGGCTATTGTAAAATGTCCTTGATCACTGGGATATTGAATGTAACAGGTTTTGTTTGTTTGTACTTGTTTTCTGCTTCTACTTTGTTGATGCCTGGCTTACTGTTTTAAGGGGAGCATGACTGAAATAGAAGTGAAGTGTCATGAACACTAATCATGACTAAGACACATTTCATTCTATTTCAACTACAAAACAATCCAATCCCTAATTATACATGAACTTAAAGCCTTGATTACTTTTTTTTTGTGTACAAAAAGGTCATGAACAAGTTACATTTTTAAACGCCTCTGTTTCAACAAATCACCAAGAGCTAGCAACCCATGTTTCATACAAGTTTCATACAAGTGTTCTGTGTGTGCGTGACTCACTTTCAGAGAGACAGGTTGGATGTGAATGCTCCTAACAGCAACGGCGTGACACCTGTGATGCTCGCTGTTCGGGACATTGACCTCTTTGAGGGCATAGCGATGATGTTGCCATGGGAACACAGACCAGTTGAAGTGGTCAAAGAACTGCTGGGACACTCTGTGTAAGAAAAACGCACATTCATGCATGCAAGTTTCCGTCGTAGTTTTACCTCCAGCAGCTGTTACTGTCCTTTTATTATGTTTCTGCAAGAGTAGTTTGTGTCTTGAGTTGAATCCGTAGATCCTTCATAAAGACTTAAAGTTGCATGAGCATCATTTAACTTCTGACAGGTGTACAAACATTTTTAAACATCTGAATTCCCAGATATGGATGTCTTTTTTTTTTTGGCATGATCCGTTTGTATCTTATCTTCGCATTCAGAGATCTGCGAGTACGAGACCAAAGTGGCCGTTGCGCTCTGGACTATGCAGCTGAGATCCACAGCCCTTTGAAGGATGAGATCATCCATGCGATGGTTGAGGTCTTAAGACACACAGGTACACATTTAAACTCCACAATAAAGAGCTTCTTCAGTCATTTTCCAGTGTACATGGATTAAATGACTATCTAATGTCAATGGGGTCACTTTAAATAAACTGGGGAAAAAACAAAGTTTTCTCTTCTGTCTTTACTGACTGCATTGGGCAGTGTTTCAGTCAGAGAGCTGCACTGTGGTACTTTTAGCAGCTATTGAAGCACATACGTCCACCATGAGTTGGTTGAGATAAAACAGGGCTTAAGGAAGAGTTAGTACATCTATCAGGAAGTATAAATGAAGGTTGAAGGTTTGGAAGGTGGTTGCTATTGTTTGCTTGCATGTTTCGCATTTATACTCAGCAAGGACTGAGGACAACCTGTGGACAATGAAGCATACACTGCAAACAAATCAATTGATGCCACTTTAATGTAATTTTTGATTCCAACATTACAAGTTACCTGCTCTGGTTAGGTAAGGACTGTCCAGACATAGGCCCACTCTTTCAGAAGTATTTGGATAATTAATTATTATATATCCATCCGTATTGAAAGATGAGATAAATTGTGAATTAGAATCATCCCTTCACATTTGCCTATATGGGCAGGTTACAGATGACTCACTAAACAGCATCCCCCATCTGACTTAAGCACCTTATAGACCCAATGGCCCCTGTTTCCCATTCATTTTGTTATTGCATACTGCAGACAGCAAATGGGCTTTTTTTTATCTCTGTCTTCCTATTACATGAAAACAACAAATACTGAAGCTAAGTGAGCCCTCATGCGTGATCACTTACTCATGTAGGCTTCACTCTGATTACTAGTTCAGATAAGTCAAATGTTAAACTAGGTGTTTAATGTCGGGCTATAGATGTAGAATATATGCTCACATGTAACACATCCTCCTTTTCATGGCCATGTGTGAGAACACACACGCGCACGCACGCACACACACACACACACACACACACACACACACACACACACACACACACACACACACACACACACACACACACACACACACACACACACACACACACACACACACACACACACACACAGTACGTGCATACACACGAGCAGCATACCAAGTTCATTCATAATCCTGTTTTTCAGAGTAAAACCTCCGCAGTGGCACTCAAAGCTGCACTTATGTGGGAGGTGATAAGAAAGGCTCATTTGTGTATTTGCAAACATGCTGCCAAGAGCCTTCAAGAGACTGTGAGTCAGAGTTTGTATCAAGGTTGCCAATTTAGAAACAATGTCACACATGGATGGGGAAAAGATGAAACACAAACAAAGAACAAACAGAAAATGGTAACCAATGGTGTTTTTTTTTTTTTTTTTTTGGCCTGTTACAAAACTTCTTCTTCCTCACCTTGTGTAAACACAGGGGGTATGCACATGGACCGCACCCATTAGCCCTGTGTGGTTGTAACTGGGAGGAAATAAAGTTGCAGTGTTCCTTATTTATTTTGCAGTATAGATCATTAAGGGTTAGAACTGTTAACCGATTGTCTCCAGATGGTTCCCCAATGTCATCGCTGGCCATTGATACATACCAATGCCAGGATTTGGAATCAGAGTTTGGAGACATGGACATAGAGTTGGACCTTGAGAGCCTTCCTCCTGATCAGTCGACAGCTGTCTCCACCATACAGACACCAAGCCAGCATAACAGCCTTCTACTAAACAATCAAACAGGGGTAAGTGATAAAAAGACAACACGCTAATGAAGATAATGCTGTAAAATGTCACTTGTATATCAAGATGTCACAGCTGTTATTGTGTTTATAGCACTTGGAGAGAGGTGTCTTGTATTTGGTGATTGATTGGATGGTGGGAACAACAATTATGAAAAGAAAAAAAACAAGAAGAGAGAAAAACAGTTTCAGGAGTCGTGATCAACAGACGTACGATGGCAGTGGAAGCAGCAATTGGCTGTTAAGGTGTGTGTGTGTGTGTGTGTGTGTGTGTGTGTGTGTGTGTGTGTGTGTGGAGAAGGGGTGTTCTAGGAAATGGGACACTTAGCTGCCAAACGGCTGTGTTATTGGTGTCTTCATAGATGGAGGAGACAAGCAGGCAGCTGGTTGGCCTGCAGATAGGAGCAGGTGGTTTACCTGGAAAAGCCACCGTGTGCGTAACTAAGAGGCACAATGACACGGTCTTCTACATCAAGACATAGACAGTGTTTCAAGATTATGTTGATTGAAATTATAAGGTCGACTTCCAGAAACCACATTGAGATATCTATCTCAATTTAATGCATTTTTTTTAACATGATATTTTTATTTGTCTTGAATTGGTTTAGAGGCAGTGCTGTGTTTGTATCATTTATCCACACTCTGAAGTCCATACAAGCTTTTATCGAGTATTTACCAATACAATAAGGACACAGGAAAGTGACATTTTTAATACAAGCATAAATAAGACAAGATTTACTCCTTCTGGAAATTAGTCTTGTCATTTCTAGTTTCTTAGTACTGAAGTTGCTTGATGGTTCTGAGGTCTCTGTTTGCTAACAGACTGGAAAAGATCATGAAGGAAATGTGGACTTTTGTGTGTTTCAGAAAGTGCTGGACTCTCCAGGTTACCCGCCTCTATCTGACCAGCATAAAAGCCTCAGTCAAGGTAAGGACTGTTAAAAGGACTCCGTTTGAATGTGTAAAGATGTGAACTGTGGATGATTGAAAGAGTTTTTCCTCTATACAATTGTTGGACAAAATTGCATCTTCAATCAATGTGGATGGCATGGCAGAGAAAACTCATCAAGGGGGAAAGGTTCTTTAACTTAGAGCTCCAAACAGACCACTTTCCCCCTTTTTGACCTTTTTCACAGAAAAGGAAATAACCTTGTGAGCTCCCAAATAGGCCATCACATAGGCCAGATCACCTCCTAAAGGGAGGGGAGTGAGGGAGGTGTGTTTAGGTGGGAGGGGTCCCAAACACACACAATACCACCTCTCAGCTGAGAAACCTGCCTGCATAGAACCTTAGTTCACAACGGCATAGTTGAGAGGCAGAGTGAATGGAGATGTGTAAAATAAAGAGAGCAGAAAGAGCACAGAGGGAAAGATGAAACAAGCAGGGCGAGGAGATACCTGATTCAATCTTTATACGAGGTCTAACTATGGAAGAAGAGAGGATTAACAGACATAGCAACAGGTAAAGCATGCTCTTTTTATCTTTCTTTGATTAGGAATATTGATGATTATCATTGTATAGAATGTGTTGTGTATTATCATATTCTAATTGATCAAAGTTTAACCTAAACATACTTTGTCATGGCAACTTTAAGTGTTATGATATGGATTTGAAATCTACAACTTTACCAAAAGTAGAGCCTAAAAAAAACAGCATTGTATATAAACTTAGATATCCCCAGAATAATATTTGACTTTATCATGTCTCACGTGAAAACTGCTTCAAAAAGACCGAACAGCTAAAAAAAAAAGTTACATTAAATTAAAATTTCATTTTCAAAAACGCACTGGTTAAATCTTACTATATTAGGACAAGAAATAATGTACACGTTGTTCATAATTTGAGTGTGACCCGAACTGTATGTGTGTGTGTGTGTTTGTGTCTTAAGCAGATAAGGGAATCCCCCTCTATTTCGAAAACACCATGGAAACGCTGAGTGACATCAGGCAAGTCTACCAGGACACAGGGAGGGGTAGCAGATGGACACACACACACACACACAAACACACACCAACATGTGTGCTGGCATTCGCTATAAAGAAACAATAAATGACAAGCTGATGACACTAAGCTGTTGATATTGACAGTGCAGACTTGCAAACACATCAACATCTGTTCATACGCAACTCCAAACAGTTGTGTACACACAAACAGTTAGTGTGCGTACAGTACACATTGCATCCCCCCACTCACTCAGAGCCTCACGTATAAACAGCATACCCTACCTAGTCAACAACAGCCCTTTACTTTTACATCAACAGTACATCAGTGTCGTATCTGGTTTCACTCCTGTCCTGTATGCAAGCACCTGTCACTGTGTCCAGAGGACAACCTGTTCTGCCCAAACAGGTTAGAAACACAGACACAGGGGGAGAGAGGGTGAATTGGTGAATCAGCTCATTGTCTGGTGCGTGGAGCTCTCACCACTGAATCGAGTCCAAGCTCTCCATGGAGAATAAAGGTCTTTGAGCAGGTCTCTTATTTCATTGCATCAGCTCCCAGAAAGAGAAATTGGACTTTGGCATTATTAATTTCAGCACAAGATAACAAATCCCTTCAACGTTTGAAACTCCATTCTGATTTTGTAAATGTGAACTGTATGAGGCAAAACTTCACATTACGTGTTCTCTCCTTTTTGTTCGACAGAGGACGTTTGTCTTTGCCAAGCCTCAGAGACAACAGGAGACGCTGCAGCCACCTGGATCCTGCTCCCTCATCTGGTTTGCTTAGTACCAGGACTGCCTGCCTGCCTGTACCACCTAGACACAAGTAACTACTATAACATGTCTGAAATGTATCCACTTCATATTTATCAAGAAAGGCACGGCAATAAATAGTCAGTGCCAGCCTGTCAAACATGAGGAGTAATGTAGTAAAAAGAATTCCAGCCTGTGTCTGTCAGGGTGATTTAAGCTGACCTTTATGGAACTAAATCATGATTTAAGGCAAAAAAAATCTGTGTTGGTTACAAATTAACTCCCTTTGCTCCCTTTTTCTCTGGCATGACTCCCAACCCCCACGTCCCTAGCAAGGGAAAAGTAATGATTGATCAAATACAATTACTGAACGTTGGATATTTGAACAACAATGTTAAAACAGCTGTTTCACATTTATTGGAGTAAAAATCAAACCATAAATCTTGACGTATTGATGTTTTTCAATACTTTAGATGGACTTAAACAAACTCCAAACTCCTAATTTTGATGTGTTCCTCACAGGCACAGACCATCACAATCCTCCCCTGTCCGATTGTCTGTGGCTGAGCCCAGCCAGTTCAGCCAATCAGCTCCAAGCATCATGGAACCCCTTCTGTGTTCAAACACCATGATTCAAGCCAGAGCACACATCCAGACACGTAAATAACTAAAGATGATACATTTCTGAATCAGTAAATCAGCACCAGATATCGATCACATAGCAATATTCACTAACAGCAACCATGGCAATATCTAATTGCAATAAAGGGAGGAAGTTATGGGGGTTGGGGTCAATGAAAATAGGACTATGGGAAGGTTAAGGTCAGTTTATGTGGGATAAGGAGGTTATGCTAAGGGTTTTGGTAGTTAGGCTAAGGGTCAACGTACATGCGACGAAGTATGAGGGTAGTGGTTGAGGGATGTAGGATAAAGGGATGAAGCGAGGAGTCGAGGAATGATGGGATGTTGTTAAGGGTCGAGGGATGAATGTAGGGGTAAGGCGTGAAGGAAGGGTGTAATGGCTGAGGGATAACGGTAGGAGTTGAGGAATCTGCGATAAGGGTAGGGGTTGATTCATATTAGATGAAATATTTAAGGTAATGGTAGAGGGATGTGGAATGAGGGGATGATGGTATGGGTGGAGTGGTTTGGGTAAGAGTCAAGGGATGAGGTGTGAACAAAGGAATCAGGGTTGTGTCAATGGATTTGGGGGAGAGATGTTTTAGCTTGAACGTGTTTTCTGCCTGCATTTTGTTTTAAAATCTTTTTTTCCTGTCTGCAGGACTTGGCTCTCAAAGATCTTTACAAAAGGTACATTCCAATCAAAAGTGTATCCGCTTCTTATTTTGTAGTTTGTCTCCTTCAGCAAACAAAAACACTTAATAACTGTACATATCTGTCTCTGTAGTTCTCACAAAGCATCTTGCCAACTTTGCGTCCAAGAACACCCAAACTGTTGGCACCGCTCGGGAGCAGGTGCAAGGATGTTACGACTCAGCCAGGATTTAAGACCCATGGTCCCCTGAAACCCATCAGCCAAAGTCCACTTTGCTCTAGCACCCATCTGAGGAGAGAGAGACTGTCCCGGGGATTTACCAAGGGCGGGAGTGAGGAGAGTGGTTCCAGCAGCAGTATTAGCAGCCAGTGCTCCATTGACCTGGATGATGAGGAAGCGGAAGACAAAAATGATCTGAATGAACGAGCTTCAGCAGAGAGCCATCTGAAGTTTTTGGGGGACAGATTGCTGCAGCATTCGAACAATGTGAGCTCCCGTGAAGGTGATTTGGTGGGGAAGACAAGGCAGCATTTTAAAGTTCAGCAAACATCAAGTCATACTCCAACAATTCACAGATCAGCGCCTGAACTGGATGGAGAGGCTGTCAATCAAACAAGTGATCTTCTTGGCACCAGGAAAGATATAAACTATTATGGGGACGTGAACCATATGAACTGTACAACCGAGTCGATCGAAGATCAGACCTTTAAAAAATGTAATTATACACAACAAGGAGACATTACAAATGCTACTAAAGATTCTGTAATGATCCATGGGACAACATATAACAAAGAGAGTACAATAGTTACAGACTCACAAGTGAATAACAGAAATTACCTGCACATTACGCAAACAGAAAGGACATTGCAAGATTTGCACTACAAAGACAACCCTGTATATAAACCAATCCCTTGTAGGGAGGATGTAAAGTTGGGCCTAAAGACAACTGAAGATAAACCCCCGCAATTCAATCCAGCTGGAAACGTAGATGCCAAGAGAAAAGAGTTGATGTTTAAAGCCTCAAAACCTGTCCAGAACAGAGAGAGAACAGTTGTGAACTGTGAGGTGAAGGCAAATATTCAAATGAACCCCCAGTCCTTCCAAATGCTATTACAAGAAAACAGGATCAAGCCCAATCAAATAAAGACCAAAGGGAAGAATTCATCACCATCTGCACATGCCATAGTGAAAACAGGACAAATCCATGAGCCGATAATCAGCAGGGAAAGAATTGCTAAAGTAAAATCCAAGCTTAAGTGCGTGAAAAGCCCTCACTGTAAAACTGTCACTCCATCGCCACGAAATAAGGTTACGTATCATGCACACAGCAAAAGAGAAACTCTTGATAATAATAATGAAATAACTGGAAATCTACCACAAAGGGACTCAAAGAGCGCCAGACAGCTGACGAGACCCAATGGAGAAGGATCATCAAGGTCCAAATCTGCTGTTGATTTTCTTACCTACAAAGACATGTTTCAGCAGATACAGAGTGGAGACAAAGGACCAGCCATTTATGAGATGTTTGCCAGTCCAATCTATGAGAACCTCAGAGTTTCCAGTTCCTGTGAGAAAGTTAAGAACAGATCAGTGCAGTCTGCACCGACTCGAAAGACGAATAACGTTCAACAAAGACCTTTCAAACAAGCCCACACTAAGTCGAGAAGAAGTCTGCCAGAAGGTACCATGGTTTCAGCTAAAAGCAAACCCAAAGTCGCTCCACCAAGGGTGAAACGTCATCTAACACCTGTGTCAAGAAAGGGCACAAACAAAATTGACATATTGAATGGGTACTCAGAGGCTGGGCTACTTTCCTTTAAGGAAGTTGACAGTTGTCATGATACTTCTCAAGAAAAGGTTAAGTTATCTACCATAGAGGAGAATCTTTCACAAAACGGGTCTGATGCATTGAAATCCAATGACAAGAAAACACCAGCAACTTTATCTCATGCTGGAGAACAATGCTTTATGGAGGAGAAAAATGGAAAATCTTGGAAAGCAAACGCAAATCAGTCGGTCTCTGAGTCATCTCACTGCCTCCAACAACCCAAGATAAACACTTGGACACCCTCTAGCAGCGATAGCAAAACCATCATGTCTCCAGTTTACCAGAAGTTTCTGGATGAGGTTGGGGATGGCCCACTTACAGATGACCTACTGCAATGTCTCGCTGAGGAGCTTATCTCATTGGATGAGAGGGATGTATCCATAGATTCATGTCCTGAAAGTGTGGAACCAAGGAAAGAGGAGTCTGATAGAGAAGAAGATCCTGTACCCTGTACCTTTTCTAAGGTAAAAGTTGAAACTGATACATCATTTTCTTTTAATAAAACACTGTTATGACAATTGGCATCGTAGAAAAGGTAGTTTTTCAAGCCACGAAAAAGGGTGTCAGGACTGCACTTCAAACAAGGATCAGGGCCTTGAAACTTGAAAACCAATTCCCTTACTTCCCATATATTAAAATGAAAATGATCGTTAAAGCAATTCAGCAAAAATAATTCACAAACATGGAGTTAAAAATTACAAACACCCTTAATTCTACAAAACGTATACCGGTTACACTCACACTTGTTGACTTTATACTTTGTATTTCATCAGTTTTATTCAGTTCTACCTGGCTCTGGGTTGGTTTTAGATGACACCATTACATGGACAAAAGGTGAAGTACTTGGGAGAGGAGCCTATGGTACAGTAAGTATAGTATGCACATATTAACAAGAACTAATGTGACCTATTAAGGCAAGACACAAAAGCAATGCCACAAATACAGAAAACATTACACAAACTACAGGAGACATCACTTTTGCTTTCTTACCAGGTATACTGTGGCCTGACCAGCCAGGGCAGGCTGGTCGCTGTGAAGCAGGTGAGCCTGGACGCCTCCGACCCTGATGCTGCTAAGAGAGAGTACAGTCGTCTTCAAGGGGAAGTGGATCTGCTTAAAAACCTTCAACACAGCAACATTGTGGGCTTCCTTGGGACCTCACTCTATAAGCATGTAGTTTCCATCTTCATGGAATACATCCCAGGAGGATCCATTGCTAGCATCCTGCACAGGTTAGGTGGATTCGAAAATACCTTAGACTTCCTTTATTGTTATTCAAATTTGAACTTTACAGTGCAGCTTGTTGTAGTGCAGGATAAAAACAGAACAACTTTAAACCATCTAGCTTTAGTAACAATTTCTTTATAACCAAATGGTTTTACTGACCTTTAATACAAACGTTTTCACTGTCTTCAAGGTTTGGTCCCCTGCCAGAACGTGTCCTGGCTCTATACACCCATCAGATTTTGGAAGGTGTGACCTATCTTCATCTAAACAGGGTGATTCATCGTGACTTGAAGGGAAACAACGTAATGCTGATGCCAACAGGTGTCATCAAGCTCATAGACTTTGGCTGTGCACGTCGTCTCAGCTGTGTGAACCACACTGCCAGCAACAGTGGAGATCTGCTCAAGTCTGTCCATGGGACACCATACTGGATGGCACCAGAGGTCTGTAGAGGTCATTCGGATGGTCTTAACTGTAATATTTACTTAATTTGACAACAGACAACAATCTTGAGTTTGCTGGTTTGAATGGTGTTTGACACGTTTTCTACTCCTTAGGTTATAAATGAGACAGGATATGGCAGAAAGTCGGATATATGGAGTGTCGGTTGTACTGTGTTTGAGATGGCCACAGGGAAACCACCACTAGCTCACATGGACAAAATGGCTGCCTTGTTCTACATAGGGGCTCAAAGAGGGTTGATGCCATCCTTACCAGATGGGTTTTCAGATAATGCAAAGGATTTAGTCAAAACTTGTTTGACAAGGTGAGACCTGTTGTCCTTTCTGGCCAGTGCACTTTTATCCTGTGAATCCCCGACCAATCAATCAATTGTACTTGCCAAATGCAACCATATACGATTAAATGACTGAAATAGATAAATGAAAATAATACAATTCAGTAGTTTGAAATTTGTCAAAGAAGATTCAATGCAGTGCATTCTGAATCTACAGACATGTTTTGTTATACTTTCGCTTATTTAACATTTGATTTCTCTCAATTCCAGTGACCCAGAATCACGGCCATCTGCAGAGCAGCTGCTTAAGCATCCGTTCATACAGCAAAATGGAACTGGAGTGAAATCTTGGGAAATACAGAAAAAGAACTGCTGCAGTCATGCAGAGGGACTCTGTGGAAAATAAGTCTGTCCAAGGGGGTGTTTTATGATTTCACCAAGATTGGTTTCTGAAAACATTACCGACAGTATACCTGACACCAGCGCTGTGTATAGAAATATCTGAGTCAAGTAATCTAAAAACAAAAAAAAGACCTGTAGAAATGGGAATTTTTTTAATAGGCCCCGACACCCCAAGCAGACGGCAAAGAACTAGTGGCGACGGCGCACAACGCCTTTTGTTTTGGACAAAAAGACTACAGCTGATGGCCGATAAATAACTGTTGTGATACGTGACGACTATTTTCTCAACGCTGTTGAGAAAATGTACTCGTAATGTAGGTACTTCTAATCAAGAATAATGGCTGATAAAAAGTTGAATTATCGTTTTCAACCCCTGGCCTTTTACTAGTGGAATAAGCACAAAAGAGGTGCTGTCGTTTTTCTTCTTTTTTTTTCTCGCCTGTTTCACTAAACTGAACAGCCAATCAGAGAGATTCCTCTCGCCTCAACTTGTGGCACTGGCCAAAAAAAGGGACCATGCCACCTACAAAATATGTGATCCAATCAGATCTTATCTTGCCCTGAACCCATTGGGTGGGTGTTGTTTTTGGGGGGCGTTGCTTGTACTGTACCCGCGGCTGTAGTTGGGTATTATTGAAGAATGGGCCAACAGGGCGATGACTGCTCACCGACGACTTGGTGTGTCAGGGACTAAGATGAAGTTAAAAGGGAGGCCAAGGCCTACATGAGAAGCACTTTTATATATTTGACTCAGTACACTAGTAGAACCTATAAGATGTGAAAAGATTACATAAAGACTTTTATTGACTTCTTTTAGATCAGTGGTTCTCAACTGCTCGATCGGGTCCCAAAAAGTTGATCACAGACCTGATTTCAGTATGTCAGATACCTGAAAAAAAAAATGTGTCAAAAGTCCATGAAGCACTTTTTAACCTTTTTTTTTTTTTTTTTGTTCTGCTACACATTTTCTACCTTCTAAATATTAGTCATGTTCCATGAAGGAGTTGGTGGGTCCTGAGGCTTGACTAGTTGAGAACCACTGATCATACCGCTCTTACACATGTGCCAATCTTATATACCTTAAATGTGTAACTAAAGATCTCTTTCCTACATCATGTTTCAGTTACATAACCTACACGTGTTAGCGCTAATGAAGTACTAAGCCTTTACTGATTACATGTTACGGGGGTCTGTGTGTAAAGTAGTGAATAAAAGACATGGCATTAATCGCATTTCAATTAGCACCACCTACTGTAACAGCATGTCCTACTACACTCAATAAAACACAAATCAGCGAGTCTACTCTTCTATTAAGGTATGTTACTGACATAATAAAGTGACAGAAACGTACAGGATTTATACTGTGTCAGGGAGGAGGCAACTTCGTAGTTTATTTATAATATTGAAATGAAAAGAGCATGTATTAAAGGGCAAATGCTCAGGTTTTTTTTTTCTTTCACATCTGCATTTGTTCAGATAATCTTGAGGGGAAAACAATCAATCCAGATCCAGGCTTAAACTTTTGTCACACTGAAATAAATAAGTTAATTTCAGGGGGGATATAGAGTTTAATGCAGGATATCGATGTAGAGACGTTTCTGGACAGTTCTGTTAAACAGTAAATTTCTAAATATAAATACTATTGGATCAGGACATCTGTAAGAAAACCTATTAGCAACACATAATTGCAGAGACTTGAGGTTTCCAAATAGCATCAGGTCATATTGCATACAACCAATTAGTCACTGGATTGTTTTTTTTCTGTCATGTTTACTGGAAATGGATGATTCAATAAAACAAGAGTCCTCTTTATAGGCTGACATCTAAAGGCTACAGATTCATGTTATGAAATTACGTCTGATGCACTTCAAAGTCAAAGGGGTTATGTAAACTTTAATAGCACACTACTAAGATCTTTGTTTTTTTTATTTATTTTGAGGCACAACCTTTGGCATCCAGCTTAAGGTCTACTTAGAGGTCCAAAAAATTATTTTTGGTACAAGCTGCATTGCTGTGATGTGGTAAATTGGTGTTGGATGTGCCAGTGTTACTGAGGGCATCAACAGATCTTTCCTGTGGTGGAAAAGCATGTTACAGCACCCTCTACAGGAAGGCTGTGAGAAGCACATTCACTGGAATGCTGCAATCATTCAACTGATGATGCCCAGTCCTTTGATCAACAAAATAAAGATTTTTTTTTATAGGTATTATAGTTATCTTGTTATACTTACAAGCAGCTCAAAACCTGAGTAGTCATAGTATAGAATCTTTTTCTAAACATACAAAAACGTATGCACATTTATCTCAACTTTCTGTAAACAGCAAGTACGCAATCTCCTTTCAAATCCCTTTGATGATTGAAACATGCAAATCATACGCACATCACTTTAGTATAAAAAGAAATCAACACAAGAAAGTAATTGAGGAGATGAAACTTTACACCTAAAAAAAAATTAAAAAAAATGCATCCATGGACAGTACTAAATGGAATGCCTGCCAAAAAAATAACTTGAAATCATCTCCATCTGGCCACCGGCGTCCTCCATACAACCGTAATAATGATTCAATTAAATTGTTAAAAAAAAAATATAATGAAACAAGTGCACCTTGTATGCCTTTGTAGTAGGTACTAATACTTTTTTTTCCCATATGCAGACGTGAAATGAAGGTAGGGATTCGGGTTGAGCGTAAAAACCCTCAAACCCGTCCTTGCACATTCCTAGACTCACTTGAGGAGGAAGGAGAACCGAGCAGCAATTCAACACACTAAACAAAAAGACAGCACTGAGCATCACAACCCAGAGATCTGACAGTTAAGGAAGCATAATCTTTCATCTTTGTCTCTCACAAATTGAGAAGTCCAACAACACTTCTTTTTTTTCTCTTTTTTTTTGCAGATACATTTTTTCTGCCTTTCAGTAAAGGGTTTATAATCACAGAGTTTTTTTTAGGGCACTTAACAGGGAGGTGAGCATAGTCTTCAGAGAGAACTCTGGGTAGTTTGTTGCCATTTCCATGAGCTGGCCATGGCTGAAGAGTGGTGGAATCAGTGTCTCTGCTCTCCCACTTCATGTGGCGATTCAGTAGGAGGCGGGTACTGCTGAGAGGTCCGCAGCCCACCTGGGTGTGACAGGAGGGGGGAGGAGGAGGAGAAACAAGAATGAGGAGGAAGAAGGGGGAGGGAGGTTAGCCATAGAGCTGCAAGCCAGACGAGACACACTGCAGTACAGGAGAGGGGCAAGGAGGAGGAAAGGGGAGAGAAAAAGTTGTAGTACCTGCAGCACCAGTGCCACCCTTGGAGATTTTGCTCACTTTGGAGCAGGAAGTGGCGAATGAGGAGGAAGGGTGATGGTTGTGGCTGGCATCGGGGTGCGGCCTCCTTCGTGACGAGGATGACGGTAAAGAGGTGGCTCCGGGAGCGAGCGCCGTTCCTTCCATGCCCATCAACCCTGGAGGACCACGAAGCAGGCTTCCGCCGCCACCTGGACCCTCGGGGCCTCCCCGTCCATTTCCGCTGTGTGTGTGTGGATGACTGTGCTTGTGGTGGCGATGAGCGTTGTAATCTGCTCCTTTATGAAGTTTCTCCTTGCTTACCAGAGGGCTGGAATGTTTACTCTTGTTGTTGTTTGCCCCCATTCCTTCATCTGAAGAGCTGTGGCGCTCCGATGATGAAACTTTTATCTTCATCTTAAGCTCATCTTTGCCTGCTTGTCCGCTTTTATCCAGCTGGGAGCTGCCGCCAGGAACTGCCAGACGGAGTTTTAGTGAGCCCTTATCCCGTTTTTCACTGTGATGACGTCTGTCTTGCCCTGACGCAGCGGAAGAAGGGACTTTCATTTTGATCGGGGAGGCAGTGGGAAAGTTACCGCCGCCGACGGACGCTTGGTGGGGCTGTGAGTGTTTTCTATGGTCTACTTGGCTTGTGGTGGAGGGTGCATAGTTAGAAGACGAGGAAGACAAAATATCCCCCCTCGTGTCACAATCCATAGCTCCTCCGTGCTGTTCCTGGCTGCGCTTCTGCCCAGAAACAACCAGCTCTGCGGCATGTTTCTCTCTGTATTTGTCCAGAGATAGCTTCTGAGCTGGCGAACGTTGGGGAGGAGGAGCTAGTGGAGGATAGGCAGACTGAGGCGGTGGCTGTGGCTTGCCCACGCTGCTCCCGCCAACAACCTTTTGTTCCTGTTTGACAGGGTTGAAGTCTGTTTTCTCAGTCCTGTACAGTGGCGGATGCTGAAGCAAAGAAGAGGTGGGCTCTTGGATAGAGATACTGAGGGGTTCTTGTTTTATACAGGTGGAGGGGTACCATGACTGGGTCTGGTTACTCTGGGGCCAATCGCTGTGGCTAGACAGATTGTACGAACCAGCCAAAGAGTCCAAAGACAAAGGCCCGTCTCCAGATTGGCCAGGCATGGACACTGTGAAGATGGAGCCTGCTTTGGAAAAACTTGGGTTGGTGGTGGGGCAAGCGTCTACTGGATCATGGAGCATGGAAGGCCCAGCAAAGGAGCTGTCGGAACACTGGGAGCTTTCAGTCTTGGGCTTCTTGGCAGCTTGTGTTGCCTGGAAGGTAGAAGAAGACTTGTTATGTCCCCCTAAACTTAGAAGGTATTTACAGTTTCTTTACTATGTTAAAAACTTTGTTTTGGCTCAAGCTTTCTGCTGCTTTAAAGGTTTCACGTAGCTTTAAACATATCTGTTGCAGGAAGGAGGATCTATATTGGCGTGTATGTTAAATTTGGATTTATTGATTTCAATCTCGTCTTTTTAAATTAAGACATAAAGTAGCAACATTTCCTACCCTCCAGTTGCGAATCCTTTTCAACCGGCTCGGTGTCTTCTCCAGAATCTGCAGAAATTCATGGGTCAAATCTGCAAGCAAAAGATATAGATGATACCATCAATCTCAAAATTCCCCTGATTCAGCCAGCCCTTCACGTATTTAGTGTATTAAACGTTGTCAACATAAGGACACTGCTCAGCAAACATTTTTTCTATACACATTTAGAAGACGATGAAATAAAATGGATATAAAGTCAAACTCACCATCCAGCAGCTCGAGGGTGACAGAGTTGTCCACGTACTCCCACCAGTGTTTTCCAACAGTGGAGACGGGGATCTCCCAGTTGGACCACTTGCACGCCAAATGAATGCAAACGCAGGCAATCACGGTGGGCTTGTACTGGAGGCAGAAGGTAGTGAGGTGTAGACTGCAGTATTTGGAAGTGATGTGTGTGTAATGCGTGCAAGCAAGAGTGAAATGGATTGGTGTGAGGGGAGACGGGAGGTATGCGAGTGAGTTGATTCCGCACAGGTGGAGTCACCGTTGGTCCAACATTTGGAGAGAGAAAAAAAGACAAGGAACAGACAGATTTAATGCACAGGCTGATTGGAAATGACTAGCTATTAGGTTTCTCTTGATGCATTTATGTAACTAAAAACTTCACAATAAAAGTGACAACTTTCACAACTTTGAATCAAGAAGGACACAATTGCAAACTTGCTTGAAGTAGAATCAAATAGCACTATGTGACAATCACTTATTTTCCACAGCCCTTGGGTGTTCTTTAAAACAGTGAACTAAGTAGGGAGCAGGCCACAGGTAATAGAGAAGTGGAGTTTGTCCAGTGTGAGTAAAGCTCAGTTTCCACACAGCGGTCCGGTATGGATCAGTACAGTTCGGTAAAGCCTGATTCTGTTTGCTTTTCCACAGCCAGGCGGTGTGTAGGCTGGATTCTGATAGCCACGTCAGCTAATTAAAAGCGTCACATGATAGCAGCTCATAGCCACCACGCTAATAAATTCAACAAAGGAGAAAAACACGACACCGAAAACAAAACCAGCAATGAAAGACGTCCAGCACTTCATCTACTTTGAAAAGAAGCGCGACTGTTTTGTAAAAGAGAGCCACATGCTAACGACAGAGAAGTCTGTGTGCGGCGAACAAACAATCGACTGTCACATGGAAAGAGACAAATCTTTTTCGACCAATCAACGGACTGCAGTGTTTAGCTCCACCTCTTCATCTTTAAGGTCGGATCTATATACACTTGGCGCCCCAACAGAAGTAGGACGGTACGGGTCTGTAATTTGGGAATCTTTCCCGGCTTTAGATTATAGAAACGCTGCAAAATGCGCCGTGCGGAGATGAACCGAACCGCCTCGTGGAAACTGGGTACACAAAGCTTTATGGACACAAAAAGCTGAAAGATCTGTTAAATCTCCACTCAGGGCTTTGCTTCTTTCCATTCACTGTAAATGACTAAATGAGTTTTAAAGGACTAATCATGGCTGCTCACAACTATTTAGACAATTAACCCATTAAAAGACAGTAAAGAACAACTTCAGTTAAAAAGAAAAACCTAGTCCATGATGTCACTAGATGCAATTTCACTTTAGAACAAAGCCCTGCCTCAGCATGACGCTGAATATAAAAAAGAAGCCAGCTATTACATTGCATCACTGTGTTTTAAGACCTAGTCAGGAAGAGTTGGACGATAGCTTTTACCGTAAGCAAGTACAATGTCTGGAGTCTGACGGGTCTGATTACAGAAGCCTGATGTGAAACAAATCGCTTGGATGAAAACATGAATCTAAAATTGTCTTTGAATTCTTTTTGGACTATTCCTGACTTCTTTTTTTTTTTTTTTTTTTTAAGTAAGACGTAATCAGGTGAACAAGCTTTTTTGTGAACTGTCACTGGCCATTGCTCTCCATCTATACAAGTGCCAGCCCACACAAATATTTCACTGTTCACAGCCATCACCCAGACATTGTCAACTGATTTGATGAACTTTAACTACAAAACATCAATTCCTTTCCAACATTTTGTTCCATAGACAAACCCTTTAAGGACCCAGTTATTTTTCATGAAAAGACATTTCAAAGAGATAATTTTGTCCTTTGAGGCTGAATCAATTTCAGTATTGTATTTTTGATCACTGTGAGAAATATCCAAATAGTATGTATTACACATTCTGCAAATCCTTAACGGGTCAGGAAAAAGTTTTTCTGGTCACATCTTTGGAAAGAGCTTAAAATATGAAAGAAGAGCTAGAAAAATTTTTTGCATTTTAAGGCAGGTAAGTTTTACAAAAGGTGGAAAAATATTTGAACAAATGGATATGAAAATAAATAAGTGAATTTGCGGTACTTACCGGAAAGACCTCTACGAGAAATGTTTACATCTGTGAAATCTTTAGCTGCTATTCAGGCTACCAAAGTGTCTTTCTTTTAGAATTATGCACTTTTTCGCAACCGAACAAACATGTGGGTTTCAAGCGCACCACTACACTTCACATCTTGCATTCAACCCATCGGTGCCAACACGTGGACCCTTGTACAATACACCGCACTGCAACTGGGGCCGGTAATGCTACGAGCCACCCTGTCCCGCTCCCTGTGAACAAGGGAGGGTTTGCTTAGGGGAGAAGGCAAGCATCCCAACAACCACCAGCGCAAGTAGGGCCCGTTGGACACTGAAAGGGCACCCTGCATTACAGGAAGCTATGGTGTGCAGTCAAAGTGCAACAAAGGAGGGGCAGGATAACAACCTGTTGGTAGCCATGAAATAGGAAGTCTGTGCCAGATCCTTGCTTGCTGTGGAGACAGGAAAAGACACAAAACATAAAAAGAAGGATTACTTTTTTTTTTCTAAAAAAGGCCGATGCATCTTTCATCAGAAGCAGAACAGCACTTTCATCCTTTGTCTTTTCTCAATGCTCTGTTTAAGACAAGGTCAAGAATAAAAGCAACGCTCTGCAAAAAAAAAGTTGCTTTTTTAAACATTTAGCAAGAACGACTTATCCAACAATTGCACCGTAATTACATGTGATTTTCTAAACACCTTTTACAATATCATATATCTGTTATAGTAATTTAAAATAGCTAATCACATGACAGAGAGAGCATTAGTGTTTTATTACGATTTATGCAATTTACATCACAATTACAACATCTCTCACACATTACTATTTGTTCCATAAAAGTTGTTAAGCTGTGAACAAACTCCATTTAAATGAATTACAATTCAGAGCAGGTGAATGCAGTTTAGGTGCTACGTCATCAAAAGAAAGGTGTGTTGTGGTCAAGATTTTCACCCCCCCTTCCCACCCATATCTGAGGTGGGACTAACATGAGCAGAGGGCACAAAGAGCAAAGAAGGAAGCCTCTACCTCGCACTAGCTGGGAACATTTCACCACATCAGTGTGTGGGTGATCAATAGTAATTTCAAAGCCTGGAACAAAATACATGACAGGTGAGTTCAACACAGACACAGTTGGTAGGTGACATGTCATTTTAAGATGAGGCAAACAAATGGGCTGCTACGTTTCGGGCTATGATTTGGGAATTGAGGAGACGCCTCGATGATCGGCCCCAAGCATCTTCACTTGGATATTCTTTGGACTTGAATCTTATACATAAGCGAGCACAAATTGAATGGTGACAAATTTGTCAAAGAATTATTACTGAAATAAATGAGCCTTATTGAGTCCATGCTTTAAGACTAATGGGTGAGAATGACATGTCACCTTTACATGATGTATTAAAAGAAATTACATGACAAGATACCCGTACAGCAGCTGATAAAAACTTTCCAATCAACAAGCTGTGATGAGTATATTCAACAGACAATAGTTCTATTTCCTCACTGATAATTACAAGTCAAAGATAATGATTATAAGCAAAAGGCTATCTCTCTCTCTAAAGCCATCCACTCCAGTCACCACTACTTACCCAGGGTCTGCAGCACTATGGATTCAAGTATCACCAGCTCTTGAGCTTGCTGGAGGTATGCCTGAAGTTTGATAGACAGCCATTACAACACAATTGTAATGAGTCTATTAATCTATACCCCTACCAACTAATATTTAATGGCCCAAAACGCCTATCAAAGAAGCTCTTTTTTTTTTACCAATTATGAAGGCTTTTTTTGGTGTGGTGTTTGACAACAACGGCACGCCAGGTCAGATAAATTAAGGCCCTTAGGGAATATGGGCCCAACCACAAACATAGGAGAACTGTGACCGTTGAGAGAACCTGAAAGTCAGGTATAAATGGAACAAAACATGTTCGACCACACAATACGAAGAGCCTCATCAACTTACATTGCTTTTGGTGTCTAGTGGCGGCTCTTGGGGATTCAGGCAAGCATGTGCTACTTTGATCACATGTTCCAGTTTCCGAGGTTGCTCCTCCACTTTTGCGGCCAAGAACAAGGTTGTTGGAGATATTATCTGTTCAAAAGCACAATGACAATTACACGCAAACCCACAGTAACTAAGTAAGTGTTATTTCTGTAGCAGGTTACCCGACATGCAAAAGCATGTGTCAGGTCAATAATTAGTGAAGTTTCTACTTACATTCCTGTGGAATTTGGTGAAAGAATGTTGCATATAAAATCTATGCATGTAAACAATGGCGGTATTTATTGTTAATTGTGAGCTGGATGGGAGGTCAAGGGAAATATCACATTTTATTTAGAAAAACAGCATATTAGAGCGCCAATGACATACAGGCAAGACAATGCATTGAGCCAGGGGTGCACACTGGGCAATAAGGTATCCATAGATAAAGGTTTAAAGATATTTAAATTAAAGGAAAACAGAGTAAAGAGTCAAAGTTCAGCTCACGTTACTGAAGCATGTTGACCGTGTTAGCATTTTGATCTGACTAAAACTTACACACATCCCCATGAACAACTTTGAGGATAACAAAGATGTATGCCTTTACTTGATAAACCGAGCTTTAATCGGCCCGGGTAAAATGAATAACACTTGGCTAAGATAAGTTTCCAACAGCGGCTGCAGACTCAACTCGCGGCCCTTCAGGCGTGCAGCCTCAGCTACTTACTAGCATGCTACATTAGCCTATAGCCAAACAAAGTCTCATTTAGTCTTCAAATAAATATGCTTGTTGTGTAACAGCATTTAATCCTAACATCTAATAAACGTGTAAAATAAAAAGTCCGTAATTGTGCCATCTAACCTCAGCGCACAGTGTAAAAGTAGCTGGCGCAAAAAGGGGCCTAGTCTCCGATCAGCGACGGTTTGTTTACAAAGGATACACGTTGAGCCGTTGACCCATATCTTGAACCAGATTCGCAGCTTGTTGTCGATAGGACAGTTCCCGGTCTGGTTCTACTCCACATCGGCGGGACGGCGTGCTCTCGAGCTGCTCCCGGGTGAAAAACCATTTCGACGAAGATCCCCGGCACGCCGCCATTGCGCTCCAACGTTCACTCGGGCATCGAGAGAGCGGATATGACGTCGTGTCGCACCGGAAAACACGACTTCTTCGACTGTGACGTTTACCCGCTAATCTGTTTCGCAGTGCATTTAATCAATCGTGACTGTGATACAGGACTCTTTAGGTCTATGATGTTTACAGTGTATGGCGATATTAATTGAGCGTAAAAACGTGATATTGATTTACTAAATCCGAAAACAAAAATAGGTTTTGTTAAGGGAATTAAATCACTATAGCCTACAATATTAAACAACTGTTCACTAACACCCAAAGAATTATAACCAATTAATAATAATAGCTGTCTGTAACTGTCTAGACTTAGATGCACGGTAAGTTTTACACTTACATCTTTATTTGTATTATATTTATTTCATTCATGAGCCTGATGAATGTGTTTGTAGTGTTACTTGTATCCTCACTCCACAATAAAGGCGACCTCAAACATAGAAAGAACATGACGATTTAAATAAAGACTTAACAGCATTAATTGTATCTTCTCAGAGGTGCATGCAATTTATTACGAGTTTAAAGAAATACAATTTCAATAACACAGGATAACATTTTTTATGAAATGTGTTATGAAACACAAATTAAGTTGGTTTTCATAAAAGCTTGTTATACATGTTTTTAAATAGTCAAACTATACATCTTCACTCTGATTGAGTCATAGCAGCTTGTATCGCAGATTATTCTGTTACTCAAATTGCTCTCTTTTCAGGCCCAAAAACTCCAGTGCATTTCCAGCAAGTATTTTATCCTACAAAATAAAAGTGTAAGCAAATTAGAAACAGGAATGTCAATAAAAAAACACTAATTTAAACGTATATTTATACATTAATGCACAGTATTTTAGTTTCAAGTGTTGCATACTCAAATACATGTTATTGTGGGCTGATTAAAAACAAAAGACACACACATTCTTCAATGGGTGCTGGATCCAAAAAACATAAACAGGTAAAGAAAAGCAAAACAATCCGCACTCCAAGAAGCTCCCATTTCAAGGATTTAAGTGACGTTCGAGTCAGCATGCTCATCCTCAGACTTGGAGCATCATACCTGACACATTTACTCATTTAGTCATTTTCTCTTCTGCCAATAAATTTGTTCCACATTGTTTCAGAGTCCATTCATTGTAAAACAACAATACTGAAGCTAGGGTAGAAAAATACTGATACCTTTAATTTGTCATCAAATTCCTCCATTGACTCGATGAGTGATCCAGGCTGCAGCTCCCCCAGTGGGAATGGATAATCTGTTCCTAGCATCACTTTATCCTAAAGAAAAAATAGATGCACTTCAAACTGTTGTCAGGTTGAACATCTAATGAACACATGCTCATATTCAAAGCTGTCTATCAACTAGGAATGTCATCAATACAACCATTCTGGAGCAACTGACTGCACTTTCAAAGAGCACTCTGCTACTTTTGTGAGCCTGGGTACACAGTTTTTGTGTTTTATTAAGATGACTTTCCAAATATCCTCGGTGCTAAAAACTGTCAATACTCCCTCAGTTTCCTTTCAGTTTGCCCTCTCTGACCAAAACAAGTGAATTTATGCTCACTTTTCCAATAACATCAATGAGTAGCTTCAGGGCAATGGGATCATGAACGAGGGAATCGGTGTAGAAAGAACCAAGGTATTTCCTGGGGGAGATCTTGTTGTCAATAGCACACAGGTCAGGACGGACTGTGTGGCCGTGTTCAATTCTACCAACGGTATACGGAAAAGATCCCCCTGTAATCATAGTCACAGTTAAGGTCAAACAACAGCACAGGCTTGTTGCATCTTTAATTGAGCATGAAGTGAGAATACATTGAACTTGACACCTTAGTGCTAATGTTATGCTGCTGTGACTTTGTTTAATTCAATGAAACATCTAGTCAGTACCATACCTCCATGTGCAAAGCAGACTTTCAATTTGGGAAATCTCTCAAAGACACCTCCAAATATCATTGAGCAAATAGCCATGGTTGTCTCTGTTGGCATGCCTGTATAGTAAGGAAGAGGCAAAAAGCGAATGTTAGTGTTATCAAAATAAGTCAACAAAAATTAGTTGATATTGGCCTTGATCACATTGCATCAACTAGAATCAATACCATTGTGAAAATACACTGATTTGGTTTGAGGACTTTAACTATCGTAGAGGGGAAAAGTTAGTATAATGTAAGTTTGTGTTCAGTGGTTTGGTTAGTCATGCATACAAAATTAGATTTGGGTCCATTTCTATCTTATAGGGAGTGTATGCCATGAGAGAAGTGCATCCTATGTTCTATTGACGATGAGGAATTCAATATCCCCTGTTCCTACTCTCCCTCACCCACCAGCCAGGGCAGCCAATACTTAGCCATCCTCCCATCTGTCTGCATGTCCCACGGGTGCACAAATATGGAGCAGCCCAGCTCCTCAGCTGCCTACATGGAAGACACAACTTCTAAATCAGTATTTATGGTAGATGAGTGAGTGACCTCTGAATACAAAAGATTGCTGTGCAAGTCAGGAGCAAATCATTCAAACCAATGCAGACAGAGTAACATTTACAACATTATGTCATCATGTAAGCTTAAAGTGCACATCCTTTGTCTTACAGCATAGAAGGGATAGAGTTCAGTGGCGCTGAGTTCCCAGTTGTTGATATGTGAGCCCAGCTGCACCCCAGGGAAACCAAGCTCCTTCACGCAGCGGGTCATCTCCAGCACTGCTAGGTCAGGAGCTTGCATGGGCAGAGTGCCCAGGCCCACAAACCTCTTGGGGTGGCTACGTACTGTCTGTGCCAAATCGTCATTTAAAAGGACGCAAAGATCCAGTGTGTCATGAGGTTTGGCCTGCAAAATAAACACACTAATAAAAGCTTATCCTGGTTTTCATGCTCATATAAATGATGAGGAATTTACTTTTTGAACCAAACGCCAGTGGATCCTTACAAAAAGAGCCTGAAATATATTTTGCTCTTCAACAGGAATAGGTAGGTGCAGCTCAGTAATCTCAGGTAAAGAAAACAACTCAATGTTCCAGGTTTTAAGCACACATCAATAAAACACATCTATTGTTTTTGTTTCCAAGTTCTCACAGGCTTTGTGTGCACTTACCCAATAACTGAACATCACAGGAACTGTAGAAAGGGCCTGAACTGTGACACCTCAAAGTTAAAAGAAGAAACATTGTCATCTAGAAAAAAAATACAATATAACTCAATGCTGTCTTTCTGATCTAAAAACTGCATTTACCATGTTGGTCCATGTCTCTAATGCGTGCATGAGCGTCCCAGCAGTTTTCTTGAATTACTCGGAACAGCTTCCCATCCTTCATCATTTGTGCTTCACCCTGAAAAATCACATTAATACACTTTTATCAGCAGTCTAGACATCTTGCTGTCCTTGTATTTGGTTCTGCTATTTGTAAAAGGCATAAAGTGAACATTTTCCATTAAAATAACAAATTCATTCAATACATATTAACTACACCACATAGGACTGTGGCTGTGGCTCTGTCTGTGTCTGCAGGTATTCTGACCTTGTTGTATTTTCTTCAAGACATCAGCCTTTGGACAGTAAAGCACAGTTTAAACTGCATCAAAGCAGTTAATTCCTGTCAATTACTCCCCTTATCTGCTGCTGAAACACTGATCCATGATTTAATTACATCCAGACTTGACAACTGAAATAGCATCCTTTCCGGCACATCATCCAAAGTCTTCACTAAACATCAATAAATCCAGATTCTCTGCTGCCTGTCTGCACATCCATCATTCTCACAACACCTCTGTCCTGCAAAATCTCCATTTGCTCCCTTACCGCGAGTCCAATTCAAAATCCTGCTCCTCACTTACAAATCCATCAACTACCATGCGCACTCAAACTTTAACGACCTCCTAATCTGTCACACTCCTTCCTGGAGCCACTGTTCTTCCGTCTTGTCTCTACTTCTTAGAACCAAGCATCGAACCTGGAGGGACACAGCCTTCTCCATACCTGCAGAAAGACTTCGCTGACCCATCCTCTTTCAAATCATTGCTCAAGATTTACGTTTCGTAAATAAGCTTAATTAAATTAATGCTATGACTCTCTTTTTATCAAATTATTTGCTTTTGCTATCCAGGGTCAGCTTATCCACTTTGCTTTTGAGCTGGTATTGCAAAGGCTGAATGAAAACCTATTGAATATATATATATATATATATATATATATAACCTATTGAAACTTTATACCATCTATACTTTTACATAAAGAATAATAGTCCCTTAAAATGTTGACATAGTTTGATATGTTTCGATAACACTTCAAAAAACAACCAGATGATGGCAGCAGACAGCTGATTCATTCTGATGTACAGAAAACCAACACTGATTTATACTCAGCTGCAAATTTACAATCAACATCTGTACCTGCACCTGTGTGACCTTGAGTCTCCAACCTCTTGTTTAACATCCTCACCAAGAGAGCAGATGTTCAGTGCCAGACATGACTTGTGTCTAAAGGCATCAGTGAGACACATTCAACTATCCCTCCTTATGTGCTGTCTGCTGATGGCAAAGGCTCAACCCACATCTGCCACTGAAGGTTTCACTGCTTCAGAGAGCTATCTGAAGTGTGATCTTTTGCTGATGTAGTGGCTCCGTGCTGAGTTCTTCAGCAGCTCACAGGGTGAGGACCAGGCGGACAGGCCCACAGGGTCTGGCGCAGCCTGCAGAAGGAACCTGCTGTTTCCTCTGCATTGGATGCATTTCTGTATCAGGGCCCCTTTAGCTGTAATCCGACAGCATATTCAAGAAAAGGCGTCTCACCTTGCAATGATGATGAAGCTGCACAAATCCATCATATCCATACCTCTGGAACATAAAGGAGAAAAAAGTAGAGAATGATGTTGTTTATCTGAAAGTAGCAGGTACTAAAAAGACACATTCAATGCATGGATGTAATGTCTGTTTTATTTTATTAAGATGTAGAAACTACATTTTAAATAGGTGTAGGTTAGTTCCCCCAGGCATCACTCTGAGGAAGACCTTTTATTGATTGTGTTCTCCCATCTGTAAGGGGTTCTGTCTTTATCTTCGAGAACTATCTTATGTAACACACCGGATAAAACAAAGCGAAAGCCATCTGAGGCTGCTGACTCCTTTGCATACAGATGAAGCTGAAAATGATCTACGTTGGGAGCACAGCCAGTAAAGCCCCATTTTTTCACATCAGGACAGATCTGCAGCACTGTACTTTGTTGGTACCACAGAGAAAATGCAGCTTTCTATAATGCCAGATAGGTTCAACACCCTTCTATATACTTAAGGTGTGAATCTATTTTGTCAGTTTAGATGGATGCTTCCCAGCTTAACAATAAAAACTAAAGACATTTAGAAATAAAAACATTATGTTTTATTTGAGGTCCTGAGTGACCAGGCTTTGTTGAACAGCTAAAAACAGAATGAATATCGTTCTGACTCTGATGCTTTGTTGCTGTTTATATTCTTATGGGAAAGTCTGAAAAATTGAACTGATTACATGTTCAAACCTCTCCAAAAATGATGCATTCATTATATGCAGGTGGAATGCCAATCTATTGACCAACATTATCCAGAGACATGCTTACATATAAGATACATCAAGACGTGTTTCAGAAATCTGCAGCTCGTGCCTTAGACATTTAAGTGGTGAGTCAAGATCATGTGAATAGCCGATTAGTTAAGCTGTATCACACCAATGTCTGAGCGCTGCCAACAATCTGCTTGTGTGGATTTAAATCAGATCTCCAGCAGAGAAGCTATTCAGAGCTCAAAACAAGAATATGTACAACACATGTCCATCTTATTATATTTACTGTACTTGTTCATTTTATTCATGTAAAAGATGATGCATAGAAAGCTTAAGGGAGGGTGATGGCTTCATGTGACTGAGTATATGAGCTCTCATATGAGAACAGTCAACAAAGATACATGGATGTATCTTCGGCCCTCAAGGCTCCAATCACCGACTTTCTACTCTGTACTAAACGTGGGAAATGATTAGCTAAGGGTCGGCCTCCACAGTGACACAGACATAAGAGCAGAAGCAGATAGGACAGGGGAAAGCGAGGCCAGAGCCACATATTGATTAAAGTTTAACCATCCATAGAGAACACAGATTTATGGAGTGAGCTGTTAAACTCCCCGTTGACACTCCAATGGGACAAGTCTACACTTCTATTTTACTGCCTTTCAATAGCATTGAATTAAAGTGAAGCTCTGCCTGCTGTATAGAGCTGTACAAACAAAATGTGTTTCTTTTAAACCCACTCAACCGCATGAAAGACATCCTATTGATTGTGATTTGCCTTAGGCTATTAAAAACAAACAAACAAACAAAAAAACAACCTCTCAGATCTTTGGTGAGTTTGTGTCTCTGGTTGCCTACCTGCTTCAAATCAGGCCACTCCCTTGGTAAAATATGATTATGGATATCAACCTTCATCCTTGTGATTACCCTCAGGGAAACTGGAGATCGGCTTCCAGCGTTCACTTGCTGTAACTAAGTGCAAATCGAACAAATTCACTCTTCGCCCTCAGTCAGAAACCAGTGACCGACAGGTTAGTGACTGCTGCTGTGACACCCTGGTCATTCATTACCCAGGCATTACGGCAGGAGATAAGTTATTGCTGTGTGTAGCCAATATGAAGCCATTCATAGGCTAGTCGATATCAAAACAATAAAACCTCTATTAACACCCTACCACACCTCATCCACCAAAATAGATGACTGCCTTCTTCATGCTGGCTCAGAATTAGGGCTAATAGCTCATTTGGTTATGATTATTTACACACTGTGCATGCGTAGTATGCTTTTATAAGCTGCAGCCACATATTGCTGACTGACCTGACATGCACAATGAATAGGAAATGACAGAGAATCTGAGCAATAATTAGAGCTCCCCCCACCACATTTGTTTTCATTCCGTTCATTCACAGTCGTGTGTTTTGCCGCCACCTCGTGGCTGACAACTAAAGGATTGAGCAGTATCATTGCTCAAAGTCAAATGTCTGTTAAAAATCAACATCTTTAAAAGCACTTCTCTTTTAAACTAATAAAATGCATGTAGCCTACTTACAATGTATGGTCACGTAGACTGGTAAAGTCCACGTAAGGAGTTGACGGTAAATAAGCCAAAGTATTTAAAATACAGTGCCTCTGGAGTTGTCATCACATTTTAAGTGCTACTCTTTTATTTTCTTGTAGGAACGTGTCGTTATTCAAAAATCACACTATTTTACAAATCCTTGGTGGTATTTGGTTGGATTTTATACATACAAACATTAACATAAAAAGAAAGAAATTATGTAAATTTAAAAAGTTAGTATATGAAATAGGATCAATAATAATTAAAAAAAAACCGAGTAGACTGGCATAAAAAAAATACAAAAAAAGGAGAAAAAAACATTTTGGCAAGGTTTGTTTGTTAAATAAACATTAAAAAAATCTTTAATTTAAACTCTTTTAGACTCTTTCGGGCTAGAAAGTTACTTTTAATATCATGCAGTGGCCTGTAATGTTTTTCGGAGATGAGCTTTGAGGGGCGGAGAGAAGGAGGAATGGGAGGAGGAAAGAAAAACTTGCTGGCACCGCCTGTCAGAGTCTCAGTAGATCCCAGCAGTTTATCACATCGCCGCATCTAACCCTAAACTGTCTGTAAGTGGTTCAGCCGGGCGGAGTGTTTACTGAGGCTGCAGAGCTGCTCATGCACTGTGGACTTTAAACACAGGGAGTTGGTTGGCGGCTGATGCTGGGGAGATTAAAAAAAAACAAAAAACCTTTTATCTTCCATCTTCTCTTATCGCCATCTCTTCTGTGCTCCCCTTCTTCGCAACTGAGTCGAAACCGGTGGCTTATTGGACGCGCTGGATGGCTGCTGCACTCAGCGAACCGGCGTGAATCTTTCTATCTCCATCATCATCATCATCATCATCATCTTTGTCTGCCTTGGAGCCTGAAATCAAACCAGTAACTGCAGCAACAATGACAGACCCGGCAACCCAGGAGTCCTACCCTGTCCCAGACCCGACTATCGTGGGTCCATGCCCGGCCACAGTGCGGAACGGCCAGTGCGCCCCGGATGGCTTCACCAACAACCACCACCAGCAAGCCAAAACCCCCAGTCAGCTGGAGGCGTCAAACACGGGCCAGGAGATGAAAATCACAGACAGTGTGGAGGGAGAAGGTAACTTTATACATTCCTGTCATGATTTTAAAAGTTGCCTGGGTGTGGATGTGTGTGCGTCAGGTTAGGTGGGCTGAGATGATGGGAGGGGTATTTTTACCCGTTGGAGATATTTTTAGTCGGCTCTCAATTGAATAATTTATGATCGTCCTACATCAGCAGGATTCATGGAGCGAGGCAAAAGTTGAGTTAAATTTTTAAACATTGTTGAATTGATTATAGTCTTTTCATTCATTTATTTCATAATATTTTGCTTCCAAGTTGTCTGCTTGCTTGTTTGTCTCTCAGACTCACAAGTCATGTTTCAAAGCTTGATTTTGGTACCAGCCACAGGCTCGCCAAATTAACCCTTACTTATGGTCTTGTATTTGGTTCAACACATGAGTGTGTGAGTTCATAGTCATATAATCCCAGTCATAATTTATGCAACATGCAGAAAACTAGTGATGCAGTCAATTCCACATAACAAGGGGGCCTCTGTTAAACAACAGTCCACTAAGCCTGTTAAGGCAGGCAGTTTGTTTAAGACATGCAAATTTACTGGATGGGGAAGTGATAAAATAATCTGAAATGATTATTGAATTCTGTGTTGCAAAAGCTATGTGGTTTACATGGGAAGATGCAGTCAACTGACAGCATTATCTGTAGAAGATGAACTAAAAGGTCCCATTGATGGATGATGGATAGATGCTATTGGGTTAAAGATGTTCTCAGCTTTAACTGGCTTTACATGACCAATGAGATGTCAGATAATGACTTTTATATACACAGGGCTTATATAAATACACAAAACAAAAAGACAACATTTATGAAACAGCAACTTTACATACTGTATTCCTGATAACTCAAAGCACTTTAATCACCACAGGTCACACCTGCCCATTCACACCAGAATTAAGCACTGATGGCGGAGGCTGTATGTAAAGTTTCAGTCAATAAAAATCAATCACTTATATCAATTCATACACATTTACACGCTGCTGACACAGCAGTGGGAGCAACTTGAGGTTAATTGTCTTGCCAAGGACACATTGTCATGTTGCAGCAGGAGCTGGGATTGAACCACTGACCTTCAGGTTGAGGGATGCGCCGACTCTATAACTGAGCCCCAGATACAATTCTTTACCTGTACATGTGGCCTATACATATTTTTTCTATTGAAAAATCTAATCCTGCTGTCTTTTAACTGCTGTAAATCATATTGATCAATTTTCGGTCTGGAAAAATGTAAGTAAATGCTGTTTCTGCAGCATGCTGTAAGACCCTGTGTCCACCTAGCATTTTTCCAGGCAAAAAAGTGCTGGCTGTGCACTCAGGAGCGCTTGCATGAAGCGTTTGTGCACTGGGAAAAGAAGTGCTACACGTCTGCCCTGTCTTTATGACAACAGTCTGTTTGCAACAGGTGCTGTATGACCGACATGCCCTGTTGGTTTTTTACTATGTGTTATAGTTGAGATTATTTTTTTCCTGATCAGAAGAGAATGTGAGTAAAGAGGCAACAATTCAGGGAATACCTAATATTTGAAAATGAGTGTCAGTGAAGTCAACAGCACGGTTCTGACAAGTTGAGCAGTTTTCAACTTAAGCACTTGGAGGAGCCGCACAAAAAAAGGGCGGAGCGCTATACTCCAGGTGTCCGCTTGATGCTCCGAAGATCTGTCCTCATTGAAAACCATTCAAAAAGACACTGGCACCTTGAACAAATGGTGGACACAGGGCCTAACTTAGTTTGATTGACATCAGATTGTTTAGGTTACATAGAAGAATCTGTATTTAATTTAGTCTGATTAATAACCAACACTGATGACATCAATATGACATCACATGGATTATCCCCCCCCCCCCCCCCCTTAAACCAGTATTGTCATTATAATACTGTTTTAACAGGGGTGACTGCTATTCTGCTGGTAATTTAGAGAGATTGTAATATGTTGTGGAGTGCACCTTTAACCGTGTGTTCACTTGTGTTGATGTTGTTTGTAATGTCAGGTGAGATGATAGAAATAAACAGCTCATCTCATGGAAACAATAACAGAATGATCAGCAGAAATCAAGGATGACTTTTTTTTTACATGCAGCTACTGAAATAGATGTAGAAACACCAAGCTTTAAATAAACTCTAACACACATCACACACACACACACACACACACACACACACACACACACACACACACACACACCCACACATTATATTTCACACATTCACACTCCCTCCATCTGAATCCCTTTTCCACATTCCTTATTTCTCTCCTATTTACATAAAAGTCACTGCCATTGCTGTGAGGAAACAGTGCAGACTTTCAAGCCTGCTCATCTTTGCAAGTGTTTCTATCGATATGTTCGTCTGTTGGTATGACATGTGGTACATTTAAGCAAAATAACATTAAAGTAAAAAAGCTCAAGGTAAGGATGAGGAATTCAAGAGTTTTAATCTCTGTTAGGTCACACTCCAGCCTGGAGTTTTGTACTTAGTTATGCTTTGTGGCTTTCCCTATTCTTGTAAATATGTGTGTAAAGTGTCGAGTCATTACAGCTGATGTTTTTTTTATTAAGGAACAAAGATGTGACAAGGAGAGAAATATGAATACACACACACATCCACCCACACAAACTTGTGCGTGTTACAAAGAGATACATGAGGAGATGTTGAGCACATGCCTCCCTGTCTGATCCCTCAAGCCAGCGATCATGTGAGCAAAGTGATTTAAGCATGATGTCTCACTTCCCCCTCTGCAATACTACACACGCACACACACACATGCAGAGGCACACGGGGGCACACACACTGGTCAGTTTGTCTAAAATGGTTCCAAGAAACTCTGCACTCGGTTTTTCTTCCCATGTATAAATCTCAGCCAGCAAAGTTGTATTACTTTTAATGAGGATAGGAGGGTTTGTTTCCACAAACTTTACTCGTGCTCTGACCATTTCTGGGTTGGAAGCTGTGCTAATGTCCTTAGAAAATCAGCTAAAGGTCTTTTAAAAGCATGTCAAGCCAGAGGTCATAAGAGGTGTATTGTGCAATTGAGAAATGTCAACTACATTGTATAACACTACAGTTTTATTGTTTTTTGTTGCAGTCCAACAAACTTAATTTGACTTCTAATCATTCTGAAGTATAAATTTACACTCACAAACTTAGTTTGTCGAAATGTGTTGATACTTTTAGATCACCATATGTTTTTAACCAATAAACCTTTGTTTCTTTAATGATCAATATCGTCAAAAAGTACCAAAGCTTAAAGGTAGGGTTGGTAATTTTCGAAAACCAGCATGATTCTGTAAGTAGCATCCTCTCCGTTCTCCATATTCACTCACCCCCTCCCCTCTGTACTCCCCTCAAAAGCCCCGCCCCTCACTTACTGTACATGCACGAGCGCCATTGGTCCAGAAGCAGATTTCAGCTCATGCTTTGAGTGTGGGCTCATGCATGCAGGGTAGAGAGGCTTGATTGGTTTATAAAACGTGGTCGAGTACCAACATTGGTCGACATTTTTACGTGTTTACCAGCAATAGATGAATATTTTTGTTTCTTTTTCAGAGCAAATGAGTTATTAATTTCTGTCAGGACCTAAAGACAATTTCAACCAAAATCTTGAAAAGTGTATTTGGAGAAAATTACCTATATACCCTATCTTTAATAAACAGAGCTGTAGTTGTATTTTTAAAGCAAAGCTGCAGGGAGTGACAGAAAGAGAGCAGATGTGGGCCGTCCACAATTCTCAGGTCAGCAAATGCTCATTTCTTGTCTGTCAAATTGCAGATGGCAGGTTTTCTCAAATCATTTTGGGGTCTCATAAAGATGCAGAAGTTTGTTGCATTTCTCATCCAAAGCAGACGAGGAGCAGAGAGAAGACACAGTCTAAGTTGCACACAGCTATCCGAAATGTTTTAATACGGAAATGTTGTCAACATACTTGTGCAATTGGCACAGTGTGCAGGAGTTAGCCTGTAAGTTTTGTTATTAAAAACATGAAATTACATCATTTTCGTTGACTAGGAGGACTTTGTTTTACAACAACAAAGGTTGCGATATGATTTGATTGACCTACTGTTGTATCAACGTTCAAAATTCAGGTGTCAAATCAATCCTATGAGAAACTGTGTCTTATTAAAATGAGTCTACTTTACACATACACACACACAAATGCACCCACACACAAAGGACACAGCTACCAAGTGTGACAAAATTTTCAGCTCTTTAAGTAAATTGATCTTTCTCTTCACCCTCAGACTAATGTTTGATTCCTATCAAGAACGAGACATGTGATTTCCTTTCATTTTCGGAGAAATGAACAACTTGATTCATAAAGTCAAGAACTGAATGAGAGTTTGCTGTAAGCGCGTGCCAAGATGATCAAAAGGCTGGTTGTGGTGTTTTCTCCCCTGCATGTCAACACATTGTTCATGTTTTAATGAATTCAAAGTGAGAATGACACTGAACGTAATGGATTATAAAGCTAAGGCTGATAAGTATGCACCCAACTAAAGACGTCAAGTTTAAGTCCTCAAAGAGATTTTCTCAGTAAAGCTACAATCTGCTTACAGTATTTGGCAGATTTCTATAGTGATTACATTCACACTTTGTTTTGCCTCCCGCAGTTAAACTCAGAGGAAGGCTACAGGAGTTGAACATTTTGACACAGTGCAATTGTATTATTTTACACATGAGACTCTGTATGTGGTTGGATTCAAAGTCGTTTCTGACAGTTGTAGCTTGGAGTTTTCTGAATTGAACAAAAGTCAGCTGAAGTTTTATTGTACATGGCTTTGAGCGCAAACTCTGGCAGACAGACAGAAACTGTTGGCAAGGTTTTCGCTGGTGGGAACCTGGTGAGGGATCATATTCTAGTAACAGCAACAATTCCCTCTGGATGCTCTGTCTGCATTGTCTGCTTCTGTCTACACCCACTCCAGACAAATAGTCCCAGACAAAAACAACATGAGAAAAGGGAAGAAAATCTAATCAAAGCACCTGATCTATTTAGAGGGTTATTTTCAATACTATGTGATGAAAAATGGAAAGCTTTTCAAATGAACTGAAACAAGGGCTTTTTTAAGTTAACATGTAACAGGTTGCCCCAATAATAACGAAAAAAAAACATCTTAATGATATAAGGTGTTTTCTAAGTTTGAGGAGAGCATTTACATGCAAAGGTCAGTTCTCAAATCATGTGAACCACTTCTCTGCTGCATTGAGAAGGGTGATGTATGATTAAGAATTCTTGAAAGTATTGTATTTGTGCTTGACCCGTACTTTGAATCAAGCCAACAAGAGTTAAAAAGGAACACAACAAATACAAAGTGGGATAACTCAGCCTCTGCGTCTCTTTTATTTCTACCAGTCTTTGACAATCTGTCTTTTGTGGATCCTTCAATTCATGGAAGTGAAGCACAGAAACTCTGTAGTTCTCCTTGAAGTCCTAAACGGTTAGATTTGGCACAAACATGTGACTTTTGCAGCTCCCAATCAGCTGTTGTTTCTGGCAGGATTCCATATAACAACAACAACACACGCAAACACACACATGCACACACACACCGCTCCACAGCCCTCTCTGTGCACGTATGCCCTGCAAGTCACATCATATTGTTTCTAAAATCGTGTTAGTTTTTGTTGTTCAGTATTAAGTACTTGATCAAAATGTTTCCTTTGTCTGATGTAGAGGACAGCTGCTTTGTGAACCTCCAGGGGTGATTGGCTGATGTGTATGAGTTTGTGCAAGCTTAAGCCATCACTCCAGGTGATCAAACAATGTGGCAACCTGACAAATACTGAGAAGAAAAACTTTTATCAAAAGTGACCCAGTTTGGATGTTTTTCACAAGGTAGAAACAGGCAAAGATTCCAGCGATGCTCAAAGTAACTCGGTCTGTAAAACAAATTCAAGAGCATGGTGGACGTGTTTGTTTGTTTTTTTGCGGCACCTTCTCCCATGGCGAGACACAATATCACTGCTGAAGCTGTGTTAATTTAAGTCAATGGAAAACAATTAACCAAATCAGCCAATATTGTTTAACTCTAAATATTCCACTCTACCAAATGAAGACAGAAACATTCTTTTTAACATGATAAAACACAAACACACTATACAGGGCAACATCTGTGCTGCAAAAGCTGAAATCTACACACGTTTTTATATCTTATCAACAATATCTCATTACACTACTCATGAATCAGATTCACCTAACAAGGTGAAAAAGAGCTTTGTGAGTATTTCGCTGCAGTGTCGTGACATATTTCCAACTAGAGCAGGATCAAACCAATCACTAGATAGAAGGTGGGACAAAACATGAAGATGGCTTTGATTGGATCGTCAGCTTTGGTAACGCTTCTTTATTTGTTGAGAAATGAGTAAGCGCACCTTAGTGCAGGATGAGACATTGAGTTATTATGATGAATTAAATTCATAGATATGTAATTTATTTAAATATATTTGGAAGATATAAAGGACGTGTCTGATGAATGTCTCATTATAATTTCAACAAGGTATTTTATAACAGGAAAATAGAAATGTGTGCCCTTTTAGTGCAGTAATTCCTCTCCAAGCAACTTACTCATATGATTACTGAATCTGTTTCACAAGGTTAAAAGGTTTTAAAAAAGAAGTTGTTTTCTTCCTAATTAGTTCTCATTATCCGCCTGTTATTGTGGAATATCTTGTAGTCTGGACACCTTCAGTGACTCAGGATATTTCACAGGTGACACACTTTGCCATAGTGCTTGGGACAGATTGCTGGATAGAATGTCGACAGATACATTAAAAGCTCTTTTGGGTGAAAAGGTTCAGAGTTATAAATATTGTATGAATCTGCAGAGCCTCACTTTATAACAATGAAAGAGCCCAGGGCTGTTATGTCTGTGACTTCAGGCGAAGACTTCTCACACAGAAACAAGGCTAGGAAATGTATGCTAATTGGATAACTGAGCAGCGGAAATGTGTCTTACATAGCATCTGAGATTAAAGCAGACTTTTGTGGTTGTCAAACTCAGTCATTTCAAAAGATGTTTGGTGACATATTCTGACCAGTTACACATTGCTCTGGTCAGAGGCTGGTTGTCCACTGTGCTAGTTTACATCTGTGCAGTGTATTATGGCAGCTACTGCCCCAGTTTATGGCAGGTAGCTGCTTACATACAACAAATGTCCACCTGTGGGCTATAATAAATGAATTTAACCTACAGTAAATCGTTGAATTGTTTAGTCGGCTAGTGTAGATTCCTAACTCCTAGACCTCTTGAAGTTGGTTGATTATAGCTGGTTTAAAATATCAGTTCATGAAGCACTTGTGTAGCAGAGCTTGACTCCTGACCTCCCACTGGAAATAGCAATGCGAACATTGAGTTTTTATAATAACTAGATTATGAAATGGGGAAATGTGGTAGTCTCACTTGCAATATCAGGATACAATAAATAAATTGTGTTTTTTTGTTCAGTGTTGTTTACAGTTTTGAATGATTGTGTGTCACAGTAACCTCCAGCCTTATACGATTTACTCATGCAACAGTAGCTTTGACATTATAACTAAAATACAACCCCTTGGTTCTTGAATTTATCTATAATCAGGATTACTTGGTGATTTAAAAGGCTGATCTTTAGCCACCTAAGTTGAATGTCAACTCATTGTTGTTGCAAAAGGAACTCCAGGATGAGTTTTATTCAAACCAAAGTGCTGGAAAAGGTCAAATGAACACTCATTTTTTTCTCTGGTTGTGTACCATGATCAAATAATTCCAACAATGAACATTACTAAACACATACAAATGAAAATGAAGAGTGTTGTTGTAACAGAGTTTTTATGTCTCCTTGCAGGTCTTCTGGAGAGCAGCATGCGCCTGAAACCACACGAGGCTCAGAGCTACAGAAAGAAGGCTCTGTGGGTTTCCTGGATCTCCATTGTGGTCACTCTCATACTGGCAGTGGCAGCTTTCAGTAAGAATTAAACAAAAAAACACTCATTCGTAGGCATGCAGCATGGACACAATGTGAATGGAGTTACTTTGACACGACTGACTGCAGCAGTTTGTTTCTCAATCCCTTGTTGGCTCAGAAAATATGTTGTCATCTTACGGTCCGTTTAAATCGTGGTGCAAACACATATGCACCTCCTGGGTCACCACAATGAGACCCAGGAGGAGAGATGAACCGGACAAAAAAGAGATGAGCATAAGTGGTCTTTACTTCACAAAACAAATACAATGAAGACAAATGCAAAAAAATCTGAATCGGGCAAAACAAGCTGAGTCAAAACTGTGGATTTCCAAAACTGAGAAATCGTTAAAAGCTTAAGGATTAAGATTACAAAGAATACAGCCCTTATTAACTCTTCATTCCAATGAATATGTCAACAGCACATCAGCACGTGAAAAAAACAACTTGTGAAACAAGTGAGCAAGACGATTTCATGGCTAGTAGCTTATAAAGTACACATTTTCTACACTTTCCTCCGAAGGGCCCGAGGATCCTAACTGCATGTGTGGCATCTTCAAAAGATGCCCTTTAGTCCTTTACAAAGGAAGTGTTACTTAACCTTCACTCATGTGATGTGGCACTAATTTTGAAATCAGTATATGATTATCAGAGCACACATTTTTTAGAGCCGTATGACGTTGAGCATGTGCCTTTCCCCCACAATGACCGGTCAAATAAGAAAATGAATGAGTCATGCCTATTATTATTCAAGGCTGAGAAGATAAGATGTGTTTGCAGAGAAAAGTTCTGCTGTTGTCAGGCACTGACCTTTTATACTTTTGATCGAGGGGTAACATAGTGTCAAGTTCAACAGTTGTAAAATGTCACTGGTGTTTGTTGGAGCAATTGAAAAAAAAAAAAACTGAAAATGAAAGAGTGGATGAACGTAAAAGACACAAATCTTGTTGAAGAGTGGCATGAAATAAGAGACAATTCTGTTAGAATGTGTGTTTAGAATAGAAAAGCATAACACTGTATTTGTACACTGTGTGGTTAGTTGTCTCAAAGACAGGGTTGGTCATTTTCTCCAGATACACTTTTTACTCTTCTTTATATTGAGGCAGAAACTCCAAGCAAAACCAGACTCATGTTGAACAGACATCTTTCAAAACTGTGTTGGGTATGGAAAGTGGGATAGACAGATGCAGGAAAACGGAGTGTATGGGTCTATGGTTATAACACAGTACTGGGGTCTGAAAATTCATTCAAGGAGAAGGAAAAAAAGCAATAGTCTGAGTTGGAAGTCGTTTTCTGATTTGATATGACGACTGTATCAATTACACTTTGGAGTTAAATCACACAACCACAGATTTATAGTATGACAGTCTGTGTGGAGATTATCCTTTAGAAGTTCTTTAAGCTACATCAACTTTTCCTCAGTGATCACTCTGATGTTGTGAAATGATGCAGCAATAGTTTCATCACACGTTTTTTTTTCGTCCTGTGATATAGAGGATGTTTCTTTTCATGCGCTGTGCTGTTGTGGGTGCAACAAAGGATGTTGCTTTGTCATCCTGCCTAAGCTTTTACTCACAACGTGTTCATATTCATTGAGACATTTTGTCAAATATGAGGATAGCTGACTGAGGCTAAACTCACCTATTTAAAGTGTGTGAATAAAACAAAATGGTTCAAAAAGCTGGTGGCACAGACTCTGCTATAATTAACTATGTCAAGCTGTGAAGCAAACAGTTTGTAACGAGCCGAAAAAGTGCACATTTTCCATTTCATACAGGACAAAGGCTCCCCCTTCTATGTTGAAAATTCACATCTGTGTGAGTCACGTCTGTATAAGTGTGCCCTGCCAATTTAAAAGCAGAATGTTAAGGTGTTGGCTTGCTTCCATGGCTTCCTAGTGGCAGAATATCTGCAGCAAATAACAAAAAAGAATACTTCCAATAAGATGAGAAGTGATAAAAATGATGTAGGTGATGATAACGAGTTCTTCCCAGACACTAATAGGAGTTTGTTATTGAATCAATACAGCCTGTGGTGGGGACAGAACCTTCAGTTTGTGCTTGACATTTGATCTCTTTCGATGAAACCACTCCAAGGAAGCAATTGAAAACAGCCTCTGTTAAGTATAAAAATAGAAAGTGTTCTTCTGTGTTGCCGTGTGTGTTTGCCTTTTGGAACCTGTCACTACTGACAGCTTCCAAAGAGACTTTAGCAAAAGATGACCCACAAAAGTGGAAACCACTGAAGACTGAGGGGAGCGTCCCAGTTATGGGAGGTACAGGTACAGCAGAGCACAGACAGAATTCCAAATGTTAGAAAAACTGCGACCTATAGAGAACTTTTTGGTGGGAAAATTATAAATGTCTATAAGTCTTTTGCCATCTGCCAGCATTGAGAGAAGTGAAAGACAGATGGATACGCATTGTGGAGTGAAGCTCTGAAAGGTGCGATGGTGCCAGGGGACGAGGCTGTGAGTCCTGGCAGGCAGCGTTTGGGCAATGGTGGTTATGATGGCTTAACTTGAAAGAACAGCAGCGTGCTGTTTCCTCCCACCTGTGCCCTAGTTTCTCAACTCTCAGTCTCGCCATCCTCTGTTTTATCTGGAACGTCCGGTCAGCTTGCTTCCTTAACCTTTACTTTCTTTACCTCCTCTTTATGTTCTCATCATATCCATGCCTCTTTGCCTCCGGTTTATCTTGTCTCTTCTCTTTATCTGTTTTTTTCCTGGGTCTGTGTCTTTTTCTGACCTTTAGCAGTATTTAACATTTATCACGAAAAAGGTTCAATACGTTTCCTTTTCCTCTCTTCTGTCTATTGTGTGGACTCAGGAATGTCTCGGTCAGAAGTGCTCGTCTACGCTCGCTCAAAAAAACGTTTTTGAGAAGTTGCCTTTTTGTGCTCACATGTCTCACTATTCACCTGTTAAAGTGGTACAAGTCCTCGAAGCTTTATCAGGCATGAAGACAACTCAAAGAGGCACAAGAGGGTAAGTTGTTTTTCTGTACACGTCTTTAAACTAGCAAGCAGACTGTCATGGTAATCGACAAACATGCCCAAAGACATTAGCAAGCTGACATCACATTTCCTGATGTATTGATCTGTCACACATCTCAGCCCCCACAGTCATAGGTTGTAGCTCTTACCAGATATATTGTAAATTCATCATTATGAGAAAAAAAAACAAGAATGACAGCTACTTCCTTGGGTTGCCGTGCTGAAAAAAAAAAAATATCCAAAGTGATAGAGCAGTAGACACAGTCGACCGCCCACTTATGTTTATTTCTGTTGTTTTATGCAAATAAGTGTCTGAGAGCAGACACGTCCCAAGACAGTTTTATATGCTGTAGGCAATTGATTTTTAGTGTTTTAGTAAAATGCTGTTTTGCCAGCATTAGATAATGTTTTATATTGTCATTGGCATATATTTTAATAATATTTCCCTTAATTCTATTTTCCCATTTATGTTAAAAATCCATAAATAAGTTAAACACAACGAGTTCTCAGGAGTATAAACTAGGTAGTGCACTGCCTTCCTTTGATAAAATGTTTCATTTGTTCATATTTTCACACTATTGCTTTACAAAGAAACCGACGTCCACCTTCCAAACCTGTGACCAAGTAATGCCGCTCTCCTGCAGTGAATTTTCCTGACTTTTTTTTTACCTGCTTCCTTCACACATTGGCTAATAAGTAGGGAAACAGTCTGCTAAAGTCATACTGAAAAGTTCAGCAATTGCATTCACACATCATGCAGCACACTTCATTTTCAGTCCATTTTGTGCATGTGTAAAACTACTGTTCGAATGAGTTTTATGGAGAGGAGATTAGCACATTTCCAACTACCTTATATCTGCAATTCCTGCCTGCTTTCTAGGATGTGGACCACACTCCCTCATGGGAGTTGTAATAATGCATGCAGGTTTAAGGAAGTCATGTTAGTTATCCAATCATTTCATCCATCCTTATACCACTTTTTCCCACTGGAGGTCACGGTGGGCTGGAGCCGATCCAAGCTGTCATCGGGCAAGAGGCCACAGGGTACATCCTGGACTGTTCCCCAGTCAATCACAGGGACAACACATAGAGACAGACAGACAGACAGCCACATTCAGACCTATGGGCAATGCAGCATCTGCAACTGAGCAAACCACTGCACCACCGGGCAATCATTTCATTCAGGGTGACATTTTGTCAAGGAGCTTATTACAGGCCTTGGTCAACCACAAATCATGGTTTTTCTTGCCTCTTTAAGAGCATTTGCTTACTTGATCACTGTGAATAGCAAAGTGGAGTTAACAAATATAACAACAAAAGTTCACTTAGTTCACTACCGACATCTTTAAAGGTAGTTTCTGTTTCATTTGGTGTTTGGGACTAAAATAGAACATTTGTGGCCTAATCATATACCTCCCCCAGAAGATTTTTTTGCCCCAGACAAGTTGGAATAAAAATGTAAAGACGGCTCTTATTTGTTGCAATCCAGCCTTAATATATGTGTGTTCAATCATAAGTAGAAAAAAAATGCAGTTTCTTTTGTATTTTCAACATTTACATGTGTCTTATTTGAAAACCTAACCCCATTTGTGGAGGGTTCTGTTGTCAGACATGAAGGGATTTCTGACTTGCATGTGTGTGATGCATTTGTTGTGTGCCTGCTTAGCGACCACAAAAAAGCTGATCCATATTCAGAGAGTAGAACAGACTGCGCAGCAACAAGGATGGTTCTCAGATTGCCTTACAGGCCTTCTCGGTGCAGGCAATTGGAGCTGGCCTGTGGACTAATAGGCTGCCGCACGATCAATCAGTGGCACTGCCAACAACCATTTAATGTTTGAGCAAGGGGATCGGAAGCTCGTGCTATGAGAGAGTAACAGAAGGAGCGAACAGGAGGGATGGAAAGGGGAGAAAATCTGAGATTGAGCGGTAGAAAATAGGACTGAAAGAGACGGGGAAACTAGGAGGGAGTAGAAAAGATTTGAGTTAAAATATAGTGAGGGCAGAATAGAAAAAATAAGGAAATATATAGTTGAGGTAATGTTTTTTTAAAGATTGGGTTTTATCTGCTCATGAATTGGCCATGACTTGCTGCCATCTGTCCTTTAGGGTATTGCAAACATGATAATAAAGCGCCATGAACCTGAGTCATTGTCCTGCATTTAACTTTATTCTCATGTTTTTTACAAGTTCATTTCCAGCACCAGATAGATAATGAGCACCAGATAGAAATGAACTTTTTTCCTGAAGCGAGCTAACAAATGCAGGTCATCCAGATGAAATAACACTCTCATTGCCATCCGCTCCAGACCCTCTACACAAAAATAGATTTTTACCACGACGATTGAAAGGTTTGGGGCAACTCCTCTATGAAAGAGCTTTGGTTACCATCAACTCTTTGAAGAACATAATACATTTTCCCTTTACTGCTAGTAATCGTTTGCACTGAGGACTGTTTTTTAGGCTAATAAGCACATAACACTTCCAATTTGCCTCTAAATGTATGCATAGTGTCTCATTAAAATAAGCTTAAGTAGCAATAGACCCCTAGAACCCTTTCTGCTTGGCAGAGCAGTTTCTACCTTTAACGGCTGCTCAGAGATTTACACTATTTTTCCTTCTCCTTTTTCTAGAGGTGGCAAAGACCAGCCCGTGTGAAAGATGGATTAGAGAAAAGTTATGGTGTAAGACAATAGCAGATGGATATATAAGGATGGAAATATGGCTGATGACAAAGACACAATAAGACTACAGACAGTATGAAACAAGTCATTATGCAAAGACTTCAACGCACAGCCTGCCTCTCTTTTCATCTGTTTCCTGTTTGCTCTGTTCTTCTCTGCAGCAGAGCTTTAATTACACAGATTTAACCCAGATACATAAAGGAAAAGCTGGATGTAGTTATTAATACGCCTTCTCTTACATCTATCTGTGCCATGACTTTGTAGTTGTAGATAGAAGGAACTCAGCCAGGGAGAGGTTTCATGGTGGTCTCAACATTTGCACAAAAACTGAACTTTTGACACAGTAAGAAGCTCAGTCTGTAGGAACATGGGTCTGAATCTGGAGGGTCGCTGGTTCATGTCCAGATAAGATAAGATGAGATAATCCTTTATTCATCTCGCAAACGGAGAAATGCACAGTGTTACAAGCAGCAAAGCAAGATAGCAGAAGAAAATCACACAGTGCAAAATGAAATTAGATAAAAATATAAAAATGTTAAAAAAAGGAAACAAAAATAGTTAAAAAGAGCCAGTAACTGTAACATGTAAGTCTGTATAAACTGGAAGTTATGGAAGTGATAGCTGGAGTGTTGCCAGTGCACTTCCTGCGTACTGCCGAGGTGTGTGTTTGGCTCTGACCTAATCACTTCTCACAGTATTAATTTACAAGCAGAAATTTGAGAAGTGATGGTGTGATATCTTAACACCCCCCTACTGTGAGAAAATAGCATTTAAATCAGTGCAGCTTAAGTTGAGCGCCTGAACTAGCTCATGGGCGTCTTTGCTTTAATGCATATATATGGCCCTAATGCATGGGATATATCTGGTTGTTCCCTTTTAGAATTATTATCCATGGTCCAAGTGTTGACGGCTGCAGGTGTCAAGAGTCGACCATGGTTGTTTATTTAAATTAAATCCCCAAAGGTCACCTTTAAATAATGCCATTAGCTGAGTTTGCTTTTTTCCCTCTCTGCCCTATTTTCAAAGGTTACAAGGTTAGAGTTATCGGTTTTAATTGACTTATTACGCTGATTTATTTACAGAGCTAATCTTTTATCTGCAACTGTTGTTTTTTAAAGAAAGCTCACTGGTAGACTGTTTGATGTTTTTACTGTAGTTCTAGAAAATATTCCCCATGACAAGAGAGCAATAAGTTTATCTCTCTTGTCAAGAATTAGTTTTTGCACTATTTGCACTAATAGTAAAAAAAGTTAAGCTTTAAAGACAAGCAGTTAACTGTTTTTTAAAATTAGACGAAATATGTTGTGTTCAGATACTGAACCATAAACATCCTTATTAAATAAAGTTGAGACATCAGAAAATGTTTAACTATAGCACAAGACGGTATTGTTTTCTCACAGGGGGCAAGGGATGGACTACATCGGACAATAATGAACATGTCTGTAGCTAAATCATTAGATTATAGGTCAACAGGGTGACAATCTGATGTCTGGCTTCTCTAACACCAGGATAAAGTGTTTAATATTATCAGGTTTCATTTGTGTTCATTAGTGATTTATCTGTTCCCTCATTCTGCCTCCACTTTCTCATTCGCTGGATCTGAGAGAATAACACAGCCGTGGTGAAAAAGCAAATGATGAATTACAGAAGGCAGAGAGCACACAATTGAGATGTTTGCATTCAGCTGTACTGTGCTATCTGCAGGCCATTCATCATATCTGGCCGGCAACACAGTCGTACCAATATCTGCCTCCCTCTCTTCCTTCCTTCTCTCCCCCTTTTTCTTTTTGCTACAATTCCATCTCCCCCTTCCTCTTTATTCCCTCAACCCCTCTACCCCGCTTATTTTTACTCATGTCTTCCTTACCTACACAAACCTCTTTCTTCTTGAGCTTCCGCTCTCCATCTTCTGTTTCCTTCTCCTTCTCCCTCCATCCACTCATATAGCCCCCTCCCTACACTTCTGTCTGTCTCAGAATAGAAAACATGATAATTTATTCATTTGTTTTCCCTCTCCTCCGTGTGCAGCCTGTTTTTCACTGGTAAATATCAAGTCACCAGCAGGGAGAAGTGCGAGACTGTAGCCTGTGGTGTTAAACTTTGAAATGAAAATCATTTATTTCCTGTTGTTTCGCTGCAATTATTTTTAGGGTGTTTTTTAGCTCTTTTGCTCTCCATTTTGTTTGCCTTGCCTGTGTTCTCATTACCATAATACAGGAGGTTTGCTAACTCTGTTTGTGCTTTCTCCCTGCACAGCTCCAGCATGTTTGGGTTTTGTGTTATTAAGAGCTAATTCTGAATAAACTCAGACTGAAGCCGTCATTATGTGACAGTACATTTGATTGCTAGCAGCCTTTACGTCACTCACATGTTGTTTCCAAAGATGTCGACAGACATGAGCTGAAGGGAAAGGAGTTGATAGGTGATGTGAGACTCCCATCGCTTTCAATTTGAGCTTCACTTCTACACCGTGTTTTGTCTGTTGTACAACCAAGAGTTAGAGAGAGTTACGGAAACAAAAACACTTTTTCTTTCAGGCTTTAAGAACAAACACGCTAGTTTATCGCCACACAGATGCACATGCAGTTAAACTAACAGACGTAATGCAGTCAGTTTTAAAGTAACAATCCCTGCGATCTTCATTAATGCATGTGAACCAGAGTTGTCACATTGCGTTGAAAAACAGGGAACTGGACCCAATTGCAGATTAACGAATCCAATTAAAGTTATGAAAAAAACCCCAATTATAATACAACTATTTATTTCGGCTAAAAGAAGTTAGAAAGACAAAACTATCAAAAAACAAAGTCCATCAGGAGAAACAGGAAGCAACGAGGAAACACAGACATGAACGGACATCCACACCAACAAACGATAATGAACTGACACAGAGCGAAAGAAACACAGAGACTAAATACACACAGGGATAATCAACACAGGTGAGACTAATGACACAGGTCAGCTGTGTTCGAATTAATAACTCCTTCTTGCAAAAGCAAGTGGAGAGGGTTTAGAGGTACAACAAAAGACCAAAAGAAAACTAATTAAAGCGTCAGACTCTGTTTGCTTCTTCTGCCACTTGTATCTCATGTGTCTTACATGTTCTGCCTCCTCAGACCACCCCCCACCCTCCTTCTGTCCAACACGGATCGTCTCCCACTGTGTGGGACTTGTCAGCCGGCCTGAAATGTTCGATTTGTTTTTGAGAGTACACATGTGACACGTCGAAAATTGCCTTCTCTGATGGCACTGCACTTCTGTCGATGTGCAGTGCCATAAACCAGTGGCTTTGTGAAGAGCAACCTATATGGTATGGACTGATGCATAGAATGAAAAATTATGTTTTTTTTCCCTCCAAGATACCACTTTTGAGTATCATGGTGCTGATTTTAGAACCACTCTTTGTCTGCAGTGTCGGTGTATGCAAGGTGTGATATTACAGACAGATGTGAGCAGACAGCCTCATTCAGTATTTCTGTTCAGTGTGCATTTGTTTTCTTAAATGACAAGCATAACAGTGTTTCCTCGAGGGAAATCAATCCCTTCCAAACTCTGAGTTGTTTACTCCACTATCTCAGCTGCATTTGCTTTCCTGAGGTACATACATCAATTATCAGTGGCATGCATCTACTACATCTTAGCTAATTCCTCTTAGATTTTAAACGATCTTAGTCTATGTGATGTCAAGTAGTTAATTCAATTGACACCATTTAATTAATTTTCTTTTTGCTCCTGACAAAATTTGTCAGATTTTACTTTCAGCAGACACTGACTATCATTTTTGGAAAGATTTGTTCCATTCATGGTTCATTATTTCCTCTGCCTGCACTTACTCCAGGATGTGTGCTTGTTTTTCCTGTCTGCTGATGTCAAGTATTTAAACCAAAATCGACTGTAGTTCAGTATGAAAAGGGAACTACAAATGTGTTCCTTTTTATCTAAATATCTCGCCCAGTGCAATTCCACGGTGGAGTTTTAAATGTATTGGGTTCTCCCCCTATGCACTGCATTTGAAGACTGACTCAATGCCAAATGCTGCTTTGTGAAGTAAAACTTCCATTGCTGTTTAAACATGTACACCAAGGTCACTAACAGCTCCCCAACTGCCTTCAGAATATTTCACACTTTCTTAATGATTATCAGCAAAGTTGGGTGTATGAATTGGAGCAAATACATCATAGGTTGCTATGTTGGGTAGGATTATGTCAGATTTGTTGACATCATTTCCCAGATTGGCAATGACAGTATTCTGCAAAGACATCTTTCTAAACGCGTATGTTTCCAGAGGGTACCATATCGTGAATTTTCAAAAACTCTGCATGTCATTCCTGCTGAACCATTTTACCAATTGTTGTGTTTTCCCCAATTATAGACGTTGAGTGCAGATGTAAAATGCCACACGCTTCCCCTCCACTTAACTGCCAGCTGCCGACAGAGAAACCCATTATCACTTTAAATGATCACTTTTCAGACTGCGTTGCTGTTTTCTGTAGAGGATAATTTGCCCTGAATTCCCACTTAATAAACAAGAATTACAGCCAAACGATACGGCAGATCAAATCACAGACATCCTCGCTCACATGACCCTACGTTTCAGTGTAGTATTCCACATATCTGTGTTCGTTCCACATGGTGTCCAATCCTTCAGGGGTTTATGCTGAAACAATAGTGGACAATGTAACATTCTGAAGCAGAAAGGGGGCCACAGACTCGCTGTTGCCTGGCATGTTAATCCTGGAGGTTAAATGTCTCATTCTTTGCTTTCTAGAAGCATTGTTGGGTGAACAGGATAATGCTTTCTTTTACAACCCCATGATTTGACGGCATGTGCTGAGACTGTATTTAACATTTACTAGCAATTACATAATGAATGGCAATGGGCCTGTGTAAGGTTCACTTCAGCAGCACAGAGCATTAATATATAGTGTGTAACTGTTGACAGAATGGGGACAAGGGTACTTTGACTATACTCAGGGATTGAGGAGTGACTGCGGTTGTTGCTGCTCAGTGTAGCTACAACCCACCATGAACCCTCACCGCACTGAGTGCAGCAAGAAAGATATAGAATTTGAAGAAGCATTTCTGTATTGCTTTTTATATTCTTAAATTTAAATTTAAAGACAAACTGTATGTTTTTCATGTGATGTTCAATGGGTGGAATCATTTTCCTGACATTTTTGAGCCAGTATCAAATCAAAACCTCTAACGTGTGTTGGGCAACATTTTACACATAAATACAAACAAAATCAAATATATGTTCTATATCGCTATCTCCCTGAGCCATGACCGTTCCATGTTTATGTCATGTTTACATGGATGGGACGCCCTAGCATATAATGCTGTTTTAGTCAGGGACGAGAGAAAAGAAGAGCAACACAGCCCACTGCTCACATACGTTAAGTGTCTTTAGGCCTTGGTCAATTTGTGTCAATGCCTGTGCAATATGAAGCTATGAGTTCACCAGAATAAAGTGTGCAGAATAGTAGAGGTATCCTTTTTGGTTTCATGCGAGTGCTCAAAGGCGACATCTACTGGATCAAAAAGTTGCAGACTCATCATTTGATTATTTATGGTTATTATTGTAGCATGTGTTGAAACTAACTTGTGACTGTTGGGATATTCCCTCATGATTGAAAGTGCATAAAAATAGTTTTTCTCTTAATCATAAGTTAATCATGACACCATTACTCTCTCATTGTGATTTACAACGTACAGCACCAAGTGACCCTTTTCATGCTTATCAAAAAATATCTGTAACAAGGAGTTAGGAAGAAAACTGAACCAATGAAATGTAAAATCCTTTTTCAGAATTGTATTAAAATAATGACAGTAAATCAGTAAAGATAAATAATACAACAAGTGATACCCCATGTTGGCTTATTTTATACTGTTGATGCATGATTGACAAACTGGCCATTTGACAAATTGCTTTTTGCTTTCTTTTCGTTTGTTTTTTTACCAAGCAAACACAATCCAGGTGTGAAGATGTCAACAGTTGTTCTTCATCCATCTTTCTGTTTCCACCCTCATTGGTCTTTCTTAAACTAAAAAACATGCAGAGTACCAAACCTTACCCATACTATATTATTGTTAATAGTTCCTTTTTTTAATGAGAAGCAATTAAATGAGTTTTCCATAGTTCATAGTTTTTTTGTTATCTAAAAACGTCTTGTCTCAGTGTTGTAATGCACTTTTCAACGATAACACATTTAGGCATTATAAATAGTCCCATGTGTAGGGTTGCCTCAAGCCAAAAGACTAATTTATCGATTTGTGCTTCTACGATATATTGTGGTTATTACACAAGTTCCTCACTGTCACAATAAACAGATTCCCTAAGATTTACATTCTCTGAGAGCAGCTTGGAGGTTGTCACCAGTTTCTTGCTTTCTCACACCAGATGCTTTAGTCACATTGCCCCTCTTTCTATTCAGAGCAATATCAGTATGCAGAATAGCCACGCACACACGCACATACACACACACACACACACACACGCTTATCTTGAAATGATCCTCCCAGACTCTTCTTTTCAGCCTTTCCACTGCCTAATGACTGCAGTGTCCACTTAGTATATACTCTGCTGTGTGTGTGGATCTGTGTGCGTAACTCTGGTGGTAAGGTAAATATTTGTCCTCAGACTCTGGTTCTGGAAGTGTGGTTATAAAATCTTTACAAGGCTTGGGATAATGTCACAGTTATAAATCAAAGTCTTAATGCTCCCGCCAAACACCCATTTTTCTCTGCACTTATTGAGCCTTGTCTTTTCTCTGCGTCTTTCACTGGCTTACGGCCAGGCACAAAATTCTAATTTAGTAGAATTGTGTTTTATTTTTAATTAAAAGCTCTTCTGTACCTTTCTTTTCTCTTATGTTAACTTCAGTTGAAGTCCAAAGAAGTCGGAACCTAATAAGTAAACAATCATTGGTAGAATTAAGTCCAGCCCATTACTGATATGATTTTAAAGCTGTGTATGAGCTGGAATTAAAAACATAAAATAAACATTGATACTTGTTTTGTTTCTGTAATCACAAGAATATCTTTGGTTTCTTACTTTATAGACTTTTTAAAAAAAAAACTTTTTAGAAATTAATTAAATTTAACTTTCTCTGAAGTCATGTATTGCATCTTTAAATGATAAAAACCCCTGATGATACCAAACAAAAACTGACAAAGTAAATGCTAATATGGACTCGTGCTTGTATAGCACTGCTGGTTTTGTGGCGGCTGGAGCTGGGGATCAAGCCCCCGACCTTCCAGTTGGGAGTTGACTGCCTCTGCCACCTGAGCCCCCCCCCCCCCATTACGAAGCAGAAGACTGTCTAAATCAAAGCTCTCATTACTCAGTTTACACAAATTGTCCTCTGTGATTAAATCGGCAAATGGTATGCAAAGAATGTTGGGTGGCATCTGTCTCACTACAAAGACTTGGAACAAGTGTGTGTTTGTGTGTGTATCTGTGTGTGCTTTTCTGTGCAGTAGGCTCTTTATGTTTTATACCATGTAGTCATGCATACTCTAATACACAACTTCAATCATTTCATTACATGCAATGATTAAACATGTAAGTGCATGCTAAACATGCACATATATAAAGTTATGAGTAATTTATGTAGCAAATAACATTAAAGATCACTGCACTAATGATTTGTCCTATGACAAAAGCACAAACTGGTGTTGCTGCAGTATTGTATTTGGTTTTGATAATTATATGTACGGTAATAGCACCAGAAAAGCAAAGACAGAAACAGACATGCAAATACTTTCTAACATTTCAAAATGAGTCTAATTGTTTTGGTTTGCGATGGATTTATGTTGGTTGTGCCATGGTTGTCAAGGCGATTCTGTCCACCTCAGCAGTGTTGCTTGGCCATGTACACAAATGCTAAATGGATTTTTGTTTAGGATTCACACTACATTAACTTACTGATGCCACCTTTGGGTTGTGACAGGTGCTCTAGATGTAGGAAGCACGCCAATTAGTGACTTTGTTGTGGTAAATGGGCCAAAGCGGCTTGCTTCATTGCATCTGTTCCAGTCAGGTCTAATGTTTAATTTTGATAACAGAAGAGAGGAATAGGGGGCTTATTTCCTTGAAATATTGAAGCAAAAAGTAGTTGTCTTATTTTTACCTCTACAAACTGTAATCAGTAAAGTCTTTAAAGTTTTGCTTAAAAAAATCATCCCTGTTTTTTTTTCTTTGGGTTGTTCTGTTCTACAGTTAATCATATTTGCGGTGTCTGAGTCTTGAAATTGAAGGGCTTTATCCTTGCAGACTATCATTTGGCGATGCTAAAATGCAAAGTCTCCTGCTGCAGCATTAACATTGAAGTCATTGATGATATTCTACCTCACTGCAGTAGCGCAGCGCTATTGATCTGCTTTTCAAGATTAAAAAAAAAAAAAGTCGGGATGATGAAGGACAGACACAGGGTTAGTCATTTGTTTTCCAAACAAGACAAAAGCCCAAGGCATCTAACATACATTTTAAATCATATAGAGCTTCGTTGTTGTCTCTTTTTTGCTTTCTACTTTAAACCATGAAACGATGATAAGCAAACATGCTAAAGATGAAAGAAAAAAACAGAAATCCAGATGAGTGGAAGGTTTGAGAACATAGCAGCTTTGGAAGTTCCAAGCACTCAACTGTGCTGACTGGTTGTTTGCGAGTACGAGTTTTCACACTGCACTTCTCTTGCACACACTTCACCTTGCTGTTGTTGTGTCAGGGATATCTGGGTAGGCATTTTTCATCAGAGGCTGTGGAGTGTTTTATCTGTGTATATGCTTGGCTGTCAAAAACCTCTCCATCTGCAGCGCAATTATAGGACCGACTCTCTCACCATCTTTTATCAGCCAGCAGCTCGGACTATTTTTACTCATCACTGATAAACCAAAGGAGGGAGGCGGTGTGTTGGGATATAAACATCAGAAGGGAATGTCTGAGTGGCTGTGAGTGTGTGTGTGTGTGTGTGTGTGTGTTCGGAACACTTCCTCTTCGTCACACAGTCTTGAAATGCTCTACCTATCATGTCAAGGTGTAAAGTTGGGGGGATATTTTAAGAGGAGACAAGAAGGACTTTTGTTAATTATGGGGGTAATGGTGTGTTTATCAGCCCAGTGTGTATATAGTCTCAAGTTATTGGTCTTTATCTTGTACATCAGTTAATGTTGCATGTGATCAATACATTGGAACAGCTTTGTAAATGTCATTAAATATTTATTACAGCTCAGTTAAAGGCACTATGCCTGACAAGTTTGCAGTGCTGATGTCAAGAAAAGCTACAAAAAAGTAACTTTTATACAATTTATGCAATTTACATGTCTATTTTCTGTCAACTAGAGGTGAGAGGAAAATCACGATTCTTATCTTATGAGATTTCGAATAGATTAATAACTTGGGTTTATCAATCACACGCTGCTAAGTCCCAAGGCTAGCTCTTTAACTTAGTAAATGGAGAAACATGAAATTCAGCTGGTCTCACAGATGACTGGAGTAGATCTTAAAGTACGTACTAATTAAAAAAAGACTTTGAATCTTGAATCCTAAATTGTTTTGAATCAAAAATAGATTATAAATCAAATCGTGACCCTATGAATCTAAAGAGAATTGAACCGTGAGACACCCAAAGATCCCCAGCCCTGTGAGCCTTTAAGTATGTCAGATTGATTTCACTAACAAAAAAAAAAGTCATATGAATATACATGTACAAGAGTAAATGGGCAGTGGTGTATTTTTTTTACAGGACTCCGATAAGAAACTTTCAGTTTGCATGTGTGTGGGCAAACTGTTATCCCTTCACAGATCTTGTCCTGTACATGCGTAAGGAATATTAATCATCATCCTGCCTTCTCGTAACAATCATATCCTAACTGTAAATCTTAAAGGCAGGTAATCTGCCGTTCTGATGCATGCTGTACCTTAATTCATTTGACGCCGACCAAAAAAGCTGTTGTACTGTAAGTATTACAAGTAATAATCAATGGTTGATTAATGGGTGCTAGTGAGGATTAACTCCATTTCAGATCAAGCCAAACACTCCTTACAGAATATTTTCCAAAGTCTAATTGCAGAGGAAGAGATATTCTGACATGTGGAATAATACAGATGTAAAAAGTTACCATAATCCATCCATTCATGTTCCACATTGAAAGTTTCGCTAAGAATAAGGGTACTCATCCATGCTAGCATCCTTTCTACAGTTCTACTCTGGAACAATGTTTTCAACCTCAATGCAAATGTCAGCAAGTGAATATGCAGGACGTGAAAATGCTGACATACTGTACAGATGTTTAGGAGTAAGGATATGCATGCAGCAAGCTATTGTTTGCTAATTAGTACAAACATTGATAATGATCAGTCACAAGTTAGTGTCCAAGCTTTTCACGATTCATATATTTAGGACATGAAGCATTGGAAATGTTGCATTCAACATTGTGTTTTTAGTAACCTTGAAAGTGGAGGAAAGTAGTTGAGTAAATCACATTGACAATTCATCCTCTTGAACGTATACAGCAACATAAGCAAGAAAGAGAGGTGTATCTGCTCCCCAATGAATGCGATGCCATTATTTTGTCTCTCTTTCTCTATTTTATTGTGTCTTCAGACTCACAGGGCATTAAAAGGCATCTGCTCCCTCATTCTTACCTCCCGAGGAGCAGGTGGAGGATTCAAGAGTGTTTCATGCCTGTTTTAGCCAAAAATTGGGTATTATTATGAGGTACAGTCATCCTTCGAGGGCCATGAATATATTTTCAATGACTTATTGGACGAAATAGTCACAACAGTTTAGTCCATATGCTGCCTCCATATTCCTCTTCTCACTATCACTGGAGCGCTGACTCCATTCTATTCAGGATCAGACCAAAGAGCTCACTTAAAGAAAATCACATTATGCTTCACATCTATGTTCTACTTTCTCTGGTGGATTATTTTACATCGCTTAAATTTATGAATAGCTTGAGGATCGAGCTGTTGATAATGGACTCTTATTGAACTAGCTTTTTTGGCCCGATGCAGTGTGGAGGAAACACAAAAGAGCAGACAGTGAAAGTCCCCGAGCCGCCAACAGCTCGGTCTACAGTGATCGATGGTAAACTGATGCTTACAATGGATCCATTAGCAGCCAGCCTGGGCTTCCTTATGCTGCAATTTGTTACCTGGGAATAGGCTGTGTACTGGCAAAGGTGGCCTCGGGGAAGAGAGACTGGGAAAGGCTAATTTTTTCCCCCTTAATGCTTGATTTTTTTATTGAACCGTGTGCTGTTTGGCTGATGAAACATGTAAATAGGAAAAGGAAAAGGCTTTTAGTGTTTAGTGTGGGAAGTTAAATCAAGCAGGTGAAACAATGGAGGGAAACATTACAGCGGAAAATGAAGATCATTTTTCTTCATTCAGCCAGGTGATTCCACGTTTGCTCACATTATTGTAAAGCAACATGGGACGAATGGTGAAAGCAACGTCAGCACCTCCTTTTCTCTATCATTGCTTAAAAATGGGGTCAAACCTTCTTAGATTATATTGACTGCAAGAAAGAAAAGACAGAAAGACAGAAAGGAGTAAAATTAGGGCTGAGGGAGGTTGACTGAAAGGCCATGCTTTGAAATCAAGTAGAAAAAGACAGGATAATGGCAGCAAGAGTGGGAAAAAATAAAGCAAAGCAGCATTGAAGTTACAATGGTTAAACAAAACAAAAATGAGATATAGCATTTTGTAGCCATATGGAGAAACTGAACCAAAGCTGAAAGGGTGCAATGCCCCACTCATCTTTCTGAAATCAGACTAATTTGTTTTTGAGGTTTCTGACACTCGGTTTGATGTCCAAACAAATTAATTGGATTAGTGGTTTAAAAGTGCTGCAGTGATCAGTTTTACACAAATTGACACAAGTATGAATACAATGTGTTTGTTTGTCATTTGGAATATCTAAAGATGCAGGTATTGATCTGATAAGCACTTTGAATTAAAGTTTTCAGAAAATTATAATAGCTGATGCAGTATTTAATTTTAACAGTCTGATCTCCAATTTGATCTCTTTTCTTTTAGACTTTAAATTCAAACCAATGTAATAGAATCATTGTTTCACCCAGGATGAAGCGGTACATGTGATGCTGGAGGTTGCAAAGGAGTCATGGGGATGGTGTTTTCTATTGAAAATATTTGAATCCACTCCCTTATTTATAACGCATTAGATATATATTAAGAATCAGAAGAATCAGCTTCAGAATCAGATTATTATTATTATTATTGTTGTTAATATCTTCACTTAGATTTATTCTCCAATGGAGAGTTCAGAAACACAAAGTCTCATCTTTTGCTCTCCATGCTTTGGGTTATATTACCCACATTCACACACCACAGAGAGAATAAAACATGGACTCGATGGCCATGGCGGTCACCACATAGAAAATGCTGTCTCTACCTCTACTTCAATTAGGGTTAGCCAAAAAGACGATGTGGAGGTGAGGCGGACCTTGCACGTCTTCACAGACAGCTACAGCTCAGCCACTGATATTAGTCAGAGTTATGCATAACTGTTATCCTTGATACTATTAAAATGGATGAGATTATTGTTTTTAATCACCCTTCTTCGAGCATAAAATGGGTTTTGCACCAGGCTGTTAACATGTTCTGCTGTTGTAGTTAACATTTTTAAAGGGTGTGTACGTGACTTATTGGCCTTTCCAGCCAGCCTCAAGTGGGCTCTCAAGGAACTGCAGTTTTTTACACACGCACACGGGCCGATATATTTAATACCTTTGGGGAATGATTAAAAAATAATTAATTCATATATGAACCTGCATGTCTCCTTTTTTTCCATACAGTTATTTTGTATAACAAGTGTTGGTGTGTAGCTGTGTGCCAGTTGGTAGAGTCGATTAATTATTAATGTTAAGCTTTTTAAATGCATATGAATATACATCACATGTTTGATCATCTAACCAGCGCAGCCCTGTTCTATTCAACATTTTTTATTATCTCAGTTCATGTTTTTGCAGCAATTTAAAACGGGTAGTTTCAAGTGTTTAGTCTTAATTTGCCGGTATCCCCCAGGTGGCAGGCCATGCTCAGTGCCATGAGAAGACATAACAAACACACACACCCAGACACACACGCACACACATGCATACTTGAGACAGAGGACTAATTTGCACTCAATTTTTGGACATGATTTGAGAGATGGCAAACTGTGACTAAGTGTGTCTCCGAAAGATAAGGTGTGCTAATAAACTGGAAAACATTTTTTTTTTCTTTTTCAATTACATGTTTTTTGGGGTTTTTTTTTTAATCACAGTGACTCAGATTGGAATTTCCATAATGAACTCTCACAGAAAAAATCTCAGGCTGAACAAGACACAGGCTACGTCGATAAATACATAAACATATATGAATATTAATCAGAGATCTTGTATTCTTCCACTTCTGTAAGTACAAACACTTAATACACTTTGTTTCAAGGGTTCTGTTTTGTTTGCATGATTCAAAAATATTGTTGACATGCCCATATTGGAAAAGAGCATTCACAGAGTGCATTTAAAATATTTATTTTATTTATTGGTTGTAAATTAAGCAATACCACTCTACAGTAGATGTTCTCTGTTTGGGCCATTAGCTAACCTACAGTAAATGTAGCTCAGATGAAATTCAAGCTTTTAGTAGTCCCCATCTGCAGCTCAGCTCGGCTCAGCTGTACTTTTGAAAGTACAGACAGTATATACTGTAACAACCTCTCACTCAGCACCAGTACACACTATATTGTATCAAAGCCAGTTCCAATTTAAGATCAGAGCAGAAACAGCAGCAGTGCCAGCATCACTGGAAGTGTTATACATAAGGTATGTGAGAAGCTGCACCGAGTGATAATTAGTAACCGGTTTATCCATCCTAGTCTTGTTTGTGCAGAACTTCTTTACATCTTTACGGGCTCTTTGCTTGACAGGTGTGATAGCTTGTTACGTACATGAGTTTAGGAATATAAGAAACCGAATAGAAGGGTTAGGGCCAATGAACCTCCTGAGCAAAGTGCTTATGGTTTTATTGAGTGCCAGAAAATGAACGGTTTTCCTTCAGCTATGTGCTTAATCTGACTAGATTTTCTGATGGATTACAAAATATATTATTGTTGTTTCTGTAACATAAGTACGTATATGTTTTTGTTTATTCATACACATCCCTCATTGCTGCATCTGGATAGGCGTTCTTTGTATTTTTGACCTCATTTCTTACTTTGAATCCCGTTAATTACAGCCCTGATAAATTACTGCAAGCATTGCTGGTCCTATAATTAAGCATACATAGTAGCTCAGTCTGTTGGGATTTGGGTTGGGAACGGGAGGGTCACTTGAGTAATGCACCGAACCCCCAACTGCTTGGCCACTCTTTCATATGCAGCCCCACTCTGACATCTCTCCAATAATGCATGTCAATATGTCCTGTTTGTGAATTTGTGTATTTCTCTAAGAGAAGCACATATCTCAATTACTGAGTGTAAATCCACAAATTCCCCTCTGACATTAATACATTAAAAGAAAATGGACTTGCTTTAGTATTTCTCAAGTTACTGTATATTTATCAAATAGAATTAAAGAGGTACATGTGAGAGTATCAGAGGAACAAAAGGTCAACAGAAGATCCACTCACCCAAACAAAATATAATAATTCAAGTCAAATTATAAGAGGTTGAATTCAGCAAAGCTTTCAATAAAGAAAACCAAGGCTAAAAAAGAGCCATTCTGTGCCAAAATATGAAAAAAGAAAAAGAGAAAAAAGCAGACTAACACTTCATTAACACAAATGCTTATTTCAGCAATAAAGAGCAACAGCTCCTGTGACATGTGGCTTAAAGCATAGCATATAACACATTGCTAAAGTGATAGGAAGGAAAGAAAGCAGGATGGATTACCACAGGAAAAAAAAGTGTGAGGATGAGCTAATGGCACCTCTCTCTGCGGGCGCAGGATGACAAAGTGAGAAATGTCAGCTGACAGCCAAACCATGTCGGCTGTTTGCTTCCTGATCACCTCCAGAGCAGCACATGAGACACAGAGAGAGGGATGTCACAGTTCTACAGCTTTTTTACTGTACAGACGGCTGGATTTGGTCTGTAGCATTACACGCCTTACATATGATCACTACACATTACAATTATCTTTGAATTATGTTATAAGGTAATCAAATAATGTCTTTGACAATTTTTGATGCACTTTTAATGATCAATAGGATTAAAAGTACTGAAGCTTTAAAACATTTCTGATCTTCAGTCATATGTCTAACTAAAGGTTCCAACACAAGCTATACAGACTCTCGAAATCTAACTAATACGTTGGCAAAGTTTTGGTACTGCAATGTTGCCAACGTATTTGTGCTGTTTAGATAGTGTTCAGGAACATGCCAACATTTCTGGCAATTTAAACCCCCCATAAGCATAACATAAGATCATCAGACCAGCATGTTCATTTCTGCTGTAAAAACTATTTTTATTTTTTATTTTATTTTTACAGGGAGTGTGTGTGAGTTTCAGTGCTCCTTTCGTCAATCTTGAGTGAACATTTGACGAATTGCAAAATGTTGCACTTCACTACACATTGGCTTCATTTATCCACTTTGGAGGTTAGCACTTGGTCTTCCTTTATATACTGTCATTTAAGTTATTATCAAACATTATAGACTGTAGCAAATAAATACAACCGAATGGTCTCCAAAGAAATACTTTTCACTTATTCTGATTTTATATGGATTTGTGTATTATGGCCAAACATAGCACTTTGACATCTTTGAAGTAGTCTCCTGCCAGCTCAACCCCATAAAACAAGAACTGTAATTGACAGCACTGAATCAAATATGCGATAATAGTTTCATGATCATACTTCTCACCTCATTTATTGTTCAGCATGATGAAACAATGTAACGGGTTGGGTGCAGATATGTTTGACTGAGTGACACTGGGCTGCAGCTGCTCAGCATCATTGTGGGATGGCTGCCTACAGTGGATAATCTAAACATCACTGTGACTTACATTTCACAATGAGTCAATCAATGTCAGACTAAGTAACATGATGGGGTTGTTTCAAAAAACACATGTGAGAAGACCTTTTTTTAAACACGCATAATTTGCTACCACACTCACATTTTTTGAACCTGAAAAACTGCTCTCTGAAGACCTTATCTGGCACTACCTCTTTATTTCATTTGATGTGAAGTTCTGTGTTTTCCTTTTTTAATTCTAAAATGCCTCAAAGACTGTCTTCTTCTGCCAAGCTCGACTGAGTCCAACACATCACACAGTTTTTTTGTCTCTAAAGCTGAGAACCAATCAGCAGCTTCTGTGCTCATGTTACCACGGAGAATGAGAATGAGACAGGACGCCCGTTGCTATGACAAAACTGCTTGTCACTGTGTGCATCTGATACATTTCACATCCCCCTCCTTTTGTCACATTGGATCAAGAAAACTAAATATACCTATGCAGGTGAGTCATTTGACAGAGAGGTCTGCACAAGACATAATATACTTCCTCTCAGAGCTTGTTTACTGGCTCTCCCCATCAATGGCCTGAAAGAAGATAACTAATGTGCAGTTCATAAATTACAGTTTTTATCTTGTTGGTTGGAAGCAAATGTTTCCCCTGTGACTCACCTCACATTTGTAATAATGGGATGGTTTCATAGCCAGCAGAATCTCTATTACTCACGATGTCCCATGGATGGTTAATATTTGATTAAATATACTGCTTGGGTAATCTGTCGCTGGTTCATACTAATATCATTTTATTACTGGTGGCATATTTCCTATGCTGATTAAATAAACCCAAGGCATTTAATCAACAGTGATAATACTCTTGTGAATGGTCTGCAGTTGTTTTCTTGTCTCTTCCACAACCTTCCAACATGGATGAGTTTGCTGTTGGAAGGCAAATGTCGTGATGTACTGTATGATTCGACATGAGTCTGGTGTCACCTATTAGCAGCTGCCGTGTTTGATTTTCAGGTTTATTTATGCTACATGTCCCTTTAATGAGAGAGCAGCAGGCGGACAGACACTTACTTTCACACCTAGAATGGAATGATGCCAGAGAGTCTATTAAAACATTCCCCTCAACAAGAGTGTAATTAATATTAATAGGTATGACATTTGGTCTTTTTAAATGTCAGTATTTAGACCATATAATTGCTGTTGCTTTCACTACAACCCAGTGATGCTCTAGTTCGCTGAAGACAATACTTTATTTTTTGAATCCGGATACACTTTGTTTTTATTGTTTTGAAACGGATGAGAGGCTCTGCAAAGTCTGTGGTGATTAGACACCATTGTAATGTCTTCATGTACAGGAGGAGCTGAAGAGCTGGACACTGATGAGATGATTGGTTGTGACTTGAGGTGGAGGAGGGTCGAGCTCGAGCGATAGAACTGAAACAACAAACTGACAACCGCAATGGAGAACTCATTTTAAATTTGCTGTCGATTTTAAATCAGTTCTCCACTGCTACTTTAACAGCAGGATGATTGGTCATTAGAGGTTTTGGTGAAGTCTGGTTTGTTTAGCACCTACAATGGTCAACGAAATCATCAGATAGCCGACGCAAGAAAAGACAAAGTGAAAGTGGCAGCAAAATGAATGAATGAGTATGAATCATTTTTCCTGCTTGAACTCAGCCTGAGCTTCATAAAGACTTTCGGCATGTTCCAAGTAGGTCTAATTTAGAATGTGATTTCTGAGAAGTTGCCATGTCATTGGTTAGGTTAAATCTGCAATTCTCTTGTTAATTGTTGTTTTCTGGCTCATCACTGCATGTCTAAATCCTGAAATATAAGACTTGTTCACACTTTTATAAAACTCCAGACGTTCTTCAAGGTGAGCAGCATGTTTTTGAACCCAAACAGCTGGACGTATCACTCTGACTATATCTGGAGTTTCTCCTGCCAGCAACCTTGTACTTTTTCCATAAGTCATCCTCGGGGAGCCGATGTGAGAACTCAGCAGGATATAATAATCAGCAGAATGACCCTCAAGTTAGTGCGAGGGGTTTGTGATGTTTATTCCCTGTGAGCGACACACAACCATCGACTGAATTCAAGCGACCATTGTGATCTCCGTGCACGTGCTTCAACTGCTGCATGATGTTTTCTGTTCCCAGTATGTTCTTCTCCTCTCTTTTCTTGATATTGTGATGTTGTTGAACTCTAGCATTGATATAAAAGCAAATATTCTCTTTAAAGCGTCATGTAGTGGACTCTGCTGCTCCATCCTGCCACTTCTGCTTTGCTCTTTTTACGTCATGTCTTGCCTCATGAGATCCCCTGCACCTCCCTCCAGTCCTACAGTGATATTCTCCCACTGTAAGGTGGGATGTGTGAACATTTGGCTCATTTGGCTCATTTTTACAGGCAGACCTCCTGAAATACTCATACACAGTGCATATACAGTATGACAGCAGCTTAACTGTCAAAAATAGAAACTATTCAAATACCTAAAATGTAGTTTCACTCATGCAGTTTTGACACCTCCGATACAAACCATCTCAGTAATTGGTGTTTGACAGCTGAAATAATATTTATGCTCAACAGAAATAGCAGCCCTCATTATGTGCGTATGTGTGTGAGTGTGATACGTGTCTATCTCATCTCTGTGTGTCTCAATTTGATTATGTAGATCTCCACTGAGCTCATTATTGCTCTGTGGGGGAAATGAGTCGCAGTCAAAGCTTCACAGGAAACCTGTTTAGTGAATTTGGTTTTAGCCGATGCTTTCCAGGACACAACACTATCTGCATAACTCTCTAGTCTTTATGTATCCCCACACGCACACGCACACACACACACGCACCAAGTCACACTTGCAGTATGCAAAGGTTAAAAAAACCCTCATCATATGTGAAAAGACACCCACGTACATCCCTTTGCTGTCAATCTCACATAAGAGGAATGGACACTCTGTCTCAAATGTGTTATAGCTGAAAAGGAAACCTAACTTGAGTTATTTCTGAATCATCAGGATCAAGGTCATATTGAGAGAGAGAGCATCAGTCTGATTACATTTACATTAACGTTTAAAATGTGATGCTGCAGGAGCATGTTTATAACCTATGAAAGAACACATTGAATGCAAACAAATTTGTTTCCTTCCACAAGCTCAGAAACAGATCATTTATCAGCGGTTTCCTTTCAAAGGTTTACTGAATAAAGAGAAAATATCTTTTGAAAATGTGCCAGGTCTGATCTTGAGGTTTCATTTAATTATTAATATTTGAATAACTAGGGATCAAATGTCATCTTTGCAGCTATGAAATGAGAACTGACAGTTACCTGAACACGTCTGGATAAGCAGTCTGACTGGATGACAGTTCCCCTGAAGCATTTTGCAGTACGTCTGTAATCTGGACTCAGGGCTCAGCCGTTACTATTCAGCCCTTTCATTTTAACGAGGGAATGTATCTGCAGTTTCCGCAGGGTTGAAGAGAACTGCTCATAGGCTGAGGAGTCGTGGGATACTGACAGATAGCAGTGCAAAGAGAGGCTGCTGAATTACTGTAGCTCTCATAGGATGATTTTCAGAGAGAGAGAGAGAGAGAGAGAAAAGAGAGTTTTAGTGGCTCAGGTGTGTTGCAGTACTGCAGGGATAAAGCGATCATCAGTCAGACTCAGGAGAATCCATTTAGCTTGAAGACTAATATTTCATGTTTGGATTTCCTCTATGCGTTTGTGTGTGTGTGTGTGTGTGTGTGTGTGTGTGTGTGTGTGTGTGTGTGTGTGTGTGTGTGTGTGTGTGTGTGTGTGTGTGTGTGTGTGTGTGTGTGTGTGTGTGTGTTTGTGTGTGGTCATGCATCTGTTCACTTGGTGTCATCAGACCTGTTTGGCCCTCATGTGGTGTGGACAGTGTAATCTGCATTTAAGCCTCATTAGCCTGCTTCCACCTGACGGGTCAGACTAGTGAGGCAGGCTTTATTTCTTTCCACACCTCAGTGAAACAGTGTAAACATTTCTTACTAGTCGAAGAGACCACAGCTCAAAAGTGAAGCTTACATATATTTTTCTCATCCTCTTGTAAAGGTTTTCAATAATGAAACTGCAAAACTTCTGCTAATTATTGCTCACTGTTTCCCCTGCCAGGGTCCTGATGGACTGTACTTAAAATGTATCAAAGCAAATAAATTAGGAAGGTAAACAGTAATCAGAGGGGAGATTTTTTTTTTTTTTATGTCTCTGCCAGCTGTACTCCTGATGGACCCAGAGAATGAAAACAACTTAAGATTTGAGTTTGTTTCTTTGTTTGTTATAATTACGTGGAGCAGTTTAAGATCTCATGGGTTCAGGTGGTTAAATAAGATGCAAACAGCACAGTTATGTAACTCTGTACGTTTAAACCAAACACATTTACAGCTAAAGCACTTCAAAAAAAAAAAAAAAACTTCTGGAAGGGATATATTTGTAATAGGCCGGCAAAATGGTAGGTTAACTGTCCTCATAAAGATCAGCGATATGGTCCCAGTGAAGTTATGAACAACATAAGTGGTGCCGCTTGGGGATGTCTGCCCCCCAAGACTATTAATTAAATAGCCAAAATAGGTTAACAGCCTTTGCCTGTAAATGTAAAGCATGTGTAAACAAACTTGTTTCAAGTGCATCTTGTACACAGGGAATAGATACACTTCCCTGTTTGACCAGTACAGTTATAACCAGGAATGTGATGGCCTCTGCAGTTTCCTTGCCTTCTTCAACCCCCTGAAGATTTGTTGGGCACATATTAAAGGTACTGTTTTACTCTACTGTGGGTACTGCCAAAAAGTCTCTCAGTTCTATGCAATATATCTACCTGACTGCTGATGCTGCTTGTGCTGTTTAAATACTGCTGTAATGTATTGTAAACATGACTTTGTTGTTGACAAGGTGTTTCGCTGAAGATTGGTGTTATTTACCTTGTGCTTACTGTAGCATTTTACTTTCTTTTTCAATGCCTCTCCTCTTCATATGGCCAAAAGACTGGCAGCTTAAGACATCCAAACCATCAGTCATTTAAAATTCCCCATCCATGCTGATTTGAAAAAAAAATGCAGAAAGCTAATTAAAGGAGATATATGTAAGACAGAAAGATTAAATTACCCAATCATATCACCGACATGCTATGTTGGAGTACTGATTTCTATGACAATAGTTGAGCAACCAGTATGTCTAAGATTCCATTTGGGTCCGATCTGTATTTGTTTAGTTATGGATGCTTCCGAGTTAACAAGACATGAGGCCAGTTATCACAGCAAACCAACACGTTTTGCAGTAATGGAAGCGAGCAGGCGAAAAAGTTCCACTGATACCTAAACTATAAAAAACACGCCTGCAGTTTTGTAATAGTCTCCACAACCAGAAACGTGGTAAAACAAGGATCAATCTTAGAGATGATTCTGAAAAAAGGAGAGAGGTTAAGAGTCAGATGTAGCTAAACACTGAAGCTTCATTGCGAGCAAAATGGCAACCTGTACCATAGGTTGTCAGCTCTAGTGAGCACACATTGACAGGTATAAATACCTTATTAACACTGGACTATGAAGTCAAACACCATGCACAGCCACAAATCCTGACACCAAAGACTGTCAGCTTTTGGCAAAGAATTTTCTGCAGTCCCCCACATTCTGTGACTGTATTAAAAAGTTTAAGTGTAATCCAAAAAACTCAGCAGCTCCCTGTTTTCATCACCATGCTTTCTGTCTTCAACAAACACAGGCTGTTCCATTTCACATGTGCTTTTTCAAAAAGGATTGGTCTCACAAACCCCAGCCTTTCAGATCATTATAACTGAGTAGTCACTGGAATGTAACACTCCAGGACGTATAACCCATAACAACCCTTTGACCTATTTTACACTTTACTTCTATCAGGCTGCACATACAGGACACAGGTGGGGAATTTCATGTTGCCAGGAAAATGTTGTCTCTGCCATTGAAGTTTCAATTCTACAACTTGAGAATTACAATAACACAAAATATTGCATTGTGTACTTTGTATTGTAATATATCTATAATATGAAGGCACATGTAAAGCGCTTTGTCAAAACACATAATTACCTTACTAACATTGCTGTGTATATATATTGCATACATATGTGTATTGGATTCAGCTAACCAACTGTTGTAGAAATCTGGTTGTGTTATCTAACTCACAAGCAGCAGTAAGTTATATTTAATTGGAGATGGCTAACTGGGTTTGCAATCATTGTTCATGTTGTCATTATTCTCACATACTGTACATTATATGATAGACCATTTATCTGTGGTTGCTGTTAGGCAGGGCTAAGAGTTCGAGAACCCAGAAATGCAGAACACAGAGTCAGGAAGCAGTTGCAAAAGGAAGTTTAATGACCAACAGGACTCTTTGAAGATCCTGAAGTTCAGGGGAGGGTCAAGGGCCGAGTCGAGCTGGTGCATTTGGGTTTGCTGGGGTGAAGAGTTGACTGAGGAATCCAGATAGATGCAGGAGTGGGATGGAGGCAGGAGTTGAGCGCCGGGAAAATGTCAACGAAGGAGAACAAGGTTTAGAATGATTTGTACAGAACAATAGGAAACCGATTTTCTAATAAGCAGCTAGAACAAGACTGACTGCGTAAACCAGAGTGGTGGAGTTGAAGCCCAGTATTTGTAGCAGAGTTGATTGAAGATGAAGAGCAGCTGCAGCCGAACTCCTACACACCTGAGTCCACTCCTGCAATCAAGAACACACACACTGCAGGCCAGGATTAAGCAGTGGTCATGACAGTTGCCTTGTGAAGACTTTGTTGAATTGAAGAGAAAATGAAAACTCTCTTTTGAAATGTTGAAAGCTCTGACCTGGAAATAAAATATATATATATATATATATTTCTACTTTAAAAAAAGGTGGAGACATACAATATTCCACACTAAATGTGTGCCCAGTATCTTCCATAACATACAGCAATAGATATGGTACAACCAAAACACCAACAGTAAAGATAAGGTGTGATTTGCAAATTAACAGAGGTCTACAAAGTTCATTCTTTTAGTGTGTGAATGCTCGCAAACAGTCTTTGTAGCCCTAAAGAGGTAGAACACATTGGTTGAACTGACTTCGTAAACAGGTTCATGAAACAGTTGAGTTGTGGTGTTTGCCATGTTTCCCTAGCTTTTCAACAAAACCATAAATATCAGAAGAGTTCCATCCTGTTCATCTTTTGACAGTTCAATCCTGTAGAAAATGTGCTCTCAAACAGGCCATTCTGAGATGTTCCCTTTGTGTTATCAAAAAGTAAATATCCCTGTAGTTGTTTGTTCTGCCCTTTAAGTCTGCCTTCTCACTGTAAACAATTCGGCATGTTGCAAGAAAGCCAAAGCAACAAAAGCCCTTCCAGAGTGGAGTAGTCAGACACGGCTCATTGGCATAATCAGCGGGAATTCTTGCAACACACTCATGTTTTGGGTAGCTATAGGCTTATTTGAACAGGTTAGAAAAGGAGGGTAATATGTGACCTTTAACTGTAACTCTTTTGCTAGTTTGACTGTCATCAATCACCTTAGTGATGTCTTAGCCTGAATATGTCATTTGTTAACATCGGTTGGCTAATTGTCAAATATTTCAAACCCTGTCAATCCTGTGGTTTTGGGATTGTCTGACTGTGAGAAGGCCAGTGAGAAGTTGTACTCGTCACTGCTTTAGATTCGAGGTAACCTCTCCTACATTTAGGCTTAAAGCTGCAAAATGATAATATTATCATCAGGAAAACTGGGTGTGCTACATTTATTGTCAGATTGATGCACACCTCTAAAAATAGGCTCACAATAGGCTATGTATCAACCGAGCATTTTTTCTCTGCACCAGCCTTTTTTCAGAAATTCTTAATAGACTAGATCCTAATTTCCGTTATTCTGATGTGATATCTGATGTGGGCAATCCACAAGGAAGGCAGAAAGGATTTCAGGGTAGCAGTAAAAACATGATATTGTTTTTCATTGATTTCACTTCTATCAGTGAGAAAGAAGATTGGATTTGAAGGAAAGTGCTCTCCCAGGGTAGATAGACAAATGTGCTGAGTTTATGACAGGGTAAATATGACAAGGTCCAAATGAATTATTTTTAAAAACTATAACAATAATCGGTCTGACACCCTCCCACTGTACCCGCTGATCCAGCCAAAATGACTAGGCAGCCTACCAATACATGAAAATGGCCAACTCAGTGAACAAAAAAGAATGTACTCCGTTTTATATTTCCTCTAAGTGGCAGCTGATAATGGATATTTAATGGGATAATAAAAGTCATCCCTGCTGATCCATCAAACCCACAGAGATAGATACCTGCTCTGAAGCCAAATACAACACTGGCTCTCCATGTCACTGTAGTGAAAGTAACAGCAGACCTTGAGGAGGATAGTTTGCCTGCTGCATTTAAATTCCTTTATTTTGGAACAAACGCCATAGTATAACCTTCAACTAAATGAATCACAGTAATTCTCCCTGCTGCGAGGAAATTAACAGAAAATAAATAGTTTGTAGCAGTCTTATAAACCATCCTAATGTAGACATTGTATTGAATTATTTTGTTATTACAGTAATAAACCCTTTTGTCTCTCATTATTATTACTATAAAAGCCTGAATGTTCAGTCCACCACTGACACTTCCCTCCTGGTATTGGAGCTGATACTGTCCTGAGACTTAGATTCCCTTTCTGGCAAATTCCTTGAACTTTGCTGAAAGTGTCTTAGACAGTGAAAACGTTTCCAGATTGAAGCTCTTTAAAAACCTGCAGGTGTGGAGGAAGCATTAGTTCAATCAGCCGTTGCTTGTCCTAGTAAATCTCTGCATGAGCCCCGGTGAGTCCCCAGTGCCAAGCTGCACGCAGATGGCACCGCCCTCGCTGCACCCATCTACTGCAATCCTGCCCAGTAACAAATCAATACAGCCGGGTGAAGAGAGGGGAGAGGGCTTATGTAGCAGGGGGAAAGATGAAACACTCAGGGAGCAAGGGGGGGGAAAGGGGATGATAATGTGGGAAAAAAGAGGAGAGAGAGGGAGGAACAGAGGAGATAAATTGAGAAGTAAAATGAAAGGGACGTGAATAGGTAGGGAGTGGTTGGGATGAGCAATGAGAGGAAGAGGGAGAAGGCGAAAGGATGATTAAGCAGAAGAGGGATGAAGGAGCAAGACAGAAAGGAAGGTGAAGACATCTGCAGCAAAGAGGACATACAGCTCGACCTTAAGGGACAGAGAGAGAATGAATGTCTCTCTTTAAAGATTATACGAGAGGGCCACTCATTTGGGGCAGCGAGTGAGAGGATGACAAAAAAGGGAGGTCAGAAAAGGAGGAAGAAAGAGTAAAAGAAAGGGAGAGAGGAAGCATCCCAGCAGGGATTTCCGCAGGGTGAACTCAGCCAGAGCGCGAGGCGTGCTGCAGAGCCGAGCAGTAGGTCCTGAATTATTAAACACAATATTTTGCAGCCGAGCAAGCGGCTGTGGCCATGTCGGATGCATCTGCTGAGGGGGCAAAGATTGTGTGTGTGGGTGTGTATGTGTGCACATGGAAAAGGTCTAGTATAAGAGTTTAGTTTGGCTCACATGTGTTTTCTGTGTTTTTTGTGATCGAGTGCACTCAAGACGGAACTTTTTTGACTGTTTTTTTCCCCATATTGCAGGGGCTTCTTGTTTTTGCGTGTGCGCGAGTGCGTGTGTGTGTGTGTGTGTGTGTGTGTGTGGTCATCTGAGGGAGTGCATGCTCATTTAGAGCTGCTAATTAATGAGAACGCAAAGTCCTTGAGACCTGTCTTAAACCCCTGCCACAGTAGAGAACAACCAGCAATTTAACACTCATAAAAGAGATCCCCACACACAAGCACACATAAATTTACCTTCTATTTTCTAATTTTAATTTGCCATTCATGCTTCTCTTTCTTATAAATAGTCTTGCTTGCTGCCTCTATTTTTGGGAGGCAAAGTTTCTCCACTTTTATGAATCAAGCACAACATTTTTAATGGACACATAGTCATATGGAGGTTGTGGGATGGATACTGGGTCTTTGCCCTAACTCTGGCTCAGTGGTTCCCAAAGTGAGGGTTGAGAGATGCCTTTCAAAAACAAGTACACATGTGAAACAACTTTAAATTGCATATTTTACCCATGATGGTGAAACAAGTGAGATTTGTGCAATGTAACAGTGCAGGTATCTGTTAAACTCTTTGTAATTCAAAATGCACAAATAGGTTGTTGATGTCATTCTAATGTCAGTGTTTGGATCAACCTGTTAGTACTTGCTGTTTTTTTTTTTTGTAATGTTAAGTGCTATAACCTCTTCCAGGCATAGAGGGCGTCCCTTGTCTTTCGCATGTTCTTTTGGGGGTTGCAGGATGAAAAGTTTGGGAACCCCTCGCTCTAGACTGCCTAGTTTGGTTTAAAGAAGAAAAAAAAAAGTACACTGCGGAAAGGTTGGCTTGTAAACTCTAGCTGAGATTTAAACATTTTTGTTTGACACGTTGGACTCAAGCGGATCAATTACAAATCTGACAACATCCGAACAGGCTGTATCAATGAGACAAATTTCAAATCAGCTGATGAGGACAAACTCTGATGTGTATTAAACCCAGTTAGACTTTCTTTTATGGCAGGTGCATTATGCTTCTTGTTTTCAATCTATCAGTCCTGATGTGGTGATCAGATTAAATTATAACAGGGATTCCTGGAATATCTTCAAATTAAAAATAATAATAATACATTTTATGTGATGGCACCTTTCAAACCACCCATGGTCACCTTACAAATTTGGCGAAAGTATTTAATTTCACCTGAGGGTGAACCATTATGATTCAAGTTCATCTCCATCCAGTTGAACTTGATTTATTGTGAATGCCTGGAGGGGATTTTCTTTTCAGCTGGTTTAGAGTCATGTTTTTCATCCGTCAGAGATAATGGTGTTTATTTGACTAATGTTGATTGTTCAAGCTGTTCATTCTCTTGTGAGCGAAAGACCTTATGACAATACCATGCACTGAGAGTAAGGGAAAACATGAGATAAAAACAGGCATATCCACTGAAAATGATGCAAACCTCTTGTGTAAACCTTCTACTGCTGTTTTTTTTTAAGTTAATATATTCCTTTTCTTATTTCTTGTGCACAAGATGCTCCACTTAAGTCTTGTAACCGACAGAGTCTAGATCTCTGCCAATGTGATTGTTTCTCAGGGGGATGTTGCTGCACTGTCAGGTGTATTTGCATGAAATTCTTGCTTGTCCCAGCTTTAACGCTGCCCCATTTCTCAGTTGCTGCCCCAACTGTCTGCTCTCCCCTGTCCCTGTCCTTTCTTCCTATACGATCGCTGCAGGCTTCCCATTCTGCCTCCTCTGTCTAGCTCTGTTACTTCTCTCTCTGTGGCCACTTAACTGCCTGTGCTTCCATGCTCATTGTCAAATAAACCACCACTGCTTCAGCGCAGAAATATGATGCTCTACTTTTGAACAATTTTATTTTAAACATTCTAAAACCCTTCTCTCATCTCCGGACCACTAAGTTGTTTCCTTTCTAATGAATCACTAAGATTAAATTGGAAGCACAGAGAAACTGATCGACAGCTTCAAAGTGGCTCTCCCCTCATCTCTGTTTCTGTCCATCTCTCTCTCTCACCCACACTGCCCCTCTGTCTCTCTCTCTCTGTCCATCTGCTGCTCTGTGTGTCTCATTCTTCTCCTCTCTCCTCTTCATTCTCAGTCTCCCACTTTATTCTTTGGCTTCTGGTGCTGTAATTGAATTTCACATCCCTGATTTAAGCTCCCGCCCTTGAGAAACACAGAGGAGGACGTAATTACATTTCTGTTTGGCTGCAAATGATGCTGCTAATTCGATATGCACTTTTGTTCATGCAATTCACACAGGCACAAGCTGGTGGCAGGTTTATGGGTACAGAGTTGGAAGCTATAGAGGGAAAAAAAATGCTGATTTACAGTTTCAGTAACATTTGAGATGCCTTAGTATTAGATGTAGGACAGTAAAAATGTAACTGCAATCTATATTTATTTGTGATTCAAAATACGAAGAAATCAGAAGTAGAGCTGTTTTGGAGAGAATAGAATTCACAACAACTCTTTAATTGGTTATGTTCTTTCGGCATGGTGTACAATTCAAACAAAGCTGGCACATTTTTCCAATATTACTCCAGACTTCCTCATGCTGACCCTTTTCTCCTGCTAGTCCTTTAGAAACTTTTCACGTTCTAAACAACATTATAACGCAGTGGTCCTCAACATTTGTTGGCTCATTACCCCACTTAGACTTCACAAAACTCTGATGACCTCAGACAACCAAAACAACGCTTTTTGCTGAAACGATTTTGCTTTACACCATGCAATAGTTGTTCTACTATGCGTCAAGTAAACATTTTAAAGCATTTAAGCTTTTTTGTGTGTATTATTGTGCACAGAGGAAGAAAGGCTGGGGTGATATTTCTGCACAATGGATAACAGACATAGACTCTATCGATATGTAAATTTTGTATTGAACAATAAGTACACATTTTAATTCCATGTGGACTTACAAGGGGCCCGAACCCCAAGGTTGGCAAACCTGCTCTAACTGTTTGTGGAAGCTAAAGTCAGTGATTGTTTGAGCTTTTCTCTGCTAATATGCTTTGCAAGAGGTAATAGCTCTAACATGGTGTACATGTTGTGCTTTTTCCTCTACTGACCAACAGAACTAATCATTACATTATTTAGTTTTATGATCTTATTGTAAAGCAGTAAGGACTTCTTGCTCTGAGAGTATGCAATAAAAAATACTATGTCACATTAAAAAAAAAAAAAGTTCACTTGTGTTCTATTCTTATCTGTACAAGCAGTGTCACATGTATTAATAGTAATGCTGGCAGTACAGCTCTGGGGATCTTAAAGTCATTCACTGAGATCTGACATAAGAATGAAAAAAAAAAAAAAAAAAAAAAAAAAAAAGGTATTTCTCACATCTCTGCACAGTTTAGCCAGAAGTCACCACACACCCCAGCCTTGATCTTGTGTTGTAATGATGCTGACCTTTTGTCTGTTAGTTTACAGTAATGTGAGACTTGAGCTTGCAGTGCGGTTCTTATAGTTCACTGATAATCCACAGAACGATAGAGGAACATCAAGCTTCATGATCAAAGAAAGTTAATATCACTTCATTACTTCAGTCTTTGAAGGCCTGCTTCTTTTAGTGCAGATCTCCCGTTCTGTGCTGTAAGGCTGAGTCACTGTTTCTTGAAATCATATGTTTAAGGTCTAATAGGGTGAATAAGGCTTTTCTTTATTTACATATGAAACAGTAAAGCATTTATACAGTTTCAGCAGATGTTTTGATGTTAGTTTTGAGATGATTCATGGTGTTTTTGCCTCCTTAACCAAAATAAGTAAAATTAAGGCTCAAAGCATGCAGACTGAAAATATAAGGATGCCACAGAGATCTACGTTTTTTTAATGTAAATTACCCACCAAAATAATGAAGGACGTAAAGGAAATCAACGAAACAGAAAGGGGTTTTAAAAAAAAGAAAAAAAAAAAAAAAAAAAAGATGGGAAGATGCTGAGCCAACCACATTATGTGTCAATTAGCCTAAAGAAATCAAAAGATCAAAAACAGGCCTATTTTAACAAAACCCAGCAATCTTGACATGTGTGGGGGAAACAGTAAACATGGCAAACAAGCTCCTCCGCACATCACTGCCCAAAGTGTGTGTGAACAAGAGCTGCTTCTTGGCTCCAATAAATACCCTTCCTCCTCCTTGAGCACAGATTGAACTCAGGTGTGCAGCAGGTGAAGGAGGATGGACAATTAAGGAGAAAGACCAGGTGTGCAGCAGGTAGAAAAACAGAGAGAGGGAAACTGGTAGCAGTTGGCCTTAAAAAAAGTACAAATGGATTGATATGATTATTTGAGTTGAGAAGAATAAGCACATTAAGGCTTCTGGGTTTAAGTATTTCCTTTGTTAGCCCTGATATGAATTACCATTAAACATTTTATTTCAAAATGTGTTATCCAAACAAAAGTTAATCAGGTAGCATGACAGTTTGCACAACGTCTTTGAGAGAAAGTACAAATCACTAAAGCCCTGACATTAGACAACAGAAACGAACTCAAGTAGACAAATCTGTTGTAAAATCAAAGATTTTTTACTGAGTAGAATGGTTCCCTTTTTTACAGGTTGCTTTCGTATGTGGATGACACATGGCCTGGGTGTTGCCTTTACTTTACTTTAATTTATGCACATCACTTCAAGCCAGATTCAGATTAACGGACAACTATAAATCCTATATATAATTTTCCTCTTCGCTCTCTTGCTAGCAGGTCTTTGACCCTCTACCAGTTTAAAGCCTGATCTGAAATTAATGTCCAATAAGATGCTGCTTCATCTATCTGCTGCTTGTAATCAGTGCTAAGTGAATGCTGAAGAGAGAGAGAGAGAGAGTATGGGTGAAAAGTGTTGGCACTGGCCCCAGTACTTGCATAACTCAATGATAATTAGGGTTTTTACTGCTGCCAAAGCTTAACCACTGCTATGCCTGTGCTTGCTGGCAAGATATCTGAGTAGACAAGGGGGGAAATAGATTAGAAACATGTAGAAATGAACCAAACAGATACAATAGCCTCATATTTTACAGCCATAAACTGGCATAATCAGCGCAAAGGGTTTAGGATCATCTTAGAGTGAATAAAGAAACATAATTAAGTAAAAGAGTAACACATTTACCTGATGTTTGAGTTACCAGTCATTAGTTATTTTGCACACAATATGCTATTTAGAGACAGATACAAACTTTATCCACTTTTTCTTGCTCCATGTGTCTCTTTCAACCCTCATTTATCACACCAACATCACCACTCTTTCTCTATTCCTTCTTATCCGCAGCTTTTCCCCCTCCCTTTATGATATCTCTCTTTTTCCACCTTTTTTTTATCTCACATTGCTGTTCTTTTTCCATGCACAACCACTCCCTTTCCAGCTCCTCTTTCCCTTTTTCCTTTCTCCCCTGTTTCCACAGTCTTGTTTGCACTAGTCACGCGTCCTTGCCTGCCTGATTAACGAACAACCCAAAGGATGTAACATCGAATGGTGTCGGCTCCCCCAGAGAGAGGCATCGATTTACTGGCAGGCTATAACCACACATACGGCTGCATGGCCTATAGACATGAAAGCTTGAGAGAAGACTGAAAAAAATGAATGACTTTTGGGAGCAGCGTCCAACAATTTATAAATTAGTAGCATACACTTAAAAGTAAGGAAAAGCCTGCATTTAAGGCTGGATGACCATATGCTTAATAAAAACTCCACTAAAGTTTTTTTAATGATTTGATGTTCATATACAAGAATGAGGTGCAGGAAAAAAGTACTAAGCTGTAGTTGATGTAAAAGCTTCCGAAATAATGACCAAGAGTGAGAGAGGACATCTGGTTCTGCTTACTAAATACAGTATATTATATACATAGTGGGAAAAAAACGAAAAAACTATTTGTGTGTGTGTGTACACAAAGTGCTTTCTCAATATGTGTTGATTGCCATTCCAGTTGACTCAATGTACTGCCTCTGAAGACAGAGGTTCCAGACAGAACATTTATGAGAAATTCAGAGTAAAGAAGTTGACTAACATGGGTGGATTTTCCTCAGAAAGGTGTTAAATATTTTTGCATTAATGTTCCACTTTTTTAGCCTGTTTTTCATCTCTTTTTTCCCTCATGCGGTGAATCATATTTCCGCCTGCAGCTTGAGGAGTTTATGCTGATTAAAACAAAGCTCCAAAGTAATCATTGTTGTTTATGAGGATATTGGATTTTCCAACACAAATTTTCAAATCCAGTAAATTATCTTTTCACAAGCAAGATTCAAGATTTTTATTTGTCACATGCTCATACAGATGTGCAGTGAAATGTAAGGACTGTTCCGCAAGCCATGCAATAACAATAATAACAATAAACATTCAGTTTAGCGATAATAGAATATAATCTAAAAAATAAAAGGAGTTATTTGAATGTACAAAATAATAAATATAGAATAGATTACTGTAAACAGTGTAACGTGTCAGTGTGTAAAGTGTAAAAGTGACCAGGTTCTAGTAAAAATAGTAATGTTCAAGACTTAAAGGGATACTTCACCCATTTGCATGAAGCTGTGTGTCATTAGAAACATGGTAGTAGTGTTGAATGGTCGTGAATCCAGCCCTCATTTTGCCCTGAGATTGTCTGGAAGTTTTCTTCATTAGATGCAATATGACGCTTTTTGCATCACATGAAGAAAACTTTCAAGCAAAGAAAAACACGTTTTTTTCATCTCAGGGCAAAATGAGGGCTGGATTCACAACCATTCAACACTACTACCATGTTTCTAATGATACACAGCTTCATGTAAATGGGTGAAGTATCTCTTTAACAAAAAGATTATTGAATGTACAAAACATGTAAAAATATAGAAAAATGTAAACAATGTCCAGGGGTGTCAAAGTGCAGATGGATGTTTTTAACTGAAGAGAGTGGAGTTAACAGTCCGGACAGCCTCAGGAAAGAAGCTCTTCCTCAGTCTTTCTGTGTTCGCCTTGATGTGTCGAAGGCGCCTGCCAGAGGGCAGGAACATGAACAGTCTTTTTCCCGGGTGGTGGGGGTCACTCATGATCCTCTTTGCCCTGGCTGTGCTCCTCCTTGTGAAGATGTCCTGGAGGAGTGTTGTTACCCATGGTGCGCTCTGCTGACTCTGCTGACTTTTCCATTGCAGCAATTTCCCATTAAACATTTAATGTTTCATTCAACATTAAATGTATAATTTGTACACTAAAATAGGCCATATAAATTAATAATAAATGGACTAAACCTGAGTTATATATTTTTGTTTTTGAGTACTCAAATATTTCCAACAGTTATGTAAGCCAGATAAATGTGTGATTTTAAAGTTGTAACAGGACATGTCTTGACGTTTCCACTCCCATGACAGAGCTGCTATGACAGACAGGACATGTTTATCGTTGCCGTGGTTATATCAAAGATGGCTGAAAGTCCTGAAAGTTGCTGTATGTGCTGCTGAGAAAAAAAACACATTTTAAATCATCCTTGAATACGTGGCCCAATACGGTCAACTGGGAGCTAGTTTACATTGAGGGGGTGAGTAGCAGAGAAAATCACTCCCATGATTCTCCGCCAGCCTTGACTCATCTTCTGTAATGGTTTTGATTTTGAGAGCCCCCTGGTGGCAGAATTTACATACTGAGCATTTAATGTTGACTCCACATGACAATACAATCTGTCACACATTATCTTCAGATGTGTGAGGAAAAGTTACACATTGCCTGAAGTTGTAAACTAAGGACATGATTTCCTCTGATCCAACTTCAGAACAACATATATCAGGAGTTACAACTTATAGATGTATGTCAACATTATTTTCCATGAGATGAGAATTTCTCTCAGAACAGGAAACACATTCCTCTGTTTTTTCATATGACACACACAAAGCTAGGTTAAACCCATGGGGGTCAGTGCTTCTTTGGATCTTCTATGGGTCAGTGCTTCAGTGGTTTAGGCTCTGAATACTAATCATTGATGTTGGAATGTAGACAGTCACACATACAAGCTTTAGGTTCAAGAGCTGATTATTAAGACGGTTACGACCCAACACAACACCTACATATTAACCTTAACTCACAGCAAGCCACAATTTAAGTCTGAAGTAAAAAAAAAAAAAAAAAAGTCAGTAATTATCTTCTATGATAACAATGGATGTGTTGATCATAAAAGAACTATATTTAACTTTCTAATTGTCGGCAAGTGTAAAATCTTGGGCAAGAAAGGGGATTAACTGGCCCTGAATAAAGCATTAAATGCATTCACACTTTACACCAGGGTGGGATTATAAATCCCAGGCAGATCTCTAGAGAAGGTCTAATAATAATTAGATGGAAAAAAAGGTAACACAGATTTTAGACACTTACTTACTTTCTAGCCTGCAGGCCTTCACACACACAATCAAGCTTTTTCATATTAGACTCGAGAGGACACTTGCACACCTGGGGTCTGTCCTTTTAGAGAGTGAAATCCCTTTTTATTTATTTATTTTCTAGAAAAAAAATGAATAATTCCTGTTTGTCCACTCTGCATTACAGATGCATTGATTGAAGCAAAGCACCAGGTTGCTCAGTGGATATTTACCCTCTTTCCTTCCTGGCTCTTTGCAGCAAAAACAGGCCCTCTGCAAGTGTTCAAACAAAGGTTTTAATTATTCAGCTGATTAACTCATATAAAGAAAATATTCTGGTATTCACCTATTTTTTGAGATTTATCCTATCTGATAAAAGCAGGCTTGGAATGAACCTCACTATTAAGATAAGATAAGATATAGCTTTATTGATCCCCAATGGGGAAATTCGGGCATTACAGCAGCAGCAGTACAAAATCAAAAAAAGTCAAAAACCAAATAAAAAGCTTGTTTGATGTCCACGGCTCCATGAATTTAAGGTTTTCATAAATGGTGTATTTTGTCATCATCTGGCTGACCCTGCAGTCATCCACACAAACACACTCACTGTTTGTTGATGATCTTTTATTGTAGAAGAGTCAATGAGCTGAATCACATGTGATACCAACCCCTTGTGCATCCAGCTTAAAACATTCATACCAACAAGTCTGTTCTTGAGGGGTTGTTTTTCTTCTAATACATTATATTTACTTTTATTATATATAATAATTCTTTACAGATTGTTCTTTATCGGGAAAGTTTGATTTTACTTTGAATAAAGTTCTGTGAATAAAAGGTTTCCTTTCACCTTTCACATTGCCACTTTTACACTGCACTTATATGTCTTATACTTACTTGTATGTCTGCAAGTTGTCCATTTTCTTCAGGAAGCTTACTGTAATGATGTGAAAGGCCAGTATTTTAGGCAGGAGTCCATGTGAAAATACAAGGAAGGATACATTAGGAAGTTTTCTATTGCCATTGCAACATTTGCCCCGAGCAGTTGCCTGCCTTCCCTGTTGACATGCTGCACTTTTGTCTATGCATGATTAGCTGGATTTTGTATAAATGCATGCTTGTCCCCTAAATGTAAAGCCTCTTGACTGTGTTTAATGTTCTGCACAGAAGGGAAAGGCAATTGTTTTATTATTAATTTATTATTAGTGATAAACCTCGTACCTTTATTTTTATATTTTAATATACTGTATGACTAATGATATAAGATCACAGAATATTTTTACATTAGCTGTCACTGTGGTTCATACTGAACTAGAAAATGGGCTTAAATCATCTGCTGCATGTGAATTAAATGAATCCAAATTGATAAAGTTATACTTTTTTATCAACCTTTATAGTATAAGGGTATTATACCCTTATAGTACTTTTAAAGGTTGTAATCTGATTATTGCAATAATGTTACTCCTAAATAAATGAGAGGTTCATACAACATTGCCTGCTAAAAGTTGGTAAGTCTGACCAGATGGCATGCAGCTTCAAGTTGAATTTGACATTGCTATAACTGACAGTTTAAATTGTGAAACAAACAGGAAAGTTAGGAGTCTAATTTGACTGCATAGACATGAATACTCTCAGTTTGCCTTATTTTATGCGCTCTCCAGATGGGTCAGAATACTTGTAGAGCTCTGGAGAGTCCTCTTACCCTCTGTTTGTGCGTGACAGAGAAGACAATCAAGAAGGAGGATGTGTTTGCAAGGAGGAGAGTGTGCCTCTGGGTGTGTTTTACAGGACAGCGCGAGGCACAGGGACAGCATATGTATGTGAGTTTGTGTGGGCAGTCATGTGTTATGCACCCAGTCTGACTGGTACCATCTGTCCTGTATCACGGGTCTGTCTGGGACTGCCCTCTGCTCTTTGGATTCTTTAAGTCCACCTTTTCATCTTTCTCTGCATCACTTCTTTTTTTCTCCTCCTCTTTTTAATGCAGCTGTATTTCAGATTAAAGCTGCACTGTTTTCACATTAGTAATTCTGTAAGCATCAGGAGAAAGTAGAGGTTATTTGTAACTTCTGCTTAGATATTTACTTATGCATGGGCAAATGCAGCGTCATTCTGGGTCTGCTGTTGTGAAACAGTGAGCTCTCATAATGAAGGAAAAACAAAGCAGCCAAAAAGGCCACCAGTCAAGGATGTGTCAAGAGGCACTGAGACCGAGGAGAAAGGATGATCTTTGTGTCACCTGGATATCAAAATTTAAGTCTGACAGGATAGAGAGGACACAAGAAAAGGCTCGGAAATCAACAAAAAAAAAAAAAAGAAGATGGTGGGGTAGAGAGGATAAAGATGAAAACCTTGTTCATACCAACTCCCAGCTTGGCCTCACATCTACTGTTACCATGGCGATTCCACTGCTGAAAGGCTGTCCCCTGAGACTAAAAACACAGAGGGAGAAAGCCAAAGAGAGACAGTAACACAAGGACATGCAGAAGGGTAAAATAACAGCACAGGTGTTCCAGACAAGGACTGCACTGCAATGAAAGAACAGTACCCTCTTTGCCATTTAGTAAACTGTGATGCTTCCAGCAAGGCTTACTGAAATCTTCATTAAGTGCTATAGTAATTGTGTCTCACCTTAAAACCATTTATTTAATGCCAAGGATGTGTTAGCAAATGTTTCTCTAGAAGACAAAATGTTGGGTTCCGCCTCGTCTCTCGTCACCATGGATAGTCATTGTATCACACTTCTAGGTAATTTTCACACGAGGGTCCTGTAAACTCGCTGCCTTTTTTCTACCCAGTGTAACGACCCTGAGTTAACAAGTGCACTTGTTCTTTATGAAACAGCTACAATTACACACATCTATTCACAACAATTTGTAGATCAATGTGAATCCCAACATTAGACACCCAACCTGGGCCCAACCAGTGTTTTCCGTGGAGAGTCCATGTCCACCTACTTAGGTTAAGCCCATCTACGTCCCACTTGGATTCATTGGTTTGGCCAGGTCAACTGTACGTCAGTATCAGATGAACACAGTGGATCATTCAGCGGCTGAACACTGATTGACTTTTGGACTAAGAACTTAAAACGGATTGAATTGTGGACATAACTCTTTCAGATCTCTACAAACACATCTAAAGATGAATGCTAATGGTTATCCGTGTCTGCTGCATGTGGGAATGCATGGAGTGAAAGTGCCCTAAAAAATCAGTTCTTGTAGTTATGGTTATTGGTGTGTAAGAAAAAGTCATGAATGGCAAACATGAGATTATGTTTTACTTAATATAAAGGATTATTGTATATTGTGCTGCGTACATTTGCTAATATTCTCACAATAGGAAAAATGTTAAAACCTTCAAATCAATGATAACAAATGAGTATAAATTCATCTTTCTAGGTTTATAATGGTGTATAAACGACAGCTGCCTGTATTTAAAAACCCCTTATTAAAAACGTAAAAGTATTTCCACAAATTGTCATTTTCAGTCAAACCTGGACTGGTTGTTGTATGCATGATACGCACATACAAAGGCCCTCAGTACACACATGCATAAATAGGATGTATGGATGTTAATGAAGAGAGGTCAGTTTAAGAGGGGGCACCCCTGAGCTGTTGGGGGCTCAAGGTGACCTCGGCACTACTCAGGCAGACAACTGACACCTCTCCAGCAACCAGACATATTTCAATACTGTGGTGTGTACTGTGTCAGGGGATCCTCCGGACACAAGTCCCTACAGATTGAACTACTGCCACACTAATTTTCCACCCTCATACAGTAATATGCATAATTAATGCAACTGAAAATATGTGACATTAATTATTATCTCAATATTACTAACTGTCCATAACTAATGTCACATAACTATACCACTGAACTGACCAGTGACATTAAAACTAAATGCTCTCTCTCTCTTTCTTGCTCTCTCTCATTCACTCTTTTTCTGCTCTCTTTCTCTCTATCTCTCTCTCCACAGCTGTATCATTCATGAGACACAGCGCATCAGCCTTTGGATTTGCCGTGAGTCCCACCTCCATTTCCTACTCCCCCCCATTATTTCCATTGATCAATTAGTCATAACTTCAGGCTTTGTCATTTATTAATGAATCCTGGTACTAAAGTGTCATTGGTCCCTTTATCTCCAAGGTAACAAGTCAAAGAACTGAGACTGGTCAATGAGCCAAAGGTGTAATATATCAGTGCCTCTGAGCCTCCATAAAACATCTTCTGGTTTGACCCAAACAAAGCTTCTAATCTCGACTTCTTATTTAGAGGAAGTGACTGAGACTGTGACTAGTTAAAAATAGACTTAATGAGAATTAAGACATGTGTAACCTCAGAGAGGGATTGTTTAACATAATTTGATTAAAAATGTTATAATCTATAATCTTCAGTGTCAGCTATCTTTTTAGTAGAGATTATATTTTAATTAGCAAGTGCTCTGCTGTCCAGGGAAGTTTTATTAAAGCTTCAAGGAGACTACAAAATGATATAACCCAGTACAAAGGGGTTAGATCTCAGCAACCCCCCCCCCCCCCCCCCCCCCCCCCCCCAAAGTGTTAGAAGCTGTTATGATGAAGCTTGCACTTTACTTTAGATTTACAGGTGCTCTTTAAAACTTGAACATTAAATTGTATTCTCCTGATCCTGTCACAGTTCACCATGTAGCTTCAGGGCCCAAATGACTTTGTCAAGTCTTTTCTGAGGCAGAAAAACTTCCAAATATGGCACAAAGTCATTTGTTGTATTGATAAGAATGTTTGTCACACGCCATACCTGGGGCGGTATAGAGATATCGGTCCTTATACTTTGATTTGAGTTTATCTTCAATCATTTCCAGTTCTAAATGTCTTCAAATGAGAAATACTGGCAACACAATATATCACATGCTAGTTTTTACTTTTAAGTAAAAAGTTTAAAATTTCATATGGTTAAAAATGTGTTCACACAAACCATTTATGAAGCTGCTTCCCTCTGTGCTTTGTCCTCGGTGCTGCAGCTAAGGTAACAAAAAGAAGTCTGATTTATTAAGACCTTGTAACAGAAGACCCTCTCCCCTCTCGTGTCTGCTTTTTTGTTGTAGTTTGATGCCACGCTGGACGTCGTATCATCATTCATTGTCATCTGGCGCTACAGCAATGCAGCAGCTGTGCACTCTGCACACAGAGAGTATATGTGAGTACGGAAAAATGTCCCGCTGAGATTAATCAATGTGTGATTAATGATGCAGCTTGTGTTACTTTTCTTCCCACAGCTACCTCATGATTTTTTTTTTTTAATGACTCAAAAGATTCAGCATCTGAGTCAAGTTTTGCATATTGTCTGAGATGTTGATGATTAAAATAAAGGATGGCATTATTAAATTTAGACAATAATGAAATGTCTGGATTCACAAATAAAAGAATGTGCCACCACAAAGGGTGACGAAAGTTACATAGATGTAATGAAAGAATGTAGTGGTTAATGTTGAATAGATTTAGGAGGGAGGATAATTGGATGAAAGAGTTGAAGAGTTAATTTCCCTGGGACTGTTTAGACTGATAAGACTTAGCAAAGGGAAGTGGAAACTTAGCACACATTGTCTCTCGGGTGTTCCTACCCTAGATGCAACCAGGAGGAGAAATGAAAAAAAAAACAGTTAGACGACAAAAATAAATGCTTTGGAGGGTTTTCATTCTCCTTGGGACTCCACAAAAGCTGCCGTGCCCCCCCTGCAAGTTTCCACGTCTATGAACTCTATTAGTAGAATAAAACCCATCTTTGCAAAGCTATTTCTGTTTTTCAGCTTTTGATGATGGTGGTAAGTTCTTCTTTATGATCTCTCGTACAGTACGGATTCAGCTGAGATGTGGGGACTGAAATAGATAGGGTGGGGAAAAAAACAAAGTGTTGTTGTTGTGCTTGCAAGGGTGAGATATTGTTTTTCTGTATCTACTTGCCCACACTCTTTTTTTATTGTCCCAGTTGAGGTAAAAAAATAAAAAATAAAAAATAGGAAGACATGCTGAAAGAATACTGACAAATCATTGGTTATGAGGATGTGAAGCCCTGTCTATTAGGTCTTTAGTTATATTTCGCACAGCTGGAACTATCTGATACTTTTATGGTCTTTATTAGAAGGTGGGACAGAGGCAAATAATTTCTTGAATTGAACCATGTCACTTGCTGCACGTGTAGGAGTTTTTGAGTGGGGGAGCCCAACTGTGGTACTAACTTATTGTATAAAGGGATTGTCTGACGGGTGATGTGCACACAAACTCAAACAAATAAATATGAACAATGTACCCTTTCTAACCTCACCAGTAATATCTATCGCAAGGTCATATCAAAACACAAGAAATGAGGACACCAGCCTAACTTTTTAAAGACACAAAAAAAGATGTACGCTTGCAGAGGTGGAAAGTTTGTATTAAGATTTTAATGCAAGACTGAAAGAAAATGTGTTACGTTGATATTTCAAGAAAAATACGATCAGCCTTTGCAAAAAAAATACTAATAGTCGGTTTGAACATAATTCCCACATCTGACAGTGCAAAAGACCGATCAGTTCAGGATTTTTGGGGTGGCACTTGGGTTGGCCAATTACAATTCTATTTCTAGGTTTCTATGCCACCCTTCTGGACACAACCCTGCCTCTTTCTCTGTGCATCTGTGCTAATAACTAAGGCTGTTAGCGTTCCCGTTTTAGAACAGCTGGGTTCATTAAGTGGCTGTCAGGTTACACAGATTCTTTATCCTACAAAAGCTTCTCTGCTTAGCTCAGAGGTGTCACACCTGAGCAAGTTGACATTTAAGAATCTGATCATAGACACAAAGAAACACAAAGACTGAATGTTCAAGATGTATTATTGCATACATTGTTTTTCCACACCTTATGTATTCCATTATAAAAATCCATTACAGGGAAGCAACACTCATGACCTACGGATACTGTCACATACTCAAACTTTACAACAACAAACATATCCCACACACACAAACCACAAGTGAGATCATGTGTTTCAGAGTTATAGATTTACTGTAAGTTTAGGGTGGATTTTTTCTTCTGTTTCGTGCCAAACTTTCATCCCACCCCACCCCACTTAGGTTTTACGATATGGCTTAAGCAATACTGTCATGTTGAAAAGTTAAACTAAAATTTGGGGGTACAGAATGTCTCACTGACATAATAAACAGGGGAATATAAAATACACAGAAATGGGACACATACATAAGCACTGTCTGGTATGGAGATTTAGAAACCTTCATTATGTTCCACAGTTTTATTCAGCTATTTTTGATTTGGCAATAGCTTCTTGTCAGTTGGCACTTGACAGTTTTGTTGAGAAAGACTAACAGATTGCTGTCAATACATGCATGCTTTGTGCAGTTAACATCTTGATTTCAAAGAGCTAAGACACTAACAATGAGGAGTTTCCAAGAGTTTCTTTAAAACCTTTCCTTAAATGTGTGCCGATTCAAAAGTGAGCCTATTATTGTTTCATTGAGACCAACAACCTTCAGTAAAAGGAAATGAAATGAATAAAAACTGACATCCACCTTGTAAATAGCAATGTGCCATCCTGTAGCTGATTTTTAAAGCAAAAATTGAGCTGAGACTCTGATTTGTTTGATTCATTTTAAGCTCTAAAGTACCTATTATAGGTACAGTATAATCAAGCCACAATCCCTTTTCTTTGTGCTCTGCGCTCCGATTTTTGCGTTGTGTCAATATGATCGAAATGGTCTGAATCACCACACACTTTGGAAAAAGCACTTTGGACAACACGCTTTATGCCGTCAAAATAGCACCAACTACGTTTTTGTAATGTAGGGAAATGTTCACATTGTAATTAAGGCCCATCTTTTTGTAATGCTACCCATATATGAAGTGTGCATGAGCAACCTGTATCCCAGACAGATGAAAAACCTCAATTTTGTCATCTCTAAAACTTTTTTTTCATAAACAAACCCTTAACATGCTTCAGCTAAATCTGATAGTATAGAAGGCGGTTTTGAAAACAGCCACAGACTAAATACAAGAGGCAATCAAACACAGGTGAGACTAATTAGACACAGGTGAGGATAATGAGGGAAATCAAAAAGTAAGGGAAACAGACAAAGAGCAAACCCTCGTTTTGACACCCTCGACCAGAAACACTGGAGGCAAAAACTAAAATATAAAAGAGAAAACACAGTGGGTGCATTCAGCTTGTAGGTAGGGGGACAATCCGGATACACCCTAAAGACTAAACTGAAGAACATGAACAGGAAAGCACACACAGAAAATAGACAAGGATAATAGAAAATGACCAAATAAAACAGAAAAAGACAACAAAACAAGGAATAAACAATTAAAGCAACAGTACATTATGACAATATATTATTTTCAAAGGTCTGTTAGTTAGGTTGAGATGAATAAAGCCACTGGGCAAAACTTGTTAAATGCTCAATGTCTTTTTATTTTCTGTTCCTTTAACATTTGAAAGATGCAAAAAAGAAATCTTACACAGTTTTTATCATATTCATCTTGTTTGGAATACTTTGAACATGTTTTGATCCTGTGCTTCAAAAGTGCAAGAAAAAAAGAAAAAAAAAAGAACTGGGATAAAGTGTTTAATTTTCTGAAACGTCCCCATGGCGATGAGGCCACTTTCACTACTCATACTGTTTGCTTGTGTATTTGCAGAGCATGTGTTGTTCTGGGAGTTTTGTTCGTCCTCTCCTCCCTGTGCATCTTGGGAAAGGCCATCCATAACTTGGCAACGAGGATGCCGCCGGAAGTGGTAAGACGACACACAGGCAAACAACATGGCACTCCTTATGGGAATTCTATGGATATGAAACACGATTTCAATGTGTTATGTTTAAAAACATGGAAACACACGACCTCTGTGAAACTAAAGACTGATTCACAGGATATATATGTTAAATTGCTGGTTCACATGAAGCGTTAGAAAGTCTGCATCCTACACATCCAATTATGCAACTCAGATGAGACTTTTATTTGATCCGCTCCTCTTCTACTTCAAACTCAAAATCTTTCATGCTCTTTTTCAGAAGCTTCTCCAGAGCCAAAGCTTCTGAGAAATAGATCATTTACATGCTGTGAAGTGAATCTTATCATAAGTCATTCACAATTTGTAGACTATGAAGTGCATGCCCCCTCTGTTTTATATAAAGTGTTAATGTACTCTCTGTACTCTTTTGTGGACACACAGATGTGTGTCACACAGGTGTGCGTTACACAGGTGTGTGTCCACATATAGAACTGAGGGTATGGAGTGCTATGAAGACATTGACTGAATTCAACCCGCACCTTCGAGCAGATTTTTGAAGAATACGTTTTTGTGCTATTGCAGTGGTTTACAAAGTGGGGACATAACTCTCAAAAATCTAATAATTAGAAAAATAATTTCACTTGTTTGTCTTACACAAGATAGCACTGTTGCCTCACATTGACGAGGTTCCTGGTTCGAATCCTGCTGTGTGGAGTTTGCATGTTCTCCCTATGCATGCGTAGGTTGTCTCCGGGTTCCTTCCAACAGCCCAAAGACATAATTAGGTCAATTGGTGACTCTAAATTTCCCATAGGTGTGAATGTGAGTGTGGCTGCTTGTCTGTTTCCATATGTCAGCCCTATGATTGACTGGCAGGGTGTGTATTTTACCCATTATAGTAAAAATAGAAACAAATAAGTTATTTGATTCAAAATAAGTGAAATAAAAATTCAATTCATGGTGAAATACATCAAATATAAGTTTGTACATGACAGCAACAATGCATGTGTCTGATGCTCTTTACACATAAAGATGAACACACCTGTGTTAAATGAGTCTGCTCAAATTGTATGGTTTTTAAGCTGTTGTAGTCTTCATGTCACCAGTGTTGGAATAGGCCTGTTAGTGTGTGGCTGTTTGCTATGTTGTATACTTCAACCACATCTAAGGACAGTTGAGGTCCTTAGTCACTGCCACTCTTATTTTATAAACGTTTAGGAACTCCTCTGCTTTAGAACAAAACCACGTCAAAACAGTTAAATATATAGCACTTATTTCTCTGACACGATTCAGTTTTCTCAACCATGATGCTCGCTCTCTGCATTCACTCTCATTTAACTTATCATGCTTATTAAAATACAGATTCTTATAGCATTGGATTTTGATTTACATTTGCAATATGGTCATGGTTAGGGTAAACCTGGGTGTAAGTATTTGTCTGTCAGTTTAGATTCTGCTAAATGCATGCTTATTGTTTATTAAGAGCCATTTGATTAAATTTTCAAATCTATTATCTATGCTTTCAAACAGGTGCAAGTAACACGACATGACATCCTTAAAACCATACATACATTAACCCCACAGACACAAAGAAACAATCAAATGACAATTTATAAGTGCCAGGAGCCCCACATACAAGCTCAATAGAATGAATAGAAACACTAAAACGTGCACACAGAGAGTGATGCACAAATACACACACAGACACACACTTACACCATTCATGTTGGTGAGGAGGTATCTTTTTTTAGCCCTCTGCTGTGGCTCTTTTCACGTCAGAGTTTTCCTCTCCCTTCACCTGACTTTTGTTTCCTTTTTCCTTCTTCAACACGCACACACACACTTTCATTTTAATGTCAACATCGCCCTCCCCTCCGTGCGTATCTCTGGAGGTGTTAAGACTATGAATAAGGTCCAAAAATACTCTCCTTTTTCTGTCGCTGAGGCACGGCCCAGCTCTGCTATCGTCACGGTGTTTAAGGCGTATCTGCGGCATTTTTTCCAGTCCTGTGATTTATATCTCCCCGTTTGATTTGTAAATGATTTTACCTCCACCATCTGTCAATTTTAATAACCAGCGAGAACAGCCAGATTTTTACACTCCATAAAAAAAGAACAGATACTCCAATTTTTAAGTTTCCATCGGTGTAGTTTCAAAGTATTAAGTTCTCTGAAGCAGGTCTTTATAATAAGCAAGCATTGCACTACAATCCCAACATATCTCTACATTTGCCTGTTGATGTTTTCCAGCTCAGCTCAGTTTACTCAGGAGTTTCAGAACAGCAGTGAGCTGAGAGGAAATTGGAGACTGTCGGGCTCTTAAACAACGTCAAGGAGCATCTTAAAAGCACCCTGTGGAGTTTTCCTGTAAACAGACACACAAATGTGCTGTCTGTACTCCAGGGGCCGAACAAAAAATGTTGAATACATTTCCTTACCATTTATTAATTAACTAATTGTGAAAAGCGGATTTTATTTTGTTATGTTCACACCTCCTTTATGGATGTTCACATCTGCTTGCAGTCTTCTTGTTCCTTGACTTTGCATGGATACCTTTCTACGTTTCATGGCTTATCACTCCCAACGGTTGATAAGTACATTAGGATGATGTACTTATAGACTGTGCATACTTATTGGTGTCTGACTCGGTGACACCACACATACCTGCTAAGATAAAGTTTGTCCACAGTATCTTGGTGATCATTACTCCACAGGTTGCATCCAAAGAATAAGAACAACCTAAATAAGAAGTAACACATAGCATTCAGGTGACTTTTCATGCTGTTTCCGTCAGTTTGAAATTGCATATTTGGCACACTGCCTTTGTCTTGTCTTCACTTAATTTAAAGTGTTCTGACACAGCTGAAGTCTTCAGCCTTTTTTCTTCTCTTTAACGGCCGCGGTGAAATGTGACATTCTCTGACTGCTGTGAGAATAGGAATATCAGACACACCGCCTACCACCAATTGTGAATCAGAATCCCAAAATTGATTATCAATTGCCTACCTGATGAAGGAATTAAAACAATATTAATCAACTCTACAGGTTAAACTAGCAAAAAATGTCACAAGGTTGTTTTTCTTCTTCTCCTTATGAGTTGTGTCCAACATATATTGAGTTGTGTATTCATTTAGCAAATACACCTCGGCTCAGACGAAGATATACATTATCATTCCTTCAAGAGTAAATTAAATTTGACACTTTGTTGTTGTGATCATGTTACAAACATGTAGGCTGAAATACAGACTTATGCACAAACAGAATCCTATGGTCATGCATAGGTAGTTTGGCGGTGGGAGTTTCTGTGCCTTGATCAAGGACATCTCTGCAGTGCTCAGGCAGTGAACTGGCACCTCTCCAGCTACCAGACAATTTTTCAAACTTCATCCACACCTGGACTTGAGCCAGAAACCCTCGGGTTCCCAACCGCAACCCTACCAGAGATACCACCACCCCATCATGTAGAAGTACTCTGCTTGCAGATTTCCAATATGTGCTGACAGAAGTTAGCTACAAGCCAGCTAAAAGGATGCACTGTTTATCTTGTTTTCATCTTAATGTTGATTTATGAAGACTAGTTTCAACACTTTTCAGCTCAGTTGAAAACAGGGGCATGTCTTGGCCTTGCTAATGCTTAGGATGTCCCAGACATACACAGGATACAACATTAAAATAGCATTTATCTAAAACAGGTCCAGTGGTTTGAAAATTCTACTTACACTTACACAGCATAGCTCTGGAAAACATTTTGGACAGTGTGAGGAACAACAGATTCACGTTGGTGAAGGTAAAGGCTTTTTTGTGAATATAATGAGATTTCAGTGAAGGATGCAGACGAGTGTATGTCGTGATCATTTTTAAGTGAATTTGCTATAGTGTGAAACTTGACTCACCAAAGCCCCCTTGACCACAAATCAAATAAAATTAAGTCAAGAGACTGAAGCAAGTTGAAGGCAGCAGCAGCCACTCTGCAGACTGTGTTTGATGCGCCAGTGGCATTATGTTAATGGTAACTCTGGATTTGAGGTCTCAGAGGAGCTTCCTGACACCAGCAAGAGCCTATTACCACTGCCTGTCTCTTTGACATTCTCTCTCTTTTCATCCTTGTATTATTCCCTCTTTTTACTTTGAGTCTGAGCTCCAACACCTACTGTCTCAGTTGGTTCTACTTCTCTTTTATTTTGCAAAAAGTTGATGGTTTTCCGTTAAACAATTATACAGTAGCTACAACTTTTACTTGGATCTCTGTGTTTTACCCTCAACACTTTGGAGCAGCACTTTGAATGTATTTGATCAGTGTTGTGTAAGGGTCATATACAGTATTTCTCATTTCTGCCTATTTTCTCTTTATTTAACCGTTCTCCTTTTTTCCCCCCCATCTGCCCGTACACTATCCTAATTTCTCTCCTCTCCCATCATGATCCCCATCTCTTTCTCTAACCTCTCCCTTCAAACACACCTGTCTGCCTCCCTTACAATGACTGTGTTCTCTGCTTTGTTGCTTTCAGACTCTTATATTTGTCATTCATAGCATCTCTCTCTCTCTGTGTGTGTCCACCTTTTGGCTCTTTTGGCAGAAACAAGCTCTTTCTCTCAGGTCTTCATCAAACAGCAGTCAGAGGTGATTTATCATACCAGCAGTGATCTGTTCATGTGCTCTCTTTTTATGTTTGCAGAACAGCATGTGTGGCTGAAAGAGGCAGGAATGAATACTAAAAACTGAACCTTTTAGAGGAGGGAAGGTAGAATCTGCCGTTGGATTTGGATGTTTGAAGGTGTTATCGACTCAACTTTGGAAAAATTTCCTGTCCAGATGTAAATTGAACAGAAGCAACAAAGCATAAATACTGTAAAGTGTTGTTACCTTGGGGAACACATCTGAAAAATCCCATCGAGTGGACAGCGTGATGAAGGAAATCAGGTATCCTGATTCTCATCACGTTCTGGGTTGCTGCTCCCATGGCAGACCGTCTTTGTCAAGTGCCTGATTAAACACAGAGTGTGGAGATTGGCTCTACCTGCCTCTGTGCTGGATGCAGAGAGGATAACAAACACTGATGCAAAAATACATGCATAAAAGGAAAAAGCAAACTTATTAACATAAAGAGGGCCTACAGTACATAATATAACATAAAAGGATGAAGCACTTTAAAGCAGGCTCTGAGTCCACACACTTGTGCTGTTAGCTCACACTGTTATGACTGGAAGAATATATTTTTCTTACCTATGTTCTGGACATCTATTTTAATGTAATTTCAAACCAAAATAGTTCCCCCCTTAAAACATGCACAGACATGATATTTTTTCCTGCTATCATGATGCGAAGTCTTGACCAATCAAGTCAGGCCATTTTATGCTTACCAGAATTGTAAAAGTAGCGCAGGCAAGGGGCACGGCACACTTTATCATTGCTTTTGCATTGAGACCTAAGGCCAAAATTTCAATTCATATATGAGTAGTTTACAAATGAATGAAAAGCTGTCTCTGCTTCATGTGTTTTTGAGAATTGAGCATGTTCTTTTAAATGTGAGATCAGGCTCTGCCAAAATTTATTGGGCATATCCGAAATTGGAATCGTCCTTTATTGTCAGTCAGACTCTATACCAGACAGGTAAGTAGAACAGCATCTACATTGATTGAATAACTTGAAGGTGTATTGCAGACAATAACGATCAGTAAAAAGCTGAGAGGCACATGTATGAAAACACCTGAAATATTAAAGACAGGCAGCAGTCATCCATGTGGGGAAATGTTATCATGATAAAATGCAGTCAGCTATCATGCAGTTAGCTTCCACAATTTCCCAGTTTGGGATCAATAAAGTACATCCATCTAAATAGATCTCCTGTGCACTAAACCTACAAAAGGTCTTATGTAATTCAAGTAAATGAGAATATTAAAGGTTGCAAAGGAATGAATGATAGCAAACTTGTAAGTGAGCTAAAATACAAGACAGGGCATATTGTTTTTCACGCCTGTCTTAGGTAAGATTAACAAAAGTAATTAATCATGCCATTTTTTATATTTTTGAAAAAGTGTATTTTGTGCAGCTCATTAGCTGTTGGTGATGAATACAAAGCATTATACTTGAGAGAAGCCTTATATTGCTGCAAACTCAACTGCAATCATTTGCATTTTTTTGTGTCTTTTTGCCTATATTGGATAGGATGCATGGCATTCAACATGACTGCTGTCAGGACCACATGAGTAAAAGCTGAAGTGGTGCTTGTAACGTTAATGATGGTTAATTTGTCAAATGTCCTTGTACAAAAGAAGAAAAAAAAACAAGTAGAAGCTTAATAACTTCCAACCAAACATCAATGTTAATAACTTATGGTTGTACTTGGTGAGGAGGTCTTATTACTTTTGATTGATTAAGTGGTTGTCCTCAGAAACCAGCATCATTTGCATACCATAAAACCTAAGTTGTAAATAGTCCCGACCAAATGTCTAAGAAAAGGTGTTGTCTGAAAAAGAAATAAAGCAGATTTGTTCTTGTTCTTTTTGTACCGAGTTTCTCTTTCCTCACACTGTTGGGTCCAATTAAATCAGAAAAAGACACACTGGGGTCAAGTTCTATTTTTTGCTGAGTCTGTTTGACACTGAATTTGAAAACACCAGACCTTGGCTTCACATGGAGCAGTCATCTGTATGACCTTGGGTTGATGTGTCAAGTCAAGCATGTCTGTATTATTAATGTTTTAACTGACAAAATCGTTTTGAGTCATTCTGTCTGCCTGCTAATGATGTGTCTGCTTTAAAGTTAATGTGTATTTTTGTTTACGTTTGTTTGTACTCTTTATATTTTTCCTCTTTAAATGGTTTTTGCACATTTTTTGACACAAATGCACAAATGACCGGCTGTTTGAAAAAAAATAAAAATGAATTGTCTTCCCTGTTTATTTGTTTTTCTAGGATGACTTCCTGTACAGTGTGTCGATAGTGAGTGGGTTCACGTGTTCGCTGCTGGCTGTAGTCAAGTTCTGGCTAGGGAGAGTGCTAACTAGCCGTGCCCTCATCACTGACGGTAGAGTACAAACATGCACAGACACACACACACACGCATGCATGCAAACACACACACTTACGCTAAAAGGCATATATGCACTAGCTTTTAAATATGTAGAACAGGCATCCTTTAAATTATCTTACTGAAGTTTAGGTTCTGCAAAAAGTGGCAAAATGCATTCTGATTCTTAACTAAAGTTGTAAAATGTACTTTTTTTATCTACTGTTGTTTGGACAATTTATCACATTACATTATTGTTACAATATATCACATTTTTATATGCTCGTTTTTCTGCACTTTATTAGAAGATAATAAAATCAAACACATTTGCAGTGGTTCAAAGGAAAATCTTTCTCATTAAATAAATGTAAAGTAGGAGAGTACAGAAGCAAACAAAAGTTAACTCCTTTAATACTGAATCAAGTATAATATTTCTGGAATCAAGAAGGAAATAAAAACACAGCATCATCACTTAAACCACAAAACATTGTTTGTGTATTTGTTGTGTTTGATTAAGTTGCTCCTTCAACTGAACAGAGAGAACTAATAGGTTATGACCCCACTGGTTGGCAATGGATACAGGCTCATGTGTGTGCACACACACACACACACACACACTCTCACACACACACACACACACACACACACACACACACACACACACACAGCTATTCCCAGGTCTCAGAACACACGGGGCATCAATCCAATAAACCTGAGGTTGCTGTTCTTGGAGCCTGGATTTATTTCCCACAAGACCATACACTTACTGCAGGCAGGCAAATAACACAGTGTGCTGGCTTTCACACTAAAAGAAATGTAATTATAAAATAACATCAGCAGCTATACAGCATAGCTTATATGGAGAAGGTGTAGTCAACAATTACTTTGGCTATAGTCATTCATGATTAAAGGTCATATGAGACTTCTATTCATGTTAATGTTTCTTGTCTGCTATCTATGAATGACGTAGATGTTCTAATTCATAATGTGGGATTGTTTGTTTTTCTTTTACATGATTTACTTTATCGATTCCCAAAGGGAAATTAGGTTTTTTCACTCAATCATGCATCAGTCATACATTGAATCATGCAACACACACATAGGCTTATATATACAGTACAGATGCAATAAACAGGATCTTATGGACATGCACTATGGAGAGATGTCAGAGTGAAGGAGCGGCCCCCAGCAGGCGCTCTTGGGCTGGTTGGAGTGGGGTGGGAGGGGAGGTCGGTGCCTTGGCCAAGCGCACCTCGGTAGTACCTTGGAAGTGGTCTTGCATCTCTCCAGCTACTAGACCAAGATTTTTTGTCCGCACAAGGACTTGAACCGGCAACCCTCTGGTTCCCAACCCAAGTCCCAAAGGACTAAGCTACTGCCCCCTTTTTTTCTTTTTTGTAGCTAATGCAGGCAGTAGTTTAGCATAAAGATCAGAAACCTGGTGAAACAGCTTCACTGCTACCTGGCATCTTTGGATCATGTTTGCCAACTCAACTTGACAAAAGAACTTCAGGAAGTAACTGCAGCCAGCTAAAAGGAAGTTGTCACTTATACTTAAGGTGAAGTGCAATTTCTTAATGATGGTTCAGGATGCATATCTTAGTATGTTAGCTTGATGCTACCACCTTTGGTGAAATGACCATAACTTGCTAACAGAGTGTCCACAGGCCTATAAAATACAGCACTGGTATGAAAATGTCATGTTTTTATCTTTTTCAGGATTTAACTCTCTCGTAGGAGCTATTATGGGATTTTCCATATTAATCAGTGCTGAAGTCTTCAAGCATGATACTGACGTCTGGTTTCTGGATGGTACAATTGGAGTTCTTATCGGGCTCATCATTTTGGCATATGGTGTCAAGTAAGAGATAATGCCTTGAACTCAAGATTTTAAATATCATATAATAGCTATTAAAGTTAATCAATGTTAGCTTGACAGATGCAATTGCTTCCCATTAAGACCCTGTATCTATCTCCACAGACTCCTGAGAGATATGGTGCCCCGTGTGAGGCAGACAAGGAACTACGAACGTTTTGAGTGAGAGACTGAAAGCGGATTCACATCCACACACCTGGCTGCCTCCTATATCTGCCCTCTTTCTCTGTCTTTCATGCACACTACAACACACATTTCACCTGCACATGCAATACATGCTGAAGTTCCAATGTGCTGTATATATTGTACATAGTACATGCATACTTTCAGACAGTAACAAACAAACATGCAAGCAAGCACAAACACAGACATCGGAGAGACTTTAAGGGAAAAGAACTTGATGGAGACCACTTTTTGGAAAGAAAACGATTTCACCTTTGTTTACGAATCCACTAATTTAAAAGTTACGCCCAGAATAAGGAAAAAGACTGAGACACACATCACATCACACGTCAATCAATAGGAGCTTTGAATGGGTTCATACAGGACATTGAAGGGATACTTCACCCATTGAAAAATGAATCTGTATTGAAACTGGGTCATATATGCAGTAGAAATGTTAAATACATTTGGAAGTTGGTCCTTTCTTGACTGAAAAAAGGCGTGTATTTTTGCTTCATGTGGATAAAAGACCACAACTCCTAGAATGTATAGGCCACTCCCACTGAAGCTACAGGGCTTACAGTCTGTCTACAACACATACGGCCGTTTCCTCAACTAATTCCAAGATTTCTTCCAGATGGAATTTGCATCTCCAGTCCACCCTAGATCAAGCCGCTCAATATTCCAATTTTGTGTCCAATCACGTCACTATCTCGTGCCCAATTCAAATGTCCTAGCTGTTGTTTAACCTCACTATGGCAACTCATTGTGGTCGTGAGTGATTTTTATTTTTCTTCCGCGAGTGGTTCTTACCTCTGCAGGAAGTCAGTTTTAGGTTGGATATTTGGCAGACGTTCGCTCCGGGTAAACCGAACATAGAACCTCCAACATAAAACTGACTTCACTGCGCTCTAAAAGGTAATCATTAGCTACAACAACGCAGTCAGATTTGCAAACAATAGATGTTCTTTGGTAAAGCAAAAATCATGGCGTGCTCCAAACTTGGCGAAAAGCGAACGGTGGAATCTGAAACTCGTGAATTTAAGACAGAGTGGACAGACAAATATGCATTTTGCTGCCTGTGGGGAGCATGGAACCGATGTTTAATCTGCAATGAGACAGTTGCCTGGCCCTCACTCCTTTTGTGCTCACGTTTTAAGAACTAGTGGCACAAAAAAAAGTGTCATGTTTCACACTGATGTGGACAGAACACTTCATCTTTTGTGTATAGTTCAAATGTTTTGCCTTTTTTTGTTCGGAGTTCTAATTTTGGAAGTAAACGTCACTGTTCTGGACCCTGGACTGATTGGAAATTTGGTGGACCTTTTGAGTTTCTAATTGAGTACCCCTGGTGTAAGCATAGCTTCCAAACAAGATGACGGACGTTGCTTTTGAAATCTTGGTGTGAGATCCTACCCATTGATCTGTAATAGGTCTGTAGCTTCAGTGGGTATCAATGTAGTTTAATCCCCTCTAACCAAAGCAGCCTCCGATAATGCAAAATCACGATTTTTGAGTCATCGGAGGCTCCTTTTCAGACAAGAAATACAGAGCTTTTTAATGATACTAAGCTTAATGAACATGGGTGAAGTATCCTTTTAAGTAGTCACTTTTTTAGATGACATTAACCTCATCATTCAGTTCTACACTGCTAGAGATTACAGCAGGTTGTTTTGCCATGAACTATCATCAGAGAGAGAGATAGATGTGTATCAAAAAAAAATGTATAGGGTGGTGAACATTTCACTTCAAGGTCACATATTATGTAAAATACACTTAACCATGTTTTTCTAACACTAATATGTGTCCATAGTCCTTTCTACAAACCCCCCAGTTATAAGCAAAGTCCATCCTCTCAGTCGATTAGCTGCTCCACTGTCAGAAAATGGGTGACACTACCAAAGCTTGGTATTTGTTCTGCCCCCTGACTCTGCCCTCTCACCATAAACAATCTGGCATGCTGCAAGAAAGCCAGAGCGACGTAAACCTTTTCAGAGGAACGTGATCAGACAAAGCTCACTTGCATTTAAAGCTATAGACACAGAAACAACCTGTTCTGAGCAGGTTTATAGGCATGATCAAATACAGGATCAGAGTGGATTTATTGCAAGAAACTTCACAGACATGTTTTGGGGAGATCTGAAACGTATTTTGTTGTTTTTTTAAAGGAGGATCTATGTGACCTTTAACTGAGGCCTCCATAGAGAACGCAGGCTTCTTCTTTGCATTTCATAGAAAAATATACACGATTCAATCTTTAAGCATTGTTTTGGTTCTTGAAAGGAGAGTTGGTAATTTTCGAAAACTATCATGATTTTCAAAGTAGCATTCCCTCCGTGCTGTCTCCACCCACCCCCTCCCTTCTGTGCTCCCTCAAAAGCCACGCCCCTCACTTAAATGCACAAGCGCCATTGGTTGAGAAGCAGATTTTAGCTCATGTGTTTACAACTGCTACAGATTATTAATATCTGTCTGGACCTAAAGACCTTCTTAACCAAAACCTTAAAAAGTGCAGCTGGGGAAAAGAAATACCAACTCTTCCTTTAAATTATCAGATTTTTTTAGATTTGTATTTTAAATAAGAACATCAAACTCCACATGAAAGCCTGCAACTAATTTATTAAAAATGTTTATCTTATTAGCACGTAAATGTGTCTCTTAAATAATGAGGAGGTCCTGCCAAACCTCACCAGCCTCCTCTTTACAAAGCATCCACTTTTATGCCAAATTATACAGGAGAGAGAGAATCATTAAAGCAGCATGGTCAGTCTCGATATGGAAACTCATACAAACAAAAGGCAGCAGCAATATAGAGGTCAGAAGTGAAGACAAACATTTGATATACAGTAGCTATAAAATGAAGTGCAGAGTTTATATTACATTGCATAGGCTACTTTATGTAATATATCCAAGCACAAATTAGCAAACTTGTTGCTGACAGTTTAGCACTAGGCAATTTTTATTTTGTCGATATTTCAGATAATTCAAGGGTGTTTGGCCTTTTTTATTTACTGCAATATCTGTTTTTACTCATGACTCCTTGCCATATATTGTTCATATCTTTGAAATGTTTACACAAACACACATCATTTAGCCTGTTGTTTTCTGATATCGATTCAGAATCTGTTATTTTATACTTGAAACACTGTTTTACATACTGAAATTTAAGCAGGTTATACAAATAGTGATCAAATGTAGTGTTGCAGAAGGGCAAGAAAAAAAAAAGATATTTATTTTGTCTTTGTCTTCGCAATGTTTTAGGTTGATGTCGTAATTTGATGTTAAAGTAAACTCTCCAGGATAACTTCCTGTGCAATTTGCGATTGTGCTATAATGAATTATTGTCAAATTGTGCTGAGCTTTATTTTTCTTTATTTACACTGTTTAATTCCATTTTTCCTCATTATGACGGCAAAGCTTCCAAAACAAACAATGAAAGCGGAAACTGATGACAGGAAGTTCATCTCCACTGTATATCATTTAAAGTGATGTTTCCTGCCCACCTGCTTATCATTACCGGTTTCTTCTGCATCTATCCAGTCATTATCATTTACCATCAAAGTATGTGCAATGAACAGATTGTAAATATGAACCACACAGTCTGTAAATATGTTTATTCAGTGTTTGGGTAGTAACAAAAAGTCACAAATATAGTCATAGTACTTTATGGCCAACATAACAGGCTTTTTGGAGTAGAAAGCTTATAGTTCAAGTATGGATGACCAATGGTGCATATACTTATATGTTTAATGTATAGTGATTATACTATACATGTTGTTTTGCATATTACTGTAGATTATTGGTGAAATGAATAGACAGATCTTACTGTAAGTTTTTTGCACTGTAAATGAAACCTTCAGACTGGATGTAGGTGTCATCGGATGGCACTGTCCAAGGCTGGTTTTATCAATGGTTTGAATACTTTACTGCTAAACAAATAGTGAGTTCACATGTTGAAAACATGACAGGAAAACATATTGGGCACAAAATCTGTGAGCAGCAATCTAACATTTCTCATTGAACTACGTGTCTTTTCATAAAATAAAATGTTTCATGAGAAACATTCAATTAAATTAAGAGGATCATTGTTTTTCTTCCTCTACGAAGATTACAATGAAGGCTTTTCAGTATGATAGTTTCGATTTTTTTGACGTCTGGTTGAAGATGGTACTTATAGGGCTGCAAAGACGTCCTGAAACAGTCCTTATATTTCTAGGAGGAGCTGTATGTGCCCCACGCAAACTGCCAAGTTTTTCACTCTAACTCTACCTGGAGTTTCTCCTGCAAGCCCCCCCCCCCCCGAGTATTTTTTCCACAAAAAGTCTGATGTGAGCCGATGTGAGAATACGGCACTATGTGACCAGGATAAATCACATTTAGCCTCTATGGGAGATGGTGCTGATGTTTATATCCTGTGACTGGAGTCAGTGCAAAGACTGTATGCACACGACCGCTACATTCCCTATGCACTAAATTAAACAGCCACATTACGTTTTTTGTCCTCCAGTATGGTTATTTTTTGTTGATAATGTGATTCCATCGAACTACACGTAGCATTGATATAAAGGCAAATATTGAAATTAAAGCAGCTAAAAATGCAAAATTCAGTATCAGTTCAAGTGTATTCTATTGTTTTAGATATAATCACTGCATCATCTCGCTGTCAAACAGCTGTTTTATTTGGTACTACTTTTCTCCTCTATATTCCGATGCGCTCGGTCAAAAGACCAAAACATGTTAAAATGTTTTGGTCTTCAAAAATGTCTTAGGTGACTCAAACATTGCAACTTATATTTTAGGTCATTATTTAGTTAGCTTCTTGTAACAGAGGCACAGCTGAAACTTACAATATGTGTGGAAAAGTACCTCAAACCTCACTTCAAAAAGGCTTAAAGAACCTTTTATGAGGCTGAAATTGTAACTCTAACCTCAAAATGAGCAATTGGATTTGTGAAACTGAGCTCAATTTATGAATTGATTTGATAAAAAATTATGTAAATGTATTAGTTTAAAATACTAAATGATTAGATTAATTAACAAACAAGAGATACCAAAATTACTCTGAAATTAAGTGGTCTTAAGGTCTTAAGTGAGGTGGACTGTGGATTCAGAATGCCTGAGAGCCCCCTTGTGGTGGAAGAAGAGGAAGAAGTTTTAAAACACCTTCAATTCACTGGATCCATCGAGAGAGTCTAAATATAGCCCAGGTTTACAGACAGAAACAGAGCCTTGGATAGTGACTGAAGGGGCCCTTCATCCTCTGCACACTGTAATTATCAACTCTGGGTCGACATACTGGATGAGTAGCAAAAATAATTGGTGTTATCTTTTGTTGAATTGTGTAAAGAATAATGATTAGTTATTAATTGAAGGCGTGAATCAGCTCACACCACTTCAGCTCACCAACAGCACACTGATATGTAATGTTTCCCTAACCCCCTTTCTCTGATGCATAGAAGACAATCTTTATCATGACTTTTACGAGCAAAGCACAGTGTCCAAATGCGTGTTTAAACCACATAAGGCACAGAACAAACAATAACGCTGTCTTAGTAATGGTATGCTTTACTGCATAGTTGCTTATGTTGTGTTTGGATGAACTGGGGAAAAGTTTGATCTTGGAAACAAAATCATTACTACCTCTTCCATGCACCTTGTTTTGTCTTCACGCCACTTTTCTGTGCATATTTATGCTTTGAAAAACTATTATGCCAGGTGCCGTGATTGCTGCCCTGTCTCTCTTAAACTCCTTAGTAATAAAGTATCTTTGAAGCTGCTGCACTGTCTGTTAATCCTGAGTTGTGTGAAGCAGCTGAATTCCGACAAGGATGTTAAAATTCCCCATTTATCTGTAATCACCAACGTTTCAGTTAATGTGTATAGATTATGATTTCCACTGTTTGATTACATTGTCCATTAAAACTTTTAGAGGTCTGTGGGAAAAAGACCTCTGAACATGTATAACTTTGCACAAACACCACCTCTTTTCATTTTACAGGTGTTATATTCTATTTCTGACAATACTTTTTAGTACACTGTTTAAATTAAATAGGCCAGATACATTTCTGCAGCTTCATAAAACTGTGCCAAAACATTGACAAACGTTTGTCCACTTTTTTGGACGTGTGAATCATTCAGTTGTATATGTATTGAGTAAAAAAGGACTTCTCCTTCTTGCCCCAGAAGAGGCATCTAACCATTACCTTAATCTCAAGCATTAAGATAGTAATACTAACCTCTTCTTGATTGCTAAACATTTTGCATGGACTTGAGATTACCCTCATAGCTTCAGTGATTACAAACGCATTGCAGCCTGACACACACAAACATACAAGGTAAGATCTTAGTGGTTTCCAACAAATCTGACTGTGTAACAGATTGTTTATTTGTCTGTTTGTACAGTAATGACATCAGTGGTATTACAGATGGTGTAAACATCATTTATTTATGTAAAAGAAAACTATCTCTCTTTGTCAAAGAGCAACGTTTTATTGATTAATAAAGTTGTATCCTGCTTCTTCATCAACAATGTCCAGGCATGTTCTTCTTTTAACCCCAAAACCTGTCATTGATTACTTTACCGTCGCTGAGGTAGTACAAAGAAAGATATGTCATTCTCTAATCTAACCCTTCTCTAATAAACTCCAAAGTGTATGTTGTTTGCACACGGCCCTTGGTCACAACTTTCTGGATTTAAATAAAAGTCTTCGTTCTGTATATAAGGGAGCTCTAACCTTTCTGATAAGTAGATTTGACTTCCTTTGAATCATTCAGATACTGGCTGTCGCCAGATAAAAGACATACTGTAGACCCAAAAGATTCACTCATCTTACTTGTTGCATGCAAAGAAGTAATCCTATACCCAAATGACTGTGTCCATTCCTCATAGCCATCAGCAAGAATGCCCACCAATGAGCTTCATGTGGAGGATAAACTGGAAAACAAAACGCTCATGTCGGATGAAGCCGAGCAGTTTTTACCTAAAAAGTTTGGATGATTGGTGATTTAACATGAAATATAAAAAGACTTAGAGCATACACATGCTTAATGGTAATGTTACTGAAAATGTAAACTATGCCTTTGTAAATGACACTTCATAAATTTATATACACAGTACAATCTGGCGCCTTCTCAGTGCAGGAATAACTACCATGTGCACAGAAGACTGTTTAGAATGCAAGTTGCATATCAATGCAGCACTGCTACAGCACAAATGCTCTTGTTTGAAGGGACTAGTAAAGAACAATACTTAAAAAAATAAAATAAAAATCTCTGTTCAAAATGCTCTCTCACCTGCTAGGATTTAGTTTTCACATCTTTACATCATCAACATCTCAAGCTTGTATTTGCCCTGTTACGTCAATGCATATTGAGTGCCTGTCGAGGCCATTACGGTCTCATGGTTTTCTGCTTTTCGTGGACTGTGAATTTTTCATTAAACAATGAACACCCACTGGCTTAACTCTTCACTGTCTTCACTAGAGTTCACCATGCCTGTAATAACATCACCCTTTCTAAATAACCTGTATTCAAGAAACATGGTTGGTGTTTAAGCTTCATTCATGAAAAAGTCATGCTTTATCTTCAGTCAAATGCTTTTGGACACAATTTGCAATTGTCTGCCTTTGTAAATGAAACTGGTGTTGCCATACTCAGGCAACGTGATGTCAGTTTAACATCATTTCAAGTCTCGTTCAAGCTCTTGGCTATATTCAGGATGTAAAAAAAAAAGCTCACACTTTAAATAATTGACTTCTGAGTCTGGAAGCTCAAATAAAACCCACATAAAAAACTGTCACTTTAAAAAAGGCCTGGAGACTTCATGCTGTCAGCTTCTAGGATGGCCTGCTGTAAATTCAAGAGAATCCTTTCCTTCGATTTCTGATTTGTTCCAAGGTGCAAAGTGAGTTGTCCATCCAGCTGTCAGACACAAGCCTTGCATAAGGCTATCTGGTCCTTGATGTAGTCTCTACAGGGGCAGATACGAATCAAAGACTGGTGTGATCTCACACAGCTGAAGAGCAGGGGGTCAGACTGGAACACACAGTGTTTGCCGTTAAGATCGCTTGTGTAGGCGGGAAACACCAAATTGATGTTAGACTGCTCGGATATGTGACAATCAACGCTGTAGCTGGAATTAAAAAAAAGAAAGAAAAGGAAATCATAAACAAATTTTAAAAGAAGCATGACATCACAAAAAGTTGTAGAGATATCAGTTTTTCAAACTCAATCTTGTTTGACTGATAAAGCTTGTAAGGCTCCATCAATGCATTTGCAGAATGATGGGACAGCTTTACAATTTTAGAAGATTGTGTTTGCATAATGAAGTGGATGTGGTAGTGTGTTTTTTTTTTTTGGCTATATGGGCTTAATTCAAATGAATGATGGCAAAAGGGTGTGAGTGAAAAGTGTGAATACTCTTACTTTATTTTTGCATAATATGGCTAGTGGGGAATATCTGACCTGACACATTTCTGTGTGCAAATCTGTTTTTCAAAAATCCCATCCAGTTTTTTTCCTTTTACTAAGACAACTATTTCATCCTCTATCACTTCCTCTAGATGCAAACTATGAGCACTTAATATGTGCACACTTACTTTGAAAGGCTCTTGGCATTGTTGATGTGAGGGAAAAACGCAGGTTCACAAATGAGCCCTTCATCCTGACAAGTCTGTTTACATGATGTGCCTGACTTTGCTTCCACAACCTTGAGCGCGCTCAGTGGAGGCCAGCTCCCTGGAGTGGTGCAGAAATCCTGGTAATTTTTTTTTTTTTTTTTTTAAAGAACTTGAATGAGATTGAGGACAAATAAAGAGTATTTTTCTAATTATAAATTGTGTTCTTTTCCATCCAAACCTGTTTTTCAGTCAGGATGTTGACCCTCTGGAGCATCCCTTCACAGGTAAACTCATATGGAAGGTATGGCTCTATCTGGAATTTGAGGCAAAATCTACAATCAGAGGGTCAAGACACTATTGCTCTTCTTTTGCATCTTTATATCATCTGTGCCTTTAAGTAGATTTTTACACCATATTTAGAAGAGTACTTACGCTCTGATTGAGGATAGCAGTGAGTGCTCTTTCCACATCTGTGGAGTTGTGCATGTCCACCAACCACACATAGGGCTCTCCTATGGCTTCGGCATAAGGATGCTGGGATTTCAACTGCAATAACAAAACTCAAGCAATTAAAATAGGTTACATTATAACTGCTTGGTATCTCTATTTCACTTCAAACTGTGCAGAACTTTTCTCCATGTGCTAAGACAGGGACGATGATTCTGTCTTTTTTTCTGTCATTTCATTTCTCTGTTCATTTAATTAAAGTTCAGAAAGAATGCAATGTTTTACTGGCTACAAAATGATTCACTTGATTATCAGATGCTGTTGAGTACTCTTGTTTTTTTTTTTTTCATATGACCGCTGACCTCTCTGATGTTGGGCTTTCCCTTGAAGAAGTTTGAGTTCAGGCTACTCTGTGGAGGGAGTAACCTGGGGTTCAAGAAAGCACATCCATTGGCTAAGGCCTCCAAAGGGGCGGGGCCTTCGTATGGGAAAGACAGTCCAACAAAAACCTAAAACACACATTGAGCACACATGAAGATGTATATAGTTAACACAATGCACCTCTACCTGGTTACCACAAGGTGTCAGCCAAGACCAGAACAATGAAAGATGTGGTCAGCTCTGCTCCTACAGTTTGAAGAAACAACATTTGCAATGTTTTCTGCTTCAACTATTACTGACTTAAGACTTCACCTTTATATTTTACATCTTTACAGACAGACCAAATTTGGAAAGGTGATTATTTCATAATGTTTTAACAACTCCAGAAACATGCTTTATTTTTCTTTATTATCACCTATACATTTGTTGAATTGAGGATATGTTTCATAAGTTATCTAGAGAAAATAAAAATCAGTACTTTACATTAGTACAGTTTGGGTTTAGACATTCTGCAAAGACATTTCCAACAAAAACAGTTTTTTTTACTCTATTCTTGCCAATTTTAAGATTTTAAGAAGCACTAAAAAGAAGAAACACGAAGGAAACACTACAGATAGGCTCCTTCATGTTATTATGTAAATCCAACACAATTATGGAGCACACAAATGTAATGGAACACCTCACAGTAAGAGTAGATAGTAATAAAACGGTAATGGAACAATAACTTCTTCTATAATCACATAGCAATTTACACTGTGACGAAAGCTCCCGTCTACAAAGACAGCACACACCATTATGCATCTTTCTTATTCTTGTCACATTACCATATGCTTTCTCTATCAGAAGTTCTCTGAATCTCTCCAAAACTCATTACACATCTATTTAAAATAGTCTTATTCAGAGATGTGCTGGGAGAACTCCCATATTGTGGGTTTTGTTGGTTCTGATAGAGCTGCATAATCAAATATCAAAAAATCTACTCTTGTATAAAAGACTTTTTGAACAAGTATGTTTCTGCTTCAAACTCCACTCTGATTGAAAAGTTTGGAATAAAGCAAGCTGCTAACAAATGACTGCTTGAAGTTGTGTCCATACTTTTTTTTTTTTTGCTGGTCCTTCACCAGAGTTAAGCACGTTACAAAACTAGAACGGTATTTGTTGTGTTATGTGTCAAAAGGAAGGATCAAAAACGTGTATACACTTTAAAAACAATTGGTCATGTTATAATTCACTGCAGTTTAAAGACAGTCAGTAACTTCACTTCAATGTATTAAGTTTCGCTCAGTGTAGTCAATAAAATCTGATGGTGACTGTGTCTGCACAGAGATCGTCCTCTGCATGAATTTTCATGTTTTGTTTTGGGTTAGGGTTAGGTGAAACGCCACATGACTAAATCTTATTAAATCCAATTTCCAGATTTGGTCTGTACTGAAACTTAAACAGCCGGCCCTGCAGTCCCCAACCCAAGTCCCTGCAGACTGAGCTACCATGGCCCTTTTTGCCACCTTGATTAAAACTCACCTTGCTCTGTCTCAACAGGGTCTGAACTTCGGTGCCTTTGATTATACCGTGGTTCTTCACATAGCTTGGAATCTGAGTGCTGTTATCAACCGTTGCATGAATCTCCACGTATTTGTGGATGACATCTAGATAGGCCTCTTTCCCCTGCAGAGTGACACCGAGCAAACAAAAAGATGACAATCCGGCAAATCAATGGACATGACATAAATCACACCTCTCCTAGACCAAGTGTGTGTCTTATCTGGATGTGTGATTGAAAATGGGTGACGAAAAAAACATTTAAAAACCATTTCAGACAATATCCAATTAAATGTTCAACATGGAAAAGGTTTAGTTCAGAGTCCAAAGTAATTCATAGACATAAAACTGACAATATAAGTAGGTGAAATTAAGGAGGTTTCACAAATTACTTGTAAATCCACCAAGTTCACAGAATAAAAGGCACTTAAAAAAATATTAGTTAAAGGCCTACCCTTTAAATATTCCCTCAAATCCACAGATGTCCACAACTCTCTTTTTTTTAACACAACTATTTCATTCATCAAGGCAAACTTGTTTCTTGGGCAATCAAAATTTCTGTTAATTGTTACCTTCCAAAATGTGGCACTCTTCCCGTACACTAGCGCCTTGTTTTGTCTGGTGGTAGACTTAAGCTTCTCACTTTGACTATCACTCAGCTGGTGCTGCACCACAAAGCCCAGGAATGTGTTGTCTGGTGTGTGGGCTGCACACAGGAGAGAATGCAAATGAGGGAAAAAAATACAACTAGCTTAAAAGTGAATAAAAAGTTTGAAAACAAAACAAAAAAAATACACATACGAAACATGGTGTAGAACTGCATTGGGATCAGACTGAGGCTGCCAAAAGGTCTCTGAAGGTTGTGCTTTTGGGCCCAATCTGCATGATTAAAGTCTGGTTCAGTGCCAAAAGAGTCCAACACTCGGAACATGCACCTGATCAGTGGATAGAGATACCAATTACACTCCCACAAACATTAGTTTCCAAACATTTGTCTTTTTTGTCAGTACAGATTTATGTTTAAAAAAAAAATCAAGTTTTCCCTTCTAACTTTGAAAGAAATTCCTTCATGGGTCTGCTGTATGTATATGCTTTTACTTACTGGAGTTGTATTTGACCAGGACTATACCAGGAATCATCATCTGCATTTGTACTAAACAGTTCTGTCAGACTTTAAAACATGCTTGCATGCTGTCAAGTTAAATGTGAAGGAGTTGGTGTCTGTGTCCATTAAACTAATGCGAGTATTTCAGCCTTTTTTTATTTGTATGTTTATTATTTAATTACTCGAGATGATTTGTATTATGGAGGCTGAATAGGAAGCTTTCGGGGTGCTGGATGTGGCAGATGGGCTGCCAGTTGATGATCACTGATCTATACTTTGACTCAAGTTATGTACTTGCCCACCACTGACATGAAAGAGTGGTTATGGCTGTAAAAATGTTTTGCAACAGTTATCCTTTTCAAGACTGAATCAATCTTAAAGATAACAGTATGTGGAAAATGAGGATGTATGTTGTGTAATCAGCTTTCATGCTCTACTTAATGTCTGTATCAGCATGCAAAAATCTTCCAGAATCAGAAATGCTGCTCACAAATCCCTAGGGCTAACAAGGAGAAATTACAGTGAAAAGCCTGGATTAACATACACAAGATAAGGAGACTTATATTAACATATCAGGGCCAGGGGCAGCAGCATGATGTTACAAATCCATACATTATTTTCTTTGCATACATATAGGCCCAGTATAAATTAGATCTCAGATTACATTTTTTGTAACACATAAAAAGGTCACGTTATCCAAATCTGCATTTCAGCCTGACAATCCAGATTAATTATGAGCAGGGTATTTAAAAAGTTGACCTTACTTTAACAAGAATTTTCTTGCTCACCTTGTCCTTCCCTCAGAATTTCTTCTTAACCCACATTTATCTCTCTTATGTCATCTTCTTCTGAAGTCACAATCCCTTCTTTCTTCTACGCTCTCAAACATTCCTCTCTGCTTGGTGAAATCATGCAATTTCTTCGACCAGCACATATTTTCTTTGATAGCCTAATTTCAATGTTTACTCAGATCCAACCTATAGCCTTGTTTTCTTTTCTTTCTTTTTTTTTTTTTTTACAGAAAATCACAGTCAAATTGCTGTATTTCCTTTCATTTCTGTTCCAGCATAACGACCAACTGACTCAGACTTGCCTTTCTTCTCTCCTGGTATGTTTTCGGCTCAGATCATTTTACAGTGTACTCTTTTTTTTCTATATGCAAATCTCCTCAAGTCACACTGTTTAACCGTGGCAAAGGATTTGACCTTTGAGCCTTATTCATTTTAGGACACATAATGGCTTCAAACTCTTGGTATGTTCAAACTACAGATTAAATACCATAACAAGGAAACAGGGAGAAATAAATCACTGAACAATTATTTTTTCCTAAGCATGCACTAAAAATAAATTGACTGCCTAAGTTTTGCTATAATATCTGAACAATGATAAAAGACTTCAAATTATTGTGAGTATTATTACAATGGATCATCAACTGTTCATTCAGATTACTTCTTATTGCTTCATAAGAAGCATTTTTTATACAGTATAAACAATATGTGCTTCATAGCCTGCTTTCAGGGCACAGAGAATGTCGTGTTGGTTCAATTTTCTTTCAACTCACCTGTATTGGCTCCAGGAACCCGGTAGTGCTTGTTGAATCTGTCTGAAGCCGATAATGTCTGTATAGATCAAGTTTGCGTCAATCTTTGAATGACGAGTTGGGCAGCTGCTTTTTACCCCCAAAAAGCTTTGGAGGGATTTATATAGAGAAATACAAAGAAAAAGATCATTAGAACAGAGATTAGATTAATTTCGAAAAAAACATTTCTTTCAGTTCAAACTGTTTCTCAGTCTGTAGAGCATGATACTTGATTCAGGACGGGATTTTAAACCCTTAATTATCAGAATCAATTACTATTGATTCACTTTTTAGAAACAACAAAAGTGACCTTCACAAAAAACTATTAAAAGCTGTTTCAATGTGCATACTCACTCCCTGAGGTCAGATAGAGAGGCAGAGAGGTGAAGGTGGTGGCCCAGGATGTGAAGGGTGGAAATGAGGTCACTCCACTGGACCAGTTCTCCAAGGGGCCCCCCACTAAAAGCAGTATCTGTTATTTTAAGATGAGATTCATCCGTCACCACACCAGGATGCACCAGGATCTGTAAGATAGGGGTGAAGTCCAGTGTTCTCTTGTCTTTGTTTAATATTCATCTTTAAGATGCCAAAAAAAAAAAAAAGAAAAACGTTTTATGAATCCAACTTATACTTGGGTGACCAGAGTGTCTACCAAATCACAAAAAGTGAAATAAGCCAATCCAATCCTCTGTTTGTGGTCTGCACATGTATTTAAACACAGAGAAAAACACACTCTGTTCAATATGTGCTCCCCTTGTGACATCACAGAAGGATTGATTGTAAAAATAGAATAAATGTATCTCCACCCTTGGATTCAACCCCCAGCCTAGAGCTAAACTTTTTTTTGTTTACAGGTTATTCTTGCAAACAAAGGAGCAGGTAGAGCGATGTAACTCACAGCAAAATTCAGCACAGAAGCTGCTCTGTTGTATGCTGCAAACACCAGCATTATAGCTTTCACACTTGCAGAAAACTCCTGAAAAACCAGATACCAGTGGACAAACAAAGGACTGGATGGGTTTATTTCATATTTTGTTGGCAGTAGACACTCAGGTTACCCAAATCTATGTTCAAAAACTCTGTCAAAGTGGATCTTCCATAATATGGCCCCTTTCAGTAAGTAATAAAAGCATGATACATGGCAGTCTTCAAGTAGACCTGCTGATATGGGATCGGTATCAACTGAAAATCATTCTGATCTGAGTCCCCTTTATTATTACTGCAAACAGAAAGCATGGCAGGCATTAGGGCCTGCCTATGACAAAGGCAGTGTAAGCAAATGGAAGGGGCACCAGCTGTCTATAGGGGGCTACCTGGCACCCGAAGTCAGTGAGGAAGAAAAGTCGAAGATAATAGTAATAAAACAAAATAAATGTCTGCTTAACTGTTACTCAGTTATTTTATCTAATAGAATTTTAATTTTGTTGGTAATATAACAAAAGAAGCCACAAAAACATTATTATATCATGTATTTAAAAAGGCCATATTGTCTTGCTCCCTGCTCGACCTGATTCATCACAACACTGCTGCTTAGTACTTTCTCATTGTGGGGGAGTGGGGCAGAGCAGTTATCAGAAGTGACACTGACCATACAGATAAAATTCAGGTTTGTATAAAGAAAATCTGTAAAGCATAAAACTGTATGCTAGTTTTTTTTAAGTGTGTGAACATCATGATTGGTAGTAGAATTGGTTGCGATACAAGGAGCACCAGCATCAGATCTTGTATAGGGCACCAGGGGGGTTAATGCCGGCTCTGGCAGACGTCGTAGCAGTACGTTAAGATGGCATGGGCCAGTATAGGGAGTGAGACATTACCTGTTTAGCTTTCCGCCCTGTCAAGTTGTATTTGGACGAAAGAGAACGCCCGGCCTCAACCCAAATCTTATCCATACTGCGAATTCTTTGGTAAATCCATCTGTACTGGGCTTTGTTTTCCAGAGCCGAATAAACACCTGAAAGACTGTCCCGTACCACTGCAAGTCCTGAGATAGTCTGGAAGAAAAAAGGTATTTTTTTCCAATTCAAGGTGTAGTTCCAGAGATACAAAAATGTACAAGAAAGTCCTGGCCAAGAGAGAAACCACAATTATTTCCAAACAATTCACATACAACAGACCGTGACAAAGAAATATATTATATGTATCGGTAAATTACATGAATAGATAAATTAGCAACATTCAGCAAAAAAATATGCACATTCACTGGTCAAATGATCCTTGATCCTGGTTTCTAAGCTGTGCAAGGCTCCAGTTTAAGGTCATCCTGTAATTAAAAGGTTTATTTCTTCACATTTACCATTTTGTGGATTCCTGTCACTCTTTAAAACTGTTCACAACACATCTTACCATTTTAGAACTGATGCCGAAAGCCTTGCTCATTGCAACTTCTCTGAACAGGATAATTTATTAGAACCCAATTCTCGTCAATGCTGAATTGCTTTAAATTTGAATAGTTCAATAAGTAGGAATCTGCTCTTTCATGTGTTTGAGGACCCTGAAAGCCATGCCACATAAGGTTACTAAAGGGATAATCAAAAGAAAATACCTAAACACAAAAACAAAGTAAAAAAAATTAGATGACTCATTGTCCAGTTTTTCATTGCCGCTTTACAGGTACAACAGGTCAGCGAAGGTTGTTCATTCCTTATAAGCACCACACACCCTTACAGTTCATTGCCCCCTTTTTGCAGTCTGTTAAAAACACTTGAAATCTTGTCTGACTCGACTTTGCATTTACCTCAGGGGCTTCCAACGAAGCAACATTTTTCAATCGACCTGGGAGTAGAGGACACCAGGATTCTTTCTTAACACAACATGAAGAGACAAAGACGGCAGTTACATAAGCTTAACTTATATTATTGTTCATTTTTAGAATCAAGAAATTAATTGTAAGTGATAAGGTCATGCACTGAATGAATGATAGGAGCTTAGAAACCAATGAAGTACCTCACTGAGGTAGATTAAGATGGAGCAAAGGGTCCCATTAACCCCATAACTGGCGTAACAAGGGTCATTTTTCCACATGTCCTTCATCCACTGGAGAAACAACAAAAACAAAAACAAGTTTACAATCAGGATCAAATATGCTTCACATGTTCATAGTGAGCTTAAAATTTTAAACTAATCAGGTTATTCCCCCCCCCTTCTCCTGCAGTCATTTATTTATTTTTCTTTCTTCAAGACTTGACTTCTGTTATGCTCTTTATTCCAGTATCAGTCAAACATTCAAATGCTGTGCATTTAAAATTCTGTTTCCAGGCCTTTAACGCATAACACCACATGTGCTTTCTTCCCTTCACTAGCCACCTGTGAGGTTTAGAGTTTACTTAAATATTCTATTACTTGTTTTTAAAGCCTTAAATGGACAGTCCCTAATGTATATCTGTGAACTGCTAACTCCCTATGAGCTGACTGCTTAATGAGATTGTCCAGCTCAACCCTACAGTTCCTCAAACTCAACTGGTCACAAAAGGTCACAAGACTTTGCAATTTGGGCACCACATGCTGGAACTCCCAGCTTGGAGATCATAATCAGGCAAACTGTCCTTCTTAAAACGTACTTTTATCAGTTGTCTTTTTCTGGACCATTGGAAATGTATTAATCTTTACCAGGTTTTATTGATGCAAGGGTACTCCCTCTTGCTACTCATGAAAGTAAGTGAGGAAATCCACTCAGCACAGACTCAAGTGTATGTGTCTAATTGACCTTGGAAGACAAAGCTGTAGGGAGCTTATATTTGCTCTTGGTCTGTAATGCACTGGGCAATGGAATGACATGATTGTAGGCCAGGGGGGTTTAAGGTTATCCCAGAACGATAACCACTGAAAGGAGAAGGATATGCATCAGAATTGTAAAAAATTAAAACAAATGTAAGCTCCCCCTGACAAACACTTCAAAAAGCAAAACTAAAATCTCCCAGGGAGACTAAGGAAACAATCCTGAAGTGAACACAATGGTTGCTGCTCAACCTGAAACTCTAGTTTCAGGCTGGGCAACCATTACGACAAAAGAAATCAATGGCACACCTCGCACAGTCACTGACAGCGAGACAATGAGTTAAAGCAGAGCAGTGGAGCCCAGAAGTAAATACAAGCTCCTCACACCTGGTCTTAATCAAGGCCAATCAGCCTCACACACCTGAGTCTGCACTAAGTTGATTCCCTCTCCAGTGAATAGAGAGTGACTGCCCTCACGAGATAGATAATTGTTACATGTTTCAGTGGTTTATTTGCTTAATTCATTTATTTATCTAACATTAATGGGCTTTATTGTAGAGATAGGGCTATGAACTTATTTACTTTTAATTTGCTTTCGCAGTCTGGATATCCATCCATCGGTGGAAGTGGACAATTTTCATCCTCTTTGATCTGTTTATCTAAGGAACACACAAATAACAGCACTTATGTTAAAGATGCTTCAAATATTTTTTCCATTACATGTTTAAACTTTGAGAAGAAGTCACCATCTTTCCTGCAGGTCAAAACCTTAATTTAGTTAAAAAACAATCCATATATGTTTTATCTGTAATGTTTTTTTTTGCCTTTGATTCGTTAAATATGTTATGCTAGTCCAATGAGTGATTCAATTGAAAAAGTGCCTGCCTGGATTTTTTTTACTTGATTCTAGAAAAAGTACGAGATAAGAGTGAAATTTAAAACATGCTGCTTGATCAGTATTCAAGTCAACCTTTATATTTTGTGGGGGCAGTTGCTCTATATGGGAATGGCTGCTTATGTTTGGACATGGCACATGAAGAACATTGTATATCCTTTCAGCTGTATAAGCAAACTAAGCATGTGTGCGCTTGGTGTTAACATGCATCCTGGCTACCTTCCAAGAGCCTTCTATGTGTGATCAAATTTCCCTGGATTAATGTTGATGCCAACAGGACTTGTGTATCCTATTGAATAGTAAAACTGCAAACAGTTAAACTTTGTGTCAATATATCTCATTGAAGATAAATAAAGCGTGTGACCGAAGGGTGCACTCGACAATCCATACAGTGCCCAAGCACGCTTCCCCACTAAAGTCAAGTTCGTTTAACCAGTTTGAGTGCTCCGATGGTACACTTCCTTGGCTCTGGCACACTTCGAAGATGTGTGCTTCAGTATGGTACAACTTTGCCAATGTGAGTGCGCACTAAAGCTCCACAGCAACTAACAAGCCAAGCCAGAGTGATCACTTTAATTGACTATGATGATATTTATTATGAAGCCATGGATTTTGTTGTTAAGGTTAAAAGAAAACCTGCAAAAATCCTGAATTTGTAACATTTTTGTGTTTGTCAGCTGCAGTTTATTGCATGGTAGGCCTTGTTGGATCAAGTCAATGCTTGGAACCCACCAGCTAATGTTTAACAATGTTAGAGCCTATAGGAAATATCATTAACTTCTCAGGGTTGTCTAGCTGTCAGAAATAAAGACCAACTATTCCAAACAATTTACTGTCTCTTTTGGTCTCCATACTGACTGTTTTCCTGCGTCTGGATAAAACCTGCAGGAAATAATTAATCTATACCTATACCTGACCAAAGAAATACATAGACAAACAAATTTTGCTTGTAGTCCACCGACATTCAAAAGTCATGTTATTAATTTTTTGCTCATGTTCTCAGTTGAGTTTAACCACATAATTAAACTATTTGTCTTCTATGGGATGGGAAATCTGCATTAAGGCAACCTCATAACCATTGTACACATGTCAAATACAGCAGGCACAAGACAAATAATGTATTTTAAGTTGCCATTTGAAAGTTGGTGATCATAATAATTGTCCCCAAACTGGATTTAAATCCAGTAAGAGATTGAATCCCAACAAATTAGATCCATAATGATCCACAAAACTGTTCAAACAACTCAACTATTCCTCTGACCTTTTGATGACAGTTGATAGCAGCGTATGACAGCCAATGAGAGCCTTTGTTGAAAGAAGACATTTATTGTAGCCAATGAAATTCTTTAAACATGGATATGCTGCTTCTATCAACAGCCTACTTCAGGGTGATTTCTTTATGTTCAGACTGAGGAACTGCATTAAAAGTATTACCAAGGCTCATAGCCAATCTTTATACAAAAATAGACAATGAGCCATGAATTACAGTATTTTGAGAAAATAGGTAAATCTATGTACAGTTATACTTAAAAACAAAAAAAAAACCCTTTAAGCTGGAATGTAATGATCATTGTGCTTAATTATGAGACTGGTCAGCTGAGAAACACATTGTCGAATATTCAACGTTATGGGGTCACCTCTGTATCTTGTTTTTGATGGTTTTCTTCTGTTTGACATATCGAGTCATCAGAATGAATTTCAGTCTGTGTCAATTAACCAGCTAAAACTACTTGCAGCAGCTTCAAACTCTATTCACTAACATGAAATAAGAGAAACATATTTTACCAGATTTGATTGGTTGAATGTTATTCTCTGCCTGCATCTTTAGAAGCTCCTCCAGTTTGACCACATGTTGCTGCAGAAGTAGTTTGTCAGTATGCAACTCTTTGATCATGTCTTCCCTCATTCGTCCTTTTTCTTTCTCAGCCTCCATTTTAATCTGGAGTTCAATAAAGTCTTCTTTGTAGTCCTTCAAAGGAGGAGGTGGAGAGACTGAGAAAAGATGGTGGGTGTTTTAATAATTTAAAAACTCTTCATTGCTTTGAACATATTGTCAAGAGCCTTTCATCTGGAAAACAGCTATTAACACAATCAAACAAGTACCACACATTTCAATCAAAAACTACTTTGTTAGAAAAAAACAACACTATAATTATCCAAAGTGCTTCTTCACTGAAATGGCATGTTCAATATAATTATTACAATTTAACATGATATTAATTGAGAGCTGCTGTCACATAAAAGAAGAAGAAGAAGCAGAAGAAGAAGAAGACACTCAGTTGATTTTATGATATTCAGGATATCATACATTAACTTTATAATTCTCTTCATTATGTCAAGAAAAGAAAAGAGATGAAAATGATATTTAAAAAGAGAGAACACCGACTAAATTGACATAAAAGCAGAATAATTTTGAAATTAAAGGCACTTCTTTTACTTCTTTTAATCCTTTATTCATGCCACCTCTATACCCAATGCTAGTGTTGTAGTACTCAAAATTTTTGAAAAGTCTTGGATTTTCAAAGGATTTTCACTCTGTCTTTGCTCAGTCTCAGACTGGGTCCGAATTTTAAATAAAGACTGGTCAAGACCACTACTTTAAGGCTTCTTTTCTACGTCATCACTGTGATTAGCAGCTTTCCAAAAGGAAAAATAACTTCATTTCATTCATAAGGACATTTTTATCAGCCAGTTACAGACGCAACCTTCGCAGTGTTACGGTCTAAGTAGTGACACTCCCCTGTACACAAGATGATGATTTTCTTTATAGGGTATTGGTCTTTTATCGGTCTCACCCTGCCTTGGTCTCGGTCTCGTCCCCCAGATGTCTTGGTCATGTCTCGGTCTTGGAGCACTCTGGTGCTGGGTATGTCTTAGTATGGTACACTATGGTACTGTGTTTTAGTTACTCCTATGCAACTGGCTTCCATTTCATAAATATGTACTTAAAAGGATGAGGAAATTATTCATAAAAACCTATTTCTATAAAGATACAAGAACTGTTTTGGAACAGTTTTATGCAACATTGGCTTCACACATTTTGGTTCTCTTCTTACCTTTGCCATCCCGCCTCAGGATGTTCAGATCGTGTTCGCTGATGGCCTGCTGGTTCTTAAACTGGGCAATGCAGGCATGACACAGCATCACAAATCAAAAAGTCATTAAAAAAAGCATGCTGCCAAAAAGCCAAAACATCCATGTAAACACTTTCTCCAGGTCACCAGTAAACTTCTTCCACTGAGCAATCATACATGATTCAAGCACTCTCGATGAGATGATAGGCTTCGCAGGATTTTTCCTTTGCAGGTGTTTTCTGTTTACATGTGTTTTTGACAAGGCTATAAAGATCCTTTGTGTGTTTGCAGCAGGTTTGATGTGAATGCTGTTGTTTCAGACTTGTGCAGAATGGGGATTTTTTTGGTCATTTTCTGTTGCATTTCTGTGTTTTCCAAAATGTTTTTTTAATGGGATAGTTCGATATTTCCCGAAGCGGGATTCCTACAGGCTTGCTGCCTTACTTCAAAAATGCTGAACTATCCCTTTAATGTGCATTTTTGCCAGCTATTGTAGGTTAGTTGTCTTTGTTGGCCACCGTACAATTGGCTGTAAATCAGAAGTGACTAAAGAACAGCTCTTGACTTCATTGTATGCGAGCATTTTCAGCTGAATGAATAAAACATGATACAGACCAGGATGAAATAGGGGAAACTGAGACACCAGATGAAACCAATTCCCAGGAGCACAAACAAGGTCCTCCTCAGGGTGGGCATCACTTTTCTCATGATTCTGATAGGTCATCCAGATGTAAAAAAGTTAGATGTGATGTAACACACGTTGAACAATATAAGCTGCCTTGAAATTAAGTAAATAATTTTAAAGTTCAGTGAAGAGCCATTTAAAAGGGATTTACCCCATGTGTCAAATTATGACATTTAAAAACAGGAAACATAAAGGTGTGATAATGATGAATGGTACAACATTACTGACTAAACAAAGAGCAAAAAAATCAGTTTGCTCTTCTGTTTTGAAAATTACTGTAACCCGATTTTTAAGTAACAGCTCTGTCGTCCCTGTATACAATAAGAAACTCAAACACTTACCAACCAATTGTTGGGAAATCCTTAAAACGAATGTGAGGTTATTTTGAGATTGAAACGTATATTCCCATTTCCTTCCGAGTATAACGGCTGACCACAGACAGTTCTCTGGCAGGATTTCTCAGGTATGAGTTCAGCGCAAACAGGAGAGTTCATCCAATGCACTTTCATTCTTTGCCTTTGTACAACCAGTTTGCCAACCTTTGCCTGCTTGACTGAACATGCAGCAGGACTCCTCAGCATTCAAGACTAACCAGCTTACTTAACATTTCCTCTGAGTCACTTCACTTCCCTTTATGTCCATGTCTAAGTGAGATTACTGCTCAAAATAAAGTACACTTGAGTAATGAATACCAGAGAAACAGATACTGTGGCCCCTTACATTCTTTTCTAAAAGAAAAGCAATGGGCCCTCTTCATTTTAAAAATAGTGCACACAAAATGTCTTTGTGTGGTGAAAATGCTTAAGTTGATACAGATGGGGGTCTTTGGCTTTTAGCTTAATCTAATTCCTTATATCCATCTGATGTACTTGTTGTGCAATTGTGTTGTTTTTTTTTCTTTTCACTTTTCCAAACAAACTATCTTTAACTGTAGTTGGGCTCAATTAAAGTGTGATGACTTTTGTAATGTTCCAACTTTGTTGTTCAGCTTACATTATTCAACGTTTAGTAAGTACTAAAAGACGTTTTGTGTGAAATGCAACTCATACTGAATACCAAAGTAAGCAGTGTATAATTATCTTAATTAATCTTTATGCATATTGCCTTTTGTTGTGATTCTGCGTAATTTGCTCATAACCAAGCCAATGTAAACACTCATCTACGATTAGCTTATTAACCAATATTGCCACTGTATGATATTCCAAATTTCCCAGTGAAATTAAAGCTCACATGTTTTACTCCTTTTAAATACGTCTCAGAGCTCTATTAAAACATGTTCGTTAAGTTTGTTACCAAAAATCCACTCTGATCCTGTATTTGATCATGCCAAAAACCCTTTATTTCAGCCCTGCTCAGAACAGGTTGTTTCTTTGTCTGTAGCTTTAAATACAACCGAGTTGTGTCCGACCATGCCCCTCTGGAATGGCGTTTTTTCTTGCCCCAATCCAATCCAATCCAACTTTATTTAAGCACTTTAAAACAACCACAGCTGACCAAAGTGCTGGACAATAAAACAATAAGTTAAAAAAAGGCATAATACACAACACAGAATAATTTAAAAGATATGAAAACATGGCTCATGGTATGCTGTAAAATAAGTAAAAATACTTCAAATAAATTAAATCATCTTACTCGGTGTCAAAGGCCAGGGAGAAGAGATGGGTTTTAAGACATGATTTAAAAACAGACAGAGATGTTTAAGGGGCTGCGGTAGTTCGTTCCATAGTTTAGGACCCGCTACAAAAAACGCACGATCCCCTCTGAGCTTCCGTTTGGTTTTGGGCACCCTCAGGAGCAGCTGATCAGCTGACCTGAGGGTGCGGGTCGGTGTATAAGAGTGTAGAAGCTCAGAGAGGTAGGGCGGGGCAAGACCATTGAGGGATTTAAAAACAAATAAAATAATTTTAAAATGGATCCTAAGATGCACAGGCAACCAGTGGAGGGAGGCTAAAATGGGGGTAATGTGGTCATATTTACGAGTGCCAGTTAAAAGACGTGCAGCCGCATTTTGTACCATCTGGAGACGGGCAATGGAGGACCCACTAACCCCCACATACAATGCATTACAGTAATCCAGCCGAGTGGTTACAAAGGCGTGGATTACCGTCTCGAAGTGCTGCCTCGGAAGAATTGGCGAGTGTCGTTGGTTCACATACAGTACATTTCAGATCAGTGTACACGTTTATGGCTGTATTCCAGTGCTGAATGAATGAAGCGAACGAAACGGTCAACAAAAACTACGGCAACCCCCGGCCCCCTCTCTCTCCTACAACTTTTTCCCATTCACAAAAAAGGAGGTGAGCCTTATATAAACTCCGCCCGTGAACACGTGATCTCGAACCCTGCATGTTACCACCCAGTCGTGAGTGACAGGCCCCATTACCTCATTTATGGCTCCTACACAACCAGCCCCTTAATTATTACAAAATAATTACCAATAACACTTCGACTAGTAGGAGACATGAATAATTTCCACAAATAATCAATCCTTAAATTTCCATAATAGTCCAATCTTCTTGAGTGATAGATTCAAAAGATATTGAGTCACATCCAAATGACCAAAAAATGGTTTGAAAATGCAGACTGTCAGAGTCACACACACAAAAAAGTAATCCACAAGAAAAATCGAGTAGAACAAAAAAAAATAATCCACAAGAAAAATCGAGTAGAACAAAAAAAAACAAAAAAAAAAGTAATCCACAAAGTGCCCAAAAAAGTGCCCGAGTCCACACTGAGACCTAGCTCTTTCTGCACCTAATCTGCCTCTGCCTCCTGCAGCAGACAGACTTTGGTTATTGGTCGATCCAGGCAGCTCGTCCGTGTTTTGATCTTCACCTGGCGAACAAATCCTCTTCGGTCTGGGAAGGTTTGTATAACTCGTCCAACCAGCCATGAGTTCCGTGGAGCTGTATTATCCATAATGAGGACAAGATCTCCCTCTGTGAGATTCCTCTTTGTTCCTGTCCATCTTTGACGCTCCTGAAGCTGAGGTAAATACTCCTTAACCCATCTCTTCCAAAACAAATCGGACATGTATTGTACCTGTTTCCACCTCCTTTTCACATACATGTCTGTGGGCTGGAACACTCCTGGCGGCAGCGATGGAGAGTTCTTCAGAAGCAGCAGGTGATTAGGAGTTAATGCTTCCAGATCATTAACATCCATCGAGGCTTTAGTGATCGGCCGACTATTTATGATTGCTTCAGCCTCACACAGTAAAGTTTGTAGTCCTTCATCATCCAGGTTTTGAGTTTTCAATGTGGAATTCAGAACTTTGCGCACCGATCTTATGAGCCGCTCCCATGCACCTCCATGATGGGAGCCGGTGGGTGGATTGAAATTCCATTTTATTCTTCTCTGCAGCAAGACATGATTGATCTGCTCCTTATTCCATTGTTCCATAGCACTTCTCAGCTCACGCTCTGCTCCTATAAAATTGGTGCCGTTGTCTGAACGGAGCTCCCGAACTTGGCCTCTTCTTGCCAGAAAGCGCCTGAGTGCGTTTATAAAAGAGTCAGTGTCTAGCGATGGAGCGACTTCAATGTGGATGGCTCTGATGGCCAGGCAGGTAAAAATGACACCATACCTCTTCACCATGCTCCTTCTGCTCTTTACTTCGAAAGGCCCAAAGTAATCTACACCAACACGAGTGAAGGGTGGCTCATCAGGAACAACTCGTTCATGAGGTAAGTCTGCCATCTGCTGGTGAACTGGCCGGGCATTCAGGCGGCAACAGGTGATACATTTTGACAGCACCTTTCTTATTGCAGTACTGGCACCCGTTACCCAGTATCGCTCTCTCAGCTTAGACAGCATGTGGTTACGGCCTGCATGTCCCACTTGACGATGTACATGCTGTAGCAGAAGCTCTGTTATATGGAGACCTTTGGCCAGTATAATTGGATGCTTCACCTCTGCAGGCATAGAAAGTTTGCTAAGACGACCACCAACTCTCAGGACTCCATCGAGGAACTGCGGGCAGAGCTTACGAAGGTGACTAGTTGCTTTCACTGGCTGCCTCTTCTCCAGACTTGCCAGTTCCTCTGGAAACGTTCTTTGCTGGCAGTACCTTATAATAGCCAGTTCAGCCTTCTCCAAATCCTCTACCGACAGTGTGTACCTGCCGGTGGTCCTCTTGAATTTCTCCATTTCCTTATCTTCAGATGATTTCTGCTGCTCTTTCGTGAGGACAGATTGTGACAGTGTCTGATGTAATTGTCTCCTCTTCCTCACGCAGGACAGAAGCCATGTTTTAATTCTCAGTATCCACGCCACTGATGCTTTTAGGCGTGTCCAGGAGGAGAAGTACTGGATCAGATATGAAACAGGATCTTCTTCTGTCTGCACAGCATTCACCACAGCAATTATCTTCAGCTCAGGATCTTCAGGAGGGAGCTGTCCAAGGTCCTGAGGACTGACAGGCCACTCACTCTCTGGACGTAAAAGAAAGTGAGGTCCTGACAGCCACGTAGCGTGTTTGACAAACGCCTCGACCTTTACCCCTCTGGACGCTATGTCTGCTGGGTTGCTAGCCGTATCCACATACCTCCATTGAACAGCTCTGGAAGCTTTCAATATCTGGGAGACCCGGTTAGCCACGAACACTTTGTACCGTGAAGTCTCATTTCGAATGTATTTAAGGACGGATTCACTGTCTGTCCAAAATACTGATTCGACAAGTTCCATCTGTAGCTCCTTCCTCCAGAGTACATCCATTCGGCTTGCCATGGTTGCTGCTATGAGTTCCATCCTGGGAATAGTCACTGTTTTAAGAGGAGCCACACGAGATTTCCCCATCACAAAAGCGGAGTGCAGTTCTGAATCTGGATTTCTTGATACCAGGTAAGTGACTGTTCCGTATCCGTTTTCACTTGCATCACAAAAATGGTGCAACTGTGCTGTACAGACGTCTCCAAAGTGTGGTGGTTTCAGGCACCGGTCCACTTCAAATTTCTCCAGCAGAGGAAGCTGTTGTACTAGCTTTAACCATTGCTTTGCGAGGGATTCAGGAACATGATCATCCCATCCTATTTCTCTCCTGCACAGATCTCTCATTATCCTCTTGGCAGTTAGAATCACAGGACTGAGCATGCCGAGGGGATCGTATATGGAGGCAATGGTCGAGAGCATTCCTCTTCTGGTGAGTGGTCTTTCCTTGATCTGGACTCTGAACTTAAACTTATCTGATTTAATTGACCATTCAACTCCCAGCACTCTCTCCACTTGCACAGAATCGAATTCCATATTCAACATCTCCATACCTTTTGCTCTGTGATTTTCAGGGATGACATCCAAGACTGCTGCTCTATTACTCATCCACTTTGTGAGCGTAAATCCTCCTCTAGAACACAGTGAGACCAACTCCTGGTATAGTAACACAGCTTCCTGCTCTGTGTCCACAGACACGAGGCAATCGTCTACATAAAAACTATGATGGAGCCTTTGTGCAGATTCTTCTCTGTAGAGATGCCCGTAGTCCTCTGCACACCTTCTGAGGGCATAGTTTGCACAGCTGGGCGATGATGTGGCGCCAAACAAATGCACTCTCATCCGGTACTCAGCAGGTGCTTTCTCCATATCGCCATCTTGCCACCAGAGGAACCTGAGCAGATCTCTGTCATTGGGGGTGACCAACACCTGGTGGAACATTGACTCTACATCACCCATTATCACCACTGGTTCCTTCCTGAAACGGGTGACCACGCCAATCAAGGAGCTGGTGAGGTCTGGGCCTTGTAGGAGGTGAGCATTTAACGATGTACCTTGACAGCTCGCTCCGCAATCAAACACCACTCTGAGCTTCTTTTTTGTCGGATGATAAACTCCATGGTGTGGGATATACCATACCTTGCCACTGCCACAGTCCAGCTCCTCCTCGGGTACCTTCTCCGCATAGTCTTTAGCCACAAGCTCATTAATAAAGGTGATATACTCTGTGAAAAAGGTTGGATCCTTCTGCAGCCTCCTCTTTAATTGTAATAAGCGCTGCACAACCATTTTTTGATTATTAGGCATCTTGATGTTTATTTGTTTCAATGGCAAGCTGATCTGATAATGCCCATCCACTTGTTTCACTGTGTTCGTCACCCTTTCCAGGAACTTTTGATCATCTCGTGACAGAGCAGGCATTTCATCCATGGTGCTTTCTGGGAAATCATTTTTGAATTGCTGCTGCCACAGCTCGTCCAGATTAACCACTGAAACTCTGTTAACAGTTAATTCTGGCTGACTGCAGGCAACCGTTTCTCTGCTGCTGGCACCAAGTGGTCCATTGACAGTCCATCCCAGCAGAGTCCTAGTTGCAAATGGTCCTCCATTTACACTGCACACAACTTCTAGTGGCTCCAGGGCCCTTGGCACGTTTGTCCCAATCAGGAGCTCTATACTAGCATTGATTTGTGGTAAGTGCAGGTGTTTCAGGTGAGGCCATTTTTTAATATCCTTTTTTGTAGGAATATTTCCTTTGTACACTGGCATGGATTCCTGTGTGTAAGCCTTTGGCAGCTCCAGAAACTCCTCACCATCCAGCGCAGCAACTTCGAGCCCGCTAACCATATTGCTTTTCACCACCTTCTCCTGCCCCATCGTCCGGAGAAGTATATTTCCTTTTCTTCCTGTCAAGTTGAGCTTGTTCATCAAAGACTCTGTACAAAACACTGCAGTGCTCCCTTGATCAAGAAATGCATATGTTGTGACTGTTTGGCTTCCTTTCTTTGATTTCACTTGAACAGGCACGATTGGCAGCTTGCAATCCTGGTCCCCAGCCCCTGTAAGGCCACTCGATACCAGAGTATTGTCGACAGAGACCTCATCACTCCTTTCAGTCTGCATTGCACTAAACGTAGGTTCTTTGTGGAGGACAGTAGGGTGTTTAAAGCTACACTTGTTACAGGAAATCCTTTTGCGGCAGTGCTTGCTCATGTGTCCTATACACAAACAACCAAAGCAAATGCCCTTTTCCTTTAGAAAACCAATTTTCTTCTCGTGTGCCATCATTCCCAACCGCATACACATGTCCAGTGCATGTCCAGCTCCACAATAGAGACACGTGTTTCGTTCTGGTGCCTTCACGTCCTTCTTTGCATACTGTGCCTTCTGCCCTGTGGGACCCACTGTAGTGGCAAAGCTGGCTCCCTTAGGGCGAGGCTGTGACTTTGGTTTGAAAGCGACTTTACTGGTTATTGTGGGGGGATCTTGAATACTGCCAAAAACTGGATCTGTTAATATTCTTATTTGTTTTTCAATGAAATCCACAATGTCACTGAACTTTGCTCTCCTTCTCTGATGTTCTTGCAGGTCACAAGCTCGGCTCCTCCATTTGTCTCCGAGTTTATAAGGAAGTTTTCTTATAACATTCAGCATATTGCAGGGCATGTCCAAATCATGTAGATATTGCACGTCCTCCATAGCATTGCAACAGCCCCGAAGAAACAGGCTGTAATCCTGTAATGCTCTCACATCTTCGCTCTTAATGTTGGTCCATGAGAGGGCTTTATCCATATAGGCTGCAGCCACTTTTTGTTCATTTCCAAAGTGCTCCTTCAATAAAGCTTTTGCTCTCCTGTATCCATTGTCAGGATTGATGTGTTGACAGCTCCTTGTTAGTTCTCTGGCATGGCCTTTAGTGTGCTGTTCCATGAAATATAGACGATCTGAATTATTCTCCGTATTTCTCTCGACTCCATTTTCAAATGCCTTTATGAAGGTGTGGTACATTAATGGGTCACCATCAAATGCAGGGATCTCTCGCTTTGGCAGAGCAGCGAGGCATTGTTGCTGAATTAAGAGAGTTGTTATTTCATTCTGCTTCTTCATGATTCCCAAAACTTCATTGTTACTTTCCACGTCATCTTCATTTACTTGTGTGTTTGAAATGGGTCCATGCACAAGCTGTATGTTGGCCAGGTCCAGAGAGCGCACTGAACTTTGTCCAGCAGGAGGAGCTGTTGAGTATTTGAGGGAGTATTTTTCGCCATTATTGGTTGCATTTTGTTTAACGTGCATTGCTGGTGTAAATTCTCCTGCATGAACAATTAAAGTTTGCTTTGGCATATTCCTTTCAAAATAAGAATCCATTCCATTTGAGACATGTGATGCTGCTTTTAAACCTTGCGATACCACTTTTGACGTTGCTTTTGTATTTGAAACCTTTGATGACTTTCCACTCATAGAACTTCTTGTTTTGAGAATGGTCAGTGTTGCCATTTTTTCAGCAATTTCCGTTTGTAATTGCAGTTTCTCTTTCCTTTTTCTTAATCTTTCTTCTTCTTCTTCCAGTGAGTGTCTTTCTTCCAATAACTTTTGCCGTGCACCCAAAGCAGCAAGCTCTGCTTCATCCTTTAAACGTGCAGAAGAAGTGGTAGAATATCTGGACTGTGAGACAATATTTGAAGCACTGTCTGAAGGTTTCAATTCTTGCAGTGGTTTCCTTTGTGTTCAAACAATGTTCATTTACTCCATTTGTTTCATTTGTTTGCTCCAAGGGTGGGTTTCCGTTTGTTTCAAATAAACCTTGTTCATTTGCATCAGGTTCACATTCATCGAGCCACTTTTGAACATCATTTTTAAATGTTTCACTGTATGTCATTATGCTCGAGAACCATTCCGTTTGTTGCGCAGTTTGATCCTTTGGAAATGAGGGCAACACTTCCTCGTGAGCAGTGATGGCCTTTTCACTCAATTCATTCAATGTTCCAAGAGATTCCTTTACTTTAGACATTTTCCTTTCCATGCATGAGCCTTTTCATTTCCGGTATTAAGGCTTTCATTTTATTCACAAACCCTTTGCGTTCATGTTGCAATTTTTCCACCTTTAGGAGAAACGCTTTTTCCGTGAGTTTAATTTGCCTTTTAGGCTCTGCATCAGGACACGAGGTTGCACTATTTGTTTCACTCATTTTCTTTGTTTCTTTCAGTGAACCATTTCGTTTATACATCCAGTGTGCAACGAATACATCATTTTCATTTCAACAAGGCAGCGCAATCAATTCCCATGAAATTCCATCTGAACATCGCATTATTTAATCCACATTGCATTGCATAAGCGTTGACAGCAGCGAACATCCTCCTTTACGCACGGGCATCCAACATAAATGCTTTCATCCACATGATTATTGCAACAAGTATTCCGCATCCACATACAAACTGCCACAGGTATGCTTACCTGGCCTCCACGCGTTTGATGTGGTGCTTTGCCCGAGCGTAACTCACTGCTGCACTTACTTTTCGTGTTCCCAGTGGGTTGATATTGCGAGCGATGGCTTTCGGCAGATGCCCTTTTTTGTTGACTAAATGTAGCGAGTCCAAGCCCTATTGTCGCTGGAGAGGAAAACCCTGGGTTCGGTTTATTTGTATGACGCGCTGCTCGGCTATCACAGAAGCACAGACTTCAACCAAATGCGTTTTTGTGGCATTTAATTAAAAGAGTGTCGTTGGTTCACATACAGTACATTTCAGATCAGTGTACACGCTTATGGCTGTATTCCAGTGCTGAATGAATGAAGCGAACGAAACGGTCAACAAAAACTACGGCAACCCCCGGCCCCCTCTCTCTCCTACAACTTTTTCCCATTCACAAAAAAGGAGGTGAGCCTTATATAAACTCCGCCCGTGAACACATGATCTCGAACCCTGCATGTCACCACCCAGTCGTGAGTGACAGGCCCCATTACCTCATTTATGGCTCCTACACCTAGGTTTGTGATGGACTGCTTGTTATACTGGGCCAAGGAACCCAGATCCACAGGAGGGGCCCCAGAGGTACCACCAAAAACCATCACTTCTGTTTTATTATCATTAAAATTTAAAAAATTAAGAGCCATCCATGCTTTTATGTCCTCAAGACACTCGAATAATACTCGAAGAGAGTATTCACTGTTCTTTTTAAGTGGAACATAAATCTGACTGTCATCTGCATAACAATGGAAAAAAATGCCATGTTTCCTGAGTATTGAACCAAGTGGGAGCAGATAGAGAGAGAAAAGGAGAGGGCCAAGAACTGAGCCCTGTGGGACTCCACATGTGAGAGGAGCAGAGGAGGAAGAAGAGTCACCAAGGCTGACACAGAAGGTTCGATCAGACAAGTATGACCTGAACCAATCCAGTGCTGTGCCCCTGATGCCCACCCAATTCTCCAAACGAGAGATCAGGATCTCATGATCCACAGTGTCAAAAGCAGCAGTCAAGTCTTAAAGAACAAGGATAACACAGTCACCGGAGTCTGTAGCTAAGAAGACATCATTAAAAACTCTGATAAGAGCTGATTCAGTGCTGTGCAGGGATTTAAAACCGGATTGGAAAACCTCTAAAATATTATTATGCTCCTCCAGAAATGCCATCAATTGAACGTGAACTACCTTTTCTAGGGTTTTAGAAAGAAAAGGCAGTTTGGAGATCGGCCTAAAGTTAACAAGAACTGCAGGATCCAGACCAGGTTTTTTAATCAGAGGTTGTACTACTGCATGTTTAAACGGTTCAGGGACAACACCTGAGGACAGACTGCTATTAATGACTGCGGTAACAGATGGTCCTACAGTGGGGAAAACTTCTTTAAGTAGCCGAGGAGGAAGAGCATCATTTGGGGAACCTGAGGGTTTCAACTGACCAACAATCTCCTGTAAGGAAGTCAAAGTCACAGGCTCAAACTGGTCAAAGACAGCAGAGCAAGGAACGGAGATTGAAGGGTCATAAGCAGGGACTGAGATTTGAGACCTAGTACAAGCGACCTTATCAATGAAAAAGTGAAGAAAGTTTTCACAGACAGCAGGAGAGGCTTCCATGCAAACAGTCTGTGGGGCATTAAGAATCCTGTCAATAGTGCTAAACAAAACACGAGGCTTGTGACAGTTTGACAGAATAATATCTGAGAAATGTTTTCTTTTTACATCTTTTACAGTTTTCTGATAGCGACACAAGCAGTCTTTTAATATTTGAAAAGACACCTGCAGTTTGTCTTTTTTCCATTTGCGCTCTGCTCTATGGCACTCACGTCTGACAGCATGAGTGGTGTCGTTCAGCCAGGGCTCAGATTTAATTCTGGGCTGCCTAGTTTTTAAAGGGGCCACAGTGTCTAAAACAGTTTGGCAGGTGGAGTGAAACCAAGAGCTAAGCTCTTCCGTATTACACAGAGACTCTGGCATGACACAGTTCTGATTAAATGCGGCCCAACTGTTTAGGCTGAGCATGCAAACAGAATAAACAGCTGTGGGAGTGTCACCCACCTATAGTCAGGGCAGACTGGGATCACTGGTCTGCCTGTTTGAGTACACATTTTCTAAAAAGTGGAGCAGGCAACAGACAAAGAAGATTGACTTATTTCATATTAGAGGGGTTTGTAGACAGGCTCGGTCTGAGGAACATTGGTCTAAAAACCAGTAAAATGCATTTTGCACAATATGCCCCTTTAAAATGTAAGTAGAGGCAGAGAAAAAAAAGGGAAATACAGTGAAAAGTAAATCCCACATGGTCTTTAGCAAACAGCGCTTTGTTGTGTGCAGTGGATCGTCTTCATGATGCCACTTACTTATTGTCCACTAGGGGGCAATGTTTTGTGGCAAATACTGATGGAAACGCTGCAGCGGCAACAATATAGGCTTCTTTTATTCATAAAGCACACTTCAGCAACACTGCAATTCAGCAATGCTTCAATTCAACGTGCTTTCCACAAAACATCGAAAGAATCATGTCAAAGACAAAAAGAAAGCTTAAATTTGAGAATTTAAAAAGATAGATAGATAGATAGATAGATAGATAGATAGATAGATAGATAGATAGATAGATAGATAGATAGATAGATAGATAGATAGATAGATAGATAGATAGATGGAAACAGGTTCTAGATGTGGTTTGTTCCTTCGGAAGTCCACCACCATCTCCTTGGTCTTGGAGGTGTTTAGCTGCAGATGGTTGGCACTGCACCACGTCACAAAGTCCTCGCTCAGGCTCCTGTACTCCTCCTCCTGTCCATCCCTGACACAACCAACTATCGCAGTGTCGTCCGAGTATTTCTGCATGTGGCAGAGCTCAGAGTTATACTGGAAGTCAGAGGTGTACAGGGTGAACAGGACGGGGGAGAACACAGTCCCCTGTGGTGCTCCGGTGCTGCTGACCACAGTGTCAGATGTGCAGTCCTTCAGTCTGATGTACTGTGGTCTCTCTGTGAGGTAGTCCGTGATCCACCTCACCAGATGCGAGTCCACCCTCATCTCGGTCAGCTTGTCTCTCAGTTGGAGGGGATGGATGGTGTCGAAAGCGCTTGAGAAATCAAAGAACATGATTCTCATCACGCTGCTCCCTTTGTCCAGATGAGAGTAAGCCCTGTGGAGAAGATAGAGGATGGCATCGTCCACGCCCACCTTTGCCTGGTATGCAAACTGCAGGGGATCCTGTGTGTGTTGGACCTGGGGTCTGAGGTGTTGGAGCAGCAGCCGCTCAAAGGTCTTCATAACGTGGGATGTCAGAGCGATAGGTCTGAAGTCGCCTGGCTCACTGGGGTTTTTCTTCTTGGGGACCGGGGTGAGGCACGAGGTCTTCCAGAGCACAGGAACCTTCCCGAGCCGCAGGCTCATGTTGAAGACATGCTGAAGTGGCTCCCCAAGCTCAGCAGAGCAGGCCTTTAGCATCCTGGGACACACCTTGTCCGGGCCTGCTGCCTTCCTGGGGCGGAGTCTCTTCAGCCCCTTGCTCACCTGGTCTCTGGTGATGGTGGGGGGGAGGGGGGATGGATTGTCTCTGGAGATTGTGTTTGTCCTGGTGGAGGTGTTGGGGGGAGTGAGAGGGAGGGAGGGGGTGTGTAGAGGGGTGCTGGGGGGACAGGCACTGGCTGCAGCGACGGGGCTGTCAAACCTGTTAAAAAACAAGTTGAGCTGGTTTGCTCTCTCAGGGTCCCCGTCTTCTGCGTTGTTGTTTTTCTTCTTGCAGCCTGTGATGGTTTTCATGCCCTCCCAGACCTCCCTCATGTTGTTCAGCTGCAGCTTCTGTTCTACCTTCCTTCTGTACTCCTCCTTTGCCTCTCGGAGTCTGACCTTGAGTTCCCCCTGCACACGCTTCAGCTCTGCCTGGTCTCCCTCCTTGAATGCCCTTTTCTTCCTGTTAAGGATCTCCTTGACATCGCTGGTGATCCAGGGCTTGTTGTTCGGGAAGCTGCGCACAGTTTTAGTGGGAACCACAACGTTCATACAGAAGTTCATGTAGTTAGTTGTGCAGTGTGTGACCCCCTCAATGTCATCACCATGAGTCTCTTGCAGGGCACTCCAGTCAGTGGTCTCAAAACAGTCTCTGAGAGCCTCCTCTGCCTCAGGAGACCACTTTCTGAAGGTGCGTGTTGTTACCGGTTGTCTCTGGATCTTAGTCTTGTACTGTGGCTTGAGTAGGACTAGGTTGTGATCGGACTTCCCCAGAGGTGGTAAAGTGGTGGCAGTGTAGGCGTCCTTCACATTTGCATACAGGAGGTCTATCGTCCTGTTCTTCCTGGTGGGACAGCTTACAAACTGGTGAAAGTCCGGTAGTGTGGAGATCAATGTAACATGGTTAAAGTCCCCTGAGATGGCAATGAAAGCATCAGGGTGCAGTGTTTGTAATCTCGAGATGTTCGAGTGGATGACGTCACACGCAGTCTCGACGTGTGCTCGCGGAGGAATGTAAACAACAACAACAATGGCGTGGGAGAACTCCCTGGGCATGTAGTAAGGACGGAGACCTAACGCCAGCAGCTCGATGTCTTTGCTGCACGTTGCCTCCTTCACAGTAACATGTCCATGGTGGCACCATCTGGTGTTAATAAACAGTGCGAGTCCTCCTCCTTTCTGTTTGCCGCTGCGTTTCATGTCTCTGTCCGCTCTCACTGTAGTGAATCCCGGTAGATCCACGTTAGCGTCCGGGGTGTTTTGAGTCAGCCAGGTTTCTGTGAGGCACATTAAACTGCACTCTCTAAATGTCCGGTTGTTCCTCACGAGAGCAGCCAGCTTGTCTGTCTTGTTGGTTAGACAGTTTACGTTCCCCATAACTATCACCGGAACCGAGGGCTTGTACTTCCATCGCTTAGCCGCTAGCCTAGCCTTTAGCCTAGCGCCGGCTCGACAGCCTCTGTACCGCCGCCTCAGCTCCTCAGGTATCGGGTGAACGATGCCGGCTTGTCCCGCTGTCCGGAGTGAGAGCAGCTTCTCCCTTGAATAAGCAAGTTTTCCGCTGCTATTTCCACGAAAACACGAAAAAGTATCCATAGGATACATAAAGTTATACACTGAAAGTGTACTATAAAAACTATAAAAGTAGAAGTTGGCACAGAGCCAAAACAAACGAATAACATATCAAGACGAGTACGACAGGGACAGAGCTACTGAATGTGCGGCCACTCGCGTCGGCGCACAGGCGAGAATTGACTAAATGACTAAAACAAACATTTACAGCTTGTTTGGAACATGGCCTGTATTAATTACATTACAAATTGTCACATGGCTTGGCTCATTATATAATGCTAGTATATATGATGATGCAACTGTGGAGAGTCAGAGCTGAAAGGCTTAGATTCGTATCGTAAGATTATTCAAGTATTCAATAAATTTGTGTGTGCCTAAAGTTAATATTTATGACATAATGGATAGACAAATTTAAAGATGTGTTTTTAAAACGTTTGAAACCTAAAGAATACGGAGTGAGGCTGAATCTTTAACTATCAAATATATTTACATTTTTGTGTGTTGCTAAATTTGAGTCTCTATCTCTGAGTCAGATGGAGGAAATTTCTGTCCAACTCACGAGTGAATAGACAGTGATAAGAAAAAGACTCAGATGTAGCAGCATAACACAAAAATAAATGTGTTTTTTAAATTGCAGGAACACACACCGAAAAATGAGGTAGAATTATGAAGTTAGAGACATGGGTTGTTCTTCTCTTTGTCAAGCCATGTCACTCAGGCAGATCAGCCTGTTTTTATGTTCTGATGACATAAGCCAGCCTCTATTGTTGTGATAAGAGGGTAAAAGCTTTTTATAATGCATAGTGGTTGCAGGTGCCTGTGGTTTCTGCTGTTTCCTCTCAACCAGCCTGATATAAATGCATGACTTTGTCTCATACTGAATGACCATTTAGAAGAGAGTTGCTTCAGGGTTTATGTTATGCATGCATAAGTCCAAAGAAAAGGCATTAAGGGCTGAAAGAAATGTGTCATAAATGCATCGATAGAGGTGGTCAAAGCTGTCCATTTTGCTACTTCAGATTTTGTATAAGCAGACACACTGAGAAAACAAATAATGTAAATATGCAGCATGGTAAAACATAAAAGCTTGATAATGAAGCTATAACAGCAAAAACACTACCATCAGATCAAAAAGGTCAAATGAAATGAATGCAGATTGAGATGTAAATGCTCAGTGTGAGAGTTTATTTGGGGAGAACATGAACCTGTGCAGATTTCCAGGTTCACTAGATCACACGAGTAAAGTTGTCCTGTACCGAGCTCAAGCACGATTGCCAAGTTACCTCTTGTACATAACATCTAAGGCTTTCTGGTATTATGAAGCCGTCCCAGTTTACGAGACAAGCAGACTCGAAGAAAAAAGAAAAAAAAGACAGGGACGCGTACGCACCTCAGGGAACAACAGGGGAGAACATAACAGCTTCTTTACTGACTTTTTTTTAAAAGTCATTTTAGTCAAATAAAGAGGCATTCATATTAATTTTAGTCTATTTGGTAACTAGCAAAAAGCACTAAACAGCTGCTTTTAGAGGCAGTCACCTCAGGGTGAATCATATTCAGTGATGCAAAAATGTAACAATAAATAATCAGAAAGCCTTTTAAAAGGTGCATCATTTAGACCTTATTTGCCTGTATAGTTTATGTCTTTCTTTATACAACCTGCCCTTTGGGTTATGTGGTTTCGATGGCAAATGGTGTGAAACATTAGCCCAGCACTGTTTGTTGTTCGGTTTGAATTAGACAGGTTGTATAATAAAACAAGTGAGTCATTGCTCTTAATGTGCCAACCCTTCTGCTATTTCTCTATCTGAGAAACATCAGGTGAGTTCAAGATATTCAACTTTCATTGTCAAGGAAAATCCTCTATGGCTAAATCAAAGACTAGAAGCTTTTGTTTAATAGAGAGAAGCTCTTTTTAAAATGTGCTACTCTGTTGTGACATGACGAGAGTCAGCCAGATTATATAGACATGTAGATTCATTTTGCACTAGATGTAGAAAAAAAGGGAAAGAAAAAATCAAGTAAAATCATACTTTAATAACCCCCAGAGGGAAAAATCTGGCTTTGCAGTAGCAAGTAGGTCATACAAAATGAAAATCGAAACACAATAGATAAGATAAATACAAATAAAATAGGTATATATAAGTAGAATACAGTGTAAATGGTGAGGTAAAATACACAGGAAAATGTAGACACTAAGATACAAGAGGATGTAATTCTTAACTTCCTGTATGTTATGAAGTCTGTCCATCAGAGTCGGTTGTTTCAAGTCTGTTCCTCATAGCAACAGTGTGCTGACCAATTAGAATTAAGGATTCAACACAGCCTTTTGATTACGTCTAATGTGTTGTCTCTTTGAGTTCAAAGTCAATCTATGTTTTTTCAGAACTTCATTGACAACCACATTCAATTAAAATGTCGAAATACAAACTTTTCACCTCAAACTTCTGGCATCTATCACCGTTCTATATTTTAATTTATTCAAGAACATTGTGTTTACTCATTCACACAGTGTTCTCTTTTCTGCAGTTTAATCATTTACAATTTTACCTTTAAAAAAGATATCAAGGACATATGTTTTCATCTGCAGCACATGGACAAGTGGCCTTTTTGGTCGCTGAATTTTGGATTCAGTTTTCATATAAAGTCACTTTGCATCTCCAAAATATATGGTAGGCTCTGTTTGTAGAGAGGCATTTTTCACGATAAAAGTAATTCATGAAATAAAATACAAATGAAATGCATTATGAAACGATGCACAACATTGGTACACACTGACCTCAAGCTGCTTTGCTATGGTCAAAATACTCTCCCTCGGTTTCCTTTGTTGTGGCTCGGCCTCTGAACAAAAGCGATGCTTTCATTGGCTTTTAGATAAACAATTTTCCATTGAAACCAGAACAAGGTGTGTGGCAGAGGCTCGAGTCAGACCCCTTTTAAGGTGGCATGGTAGCAGGATGAATGTGTGAGGAGACAAGCTTGAAATTTGTCTGCTGTTCAAATTGCACCAGGAAGCTGAAAAGAGTGATGTGAAATTAAGTGTTGTTGTCTTTAAAGTGGAAACTGAAACAATGAGCCTGACTGTTGTGCATCTGCTCGTCCTGATGACCCTCAGCTGCCTGACTTGTGCAGAAGATAAAAAGAAGGTGCATGTTTCTTGCCCAGAACACCAGAAGACCTTTGGAGGCTCCTGCTTTGAGTTTGTTGGTCTCCAGCGTACTTTTTATGGTGCTGAGACCTGGTGTGAGCAGCGTGGTGGACACCTTGCTTTTATTCCAAATGAAGAAACTCAATATTTCATTCAGACTCATCAGGACCCCGAGCAGGACGTGTGGATTGGAGTAGCACATTCTGCCACTTCAAACCTGCAACATTCTTCAACTTCAGAAGGTAGGAGGCTTCTAAATTCAGAAAGAGACAGGGTAAGAGTCTGGGATGACCAGACTCTTATGACTTTTTAAACGAAATGGAAACAATCAGGTCGATTGGGACCAGTAACTTATATTTCTCAAGTCTCTGGAGGAAACTCATTCCATGCTGTCTGATTTTTGCAGTGAAATGAGCATCAGTTTGGATTAGCTTTCAAGGACACATAATTATAAATCCAAGTTTCCACTAAATGGGGACTATTCATTTAAAGCCCCTTATATATTAAATTGATCCTTTAAATACTGCAGTTTATCTTACATCAAAATCCATAGACAAACATTTCTGATAAATAGTATAAAGCAAAATAGGTAAAAAAAATAAATACATGCAGTTGTATGTAATGTATTGTCATTTCAGTCACTTCCATGATTTCAAAAGAAAGTTTCAAACCATATGTTTTTGCAAAGGTTTACGCTTGATCAGATCAGGTTTGTTGGCAATCCCCTGATAATAAATGGATGTGCAACATTTGAGCAAAACTTACAGCAAAAGTTACAGAGGCAGGAATCTTGGACAACCGCACGCACATAACAAACAGCCATCTCCCAAAACTGGGCTGTGCTTCAAAATGGGATGTGGGAGATGGGATAAGAAGGATAGGAAGAAAGGGCCATGATAAAGCCATGTTTTAGCTGAAATGATGATTCTCTTTTAAGAAAGTGTAACTGAATGTGTTTTAAGCTCTTGTATCATTGTATGGTTTGGAAGCCTGAATTTGACCAATAAGAACATATTTGGGAGGCTTAAATAGCAATTAGGCCAGGTTGCTCTTGCATTTTTTTTTACCTTTGCACACCTCCATATTGCACTTTACATAACTAAGTCAGAATGTCCATTTTGTTATAAACTCTTATTCTGTTATCTGATTGTTCCACTCTGTTTTAGTCAAACCTGATTTTACTGTTGATGTTGTCTTTGCACATGATGTTGTCCGTGTGCTTCTGTAGCAAAACAAAAGTCTCCAAATAACATTTCCATCGCAACCTTTGGTGACATCATTGAGACTATGTCCAAATTTCATAAATTCTATGATTTAAATTGATGATCACAATTTAACTTCTTGTGACATCAAGAATTCACACACAGAGTACAATGTATTTGGAAAATAGAAATGATCTACAACACCCATGTTTGAAAGTGTTGAAAATGTTATAATACATTTTACCATTGTGGCTCACATCTGTCTTTTCAAAGACTACAACTGGTAGACGAAACAATTTTGGGGGGTTTGACTTCACACTCAATCAGAAGAAGAAAGTACTTTATTATTGATTTAGTCACTTCCAATTCTATTTTATTTCTCAGATATTTTTAATCCTATAGCCTACTGATGAAAAAACAGCATAATAACACTGTTAACTGTTTGTCAAATCGTATATGTTTTCCCTATACTGTATGTTGAGCACAAGTAATAGAGAAAGTTCAGTCAGAGGAGTATTTGTTCTGCCCTTGAAAATTGTAGTGAACAATGTTAATTCCTCTTAATAAACAGAATATTGATGTATAATAAGAATGAAACATCTTGAATCCTTAAAATTTCATGATTATTGTGGGCATTTAAGCTCTCATAACACACGTGTCTTCAGCAGTATTTCCATTCCCCAGGTCCTTTCTCTTGGCTGGATAATTCACCTGTCACATTTTCTAAATGGGAGGGCAGCCTGCAGCCAGGAGCCGCCTGTGGACACATACTGATGCACTCTGGTTTCCAATGGAAAGCCACAAAAGACTGTGACAGAAAACTGCATTTCATCTGCCAGTTTGGTATGTGTTAGACTCGGACTTTAAAAGCAAACTGGGTCAGTCATGTGTTGTATTAACAACTTTCTATCAATTTTGTGAACCTTTTTCAGAGTCTGGCAGATCCATTGTGTGTGCAGGTGGTAACACCTCTTTACAGTGTGGCTCCGGTCAAGTTTTAATGATAGATGGTGGCTTCTATGGACAAAAGAGCATGCATTACTGTCGATCTACTCTCGTCCCTCTGATGACACACACACAACAACAGTGCACTTGGCTGGATGTTCAGGAAACATTAAAAGGTAAAAGAAGGCCAAACAGTTCTCTTTTGTACAACAAACATTTATTTTGGCTTTATTATTTTGTTGCTCAGCCTCTTTTCATAACTGATGTTAAAGTGTTATTATCCAGAGCTATTTACTGATGTTTTAATCACAAAAGATACTCTTTTAGCCTGTAATATGTAGAACTGAAAAGGAAATAATCAGAATAGAAAAACAAACACTTGTGAAAAGGTTCTGGATGGAAGATCACTGTCATGAAATCCAATCTCTTATAACAATGAGCACAAAAGACGGAACAACAACAATGATAGCTTAATAGCCTTAATGATAAGTCATGTCATTATATATATCTATATATGGTTATATCTAACCATTTAAAGTAAATATTGACTTCTGCATTTAACTGACAACAAAAGCAGAGCATCCATCCATCCTTTTTGTCCTAACTTGCTCATCCTGTTTGGGCTAATATGCAGCCTTTTCCAGGATGCATTATGGAATAAGAGAGTGAATACATGCTGGACTAGTCAGAGAGCCAACAAACACAACATAAAATAAAGTCAAATATTGACCAATATATTCATACAATGTGTGTGCGTATGAAACACACTGTCTTTTTTTGGGTTTGCTTACAGCCATACCACCCTGAACATGCCTGATCATGTCCAATCTCGGAAGCTAATCTGGGTCAGGCCTGGTTAGTACTTAGATGGGGGAGACTGTAAATTTTGATCACCTGTAGCTCGGCCGTCTCTTAACAAGAAGTTCAATGGGTTCGATCCCCAGGTCCTGCAGTCTAAGGTTGAAGTGTCCCTGGGGAAGAGCACTGACCCTCGAGTGGTGTGTTGATGGCTTAGTCAATAATGATACTCACTTCCCCTGGCAGCTCACGTTATCAGTATGTGAACACTTACACCAGAAACCAATTTGTTTGGAATAGCAATAAATTATATCCCCAACAATCTTCCAGTTTTTCCTATCATACTGAGTTTTTTTTTCTTTGTCTGCACTCTTTAAATTCATTTTTCAGCTAAGAAATTACATTCTGCGTACCTATTAGTTTCTTCACACTGTCTGCCATCCAGAAAAACATCAGAGTGCCAGAATAAGAATATTGGAAGATGTTTTTAGAACCCAAACTGACAACAGTTTTAATCAAAACATCTAAACAAAGGAGTGTGCTCCATCATAAAAAAAAGAAAGCCTGAAGCACACAAAAATCCCACCACTGACAAGGCAGAAAACCATTTGACACAATCATATTTTAGAGTTTTAGAGACACAAGGGTTGGCTTATCAGATGTCAGATTTTGTCAGGGCTCTGTCCACCCCCTTTCTTTCCAGATTAAATAAATTAAACTTTTTTGTATTGGTTTATTTTGTAGCTATGATTAAGTGTTCACATGTCTTTGGGTCTTGAACATGAACTGTGAATGTGAAGTGTTCTGTTTTCTGCTTATTTTAAAAGCACATAGTGCTGTCTATGATTATGATGCTAAATGTTTGGTTCATTGTAGTTTTGGTGGTCGAGTAAAATGTTGTTCAAGTTGCAAAACATTTAAACTGAAACAGTTAGAATATTGACAGTATTGTAATACTATATTGTACTTTTTTGTGATTCCCATTAAGTCATTCCTACCTCTGTGTGTTATGAACACCTAAACGTGTTCTCCATGTGTCTCCCAGCTTACTGCCACGGCCATCAGGTATGTCAGGTACCAGAACTTGTGGACTCCTTTGGTGAACCCTGTGCGCAACATGGGAGCTACATGTCTGTGGACTACCACTGCAAAGAGGGTAGGTACCTGTTTCAACATAATATCTCCTGGCAGATGTCTAGTCCAAGGACACATTATTATAAACACCTCATACAGACCATTTAGGCATCAACGTGCCTTTTATCAAGTTAATGTTTTGCCACATGCTACATTGAAATGCCCCTGTTGTAGAATGGAAAAAGCATCACCTTAACTGATCTTGTTTTCTATAGTCCTCGCACTGTCTGTGAGCTCAGTGGCGTCTGTCTATGATGATGTCACCATTAGAGTGAAGTGGCTCTTAGACTTTCCCCAAGGAGACTTTAACTGCAAGCTGAGTACTGGAGATGGGCACCTTTTAGATCTGCGTGTTTCAGATGGGTGAGTAGAAATAGATTTTTTAAAAGTCTCAAATATTTGAAGTAACTTTCCACTGAAGTCTCACATGAAGGTTCACTCTTCTTGAAAAGCCCTAGCCTTGACAATGCAGAAGAAAAATGTCTGTTTCTCTAAAGGGCATATTACAGTTACTGGATTTACATTTTAGATTAAATTCAAATCATGTATTTTATTGTTTGTTGGTGATTATGTTGATAGTGTTTGTTGTGCCGATTCATTGAAAACCGCTTTAGCTACATTTAGCTACAGTATATCTCAGGAAACGCAGTCATATTTTATGGTCCAGCTGATTATTTTTTCATTTTAAACAACAGCAGAGGGGGGAGAGATCAGTATTAGGTTAGCTCGATTGATTTCATTAGAGAGAGAGCGACACAATGTGCTTTTAGTTTCTAAATCTGCCTCATTAAATAAGTCAGTAGCCAATCTTTCACACCAAAATAAAGTGCTGGTTATAGAAGAACATCTTTTCCAGTAAAACTTTAGTATGTCCTTGCTCCATACCAGGTGATGGTGCTTTTATGTCATGTTAAAAGACACAAAACATGTAATGGTAATAAAAGATGTGATTTGTTTTAATCTTGTGACTGAGGGAGGAAGGGAGTGTCTTTTGGTGAAGCCTTTAACATCCCTGGATTGTTACATTGCTTACCATCACATCTCCACGTTACATTGACATTCTTTCCAAAGTTCATGTCAACAGCAAGTTCACAAAAAAAATGGCGTATAATCAAATGCTTAATCTAAAACACATTACCAACACAACAGTATCCTGGTTCACATTTTGTTTTCACTTTGGAGGAATGGCTGGTGTTTGTGTGTGTGTCACATTTGTAATCTTGTGCTTTTTTCCAGGTTGGAGGACAGTGTGGTGTACAAATATAAACATCCAAATGCATTTGTTGTGGTAGCTGAATGCACCCACACTGACATACACATTACAGCTCAGAAAAGGATTACCATTCAAGAGTCCATCACAGAGTTGGGCGTCATCAGGTGCTTTTCTGGGAAATTGTCTTTTCATGCTACAGACTGCAAAGGACTTGACGGAGAGCCATTTCAAATTGAAATGGAAGTTAAAGCAGGTAGGTGCCCCGATGATCCCATGATTCATCCTGCCCAATTGCTTGAAAGCTTGAGGTCTTTTTTGTGTTGTAGCCTAATATTCTCTTTGTTTCATTCGTTAGCAGAGCAATTTAGATGTTGTGTTTTTCATACCTTTTCTTTCAGGTACAAATGTGATGTACCGAATCCAGAAAGATGAAATGTTGTTGTCCAGTTTATCTGTGATCAGAGAAAACCTTCCCCAGAACGTCACAGTGACTTCAGACATGATGCAGCAGCTCGGGCCTGGCTGCCATCAGCTGACTATTTATGCATCAAACATGGCCATGTTCCCAGAAACCTCCGCAGATCTGCAGGTAATTCTACACCTATTAAGTGGACGCATAATGTTCATCAATAAAGGAGTTTTAGCAGACATAATGCAACTTTATAATTTTTACATAATGAAATATAAAATATAAAAGTTTAAGAGTGACATTTAAATTATTTGAGAAGGAAGTTGATGAAGGAGTAAAATCCTCTCTCAATTACATTTAACCTTTAATTAGTGTATTATAATTAGTGTGACTATTAAAGCACAGTGGTTCCATCACCATCCTGTGATGTCAAGTCTGTGTTTAAAACTTTTATCTCACTTTCACTCTGATAAAATTATAATTACTAATCAACAAAGAACAGAGTTAGATTTCAGGTTTTTGAAATGTTGCAGTAATCACATTAAAACATCCTGTTTTCATTTTTACAAGGCTGTTCAGAAATGTTTTCAAATCAAAGCTTCTTTTGTCACTGCAACTTTCATCGTAGCTTTTGGTGTTAAGAAAGGTTAAGTAATTTCAATAACATAGACAGTTATGTGTCTCAAGTGAAAAAGGTTTAAAAAGATCTCTTCCTATGACTGTGTAAGATCCACTCTGAGGTATGTGTATATTTGAAAGCACTGTCACTTTCTCTTTGTCGCCCTCGCCTTCTGCCTCTTTGTCTTTTTGCTTTCTATTTTTTTGTATGAGGTATTTTTTCATACCAGAGTTTTTGGTTTTGAATTGTTAACTTTATCTTTCTATCATTTTTGTATTGGATTTATTTTGTGTCAGTGTGATAGCGGTACGTAATGTTGTCTTTAAATGTCTCTGAATAATCTCATAAGGAATGGGCAATGTTAGGCCAGAAACAAAAATACAAATGTATTCATTCAGTCGTTCATTCATTCATCACATAAATACTTGAGGTGTGTGTCTTACACCAATGCCTGAAGTTAACAAATGTACTATAGACCCATGCTGACCAAAAACTATGCTTTAAAAAGTCATTTAACAGTCCAGTATTTTAAGTTACCCATTTTAATATTTATTAAATCAAAAACTCTCTGCACATGTTTATACTTTTTTGATTTGACCTTTATTTTGACACTTAAAAAAAACAAGTATATCTTTTTTAAGAATTATTGAGTCATTCATTCATATCTAACCATAAATTAAATTGTTACATATGGACACATCTATTTCCCCACACCACAGTGCAAGATTTTTAAAAAAAAAAGTATTTTGTATTATTACATTTTGTCTTGAAGACCTTGACAGCTTATTACAAAATAAAAAACAGGATGGACAATTAAAAACTGCAAACCTGAGTGTATGAAAAACAAGCTATGTGTATGCAAAAGGAGCTTAACGTCAGCAGCTTTTACAGAGTTCATGTAGCTTTGATCCCGGAGTATCAATGCAAGATGCTTTCAGGCGCAGTACAAGAAGTTTAGGTCACATATGTTTGGAGTGCTGATCCCGTAACACAGTCAAAGCTGGTTGAGGCAGCATGAAGGAGCTGTTAGCACCTTTAAAAAGAGCCATTACACAGCAAGTTTTTGACAACTGGATGAAAATAAAAGTGTTTATCTATCAATCAGTGTATAATCTGTTTGACATGTAGTCGTTCCTACATGCATTACTGAGAAGATGTATTTCTCGTTTGTAATTCAGATGTGTGTGTTGGAGAAAGTAGCCGGGCTGAAGGCGACTGTGTTGACTAAGCAATCAAACTGTGGAGACACATCAAAAATAACCATGAATGTTTCACTTGGAAAAGGAGTGCCTGTGAAGCTCCTCTTCTTCCTGACTGGAGACAGCAATTCATTCACTGCCATCAGAGAAATGAATAAAACGAAGGACATGTTTCATATTGAGAACCCCCTTAAAGGTAAGAAAGACAAGTTCTAAAACAGGGACTGTTCATGAGGTCAAATACAACCCAAACAGAAGAAAACCAGACCAATACAACAGTTTCGGTATGGCACACATTATGTGGCATTTCTACTGACCAAAGCTGGGAAAGATTCCCAAATTACCGACCCATACCGTGTTGCTTTTTGGTACCCTTCTCTTGGGGTGCCAAGTATATTGATTCAACCCTCAAAGAGCCAAATGCTAATGACAAAGTAGATTGCTGGATGTCTTCCATCTTTGGTTTTGTTTTCTGTGTCGCGTTTTTCTCTTTTGTTAAATTTATAAGCGGGTTAGTTATTAGCTGCTATGATGTGACGCTATTACGTAGCTGACAAGGCTATCAGCATCCGGCTTACGCACCGCCTACCAAATAGGGCACGGTTGGCTGTGGAAAAGCAAACAGAATCAGACTTAACTAAACTAAACCGACCAATCTGTACTGATCCATACCGGACCGCTTGGTGGAAACGGGGCTTTTGGCTTACTCTGTCAGGACTTGGGTTGGGAACCGGAGGGTTCAAGTCCCTGTGCAGACCATGATTTGGAAGTTAGTCTGTTGCTGGAGAGGTGACAGGCCACTTTCCGTGTACTGCCGATGTGCCCTTGAATAAGGCACTGAACCCCCCACTGCTCTGGCGTGCTGCGTGTGTAGCAGTGCCACTCTGACATCTCTCCATTACTTTATATCCACAGATCCTGTGTGTGCATGTGCGTTATTTAGGTCTAAGTGTGTGAGAAGCATGTCTCTCAATGAGTGTAAACCAGAATTTCCCTCAGGGATTAAAAAAGAAGGTACAATTAAAACATATACATATAAGTATTGTAACATCCGTGGGGACATTGTAAGGACGAGAAGATAGTTTGTTTATCAGCTGTATTAACTGGTCATCGTCGGCCGTGACTATGCCACAAACAAAGCAGAGAGCAAACAACAACTTGCTGTAAAAGACCTCAACTAACTCTCTCTCGCGGTTGCTCTCACAGCAGCTTCACACATTTACCGTTCTGCCCCTCCAGCTCCACTCAACACTCTCCCTGATGCATTCACTGACTCCCCACAGAGTGGGAACTAGGAACACTTCTGATCAAACATGAACTATTACATTTCAAACATGAACCTTATATAATATATTCTATGACTGTGTTTCACAACAGGATCTGTGCAGGTCAAACTCAGAGCCTGGAATGTCTTCTCCTCTTTGGAAGTGGATGTGGATATGTTCACTCCCTGTGGAAATAAACTAAATGAAGATCTGTTTGGATTTTACAAGGTACTGGTCAACCCATTATCTGATAATGCGTAACAGTAATGATAATTAATATTCACTTTTCTATCTGTCTAACTTTTGTTTGTGGTTATGAATGATCTGGCTCATTCTTCTGCATTGTCTGTCCATTGCATCATTGTAAATCCTGTTTTTCATTTTCAGAGAAAGAAACACATTCGAGTTGTCAGAAGTCAACATAAAAAACTCTGTGCAACAACAACAGGAACCAAGCCTAACGTAGATCTAAAGATCAAACTCACAGTCAAAAGTGGCTTCAATCTAAACGCAGCGAACAGGCGTTACGAGTGGACATGCAGTGAGGATTGTGTTTTCTTACTCTTTTTTTTTTTCTTTTTCGTATAAAACATTTATTTTCTATATTTTCCATAAAGTACATAACTATGAGACCCTTTTTGGATTGTCTTAGCTAAATGTGGGGCTAGAGCAAGCAAATGGGTTCACTAAAGCCCAACATGCACAGCTTTCAAGTCTCACAAAAGACAAAGGAAAAAAATCTGATTTATGTGTTTAATTAGCTTTAATTTCAGACCAAGGTAAATAAAACATCACTTCATTTCGAGACACTTTGCCAGTTGAGAAGACATCTGTCAGATTTATCAGCTATAGCTAACTAGTAAAAGCATCTCATGTTTCTGTTGACTGATTAAAGGACCTGTATGTAACTGACACCGAGCGTTTTAAATGGGTATACTGCAGTTCACATTTTACAGTTTACATAGGAGAGAGCTGCCTCTCCAACGTACAGTACCATAAGGATTAATAATTAATGTTTTGTGTTTATTTACAGCAAATCCTTGTCAATGTCAAGGGAGTAGCCCTGGAGTAGAGCGCATCGTTCAAGGAAATTGTCTACCAGATCCATTTCAGTTTAATAAGTATCACTTTAATGTGATTGACAATCAAAATAAGGTGAAGGATACTGGCTCCATATGCATCACCTTTACCCCTCAGAAAGAAGCTCCAAGTTGGTTAAGGTACTTTATAGTTCTTAATAACATAAACTAAAACTTACACTGTCATTTGTGTCCTTCACACTTGATCGTCTAATTTATCTGTAACTGATATTTTCTTACATCATAAATCTACCAACTTAAATCAACATTACATTGTCATTGGTTTAAGAAAATAACTGAAACAAATGACAGAAGGACTGATGTTTGATTAAGTAGCTAGAAAAATATGATGAACAGTTGTTCATGTCATTGTAATGCTGACATTGAAAGATTCCCAGATCAAGCAGATAAATGAAATTCAATGATTGATTAGTCATTTGATACACTTTATCCTGATAAGATTGTCTTATTTTAAACCACTATAATGGTAGGGGTTGCATGACTAACACATTTTTTGTAAGTTTAAGTTTGTTTATGATAAAAGTTGAGATGATATCTGATGACATTGTGAAATCACAGAAGAATGAAATGCTTTGCCATAAGTATCCATAACGATTTGTAATAATGCATACACTGAAAGCGGACAATTTACACAAACTATTGAGAGGCAAGTAGAAACTACAAAAGGTGGCAACTCTGCTGATATAATGTATTTGCAACAACATTGCATGTGCTACAAAATAGGGGGAAAAAAGGACACTCGCGAAACAAAAACAAAAGGGAAACAAATTTAGTTGTTTACTCTCACAGTCTGAGATTAAAAATGTGGATGGGAAAAATGGGATTGCATATAACAAATAGGAATCAATATGAGCTGGATGAAAGCTTGGCTGCTATTGAGGTATTCCCAGTCAGAGAAAGAAAATCTCCCACTGGCAGGGATAGCAAAGTTAGCTTTGAATAGCAAGACAGGGAACTCTATCCTAGTTATGGGTCACCATTGAACCAGGTTCTACATGGTGGAAATATGAGGTGTGAGTGGATTACTTCCCCATTTATCTCCAACTTTTAAAGTGTTGACAAACAGCTGCAGAAATTCTTTCTTAAACCTTCATTTTCTTTCTAATGTTTGGGTTACCCCAATAATCATTTATGTGGTGGACACAAGGATCATTGAAAGCGATTGAGCTGGCTGTAAATACTTTGAAACGTTAATGTCAGTGTTTGGTCAACAAAGTGACTGCCATGAACAAACAACTGAAAGAATAGCTTATTTGTCAGTTAAAGGTTAAGATGATGTAAATTATGACAAATATATTTCTTCATGGCAATCATTTTTGTTGTTTTTGTTTCCATTTAATGCTGACATTGACATGTTACAGTGTAGTCAGCTGTCTGCATTGCAATGAGAAGTCAACTAATCTCTTCAACCCCTTCTTAATAGTTGCAATACATAGCTTTTCAAAACCAACATGCTGCAGTAATGTGTTAACTTTTTTTTGGACCACAGGCTCTCTTGCGAAATCGGCTGTGACCCCATACAGATGAACAAAAATACAAAAATTGAAATGACTTGTGGAGACGAAGTGTGTCCAACTGTTGTGTGGCACATTGAGGACCCAGCTGAAGACAAGGACTGGACAGTAAGTCTCCATACTGTTTAATATTGTGAAACTACTTTATATATAAACCACTGACCGAATTAACTTGCATGAGAATTTGCAGTATTTACAGGGAGAGACCAACAGCTGTTACAAAGATGCAAAACAAAGGCCCCTCACAAGAAGACAAGATGGTGGGACTCAATATCATGTGAGCAATGCCATACTTGAACTGGCAGAGAGGAACGGTGTCTCAGTGGTGATAACATATCAAAGTGTGTTTAACTTTTTTTTTTTTTTTTTTTTTAAATGGTCAGAGCTCTGTGGATTTATTTTGTTGGAGTACTTAAAAAATGTATTGCTTTCAGATCAGTTAATAATGTTGAAATGTAGATGTTGACAATGTTCTTTTGCCATGCCCCTCATTCACTGAAGGATAAGGTTTTTATCATGTCGATTGTGGAACATTTTTGCATGTATGTAAATATAACACTTTTTTATTGTGCCTTTCTTGTCATACCACAGAGGATTACGAATATTTTTACCAAACGTACTTCATAGGGACACCATTGTCAAACGCGAGGTCATCTCACAGAGTTCATCAAAATGAATGTGGTGATGATCAAACAACTAACACTCCTGATCCTGACACTGTATCAGCAGACAGTGGGAACTCAGAAAGCACTGTTCCCCCTGATGGAACAGCTACTACTACAACGATAGCGACCAACAGCGGGAACTCAGAAAGCACTGTTCTCCCTGATGGAACAGCTACTACTACAACGATAGCGACCAACAGCGGGAACTCAGAAAGCACTGCTCCCCCTGATGGAACAGCTACTACTACAACGATAGCGACCAACAGCGGGAACTCAGAAAGCACTGTTCTCCCTGATGGAACAGCTACTACTACAACGATAGCGACCAACAGCGGGAACTCAGAAAGCACTGTTCTCCCTGATGGAACAGCTACTACTACAACAATAGCGACCAACAGCGGGAACTCAGAAAGCACTGTTCTCCCTGATGGAACAGCTACTACTACAACGATAGCGACCAACAGCGGGAACTCAGAAAGCACTGTTCTCCCTGATGGAACAGCTACTACTACAACGATAGCGACCAACAGCGGGAACTCAGAAAGCACTGTTCTCCCTGATGGAACAGCTACTACTACAACGATAGCGACCAACAGCGGGAAGTCAGAAAGCACTGTTCTCCCTGATGGAACAGCTACTACTACAACGATAGCGACCAACAGCGGGAACTCAGAAAGCACTGTTCTCCCTGATGGAACAGCTACTACTACAACGATAGCGACCAACAGTGGGAACTCAGAAAGCACTGCTCCCCCTGATGGAACAGCTACTACTACAACGATAGCGACCAACAGCGGGAACTCAGAAAGCACTGCTAACACTGCTATTACAACAAACATTGCCACCACCGCATTTTCCTCAGCATCCTCTAACACAGCTTCAAATACTATCAACACGATGACCAGTAACACAGCTACCACTGATTATACATCATCTCCGGCGACCAGCAGTTACAATGGCCTTAATTGTAGCATCTCGCCAGATAGTGGAACCACCCTTGATGCATTCACGATAAATTGCAATACTGAAACGCCTTGCCCGAACTGTCAGTATTGTTTCAAGACCCAAGATGGTAAGTAATCCTGTTGGGGAAATGTGCTTTACCCACATAGAACATTTTCCAATATAATTATCAAGTTAATTATTTGATGGATTTAATTTTGTCAGGGAAGCATCTGCAATGCACAAAGAACAAAGAGGTCAAATCTGTCTTTCTTCCTCGGGGAGACAGAAAATCCAACTACACTCTTATCATCAAAGCTACTGCAAAAAAAGGCAGCTTTGTTGTCAGTACCACCATAACTACAAAGGTAAGTACTCTGTAGAAACATGATGAGTAATGCTGCTGAATTCAGGCAGGCATAAGAAGGCACCCTCTGAATGGCATGAAGAAAAACTCAAGGAATCAGTCACCATTGCGATGCATTGTTAAATAATCCCATCTCTATCAATATTCTATTGCAAACTGAAAAGAAATGTTTAAACTCTCCAAATCACTTATTCATTTGAAATAACAGATAAGCAGAAAAAGGTGTTTGAAAAAGGCTTGCTCTTCTTATGCCTATGAGATAGGACAGTAGATAGAGTAGGAAATTAGGAGTGAGAGGGCGAGGAATGAAATGCTGAAAAGAAGCTCAGGTCAGATTTGAACCAGCTTGCTTATAGGACTATAGCCTGTACAAGCAAAAACTGTAGGCTACCTTGCTCTTTTCTTTAAGAATTTTGAAATGGTTTCTTATATTACAGAAAAAGAGAGTGGAGTCAAAGCCCCTTTGGATTTGTTGTTCTTAGCTCTGTGTTCACCTAGGGACATGGAGTTCGGACAGCGCCATCTTCAGCTTGTTGGTTTTTTGCTCAGAGTTGTTTCATACATGTTTTTTTTTAATCCTCCCTCTCAGACCATTAGCCTAGGTGCCTCATAGGGGAACAGAGAAGGTGCCAACCACTCAGAGAAACTGTCTAATGTCATAATAATGCAGAGTTGTCGCAAAATACAACTGAAAGAGAACAGATATGATTTAATATAACTACTGTGGCATAAATAGAGAAAAACATAATAACCAAATCAAGTTTGTTTATATGTATATATATATATATATATATATATATATATATATATTATTACTGGTAAATGATCGTAGAAACTTGCTTTAGATTTATTCTGTTGGCCTCTGCTGCAGTCTCTGCTCTACAGAACCCTGCTGGTCAAACAGGAAATAAAGGTCAGGGGAACAACAGGACAGAGAGTAGCTGAGGGATGAAGGCGGTGTGTCTGAAGGGAGCATCAGTTTGAGTCTTAAAATCTGTTCTCAAGGTTTCATAGCCGTTAATATCCAACTTTTAATTGAGCTGCAAAGGATAAAAAACAAGATTAAATATTGATCAATATTAAATATTGCTGTACACAATAGTTTAATTCTTTGTCAGTGTCTGCTGATTTGTCTGCTTCTGTCTATAAAAATGATTTCCTCTTTACCATCGACTATCTTCCTGAATCCATGTGAAATACAGCTTAAAAAACGTGTCTTTGAATGGAAACCACAGTAAGTATATTTCTTCTTCTCCTCAGGTGAAGGATTACAAACCACCCTCTGGCTCTTCAGGAGGCAGTCTTTCAGCTACAGTGAAGAATGTTGTTGATAAGCTGAAGAAACAGGGTCAACTAACTGGAAAGACTGTGGGACAGATCTTTCATTCTGTATCCAACCAACTGAACAGTCAATCGGATGCATCGAACAAAGCTGAGAAGCAAAAGGTAAAAACAATATACGATGTAAATGTATGCATATAGCGATTATTAAAAAAAAATCTGTAAATTGGTTTGGAGTGTTAAAAGACAATTAAAAATTTAGCAAAATTAGTTTCTAAAATTTGAGTTGGTGACTAAAGAACAGTTACTAGTTACCATCTGCAGCCAAATGTGATCCAGGGTTTAATTAGAGTTATCAACCCTTACACCTTCAAACAAAGAGAAAGAACTGACATACTTCTTTTATATAGATTATACTGCAATTACTCACCTCATACGGGGGTAGAACAGTGAAAATGTTAAAGGGTAAACATGTACAATTTTGGATTATTCTGTTGATAATGTCTTTTACAAAAAGAGGTGTTGAAAGAGCCAATGATCTAAGCATTCTAAGAACAGAATAGGAAAAATAAGCCTTTAATGAACTCAAAAGTTGTTAAAGATCAACTAATGTCATCCACGAAAGATAAATGTTAGCAAAGATAATTCAACTAGATGATGTCACTTCTAGATACCAAACTGAGTTAAGTTGTTTCTTCCTGTTAATCATTTTTGCTGTCGTTTGCAGTCAAACAAATGGTTCTGCTTCCCACTCACACCAGCCTCCCCCCGGTGTCATTAATCACCTTAAAATACCCAGCTGATACGGAGCAGCTCTTCTTTAAAGAAGGGGAAATGAGGCACACATAACCCAAATCAATTCACAAAAGCAAAAACCAAGATTAGCCCAAATAGATAATAATATCAACAAATAATTCAGATTCATTAAATGTTTGGCTCTTTAGTATTACTTCACCATAAATATGTCATACTCCCAACTGGTGCCATCACATGAAGAAGACCTAAACAACAGTCATCAGTGTGAACATAACAATTCCTTTATGAAGTTGAGAAACAGTGTACTACTACTACTATACTTAGTTAAATAATGTACAATGGTATCATTATGAATAACACGTGTGAATTGTCTCCGTAAGCTCCGTGAACAGATGCTGGACATAATGACCGACACAGTAAAAGAAGCTCCATCCAAACAGCCAGAAGAGGTTCAGGTGCTGGCCAGAGGACTTATTGCTGTCAGCCAGAAAAGCTCTGAACTCACCTCCTCTGCTATGGTATCACACAGTGAGAGCCTCACACATAGATATAGATGGAAGAGGTCAATGATTTATAGTTGTGGTAAACTTGTAAGAGCTTTCATTATCAAGGACAAAAAGCACAACAGCTGAGACTTGAAATTTAGCGTGTCATAAGTCCTTGACAACAGAAGTTGCTCACTGCTAGTAAAGCTTTCTCATGACCTTACACACTTGATTAAACACCCACCTGGCAGACACAAAAGGCTTTTTACTGCTGCATGCTACAGTAAAAAAAATAAATTAAAAAAAACCTGAGCGGACATTGTGGATGAATTCTGATAGATGCTCTACTGACCCTTTATGAAACAAAATGACTTTGTACGTTTGTTTTAGTTTTAGTTTTGTGTCTAGCTGTATGCAAACTGATGTTCTTTTACACAAATGAAATTCCTAGCAGATAAATACATGTATTTTAATTTGATTTGAATTGAATTGAACAAACTTCTCATATTCCTGCCAAAAAAATGGTGTCAATGCCACTATCGTTAACAAGTGTTAACAATTAAGTTTCAGCATTATTCTCTGAGACATATCAACATTTGGTAGACTTTGATCTTACAGTGGTTTAAGGATTCTCCCTTTTTTTTTAATAAACAAACACTACTGAAGTGATGATCTGATGTTATAATTTAAGCGGTGACCATGTTAGCTAGCAACTTTCAGACAAATAGGACTGAAAGTGTGCTAAAGAATGCCCTTTTGTTCAGATATGTTGATGTTGTTTATGTTTTCAAAAGGTGGCTGCTACTTTCAGATATGTCTGTGATTGTGAGACTTAATTTACACCTCCAGGTAAAGGCTTCGTTATTGTTGGTTGAGCTCAGCTCATCTCTTCTCCACATGGACTTGGAAAAAACTGAAGAAAACAAAAAGGAAATGCACGATGCAGCAAGCACTATTGTGGAAGGTGCTGGAAATATCTTGCACTGTTCTTCCGATGTGAGTATTTCACCAAAAAGTCCATTCTAATGGGATTAACTTCTTTGGATAAGCATTGGTAAATGGTTAATTGATTTGTACTTGTAAGGCACATTTTTAGTCGACACTTTCCATTTACTCATTCATTCAGTTACATGCACACACTGATGGAAGAGGCTGCAAATAAGGGCATTTGAACTGGTCTGAAACGCTGATGAAGGCCTAGTGCTGAAACGTGTCTGTTGTTGTATAAAAGGAAACTTGAAGGACATTGTGTGATCTGACTTTTCTGTCTCTTTTTAACTGTGCAAAGTACCCAAGAGTATTAACCTATCCCATTCATTTGCATTCACACAAGGCTGACTTGAGCAATTTAGTGCGCCGTGTCTTGCCCATGCAGGGTTATGGGCTGTAGGGAGCGAAACTCCATTGAGCCACAGCCACCACAATCACCCATTAGGAATTAAATATTTCACTTGCTGATACAGTAAATGACTTTGAGCTGCAATTTTGCTCATCTAAGGACTGTTAACAGTCCTCAAACTCTGTGGTTCAGAATACCTAATTGGCCCCTTTATTTGGTCACATTATAATTTAAACCAGGGTCTCCAACAGGTAGCTTGCAGGAAGATTTTCAGTAACCTGACTATCTGTTGAGTTTGCAATTTTTGTCATGGTTTAAAATGGTGCATACTCTGTTCGACTCCGGGAGGATCGTTGTGAGTTGCCGGACTTGGCTCCAGGCAAACCGAGGTTACACTTACTGAATCCCAGCTTATTTCTCAACAGATGGATGCCCACAGATGTGGGAGGACAAGGAAGTGGATTTATTATCAAACAACATAGCCTACCAATAAACACCACCAGAGCACCGTTTCTCCGGGGCTATGCCCGACTGTCTTTTGTGCACAAATACGGCTCTACAACCTACTAAAAAAACACACACAACTTTTAGAAGTGAGGTCTGCTAGACAGGTAGCTTGATTAAGTTGGCTGTCGGCTAAGTCGGCTACTGGCACTGTTGCCCGACTTAAGTACTGGACTTCAGTCCGCGAGGATTCTCAGGGCAGGAGGCTGGGTGAAGTGTCATTGTTTGATGACAGGGAGTTATGGTAAACTGTAAACAAGAGATGAGCAACGAGTTCAACCCAGTTGGACTCTGTCCGTGTTTATTGATGTTATTCTGTATCTTTAAACAATACAACTTCCTTATCTGAATCTCGGGCGGCAGTAGCTCCATCCGTAGGGACTTGGGTTGGGAAATGGAGGGTCGCTGGTTCAATTCAAGTCCCAGTGTGGACCAAAATACGGAACTTGTTCTGGTCGCTGGAGAGGTGCCAGAGCACTTCCCCAGCACTGTCGAGTTGCCCTTGAGTAAGGCACCTACTCCTCAAAAAAACTCCTCTGGTGTGCTCCCTGCGAAGCAGTATGTACCGGCCCACTGTGAAATCTCTCCTTCAATTTATGTCCACAGGTCCTGTTTGTGCATGTGTGTAATTCAGGCCTCTGCGCGTAAGAAGCATGTTCCTAAAATAACAGTGTAAACCCGAATTGTCCCCAGGTATTAATCGAAGTCTATCAAAGTCAAATAAGAAAACCTAAACTTTATGTAGCACCTTCTATGGGCCTGGGGCACTTCCCTTGTGGCCAAACCTGGAGCACGTTTCTGTACGTGCTGTTGTTTTTGACTTAAAATTATTTTGTCTTCTTGCAGCGCGTTTGATGCTTATGTAGTTGTTTTGCCTTTTTGCAGCACGTTTGTTTCCTTTTGCAGCGTGTTTGTTTCCTTTTGCAGCGTGTTTGTTTCTTTGCATTTGTTTCAGGAGTTTGCATTTGCTTCTGAATGTTAGGCAATTCTGAATATGCTGCACATTTTTCTAAATGTTTTATCGTTTCATCAGTTGCTGAGCGTTTGACCCCTACTGGCCACCGTAAAATGCACCAATTCCCACTATTTATATATTTAACCCATAAAACCAAGTGTAAAGTAATAATGTTTTCCTGGACATTAAGGTACATTTCAGCAGCATAGCTTTTGTGTCACAACAACAAATGTAAAACAACATGTTTTTTGTTGGACCTTGATGTGAATTATGTAGATTAATGTGATGAAGGTAGCTCTTGGCCACTTTCATTTTGTTAAAAGAGCTCTCACAGGAAAAGAGGTTGGAGATCCCTGTTTTTAAAGATGTATTTTTGGACTTCTTGTGCTTAGAGATAGGACTGTGGACAGAGATGGAAATCAGGGAGAGTGGGGATTGACATGGGAATGGAGCCACAGGCTGGATGCGAACCCGGGCCGTCTGTGTTGAGGATTATAGCCTCCATATATGGAGACACTAACCACTGCGCCACCAGTGCCTCTGAGTCTGTTTTTTTTTTCACTTTAAATATATTTCTTCATTTGAAAAAAAAAACCCAAAAAAACAAACAAACAAGAATTTACCACTGGAATTTACCACCAGTGGCTCAACCAGAAGGTTGGAGGTTTGATACTGAGATCATTTTGCAGATGTTCAAGTGCTACATTGGCCAGATACTGAATCCAAAGTTCCTTCTGCTGCTGCATCCGTGGTGTATGAATGTGTGTGGATGGGACATGTTAACACTGATGGACACTTTACATAGCAGCCTCTGCCAGTATGTGGATGGGTAGGTGTAGCTTTGGTGTATAAAGCACTTTAATCTAGAGACTACAAAAGCTCTATACACTCTCAAGTCCATTTGCTATTAAAATGTTTATTACTTAGTTGTGTTAATGAGTTTAGTGAGCAGAAACATCGTCAGTGATACACTTGTTTTCCCTGTATTATCCATCTTGTGTTGATGGCAATGACATTCTATATTTACTTATCTATACGTATCACATTAACTTGTGACTTGTGTTATCATTTGCAGAAAAACACATCAGATGCCCTTGTACTTGCTTTGGAAAATACACAGAGTGCACTGTTAGCATTGAAAGAGCCGAATGAAGGGCCAACCATTATCCACGATGATCATATTAGTGTGTTTGTTAACAGGTGAGTGTCAGCCACCAGCTTTGACAAACGTAGAGCTGAAAGCTTCATTTCATAATATGGCTAAGAGATGGATGAGATGATTGTGGTTGTTGTGTTTTACAACCAGTTGCTGGTTAGCCTCAGCATAAACAAATAAAACCAAGAAATTATAATGTTGGGATACAAAAAAACCTGACAATGTTTGTAAAAAAAAAAAGATTCCATTTGTTGGTGAGCTTCAGCAGAGGGCATATTTTGCTACACTTTTTACTTAGATTTGCTATGTTCTGTCTTTTTAGAGTCTACCGGTTAACTATACTAATCTATAGGCGATATTTTACAGTAACTGGACAGATACTGTATTGAGATTCTATGTTATGTATAGCCATTTAGCATTTTAGTTTGTTTGTATATTTAGCCATTTTTGATTTTCTAGTACAAAACCGTCAAACTCATAAGAATTACTTACATACCTTTTTCCTCAGAGTGACCCCAGGAAGTTTGCACAGAGAGCCCATAAATATTCCCAACTGTTCTTGCAGCTCGTTTCATCTCCCACCTCTCCCCTCTGATATGTTACCCTCAGATGAACCAGTGGATGTTCGAGTAAGTCAGTGGGAGAGCTGGTGTGTAATCCAATCAGAGTCAGCACTTTAGAGATGATGCATGATTTGAAGTTAATTTATTTGACATTTAATTGTAGTTTATTGGTTAAATATAGTTTCCTATATATATTTTTAAGCATTTCCATGAACACCAAATCATTGTGATGGCTTTTCTTTCCCATAAATATGAGTAGTGTGCTGCAGAATGAATGTCACAATACCACACTGTCACTGGCAATTATTTGAGTTCAGTGGCACGCCAAAACACAACATGCATTAATTCAAGTCACAAAACAGAAATGAACTCTCAATCTAGGAAACAAATCAGCCGCTTGAAAGTAACTGCTTTGTGCTTCCCCTTTTCCCAATGTATTTTCTATAATTTTGCAAGGTGTCAGATGTGCTAATAAGGTTATCACGCTCCTTTATTTACAGATGCTGAGTTTAGATAAAAACCCGTTTTCCTGGAATGAGAGGGGGAACATCAGTGGCCTAATAGGCACTTTATCCCTCACAACAACAGATGGATCCAACATCCCTGTGGAGAACCTGAGAAATGACATTGAGGTCAGTGCATCTTCTGAGAAATGTTCTTTACTGTGCTCTCCTGTAGAGAGAGCCTTTCCCTTCAGCTTCTCTTTTTTTTTTTCAAAGAAAGACTTCAGGGTTATAAGACATTGAGGGTGCTTGAAGAAACATTCTGTCAAATAGAATATGGCACGTATCTAATGTGAAAACTTAATTTCTGTATGAAGTATAGTAATTGACTTAAGTGCTTGAATTAAGTGCTTGAATTAAGCACTTAAGTGTTCTTTCATGTAAAACGTCATGTTGGTTGAACTCATTTGTTCAAGGCTGTGTCAATGTTTACATAACATTAATGCTATGTAGTGGGTTTAACACATGTGCACAACCTGCTGTCAAGTGGAGTTGTTACGTTGTCAAGTATAAATCATGAGCATTTCTCACAAAGGCCTCCTCATGTGCAAAGACATTATAATGAGAGGGTTAGTACAGGCAGATCCATGAGTATTTGTAGGATGCTATATTATCACAACCTAATTAGGGTACAAGCAATGAGGTTATGAGGAACCCATTTTAATCCGAGGGATTTCTTATTTTGTTCACTAAATGAGCACAAATTTGAAGGCTACCATGCTCAAAAAGTCTTGTCTTTGGCAGGTGCATTAGGCCCAGTGAAAAACTTTTCAAACATTTTATTCGTCTCAGATGTGTTGTTTTTTTGTTCTCAGGAATAGCTGCTGATTTGTTAAAAATATCCACATCAGTAGCGTAGATGGAAAAAGGATTTAGGTCGTTCCCCAATTACCAAGGCTATCGTCCTCCAAGCGGGTAGCCAAGGTTCATGTCCAACCTTTGGCTCCTTTCCCACATGTCGTTCCACACTCTCTCCTGATTTCCCACTTAATTCACTAGTCTATCAAATAGAATGCAAGAGACCTTTTTTTAAGTTATTGGCCAAGTCTAGGGGCGTGGCTGTGGCAGCTCAAACTGATGATAGAACTGTGAATTTTTATCCAACAGTTGTACAGTTAAGAGAAATCACAATAAGAAACCTTGTTTTAAATGTTAAAAAGACTGAGGTTCAGAATCTCTGCTCTAGACTGCAAAAGCATGTGTACTTGTTACGCAGACTAGTCTATGGTATTTAGCAGAAATTCATGTTTCTGTTCTGTTTTTGAAAGCATTGTTTAATATTGAAAAGCAGCCTTCTGGCTTGGCTGAAATTCCAGATAATTTGATTTGCGCAGACTGCTTTGAAAATATGGGGATGAAGGGATTATTTTTGTGTTCCAAAGACTTATGGCCTGAGGGAAGAAGTTGTTACAGAACCTGCAGGTTCTGCTTCAGAGGCTGCAGAACCTCTTTGCAGAGTCTAGCGGCGAGGGAGGTGTCTCTGCTGATTTTCTGAGGCCTGGTTCAAACACTCTCTGAAGGGGCTTCCAGTCGAAGGCACTGCAGGCTCCGGACCAGACAGAGAGGCAGTTGGTCAGTAGGCTCTCCATAGTGCATCTGGAGAAGGTGGTGAGAATAGGGGGGAGGGAGCTGTGTGCTTTTCATCCAATGCAAAAAGTGCATGGGCTGGTGAGGTCTTTTTACAAGGGCTCAGGTGTGAAGGGACCAGGTCAGCGTGTCTGTTATCGGCACCCCCAGGAACTTTGTTCTGCTTACTGCTGTGCCGTTGATGAGGAGTGGAGTGTGGCTGGGCTGGCGCCTCCTGAATTCGATGATGATCTCCTCAGTTTTGTCAACGTTTAGGACCAGGTTGTTGGTTCTGCACCAGTCAACCAGATGTTTCACCACCTTTCTGTAGTCCATGTCGTTGTTGTCACAGATGAGGCCCACTACTGTTGTGTCATCCACGAACTTCACAATGTGGTTAGTGGTGGACCTGGCGCAGCAGTCATGGGTCATCTGTGTGAACAGCAGCGGACTCAGGATGCAGCCCTGAGTGAAGCTGGTGCTCAGGGAGTTGACACTGGATCTGTTGTCGACCACTCTTACAGACGTGGGTCTGTCTGCGCTGAAGTCAAGCAGACAGTTACATAGGTGGTTGTTAAATCCAAGAGGGGCCAGTTTGCTCATGAGATGCTGCGGAATGATTGTATTGAATGCCGAGTCCAGAAACAACATCCCCATGTGTGCCCTTCCAGTTCCATGTCGTAAGCTCAGGTGGAGTGCAGAGGAGATGGTGTCCTCTGTGAAGCGGTTAGGGCGGTAAGCAAACTGTTACGGCTCAAATGTGGGGGGAAGTCTGGAGACAGCGTGTTCCTTTACCAGCCTCTCAGAGCACTTCATCATGATGGGGGTGAGTGCGACTGGGCGGAAATCATTGAGGGAGGAGATTGTGGATTTTTCAGGCACTGGTATGATTGGAGCTGTCTTTAAACATGATGGTACCACATCCTGGATCAGCAAGGTGTTGAAGATGTCTGTGAGAACCCCAGCCAGCTGGTCAGCACATTACTTAAGCACCCATTCCAGTATGTCGTCAGGTGCTGCTGCTTTCCGAGTGTTTACTCACCTCTGGGTTCTCCCACATCAGCTGTATCCAAGCTGAGTGGCTGCTCTTCAGAGCGAGGAATGGATTTCTTCGCTGAAGTGGTGTTGAGTGCCTCAAACCTTGCAAAGTAGTTGTTGAGGTCGTTGAGAAAGTTGATGTTGTTGTCACAGGGGGAAGGAGTAGCTTTTTGTCTGTGATGACATGTATGCCCTGCCACAGTCGTTGGGTGTTCGTGGGGTCCCTGAAAAAGTCCTGCACTTTCTGACTGTGAGAATGCTTTGCATCCGTAATGGCATGGTTAATTTTGGCTCTGACTGTTTTTAGTGCCACCATGTCGCCATATTTAAAAGCGTTGTTTCGAGCTTTTATTATTGCACGTACCTCACTGGTCAACCAAGGGTTTCTCATTGGCCCGTGTAGAGATATTCTTGATCACACTATCATCTTCCATGCACTTCTGAACTTATGTGGACACAGACTCGGCATACTACTCCACACACGTGATTATTGGCCGTAGTAGTCACCTTGAACATGTCCCAGTCCATGAATTCAAAGCAATACTGGAACGCTTCCATTGCTCCCTCAGGCCAGACACTCACCCGCTTCACTGTGGATTTTTTTCCTGATCAGCAGGGGCTTGTATGCAGGAATTAACATCACAGAGAGCTGGTCTGAGGAACCAAGGTGGGGGTGGGGTGCAGCTTTGAACGCCTGTTTGTTGTTACTGTAGGCCAGGTCCAGCGTGCTTCCACCTGTGATTGCAAAATCCATGAAATGAGGAAACACAGCTTGATTGAAGTCCCCTACCACGATGAAAACTCCCACTGGATGTTAAAATTGCATTTCACTGATGGAGCAGTATAAAACATTCAGGGCTTCTCTTGTGTTTGCACTGGGAGGAATGCACACTGCTGTAAAGATCATAACAGTGAATTGCTGGGGTAAATACAACGGCTTGCATTTTATAGTCTACATCAGGACATATGAATATCGCACCATTGTTGCACCAGTTGTGTGTATATGCAAACACGGCCACCTTTAGACTTACCAGTGAGAGAACTGCTCCTATCCAACCGAAACAGTGTTAGGTTCAAGGTTCAAGGTACTTTATTGTACCTAGCCTAGCGGTCTTATACTACTTTAGAGTAACTACACTGCAGGTTCACTGTGAAATTATCAGAACTGGCTGGGGTTATTTCACAACTGACAGTTTTAACTAAACTGTTGTGCTATTTGCCAATACATTTCTGTTGTTATCATGCCTCTGCGGCCACAGCTGGGCAGGGCACCGCCATTTTGCTTAGAAAGCCACAGTGTACAATAGAGTCTAATACACCCTCTTGGACAATTTTCAATTTAATCATGTCAGCTGTGACATTTTTTGAATTATTATTGTTTCACAAAAAGATTTAGAACAAAAGTTGTAATTATTCCTATAGTGTTGTCCATATTGATTAGGGAAGGACAAATTAGCAATTTCAACTGCACTTGTCTGTTTTCATTTCTCAACTTTTATCCTGAATGTGACTCGTCGAATAGAAAAGAATACAATCCTTTCGGGAACACGACGTAGTCTGCACAGAAATTAAATGACGGTGAAATACCTAACACCTTAGTCATGTAAACCTCATCTAATATCTCAAGGATTTACGACAGAAAAAGCTTAATGTATTACTTAAGGAGACTTAATATGAGCACAACATTGAAAGTGAGCTTGAAAAAGAGTTAACATGCTATCTTTCTATTGAAATGTTTTATTAGCTTACAATCTATTGCACTGAATAAGAACATTATATATTTATTCCAAGCACGCTTGCCTTTAGATCAGGCTTGTAATTGACCATGACCTGGCTGACCGAGAACCTACACAGACAGTAAACTTATATTTGCTTGTTTTTTTTCCAGTCTTTGTTACAGATTTTTTTGCCAAGACCTGCTGGAGAGCAGGTGAACACGTCTGTTTTGGATCTTGGGAACTACAGCACAACGGTCATAAATGTTCCTTCAGCCAACAACACGCTGGTGTTAAAGGTCCAGTGAGATGTTTAATCAATTAGCAGCACAAGGCCAAGTTCTGATCACTTACAAAACTTACCTGTACTTTACCTTAACAATAAAGATACTTACAAATAAGAAACACTGACAGTAACTATTACTAATTATGTTTGCCAATTAAGTGGTTTGGTTTTCAGTCTTAGTATTTTTAAGCAGCTATATTAAGAAAGTACAGGGCCAAAACAACTAGAATACAATCAGCATTGTGCTCTTTTTAAACCAGTGATTCCCAAAGGTAAGCACGGGTCTGAGCGGTGACCGGGTAAAGCTTAATAAAAACAATGCATACAATTGTTCACTGTTAGTCAAGCATGACACATGATGTGTGAGGATTTCTAGGCAAATGTTAGGATGAAAAACAAATCATAAACAGACATCACAACTTTGGAAGTGTCATGTTACAGTATCACATTTCATGGCTTCCTCTCTAAAAGTGACTGTTTTGTTTTATGTTTTTTTGTTTTTAGCTGAAATTGCTATTGTAGACTTTTGGCAGCCAATGTTTAAGAGTGTATTCACACCTACTTTGTTATTTCGCTTGAAACACGGTGGATGACGTCGGCCACATTCATCATAACACTGGTTGATTGCCCACACATAAGTCTACATTTTTCACAGAATGAAATATTTTCGTACTTGTACTAAATGGATGAAATTGTTGCTAAAATGTTCAAAACCAGGACAGTGAGTACAGCAAGTTCTCCATGATTGTTTACTTTCATTTTGCCATTACCGCTTTACCCCGCCCCAATCCTTTTTATCCAATGATTGAACGATCTTTGCACACATGTATTTTTTTATGAATTCTGGGCCTCTTGCGAAAAGTGCAATGTGAAAAAAGCCTGCACCAAACCAAAAAAGAAACATTGTATTTGGCCAGAACCAAAGAAAGTGAACTGAAGGACTTTCCAAGTGTGAATACACCCGAAGAGAAAAAATTAGCAATATGTTACCAGTGGATGTGGTATGGACAAAGAAATCGGCTGAAACATCTTTATGTTGTTGCACTTTTTAAAGATGGTGCCTTCAGAAGATCATTTGCCCTTCAAAGTTCTCCTTGGTTATAAAGACTACCCTACTGAAACTAATCATGTCGCAATGACAGAGATGCCTCTACAAGGAACAACACTTGGTAATAAATCTCATAGTTGTGACCATGGTATGTTTATTTTTAAAAAACATTTAAGAGTACTTTTGTGTGTGTTTTCTACAGAGGAGAAATACACTTGGCTTCTTGACCCATTGACTTTAAAAGGAAACACCGGAGAGCATTACCTTATTGTGAGACCCATTGTAGGTCCAGGTATAAAATCAATTGATGCCAGTTTATACATTACACCCATCACTAGCTCATGCAAATTTTGGGACGAGTCAACATTGGATTGGAGCAATTTTGGATGTAGGGTAAGTGCATCAATTAAGTCAATTAGCCAGTCATATGTTGCCAGAGCTAACAGGTTTTGTTGTTGTTTTCAAAGGTAGGTGTTAATAGCACGCATTTAGTCACCCAGTGCCTCTGCAACCACCTCACCTTCTTTGGGAGCTCTTTTTTCGTCACACCGAACCTTGTGGACCCGTCACGCACTGCGGAGCTGTTTGCGACTTTTGCAGAGAATCCTGTGGTTGTCTGTTTCGTTGGGGCGCTCTTTGTGGCATATTTATTGGCTGTTGTATGGGCACGACGAAAAGATGTTAAAGACACGTTGAAGGTGTGCTTGATCTCTTACAATCAAGTTTATTCTGACATTAAACAATTACTCAATATTCTTAAAGTGCTTTATACTGTTTGATTTTCTGCAGGTGACTGTGACAGTTCTGGAGGACAATGATCCGATGGACGAGTACTGCTACCTGCTGAATGTGAGCACTGGGTATCGCAGAGGAGCATCTACTTCCTCTCAGGTAAATGAATTTACATACATGAGTCAACAGTGATGGTCACGTGGTTATTAATGTGTGTTCAACCCATATACAGAGGTCATAGCCCCCTAAGCAGGCTGTCCAAGTCCAAATCCAGCCTGTAGCTCCTTTTTCCGCATGTCATTTCCATCGCTCTCTCTTGATTTATGGCTCTCTCCACTGTGCAATCTCCAAAACAAAAGAAATTGTCAACAGTGTTTGAAATATGTCACGCTGTGATTGAGAGATCTGCAGGAATAACCCTTATATGAATGAGCAAATCAGTTGAAGTGCAATGTCAAGTGTTCTTGGTTTGCCTGAAGTTCCTGAATACCTTTTTTCTTCTTCTTGCCAAATGATATTCTCGGCCTACATTGATAGTGACTGTATTTGTTTAAGTGTCCATCGACTTGTCTGTCTGAGGTGGTATAACAAACATTGTTGATTAACTGTTTAGAAAATTTCAATTATTGGCATTTTAAAAATTGAGTATAACTGCCCCTTTTAAGGACCATCACACAAAGTGCCTTTAATCAGGCATGATTAAAAGACATGACATTTCATGAATGAAATAATTCAGCAATTCTGCCATTTCTGCTTCAGATGTAGGTGAACAGCCAATTGTGACCTTCACAATACTGATTTTCTATTTTTAGTAAAAGTCTAAATCTATGTCTCTCTCTTTGTTGACACACACTACTCATTCCTTACTCACACTCTTGGAGGGGTAGAGGTGGTTGTGGCTCAGTGGTAGTGTTTGTTGTCGCTGAAACAAAAGTTTGGGGGTTGACTCGTCAACTACTGCATTCACATGTCCGATGATCTCTGGGCTAGACACTTACCCTGAAGTTGCTTCTGCTGTTTGATCGGCAGCGTACTTATGTGTATAACTGAATGGAATTAGCTAATACTGATACCACTTTACATCCCAGCCTCTGCCATCAGTGTATGAGTGTGTATGAATGGGTACTATATACAAGCTCAAGTCCATTTACAATCTTACTTTATCCTTCAAGAACAGATTCTTCCTATTTTAATGACAGACGTGAACTGTTCTAGGTGGCAATAACTCTTGTTGGTGCAGAGGGAATCAGTGAACCACATCATTTGACCGACCCAAAGAAATGTGTGTTTGAGAGGGGGGCAGTGGATATGTTTCTGCTCACTACTCCCTTTTCTCTCGGAGACCTGCAAAGCATCAGACTGTGGCACAACAACTCAGGGAGTCATCCTGCTTGGTAGGTTAAAGCTCTTGTTAGGGTATTTTAAACTGGCAATGAAGCAAACAAGAATTAATACTGATGGAACCTTTTCATATCCCTGTTACTCCTACTCCAGGTCGGGTGTCAGAAAAGATTATTTACACCATGCTGCTTAAGCAACCTTTTCTAATTGTGTCCAATGATTTTCATGTTGACTTTTGAAGATAGACAGAGTCAGTAGCTTTTTCCTAATCACGAGCAAAGATACTGAACACCTTTAATATAAAGACGTTTACTTTTTGTTTGTTTTAATATACAGCGAAAAAATCAGCAGAGACACAAAATTGTCCCACAGTGGTCGACAAAATCTCAACACCCAAAGATTCCTTGTTTATTTTGCTATAACAGGACCTACGACACTGTGATCATTTATTACAATATGAGCACAACATGTCGTCACTCATGATTATAGTGAAATTGCAGAAAATAACTTGCTGTTATTTTCAATAGTTATTTTAGGCAAAAGTTAGATTAGTTACTTTCTATGTAATACATTTTGTTTTGATCACGTCATGACTTTGTCTGTCAGGTATGTCGGTAATATCATGGTTCAGGATTTACAGTCTGAACAGAAGTGGCATTTTCTTTGTAACTCCTGGCTTGCCATCGACATGGGAGATTGTTTCCTGGATAAAGTTTTCCCTGTTGCCTCCGAGATGGAACTGAAAACTTTCAGGTAAGGTCATGAAAAATGTATATTGAGGCAACCTGGTAGCAAAAAGACTGTTTCTTTTCATCAGAATTTGCATGATAAAGGCCCAGATTAAATGCAAATGAAATGCAATAGCTGGTTTGGATTTTACCTTAACTTCCTGCTCAATTTTTAAAATAGGTGATGTACCAAAAACTGGCAGGCAGGATGTGTATTTCAATTGATGTTCCACTTTTATTCACAGACGAGCATAGTTAAAAAAGAAGAAAAAAAATCAAAACCAACACATTCAAGTGTGCAGAGGTTAAATTGAAACTTTGAAAAATGAAGGTGTTTTGAAGCGGCATGTACAACCAACAACTCTTGCCTAGGCTACCTTAATATTTTTCTGTGTTTCAACTTCATCTTTAAAACTCATAACTGCTAATGACAAGAAAAACTGCAGTAGTTAAGTAACCTTTCAGGCAGTTTTTGTTTCATCACTATGTGGTGACTGGCTGAGCAATCTTGCACTCAAGAATCAGCCAAAGGTTACATTGAGTTTTAGAAGAAATAAAAATAACTGATAGAATTTAAAAAAAATTGCATATTATTATATAGGTGATTAATGATACTTTTCCCACAGTGCTATTCTGTTGTCCCTTTTTTCTACAGTAATTTGTTCTTCATGAAGACAGCAAAGGACTTCAGTGATGGTCACCTCTGGTACTCTGTGATCAGTCGACCACCAAGCAGCACTTTCACTTGTGTTCAGAGAGTTTCTTGCTGTTTTTCCCTGCTGCTCTGTACCATGCTGACCAGCCTCATGTTTTATGGTGTCCCTACAGATCCCAGCGAGCAGACATTGGACCTGGGTAAAAAATAGTTCCATTTAGAACAAGTAAATTGATCTCAGTTCAGGTCTACAGCACAGTTGTTATCTGTATCCTGAAGATGTAGGAACACAAAAGCTTTACGCCTCACCACACCCCACTATGGAACAGCCCTGGGCGCTAACAAGAAGCACAAGTTCATTTTCTATTTAAACAAACGTAGGCACGAGGCTTTAAAATTATGACTGTGTGAGGTACCATAGGATCCACTTTATTGACCCCTTGGGGATATGTTTCTTGGACTGAAAGGGCTGCAAACATTCAGCTGCCTCCAAAGTAGAATCAATCAATAAGAACAATAAAGACAAACACAATGCACGTGTAAACAGCAAAAAGAGCATATAGCAATGCAAAAAACATGTAAACATACTGCACATTTTCCATATTGCACAATATCTACATAAACATGGCCTAAGAGAAAAGATAAAAAAGGTAAGAACTATAAAAACACGTGAACACTATGACACTATTGCACAACCTATATAGCCTAAACAAACACTATTCAGTTTTGATGGTTGTGGTTATAAGGCTTAATTGTAATCCACAGAATCCCCAATTTACGCTCTCGCTATCTCATGCATGTTATTTCTTTGCTTTCTATCTGTGTGCATTCATGTGTCACAAAAACTAATAAGAAAATCTCTTCATTACATCCAGTTGTTTCCCAGAGTTCAAAAACAAGACAAAGAGAAATAGCTATTCAAATCACAGACCCTTCTTCCTGGAAATGCATTTAAGGACCTGAGAGCTTACTATCAAAGAAAAAAAGTTTGTTCCGGATCTTTGAAAGTTTATGTTCACATCCTGTACAATCTTCTGTCTTTTTCAAGGGCATTTTGAGTTCACTTGGCAACAATTCATGATTGGAGTTCAGAGTTCCCTCATCATGTTTCCAGTGAATATCCTTATTGTCAGTATCTTCAGAAGCACACGTCCTCGGGACACATCTTGCTGCAAGCGTAAAGCTGTAAAACCACAGCTTTCTTTCTCACAGAATGTCCCCACCAATGTGAATGCCACTTTAGACACTGTGATCAAGGTAAGTACTTCACATCTTTTATGAGCTATGTAGCATTTTGAGAGAAATTGTAAAGGCACTATGACACATGTTCAACACAACTCATATTCAGAATGTCTGTTCATCTGAGAAATGTATTTTTCAAATAATCTTTTTTTATTAAGCTTTAACATGGATGTGGCACACAAGAGAGAAAAAAAACATTAAAGAACATAACAAGCAGGACATAATGATTATATTGTAAAAAATCTAATCTAATTTTAGAAATAAATGTGACGGTGAAGCCATAGAAACGCAGAGGGGCTTGTCAAGTGGCTCTCCTAATATTCAACGTTTAAAAAAACACTTAAAGTAGTGCAAGGAAAAACAACACCGCTTAACAGAAGTTTCAGAGCTCCCTGAAACATGTCTGTGAAGTCTCTTGTTATGAATCCACTCTGATCCTGTATTTGAGCATGCCTATAAATCTGTCAATTTCAGCCCCGCTCAGAACAGGCTGTTTCTGTATCTGTGGCTTTAAATGCAAATTAGCTGTGTCTGACCACACTCCTTTATAAGAGGGTATGTGGCTTGAGCTTTCTTGCACTATCCCTGATTATTTTCTGTGAGAATGAGGGGAGTGAGAGGGCAGAACAAAAACCTAGCTGTTGGAGGGTCATCTGGGGGACAGGTTACTTCCCTTTGTGATGTCATGAAGGGAAAATCTTTAAATGGCTTGTTTGAGCACACATTTTCTGAAAATTGGAGCAGGCAGAAGATGGAGAGGATGGACTTTTTTCAAAATTAAGGGGTTTGTAGACTGTCTAGGGACATACAACAGTGTTAGAAATCCAAGGTGTAGTAGATTTTACACAATATTTAACCTTTAAATGTATAGTTGTTTTGAATGAATTGAAGCTAGTCCTGTTTTTTAATTCATAATTTGTTCCAAAATTAACAGGATGAAAGGTTTCCTGTGTATGTGGTTTCCATCAACATATTTTTCATCATTTAAATTCACTTTTGCCAACTAAAGTCAGCTGACCTTATAGTCTGCTTGTGGTCAAGTATTTGAAAACAAGTTTCTATTACTGGGAGGTTTTTGCCACAGACACTTGTGTTATAAAGTATTTTCTGAGTCATTGGCTTTGAACCAACTACCATTAATTTAAATGGTCAAAGGAGTTAAATGTTTTAATTCACTCTAACCTCTGTTGCTTATCTTAAATGTAAACACTTTGTGAGAATGTCCGCTCAATATTGTACATGTTATGTTGCAAAAAGAAAAAAAAAGATATTTCATATTTAACCCTTTTCTTCTCAGGACGTTACAAGCATTGCACTTTCACTGTCTAAGACGGTAAAAAGCAATATGCCATGCAACAAGCTCGAGTTTGGGCCTGGGCAAGAAGTTGATTTAAATGCTGTGCTTTCTGTGGTGGACGACTTCATCAAACAGAACAATAAAACCAGTGACAACATCCAGTCCAAAAATCTGAACATGAACAACCTCGTCCAGCCTCAGTCAAAAGGTATGTAAGCTCTGTCAAGAATAGGAATAAGAGGAATATAATAATATATTACTATGTCTTGATAAGGTTAATTGCTCTGAAAGTGTGGGGTGAGGTTGATGTTTTAGACAGCTGATGTTACGCTTCAGATAATCTTTGGAACCAAGCGCACGACTCAGAGACAAAAAGACGTTTAACAAGTAACAATTTATTAAGACGTGACACGGGGTGAAATAAATGTGCAATACAATAATCAAAGTGACTCTAGTGCAACCTAACAACCCTAGACCTAAAACACGCGTGATGATGAGCCAGATCAGACACACGAGACGAACAGGGGTAGACGGAGGCGCAGGAAGGACGGGAACGGGAACTATGGGAAATGAGAAAACACGAGAGGTTAACAAACACGAGTAAATACAAATATCCAGAATGTACGAGGAGCAAGAGCAAACGCTAGAGAACAAACCATGGAGATGAGACAATAATCTGGCGCTGGCTTCCTGCAAGGAGCCATCTTAAATAGGCTGAGGATGATGATGATGATTGATGAACACCTGTGACCGCAGCTGAACCTAATTGAGTGATTAGTGAGGGAAAGGGAGACACGAGGGAATGACAGACAGAGAAACACAAACACACACAGCACATGGAAAACACCAAACATGACAGCTGAAGCATTATAACCTTTTAAAGGAAAGAAAAGCTCTTTTCTGTCAGAATTCCTTCTATAGTGTGAAAGAGTTTGAACTTTACACTGAGGGGCTTTTGTCCACATTTCTGATAAATCCACTCATCTTATGATTTCACCTGTATTGCTTAAATGAAGTAACATATTTGTACAGAAAATGTGTCCAAGAAAAAACTCTTTTCCTTTTACATGTAATTATGAATTACAACCAAGATAGGTTTTTATTCCAATAAATGGTCAAAAGCAGGGCTGTCAAAAAGTATGTCAAAAAAATATCTGAAAGCTGAGAGTACGTTTACTTGCTCTTTGAAATCAACCCTTTTATTTTGAAATAAAGAAAGGACCATCTGGTAGATCGGGGGGTTGCGATTACACAAAGGAATTTGTAATCGATCGAAAACTAAATGTAAACGGATCAAAGGATCAGTAAAAAATTGAAGCGCTTGATGTCATGAGATGGATATGTCTAGGAGTGAAACAAACCGATCACTGCGCCTATAGGGAGATATTGAAGAGGCATATCCACAGTGCATCTAAAGTGACAAAAAAGTGTGTTATTAACTGTATTTAAAAAAAATGAACCCTTTAATGTCAGAGCTTAGCAAATCATTATTAATCAGTAAATAATGACCACACTATACTTAAAACTGAACCAAGCTGTCACTTCCAATGTAATGTATATTTAATTACTCAGCACGTTACCTTCAACCTGTGTATATTTAGCTGCTACTGTCTATTTAGACTGACCCATATTTATACTCTAACACATTTGTAAATTTGTTTATAGTGTACTTTTGGTTATTTGTAAATTTGGTTAGTGTTTGTATATTTGTACATTATTTTTTGATACTTTGACATGGCATCTGTTGCACTGGACTGCGCTAACAGCATTTTGTTGTAATTGTACAATGGCCATGAAGATAATCTTATCTTATAATACCAAGCTAATTTTAGAGGTTTCGTGTTGACAAAGTCAATGGGAAAGGCTGATACACATGGGGTTGCTAAAATACAATGATGCAAATACAAGTTTGCTTGAGTAAAAAAATGCTCCAAAACATTGGGACAAAAAAATCAAGCAGTCAAACTTTTGTGAATAAACCACGATAAATATTTGTTTTGCTTGTTTCCTTAACTAAGTGTAGAATTATGGATTCAGTGGATCAACCCTCCTAAAAACTGCCAAATACATTTTGTTTTTCTCTCAGAGGGCAATGCTATTATGCATCCTGTGTCAACCGAGGAGGGGATTCAGAAGAAGAGCAACAAAAGCCAGTATCTCTACAGGCAGCTGTGTCACATTGACAGAGAGTTGACTCTGCTGGGACCATCTGCCTTCCCGAACCCTAACAGCTACAACCAGGCTCTCCAGCAAGTCATGGGCATGAAGGGCTCTCTTGAAGATCAGCTCTTTAAATTCAGCGGTGTCGAGCTATATGAACCCACCCAGAAGAGGTACAAAAGTCCCTCATTAGTAATGGCTTTATCTTGCTGTGATGATAGAAGAAGAAAACATGAAGGGAGACAAAAAGGATGGACATCATGGTGTTTGTTTCAAGAGAATGTGAAGTCGCTTGAAAGAAGCTGGCATACTCTTGAAAGTACAAATAAATAAATAGTCTGCAGATAACGGGCTAGTACATGCAGATCAACCAGTGTCTTATTAACTTTGGAAACTTTGTCAAGGTTGGAAAATAAATGCTGAAAGACACTGGGTGCGTTCAAATGGTCCCCCCTATCTACTTTCATTAGCATTTTTTCCTTAACCCCGGAAGCAGTTAAGTGGCGGCCATGATAAGAGCTGTTCGAATTCTCTAAAAGCTAAGGAAAGGTGGCTCAACTTCTTTTAGCATAGGAAGTGCTAAAAGAAGAAGTGGTTAGTGAAAGTAGATAGGAGGGACAATCCGAATGCACCCACTGTGTTCACAATGGTCCCGGCCCACAAATGGCAACCTTGTGTCATCAAGTTTTTGAGGTAACATTCCCCAATAAATTGCTTTCTTGGGGAATTGCTTTTGAGTCACTTGAAGGCAGATATATCTATAGACTGAATGTTTGTCATTGCTTGCCATCTGTTTGACATTGTCGGAAGTTGGTGAGCTATCCATAGCTTAGTTAAACCGCTGCTGGTTGCAGCCTCAAATCTGTAGCACTTGTTCGCTGACCAGAATAGCGCTGCATGTCTGTCCTGTCCCTTATGACAGCAGTCTGTTGACAACAGCTGCTGTATGAACATTGCTTTATACTGTATGTTTTCTAGTTGACTTTGTTTTTACCCCAGCAGACATGGTCACGATCTGTAGGAGTCAAAAATACTGGGAATATCATACATCTGAAAAAGAGCGCTGGTGACGAGAGCACCGAAAGTTGAACGTTTTCAACTCAAGCGCGTTCGCACAAAACTGGTGAACAGAAATAAACGCTGGGCACTGCACTTTTTCTCCGGGCGGCCAACTACTTCTTCAAATGCTTTCTACTCAATGAAAACAATTGAAAATAGACGTTGGCGCTCAGAAAAAGCGCTCGCTGGACACAGGGCCTTAGTCAAACATTTTTCCTTTATTTGTCTCCTGTTCAGGTTGAACCCTGCAGACAGCAGCACTACTAGTGAGCAGAGTCAGAAAAAGAAAAAGGTTTGCTGTCATGGAGGACTACCCTGGTGGTTTATTTTCATCGGCTGGCTGCTTGTGATTGGAACCAGTGTTGTAGCGGGATATTTCACCATGCTGTATGGATTAAAATTTGGAAAGGAACGTTCAGTGAGCTGGCTGGTGTCCCAGACTGTCTCCTTTTTTCAGAGTGTCCTGGTCATTCAGCCACTAAAGGTCAGAGCATATTGTATCAATATTTTCAACACTGTAAAGAAGGCATTTATAGTTTTTAGATGGTTAAAACTTCTTTTCAGTGATCCTACTACTTTATGAGTATATGCAAAGTATATATCTTGTACTCTTATGGGTTTGTTTGGGGGTTTTTTACCCATAGGTGGTATGTCTTGCGATCTTCTTTGCACTTCTCATAAAGAAAATAGATGAAGAAGATTTTCAAAATGTGGCATATGAAATAAATGACAGAAATCACGGTAAGAACAATTCTTTCAAAATACTGCATGTCTCTGTCTTTTTTTTTAATTTATGAACTATCTCTTTGCTCAGGTAATGATAAGAATCAACAAACAGTCCAACGGGATGAGAGTCTCTATGAGCCTCCTCCTCCTGCAGACATTGAGAAGATGAAAAGAAACAGGATTATGGAACAAAAAGCCTTTGCCCTCATCAAGGAGATTTTGAGTAAGCACTAATGCAGGTTTTCAAAAGGTTTTAAGTTGAAAGATTATTGTCTCCCTGATCAAACACAATTCTTTGATTTACTCTAGTTTTGTTTTTTGTTCTTCATTATTGCTTAGTTGTTTTATCTTTTCAGTTGCATCTTTGTGATTCTTGTTTATTATTCTGTCACGTTTTGGCAAGAATATAGTTGTGGACAGCATTGCTTATAAAAACAAATTTATTTTAACAAAACTCAACATGCTGCCATAAACTTGAGGGGAAACAATGAGCCACAAGTAAAACACTGGAAACAGGTATAGGACGTAAGTGAACTGACACAGACGGGACGAAACAAAGGCCTTGTTCACATCAATCAGATTTGAAACCACCTCCCTATGTTGTTTGAATCAGGATTGGAAAAAATCAGATCTCATGTGGCTTTTTGTGTTCAGACTGGCAAAAAAATCAAACCAAATACAATCTGGATGTGCTAAAAATCAGCTTTGAAGGTGTAATGTGATCAAGGCCTTAGATAAGATTCTGATCAGATGTTGGGAAAAATCAGATTTGGGTGCAGTCTGAACAAAGCCAAACAGAATGAATGGACAAGGGTCATCAAACACAGGTGAGCCTAATAGGACACAGGTCAGGACATTGAGGGTAATCAAAACACACAGAGTCAAGAAAAAACACTATGGGTGCGTTTGGATTGTCCCTCTTCCGACTGTTCATGAAAACTAACAATCTGTTGGAGGAGAAATGTAAAGAAAATCTGCATTTGGTTCATAGATTGATTTGACTTATAATTTGTCACTGCCTTTGTAGGCTATTCCTTTTCTATCTTCATTTTTATTTTGTGTGTGTGAAGAAGGTAAACATTACACATTCTTGTATCATGTTTAGAGGAGATGCTTTGCTGTCATTATGTTGATTATTACGAAAAATTGTAATAGGCCTAGAAAACCTTGATGATGAAAAAGGAAAAGGGACTTTTCAAATGGGAGCTTTTTGTAGTCCATTTTCTGAAAATTGTACTGTAGCTTCACAACTGCAGACACACATCACTAACCTCTGCCGTTGTTGCATTATTACGTTGCCAAATTGAAAAGCAGTAGGATTGTCAAAACAACGCAATAGCCTTTCCCTAGTTCCTTTATGATTTCTCCTAACACCTTTGTTTAACCCCACGACGTGTTCCTCAGGGTTAATGTAAAGTCGATAGTGAGAGTAGATAGGAGGCACAATCTGAACGCACCCTATAGACAAAAAGGGGCGGGAAACTACAAAATAAAACAGAAAATCACAACTAAGCAACAACAAGGATCGAAATTCACAAAAAAAGATCATGAAAAGTTGAAGGAAAAGTGTGCCTGGGAATAGGTTTATCAGAAAGTTTGCTCTGCTCTATATACCTGAAACCTGAGTTCTATTTCTTAAGCTATTTTCTCAGGTATTTTACTCCTGGTCCTGAGCCAAAATTCTGCTTTGCTTTAACTTTTTAAGAACTATTGTGTGCCCATTTCATTCAGTCTACATGGGGTATATGTGGATGTTGCTGCTGGTGGCGCATGGACAGAGGGATTCCAATGCTTTTTTCCTGAACCGACACATCCGGCATAGCTTCAGCAGAGGGATCACAGACAGTATGAACCTTGGAGAAGTCTTCACTTGGGCCAACACATCTCTACTAGAGAACCTTTTTGGAGTATATCCAGGTGAAATGTAACCCAAATGAGAGCAAAGTATTGGTTTGTCCTTGTGGTTAGAATCTTTTTAACCAATGTTTTTTGTTTCCAAGCTGCAAATAAATGATGTTATGTTTCCTGTATTTGTTGTACGCTTGTTCTGGGGACATATCTTAGTTGCGGGGGATATATTAGTTCATAAGCTTCACTCAAAAGGTGAAAAACAGACCTCAACCCCAAGCAATCAGCACTACTAGAGAGGGAAAAAAACACTGTAAAATGCTTCGTTTCAGGATTTGTCACAGATGGAAACTCAAAATTGGTGGGGAACGCTCGCCTCCGTCAATTAAGAGTCCAGAAGAACTCCTGTCAGATACCAGACTCTGTGGTTGGGATTGTTCGAGACTGCAATGCTCCATATTCATGGGAGGTGGAGGACATGAGCTCATATGACCCTGGCTGGAACCACTCGGTTAGGGATAATATCTCTAACAGCCCACTCAGTCCATGGCAATACCAAAACCAGGGTCAGCTAAGGTCTTATCCATTCTGGGGGAAAATAGAGCTCTACAGGGGAGGAGGCTTTGTAGCAGAGCTCGGCCCCGATTTTCAAAATGCCAGCAGGTCTGTATCTTAACGAATGAATGTATTAATGAATGTATTTACACTTACAAAGATTAATTTTGATAGTTATTTTTGAGTCAAACAAATATTGGTCAAAAAATCGATACTGATATAATAGGGAAAACATGTAACTTGTATGTGTATTTCCTCTACAGCACCCTTGAAGGTCTGTTCAGACAAAAATGGCTGGATATGTACACAAGGGCAGTTTTTGTGGAGTTCACCATCTATAACGCCAATGTGAACCTCTTCTGTATTGTCACACTCTTATTTGAGACCACAGCCGTAGGTGAGCGTTCCCTCTTAAATTAACATTCAAGTAAAGTTTTGTCATAGAGTAAATGTAGCTCTGTACATCGAGTACATTATGGCACTTTACAAAAATACACAACACCGTGTCTATTACGTCTTTATCAATGTGTCTATGTTGTTTTTTTCAGGAGCATTTCAGTTCCACACTGAGCTTCAGAGTGTGCGCCTTTACCAATCAACCGGTGCCCTGCACATCTTTGTAATGGCTGCTGAGATCTTGTACTTGGTTTTTATCCTCTATTATATGTTTCTCCAGGTAATGTGATTCAAACTGAAATTGGTTAAAGTGCCAAAAAAATTCATTGCATATGTGGCCATATCTTAACTCAGATAAGAGACAAGCAGTGTTCAGTGTACTGGGAGTTTGCTAATTGAAACTTAAAATCATAATACAGCAATGCCGATGTGCCCTTGAGCAAGGCAGTGAACCTCCCCACCAGCTCAGAAGGCAGTCCCCTTATTCTGATATCTCTCCATTTGTGCATGGATCCTGTTTGTGCATGTGTGCATATTTCAGCCTTTGTGTGTAACATGCTCAATAACAGGGTGTAAAACTGAATTTCCCCTCTTGAAAATAATAGTATATTGCAATGATTCTTTTTCTTCAACGAGATAGGGCTCATGAATCAGTATACTTATTAAAAGTACTGTTTTACACCAAAAACAACTAAAAGCTGTTTCAGGGCGCAATCACATGGGGAATCCATACTGTGCCTAAGCTCGCTTAACCCCTAAAGGCAAGTTTGTCCAATGTGATTGCTCCATGTCGTGCCCAGGCATGGTACACCTTGGCTTTGGCACACTTCTGAGAGGTGAGCTTCGGCATGGTACACTTCATGCACAAGCAAGCAGGTGCACAAGGCTAACAGCCTTTAATATGGAAAAATAGAGGGTTTTATGGCAGTACCTGACTAACTGTAAACTCAACATAAGCCTATAAGGAGCGTCATGTTCTCCAATGTGCGGATGCATACTCAACCACGTGTCTTTTTTAAAAACGTTTTTTAGTTTATTTATGGCTGTATCTGATTAATGTAACTCAAAATAAGCTGCAAAGTCAGTAAAGTCGCTGTCATGCTCTCTGTGTTTTCTCGAGTGGTTTATAAACTGAGCACGCTCCATCGTAACATAAAGCCATGCATGGATTGAATTACAACGCTATGTAAAAGAGGTCATTAATTGTGCTCAGGCATGGTTAGTCCAGGCTCAGTGTGATCGCCAGCTGTGCTGGCAGGGGGGAAGGTGGGGCATTTATGCTAAAGTACAGCACGGTACGGATGCCCGTGTGATCACGCCCTTAGAACTACAGTATAAAGCTGCTGTAAGGTACTATATGATTGTGTTGATTTTGGCGCCTCCTTTTGACAGAGTGGTTCATCTTGTGTCTTTGCTGTATTTGTCCCAGGAAGTAATGTTTTCCAATAAAAAAATCCATAACTTAATTTAAATGGCTAACATGCTACTCACAATTAACCCATGGCATGAAAAAATTCAAGAGGGCTTGTTTTGTCATTGTGCTGTTATTTGCCTCTTATGAAACCTATGGCAATGTTGGCATACATATAACATAACTAGTTATATGAAAGTATTTTCTGTGATGGTGTTATTAGCTTTTTTAGGTTATTTAGAAGCATCAGTGATAATTTCAGTCAGTTTCATAACCAGTTAAACTCTTCATAGGAGATTTAAGGTTTGTTCATTTATAAAGTGACTAATATACAAACATAGATACACACTTATTTTCAATGGCACTTGTCAGTTGGTGATATTTTGTCCTGCAATTTCATGTGTTGGAAGCAGTTAAAAAATATGAGCGACTTTATCAAGGACCAAATTGTGTTTTCTATATGGGTGAAAGGATTTGGGCTGAATGGCCACAGAATAGTCAGGGTACCTATGCTTTCTCCAATCCACCACCCAAAGCACCTAAAATTAACCAATCAGCACCAGAACTCTTTAGGGCATTGGAAGAAGCAAACTCTATATACTCAGCTTCCTGTTGAGGCTTATTTCAACAGTCCAGTATACTTTACAGACCCTTCCAGCCACACAAAGTCACTTTTGTTCTGAGGAAACTGGCGAAATTACTGCTGTTCACTCTCATCCACTGTGATCTGTTATATTACAGATACCACATTTATCTGTAATTTGGATGCTTGAATAACAATATCTTAATTCTGCAATATTTTCTGATGATGTAACAGAATCTTTTATGCCATTTGTGCTTTTCTTCCATTAACAAACCATGATCCAACACTTTTCCTCAAGACCTCAATCAATGATTTTCACCTTTTTGTTTTTTTAGACTTTTTAGTTCATGTCCATTAACTGTTATTATTGAGACTGTAAGGTTTTATTGCGTGTCCTTCCTTACAACCCATTTAGACTATTTTTGTGGTTCAGTGATACAAATTGTCATGTATACCTTTAGGTTGTATGTTAACTGAAATGACTGCTTCTCGATACATGATGCACTTCATTATCTCACAGTAACAGAGGATATTTTACAAAATATATGTGTACTGGTTAAATTCATCTGGAAGCTACAAACCCTCAGTCTCATGAGGTCCAGTGATGCAAATTAAACCACATCTGATGCATAATAATCCAAGTGTGGAACAAAAATACTTAGCTTGAACTGACTTGTAATACACAATGTAAATTGTGTTCTCTAGGATAATGTTCATTACCTTTTCAAACATAAGTCTTGTACTTTGCATATATGCTTCCATGAATTTGTTGATGGTACATGTAGTTTTTGTTAAACGTAAAAGGCTTTTGCTTGTATAAAAAGAGATCTTATTTTGAAAGCTGTAAAGGTTAGGTAGATTTACCTTGTACTTATACTATTCCCTTTTAGAATTTATGTTACGATGCTATAGTTATGCACAGTTATCATAGACTATATGACATAGTCAGTGGCATGACCCATTTTCTGAAACGTAGTTGGTGTCTTTGTAGCCAAACAATGGCATTTGCCCCATTAGAAATGCAAACTCTTACTTTCAAACAAAAAGCAAAGATGTGTAGGGAAGGCAGACCTTAAGCCTCCTGGTAAACAGCAACAACACACCCATCTGTCAGTCAAATAAGCTGTCCCCCAGTTTATGCCAACGTATGAATAACTGTCAGGATTAATTAGAACAGTGACTTACAGAATAATTCATCCACTGTTTAGTGTATACGAATAAATAAGAGAGCTATTAAGACCAAAATAATGTTTGCCATTAGACATGTTCATTCAACTGCTAAAATGGACATTTCATCTTGGGAGTTACAGTCACGTTACAGTCAGTATCTAGGCTTTTTGAGCCTGCCTATAATGCACCCATAACGAATTGCAGTTTGTTTTTTTACATTTGCATGGCCATAGTTTTGTGGCTTGATATTAAATGGCTCTTTAGTAACACACGGAAATTACTCTAATTTAATTTTTCTGCACAGGGAAAATTACTGAAGCAGCAGAAATGGGCCTACTTCAGGAGCAAGTGGAACATAGTTGAGTTGACTATCATATTACTGAGCTGGAGCGCCCTCGGAGTTTATATCAAGAGGACCCTGCTTGGAAACCGTGATGTGGCATACTACCAAAACCACAAAGACCAGTGAGACTAACTCATAGTATACTAAGCTTCCTGTGTGTTCTTACGCCTATAGTGCATTTCCTCTGTGTTGCTTTCCATATGCCATTATACCCCATGGCTTTGAGGATGTCAGCTTCAGTCGTTCTCCTTCCAGATGGAAATATCTATCAGATATATTACATTAAAATTTCACAGAGACAGTCATGGTCCCTGGAAGTTTATCTTTAATCAATCGTGGATTGCTCTCCTGGCTTTTCATTTCCCTACTTATTAATTTTTCAGGTTAATTGAATTAAGATTGAAATATGATTGCCATGAAACTTGTTACACACTTTCAAAATCCTTTGAGTATGAATGATGGTTCCCTTGACTTGTCTTATTTGGCTTATTCTCACATCAACTGTTCTATTTTCATGCTCATGACTAGGCTTGCAAAAGTTAATGGTATTCCCATAAGATCTAGCTGTCCTTTCTGTTAAGTGTTAGCATGAAAATGTCAGAATGCACTCAAGCACTCGCGGCACACTCGCATCATGTTAGCCTTAAGCCCAAAGCTTGTTTTATGTCTTGTTTATACTAAACTTGCATTGTGAAGTCATTAGAATTATTTGAGTTTACGTTTCCTTGTGGTAGTCTTTTCTCTTTATCTCTGATATCTGCCTGTGTCTATAGATTCGCCAGTTTTTATGAGACCGCCACAGCAGACTCAGTGCTCCAGTATCTGATTGCCTTTCTGGTCCTGCTCTCCACCATTAAACTGTGGCATCTGCTCAGACTGAATCCGAAGATGAACCTGATCTCTGCCACACTGGAGAGGGCCTGGGGTGACATTTCTAGTTTCCTGATAATCATTCTGATCATGCTCTTGGCGTATTCAATTGCTGTGAGTATCTTGCCCCTTTACCTTGCCCTTTGACATTCTCGTTTTTCAAAAGAAAACAGTGTTTTACAGTTCTTTACATAAGCGTAAATACAACTCACTGCCAAATGAGATAAGAATATTTTAAATGAAACCAGGGCTTTATAAAATATCAACATACTTCTGAAAAATGTCAGCGAACTGCTCATTTCAATTAAAATCAAAACCTTCCTCTATGCTAGGTTTATGTTTACTTTCTTATCGATACATTAAGCTAAAACCAATGAGTATCAAGCCACATGATTTCAGAAAAAAAAACTTATGGCGATGGGAGTGTGTCTCATCATTCAATTTAAAATTGTATAATTTGCTGTACATAATCCATTGCGGCCTAAATGGGGCAGCTGCGGCTTAGTTGGTACAGTTGGTCGTCTCTCAACTGGCAGGTCGAGGTTTCAACCCCCAGTACAGTTTAATGTCCGATGTGTCCGAGGCAAGTCACTTAACCCAAGGTTGCTCCAACTGCTTTGGTATGTGAATATGTATGACTGGGATTAGTTACTTCTGATGGTCACTTTACTTCTCAATCTCTTATTGGGTTGTAAATTGGTGTGAATGTGTAGGTGTGACCTTGTCTTCTGACTTCTCAAAAGCCCCGTTTCGTGTTCAGCTCCACCTTTTAGGGCCGGATTGATATTTTTGGCACCCCAACGAAAAGGTCCCAAAAATGAGGACGTTACGGATCGGTTATTTGGGAATCTTTCCAGGCTTTAGTCATGGAAACATTGCAAAATGCGCTGTACAGAGACAAACCGAACTGACCCACTCGGTGGAAACGGGTGCTATACATGCTCAAGTCTATTAACAAGCTTACCATTGAAATGGTGATGTAAGAATAAAGTATATTAACATTTTTTTTTCCAATAGTAACTATTTCACTGTCTCTTTCTAGTGCAATGTGATATATGGCTGGAAGTTGTGCCATTACATAACTTTAAGAGATTCTCTCCTGACCATCATCAGTTTGCAGATTGGTATCTTCAACTATAATGAGGTGAGATCTTCAACCTCACAGATTTCCTAAAATGCTTGAATATGAGGTATTCATTGATGCAGAATCTCTCAACAATATCATAGTGCCTGAAAAGGGCTTTTTCTTTTCCCCATAGATGTATTTTTGTCTTACCCTAATTTGCACGTCTCGCTGATTCACCTCTACAGGTCTTGAGCAGCAGCCCCTGGCTTGGTGGATTACTCATTGGTTCCTGTGTTGTGTTCATGTCCTATATCGTGCTCAATCTTTTCATCTCAGTCATCCTGGTGGCATTCAACCACGAGCAAATGTATCACAAGGTAATTCTTCATCACAAATCATTACTTTAGGCACCTTTTCAAGGTGTATAATGTACTGTATACTCAGATTCTGAACAATCTTCACAAAGAGCCACATCTGTAACCCTTTTCCTGTAAGGATCCAAACTTTTTAAAACTCTCTACTGCAACAGCAAAATATTTAGTACAGAGAAACTAATGGGAGGGTCACTTCAAAAAAGTTTTTCCAGAGTCTAACCTGATTATTCCATATCATTCTGTTTTGTCCAAATCAAATTATGTCACAACACTATCGAAAAATATTTTAAGAGTCCGAAAGCCGCTTTTAATCGTTTTTAAAGCATTAATTGCATCATCCATAACCAGAACGTATTTTAGTATGGAGTAGTTTTTCCAAAAAGCCACGGTACACTTGTCACAGTAGTGAAGGAAATAGTTGTGTATTTTTATTATTATGATTATTATCTCTGTGGGCTTCCTGGGTCCCCTTCACTGTGCAGGAACCAATATGAGATGTACTTTTCACTCTTTGAATCAATAACATCTTCTGAGAATCTTCTAATGATTTTGCAACATTTCCTTTCTTACCCAGCCCTCAGACGAGGAGGAGATTGTCGACCTGATGCTAAAGAAAATCTGCGGTCTTTTTGGGATCAGATACAAAAGTACAACAGACTCAACGGAGCCTGATGAGAAAGGAGACACGGACTTGCCTCTCAACAACAGTCCAAGCATCCCTGACAAGTCTGAAGTTGATGTAAACATTTTTCAGACACCCAACCACCCAGAGAAACTTCTAAGCTCATAGCTTTATTTTCTTGCTTTTTTGGGTGCCTCTATGCACCACTATTGATATGCTTATACACTTTGATTATTATTTAGACCTTTTAACTAAGCACAATGTTCATGCATGCTGAACGGCGTTGTGAATATAATGTGATCAAAAATGTTCAGCAACAATCACACTGCTTATTGTTTGCTTAAGGATGTAGCTGTAATTATTCAGAATGCATGAAGAGGATGATGCAGCCTTAATATGGTGTTATTTTGTTGGTTCTTTAAAGTTACTCAAATACATTTAAATATAAAAATAGTGAGCATTAAGGCATTATAGACATTTTGATCAAAGTTCTCTGAAGGTGATATACTCAACAGTTCATAAGGAAAGAAGGTTGTCAACATATCCGTCTGTGTGTTTAGTCCTGTGTAACAGATCATGGAGCTGGAGGTGATTTGAAATCAAACCTTCTTTGTTTGACTAATTTGACTAACATGCACCTTTGTCTCTGGTGTTTGAAGTACCGGGCCTTCAAGCAACTATTCTAGCTTGTTGTTTTGTTCAGTGCTTTCAGAGATTAAAATGACTATTCTTGGCTGAGGACCAAGTTTTCTTTTCTGCAGATAGACTACAACTAATGTTGGTTTATAAGACAGAACGTTCACACATGAATGACCTTCAACCTGTTCATAATATTCTTTCTTCCAGGATTACACTTTGTTAACGTTCACTTTCTTGGGGAATTTATGCCAATAAACCATAATCTTAAACCATAATAATTTAAAGTTACAAGCTTTCAAATGTCTGATTGTAAGGAAATTGTTCAAGGAATGCAATAAAATAAAATCCAACACAATGTAATCCTGATCAAAATATCATCAAAAGAACAACAAAATCTTATAAGGTATAGTAACCTGCTGTTTACATGTTCACTTTATTCTTGTGTGATCTTGTAGTTCTCCACTTTATGAGTCCAACTGCTCATGGTTGGGCTCCACTGCACTTACATTTTAGAAAATGACCCAATGGGGTATAGGATGTGTGCTGATGTAAGGAGCACAGCCACATCAACGATAGAACTCAATACGCTCGGTGCTTGTGGAAACTAACAGTTATTGTGTAATTCAACTCATATGCAGGTTACTTACATTGCATCCTATATCATCAAGAATGTCCTGAAAAAAGGGTGGGGAGAAAGCTAAAAGAGTGGATGACACATCATAACCATGATATGGAATATACTGTAGTTATTATTATTGAAATTTGGTTCAGTTTAAGCTGCATCCTCTACACCAAACATTCAACACCCTGAAAATGAAAAGGCTTTCATCAGCCCAAACAGAATCATTCGATCCCACCAGCAGCTCTGTGCTCATTGTGTTTTTGAAGTCTGTCAAATATTGTTGGTAAATGTTGAAACCAACTGAAGATTAAGCATTTTCCCATACAACATATATCAAGCAACAAAGGAGGTTTGTGACCCTGTATGAACCTGATCTCTCAGAACACTCTGTTTTGGTGTGTGTGTCTCAGATATGTCCCGCTCCTTTTACCGTACTGGGAATGCTACAGTAGGTCCAAGGGGAGCTTGTGCTTGCTACAACAAGCCAATGGGCTTGGATCAGTGACATCATGGGACATCATCATCTTGGGCTCAGTCCATAAGGACTTGGGTTGGGAACTGGAGGTTCGCTGATTCAAGTCCTGATGCGGATCAAAATATGAAAGTTTTGATCCGCATTTGATCCAAATTTCTTGAGCACTGCTGAGGTGCCCTTGAGCAAAAAAACCAAACACTTACCAGCTCAGGGGGCACCTCCAGTGGGGGCAGCCAGCGAACTCTGAATCTCTCCATTAACGCATGTCCCCAGGTCCTGTTTGTGCATGTGTGATTCAGGCCTGTGTGTGAGAGGCATGCGTCTACAATAACAGAGTGCGAAATAGAGTTTCTCCCTCAGGAATTAATGAAGAGTATTTAAATTAAAATAAAATAAATCATGGGTTTGTGATGACACATCAAGGGGGGCTTGGGACCGAGCTTTACATGTGGCTATTGCTGCTGCTAACAGGAGGAGGTAGGAGACGACGGTTTTCCGTGGATTTTGAATTTTTGCACATAGATGTGCCTAAACATGCACAAGACACCTGGAACACACACTAAAGAGCATCTAAATTCAGAAAAAGGGATGGCCCAGGCTGGAATGAAACCCAAGGCTGCTGTACGACTTAGCTTTTATGACTCGCGCTCGACTACATGAGCTGATCATGTTGCCCCCTCTGCCTTTAGTGCTGATCTGGACTTCCAACCTTGGGCTAACCTCTTGTTGCTGCTAGATATTTCCACTTGAGCATAACAGCACGTAACTTTCTACAAATCCAACAGGGCAGAAGTTAACCAATCAACATACTGGTATCCAGTGAGAATGTCACAGTCAGTGAGCTATAATTTACTGCACTCCAGTGGATGGTATAGAGGGCTGGCAGCACAGCCCACTAATTGAGAAAGTGAGGTGATAAGGCTAACCAGATTCTCCATGACTTTCCAGTCTCTTTATCTTCTCATATATTCTAAGAGTGAAAGGCGGGTGCTGAAGTCTTAGTAATTAAGCATTTTTCCTCTTGAGATATAAGTGAGCATACAAATGAATCAACAGAAATAAAAGGTCACATTCGTCACTCATCCACACAGAAGATAGCAGTAGCTTTGACACTCTTTCGTTTTGGCTGATACAGGAACAAAAAGTGCTGCCAGGGAAGCTTCAAAATCCCACACTGCCATCACCTCACTGAACTGATTCCTTGAATTAATTAAACACAGATGGGAGGCAGGCAATGTTCTGTCCTGTAGTTATCTTGGTTGCTTTATTGCAATACAGTTGTAATTCTTGCCTGGATTAATTCCAATGGCAGTGTTTTCTTTTTAATTAAAGGGCTTGTGACACTTTCATTTACTGGAGTCTCAAGGACGAAGAAGCAAATGATCGGTTAAGGAAAAAGAAAAACAGAAGTCAGCAGGGACTGAGGAACTGATCAGTGTCTCAAATGTTCAGCTTCAAAGGAATAATATGTAGAATTGTATTAGAGTGCTTACATTCAAATAACTTGATTAAAAAAATAATTGCACCTGTGTTATATATCTTATTGTGAATACTTACAATTCCTGAAATATTTCTAGAATTTATCAAAGCCCGAGAAATCTGTCTGTGTGTCTTGTCGTAGCCGCTGTGACAGACACAATTTCTAAGGAGACACTGGATGTTATGTTGAAGACTGCTACATGAAAACAAACTACCATACTGTTGCTGTATGTGCTGCAACATGTACATTTTACTTTGATAGATCACTGGTAAAAGTATCATCATCTTCCTGTTTTGCTCGCTCTGTTTTCCTTGAAATCCCAAATCTTGGGGCCGAAATGTACCCCTTTATGTTATGAATTTAACATTGAGTGTAACATTTTTAACAATTTGACTTCAGAGGATGTTTAAATTTACTAAAAGAACATTTTGTATATTAAAAAGAACACCCTCTGCAAAGTTCACTTTATTTCATATAAGAACCATTTGCTTAGGACTGGGTATACTTTTATTCAGCAAACGTTTTTGGGATGTTTATTAGAACAGTCTTTACCCCCTGATAACACTCAAAAAATGATGTGGTCTGATCAAGGAAAGAGCATTCTTCTCTAGCTGCTGTAGTCCTGTAAAAAGTCCTACCTATCGCTGGTGCTGAGTCCGGATGGAAAGTAATGATGAAATTGCTCCATGGATCTCTGTCCTTACTCTGTCCTTTCTGTGGACAAGCGCGCATTTAAAGTCAATTACCACCATCTGTTGAAAGTATCCAGAGGATGTTATATTTTGGGTATTATACAGTATGATCATAAAGAAACATAACAAAAAGGATATTATGAGACCTTAAAGCTTCTGTTTATAACTTTGATTTGTGTCAGTTTTGGTGACTCATGTGGACAAAGCATGGTCCACCTCATTGATCTATTGATCTCATCTGATCAGGTTTTTTTTCCGGCTTTCTTTAACAGTATTATAAACGGAATTATTGCCAGGATAATTGTTAAAAAAAAATGCTGTTTATTCTAAATGTAGTTAATCACTCCAACTGACACCTACATCAGCAACTGTGGCTTCACACATTTAAATCAACTGCATTAGTCGGTCTCTATGGTGGCAGAATCTTTTGCTTTTGTACTTCAGAAAGAGGCATCCATAATCATCGCAGTCTGTTTCAGGACATGCTAAAACTCCTGAACAAAGCTTTAAGAAAATCTTCTCCTGTGGATCCCTGTTAGTGGCAGGGAGTTGTCTTAATGAATATAATACAGTATGTTCATGAAAAGATTTAAATGGATTTTGAAGGTTTTTTTTTTATATATTTATTTTTATCTAAGAGGGGATTCAATCACAAGAGGGGCTTTTTGGGATGTGAAGTATATGCTCCAGTTTCGTTCGCTGGAGGTCATACAAGAATGTTCAAGAATAGTCAAGAGGACAAAGAGACATTTATATTCGGATCCCTTTTTGTTCCCGTCACAGCACATTCTTTAGTAATAACATTCATTACTTCAAAGTAAGAGTAAAGGGAGAAAGCAGTTGCACAGTCTGTAGAAAATTGGTTTGGGAACTGGAGGGTCACTAGTTAAAGTTCAAGTGTGAATTTTACTTCCTGAGCACTGCCAAGCTACCCTTGAGCAAAGCAATAGTTGTGAGTGTTTCTGTCACTTACATTTGACAATAATAGCTGAATCAAATAGACGTAAAGTGGCAAAGTTTTGATTTTGTTTTTTTGTTGTAATGTTCATGTTATGTAAATCTGTTCTGCAAATCTGCATAGAAGCAGAAAAAGGAAGTAGCAACCATGGCAACCACTCAGGGGCTGAGTCTGTCCTTTTAACTGTGGATGTTTTTTGTTATTTTTGAAAAGCCAATAACAACAACAACCCTCTTCCGACACTTCAACATCTATTGTGCAGTTCAGAGGACAAAACAGTCCTGAGTATACAGTACATTTGTGCTCAATCAGATCACAGAACTGGACTGGACGGGGTCAAGCGTTCTCGAATCTGGGCAAAGGTCTCTGGTGTAAAACCTACCTTAAAGATGAGAACTTTTTTTTTTAAACTCATATGCATTTCTAAAATTTACTTTATTTGTGCCTGCATGAATATCTATAAATTGTTTTGGAAAATGCTTTTTTCCCCAACTTTAAACTTAAGACCAGCATGCTAAAGAGCTTCACTGTAACAAAAATCTCAACTCTAATCGATGAATCAGCATATTTGGTACGAATGTACAGTTAGCAGAAAATGTTAGCCCATTATACTTATAAAAAAAAAAACAGCAATCTGTCCAGGGTCTGTGTGATCCTCTCTGATTTATTTACACAAAGGTGTCAATGTGTGGGTGCAATGGATGACAGATATGATGCAGTTCTCCAGTGTCTGACTGCTTGTCAGACCATCTGTATCCGTCAGATGTATGAGACACAAACAACAAACAATATTCTGGGGTGCTGAGTCACCGCTTCACATTAATTTGCAAGAACACATCAATAAGTATCGTCAGAGACCTGCCAAGTGTTCCAGGAGTCACCATTTCTGACAGCTTTGCCATAAAATATGACCGCACTGTAGTTGTATGAGGAAAAAAGGCACACAGGCCAAATAATCTGTAACAATATATAACTGCTATTTAAAAAAAAAAAAATTTGAATTATTTAACAAAACTGTTGTTGCTGTTGCGTCACCATGAATGTATTTGGAGATCATAGAGAAAGAGGTTTGAGCCACATCGAAAAGTTTTACAATATCGTAGGACAACCTGCCATTAAATATTAATTCAGTTTATTTGCACACTTAGAAGAGTCAAACAGGAAAAAAAAATAAACGGTATAATTAATAAAAGGTGAGGTAGAAACCATGAGGGTTCATCTGAAAACCTCAATTTAAGAGATGAAGCAAAATAAAATAGAACAATGTAAAAAGACAGGACATACAGTTATTAAAAGAAATGACAAAATCAAGACAGTTCAGTACTTCCCACAAATCTTTCTGACATCGAACCACTTTTAAGTCTTATTTTGTACATGGAAAAAGATAGAAAATCAGTATGTAAATACAAATGTTTGTTTGGTATTAGATCAACAGATTCTCTATACTACTTTAAAAAAAAGCCTGAAAACAAATTTTTATTCCCTTGCCTTCTCTTGCTGTTGATTCCTTATCATTCCTTAGCACTCTGTTTCTTGGAAGACAATCATCTGTGTGTGTGTGTGTGTGTTTTTGTTTTTTTTATGCGGTAGCTGCATGCTTTCTGATTGTGATAGTTGAGGTTCACTTCTCAACTATGGCTGTGTGGGTCTGTGAGCAAGTGAAGTATGCCTGTACCAAAACTTAATATTCGTGCTGAGCTTTCAACTGGTGTTTAACTACATATGTAATAGCATTTAAAATTGCAATATGGAAAAATAAAAAAGTCTTGTTGGTCTGGTTTTCTTTTGAAGCTCATTAGGTGTATTTTTTAATAAAGACTCGCCATAGCCAGGTCAAGGTTGATACACCCTGGCCTATAGGAAAGATGCAAAACGCGTCATATTGCATCACATGAAGAAAACTTCCAGGCAAAGAAAAACATATTGCTTGTTCAGACCCAGGAGCAAACATCGTTTTGAATGGCTCACTGAAAATGCTTAATAACAAAGACATTTTTGAGAATATTGATATTTTTATAATTCACATTGACAGACAACAGTGTGGCATGATTTCAAAAATTCTTAAAAAAAATTTTTTTTTTCTCTCATACCGCTTTTTGGTTCTGATCCATTTCAAGTAATTCTAATCATGATTTATTTAATTAACATGAGAACAATTCTTAAAGATAACATTTGATATTATTTTTGTTATGATGGCAAACCTTTACCTTTTCTTTACCTTTGGACTGAGCAAGGAACTCATGATTTCAATTGATCACAGCTTAAATCATGTTTATGAGTCACATTAAATTACCTCTTTTTAAGATTAAACAATAAAATGGCCTTATTTGTCAAGCAATTACATTTTTACAGTAACACTTATAAAATGGATCTGGAAAACGACAGGTGAGGAGGAATGGTACCACTATTTCAGCCCTTCTTTAAAAAACGTTTTTTTCTCTTCAGCTGGATGAACTCCACAGCATCACAACAGTTTTGTTCAGTTTGAGCTTCTTGAGAAGTCGTTCAGTTACTTTGACCTCCTTAGTTTTCTTGTGTGCCCCTTTTTCAAGTTCTTTGACTTTGCAGTCATGGTGAACTTGTATTCACTCTCTGAGACCATATCTGTGATATTTTCCTTTGATTTCAAACCTTCCATTTCTTCTTGCTGAACTTCTTACTTGTGACCTTTTGATGGCTCCCCCCTCTTCATCCTTTTCCTGACCAAAGTCTAAGCAGCAGTTCTTTGCCTGTTAGTCTATCAACCCTATTATGACATGCAAATGCTCTGTGGGCTCGATAGTTTTCCTTTCACTTCAACGCATGTCACTGTCCTGACAATGTTTATTTACAGAAACATTTACAAAGACAAAGAAAGACAAAACACCACAATACAAAACCATGGTCAGAATCTTTTGGGACACTTGCGCATTATGCTGTGTGATAGATGCCTGACTGGAGGTCAATGTGAATGCAGCAGATTTTTCTTTCCTTGGGACTCGCCATTTGTGAATGGCATTAAAGTGCACAGCTTCCTCACTCATTAAAGGTTGAATGTTGGCCTAAAAAGCTGCTTTGCGTGGGCTCACTACAAGGGCGAGTGTGAATTATAAAGAAAACACATGCTAACAGCTATTCTTCGCTGTATAAATCACATTTGCTGTAACTGGGCACAATTCTTGACTTTGTGTGCGAGTTCCCTTTAAAAGATGAGTCCTGGCTGCATGCTGTTATACTTTGGGAAGATACCTTCACTCACACCCCAGCTTGGCTTAAAGGTTTCCAAGAATACAGAATATAACAATATCACAGTTAAGCTGTTATGTTGCTATCCTGAAAATGAGCACAGTTTCTGTGATAGGCACACGACTGCAGGCAAAGGCTTAGAGATTATCACAGCTGTTGGCAAAATTCCTTACTGTGACAGCAAGAGATAGCCTACTTCTGATATATTGTTTTTATATCAGAGCAGTGGATTAACTCAAGGCTGCCTGGATAAAAACATTTTCAAGAATGTTAGATAAAGCAAGCTCACCTTCACTTAAGTTTAACAATGTCATTTTTCAGGAAATATTTCAACTCACAAATGTCATGTTATTTATTTTGTAGTCTTTTAATTATGCACTTTAGGTTACTGATTCACAACTGGCCAGGGACTACAGCTGGAAATTAGGTGCAAAGGCTTGATGGGTTGAATAATATAACTGTCCCTAAAGCTGAAGGCCATCCTCGTTGGGAGGGGGGGGGGGTTGTTTGGGCAGGCCATCCTCACCAACAGTCCCAAGGAACCTTAGAGAGCTCAGCAGCATAACTATGAGCTGGTCCTAAGCCAGCCCTAACTATAAGATTTATCAAAAACAAAAGTTTTAAGTCTATTTTTAAAAGTACCTAGTTTGTCTGCCTCCCGGACCCCAACTGGTAGACGATTCCAAAGGAGCGGTGCCTGATAACTAAAGGCTCTACCTCCCATAGTACTTTTAGAGACTATAGGCACCATGAGCAGCTATATAGTAGCTTTACATTGCAAATACAGTGACACAGAACTAGCAACTGTGAGCATCTTTTATGGAACGATCTACAAAATACCCACCCCAAATCTCCTGACAGCCCTGGAGATAATGTCTCCCATTGTTGAAGCTCGACATGGGAAAAAAAAAAAAAAAAGTTTCTTGGCCGAGGTCAGGTGCATCACTGATCCCACTTGACAGCTCAGTTTGAACCTGTTGCTGTTTTTTTTTTTTTTTTTACGTGTGACAGGCTGAAGCCATCTTAAAACTCCACTGTGCAGCATTTAAAGAGTCTGTCAAAGAGGTATTTAAAAGCTTCAGTCTATGTCACAACATCAGGGTGTAACACAAACTGGTGTAATTTTCAGATGGTGAGCAAAAAGTATGCATTTAATTTCCTTTAATGTCTATTGAAATAAGTTGGTTCCTTTTGTTCTTTGCCTCGAGTTCACAGTGCTGTGTGAAGAGAATTTCAAAATCATATCTTTGGTCCATAGGGAGTTAGAGTCATTCCTACGGTCGTGAGGGCAGAGAAAGAAACAAGGTATTTGGTGGCAAGAAATCAATTTGATGGATGTCTGTGGAGAAGAACTTAAATCCACTCAGGGACTAAGCAGAAATCCTTCAGGCAAGACACAATGTGTCGTCATCTTGAGCAGATGTTATCACAAAACTTACAAGACCACTCTTTTTGATCACCTCTGTAACATATCGGGAACCCATCATTGATGAAGAAAAACACTTTATTAGTACTCGTAGGGGAAATTCATATACTTTACCCTCTGCTGTTGAGAGATGGTACACACACGTGCACAAACAGGATCCCATGGACTTACACCAATAGATATGTCTGTTAGGCAGGGCTAAGAGTTTGAGAACCCAAAATGCAGAACACAGAGTCAGAGGCAGGAAGCGGGTGCAAAAGGGAGTTTAATGATCAACAGGACTGTATGAAGATCCAGAAGTTCGGGGGAGGGTCAAGGGCTGAGTCGAGCTGGGGCGTTTGAGGTTGCTGGGGTGAAGAGTTGTCGGAGGAGTCCAGAAAGATGCAGGAGTGGGATGGAGGCAGGAGTTGAGCGCCGGGAGACTGTCAATGAAGGAGAACAATGTTAGAATGATAAATACGGAACAATGGGAATCAATTTTCTAATAAGCAGCAAGACCACAACTGACTGCGTAAACAGAGTCTAAGATCTGGCAGAGTGGTGGAGTTGAAGCCCAGTATTTGTAGCAGAGTTGATTGGAGATGAAGAGCAGCTGCAGCCCAACTCCTGCACACCAGAGTCCACTCCTGCAATCAAGAACACACACACACTGCAGGCCAGGATTAAGCAGTGGTCATGACAGTACCCCCCTTTCTACGTGCGCCTCTTGGCGCACCTCCTGGTTTGTCAGGATGAGTCCGATGAAAGTCCCGCACTACAGACGAGTCCAAGATTTGGCGGCGTGGGATCCAACTGCGCTCTTCTGGGCCGTACCCCTCCCAATCTACCAAATACTGTAGACCACGGCCCCGCCTGCGCACATTTAGCAGTCGTCTAACTGTGTAGACAGGCTGGCCATCCACCAACCTGGGAGGAGGAGGGGGAGGAATGGGAGGGCAAAGAGGGCTAGAGGAAACGGGTTTGACTTGGGAGACATGAAACGTAGGGTGAATGCGAAAGGAGGCAGGAAGCTTGAGGCGAACTGCACAAGGGTTGACAACGGACTCAATCTCAAAGGGGCCAATAAACCTGGGTGACAACTTCCGTGATACCACTTTGAGAGGGAGATTTTTAGTGTTGAGCCATACCTTCTGCCCTGCGGTGTAGCTGGGAGCTGGAGTCCGGCGGCGATTAGCCTGTTCCTTCATTCTTGTGGAAGAACAGAGCAGAGAGTTCCTGGCTTGTCTCCAAACTTTAAAACATCGCCGCATATGGGCTTGAATTGAGGGGACCGCCAATTCTTGCTCCTGTGCAGGAAATAAGGGAGGTTGGTAGCCGAGAGAACAAAGGAAGGGTGACATACCAGAGGAGGCGTTAGGCAGGGTGTTGTGGGCATACTCTACCCAAGGGAGTAGAGAGTTCCAGGAGGATGGATTGGAGGAGGTGACACAGCGAAGTGCAGCCTCCAATTCCTGATTAGTCCTTTCTGTTTGACCGTTAGTTTGAGGATGGTACCCAGACGAAAGGCTGGTGGTGGCTCCCAGGGCAGAACAGAAAGCCTTCCAGACTTGGGAGGTAAACTGGGGTCCCCTGTCAGAGACAATGTCAGTGGGCAGGCCATGTTGACAGAAAACATGCTTAACCAGAAGGTCAGCAGTCTCCCTAGCTGACGGAAGTTTAGGCAGGGCTAGAAAATGAGCTGTTTTAGAAAAACGATCGACAATATTGAGAATTACAGTTTTACCATCTGAAGGGGGGAGACCAGTAACGAAGTCCAGAGCGATGTGTGACCATGGACGACTGGGAATGGGTAAAGGACGAAGGAGACCAGAGCTTGGTTTGTTGGATGTCTTGTTTTGAGCACAAATGGAGCAGGCAGAGATGAACGAACAGGTATCCGCATCCATGGTAGGCCACCAGAACCAACGACGAAGAAAGGCTAGAGTCCGGTTCATGCCGGGATGGCAAGTTAGACGGGAGGCGTGAGCCCACATGAGAACCTGAGAACGGACAGCATCAGGGACATAAAGACGGTTAGGGGGACCATTACCAGGGTCTGCTTGGTGGTTCTGAGCCTGCTTCACCAGAGACTCAATCTCCCATGTAACAGCCGCTACCACACAGGTTGGTGGCAGTATAGGTTCCGGGTCAGAACTGGGCTCCTCCAAGAATTGCCGTGAAAGGGCATCAGGCTTAGTGTTGCGGGAACCTGGGCGGTAGGTTAGTGTAAAGTTAAATCTGCCAAAATACAATGTCCATCTCGCTTGTCTGGAATTCAAACATTTTGCTGATTGAATGTATGAAAGATTTTTGTGATCTGTCCATACCACAAACTGTTGTTCTGCCCCTTCCAGCCAATGTCGCCACTCTTCTAGGGCCAACTTCACCGCAAGCAGTTCTCGATTGCCAATGTCATAGTTTCTCTCTGCGGGAGATAATCTACGGGAAAAAAAAGCACATGGGTGAATCTTGTTATCTGTAGCGGCTCTTTGTGATAATACTGCTCCTACTCCAATATCTGAGGCATCCACTTCTACAATAAATTGCCGGGCAGGGTCAGGCTGGACCAGAATGGGAGCAGTGGCAAAACAACGCTTGAGTTCTTTGAATGCCGTTTCCGCCTCAGAGGTCCAACAGAAGGGGAGCAGTGTTGAGGTGAGAGCAGTAAGAGGAGCAACGAGGCGACTGTAATTCTTAATGAACCTCCTGTGGAAGTTGGCAAACCCCAGGAAACGTTGCAGCAATTTGCGGTTGGTGGGTGTTGGCCATTCAGTCACTGCAGAAACCTTTGCGTGATCCATTTGCACCTCTCCCTGTGCAACAATGTAGCCAAGAAAAGAGATTTTAGGGACGTTAAATTGACATTTCTCTGCCTTAACAAACAACTTGTTCTCCAGTAGACGCTGAAGGACCAACCGTACATGCTGCTTGTGCTCAGAGGGTGTCTTGGAGAATATCAGGATGTCGTCTAAATACACGAAAACAAACCTGTTTAGCATATCTCGAAGGACATCATTCACGAGGGCCTGAAACACAGCTGGGGCATTGGTCAAACCAAAAGGCATTACCAGGTACTCAAAATGCCCCAGCGGAGTGTTGAATCCTGTCTTCCATTCATCACCCTCCCGGATGCGCACCAAATGATAAGCATTGCGCAGGTCCAATTTGGTAAAAACAGTGGCTCCATGGAGAGTGGAGAAAGCAGAATTGATTAAGGGCAATGGGTATTTGTTTTTAACAGTTATATTGTTTAGCCCACGAAAGTCTATACAAGGTCTAAGGGTTCCATCTTTTTTACCCACAAAGAAAAAACCAGCACCCACCGGAGAGGAAGATGGACGAATGATTCCTGAAGCAAGGGAATCCTGAATATACTTTTCCATGGCCTCATGTTCCGGTCGGGAGAGGTGGAAAAGAGGGCTGTTGGGGAGAGGGGCTCCAGGTTGTAGGTCAATAGCACAGTCGTACGGACGATGTGGTGGTAGAGACAGTGCATTATGTTTACTGAAGACTGGTGCAAGGTCATGAAACTCTTCAGGAACTCCAGAAAGGTCAGGAGGCTCAGGCAGGATCCGGGGTTCGGTGAAGGCTGGGACAAGGGCAGAGTGCAGACAATTAGTATGACAAAACGTGCTCCATGAGGTGATACTCCCTTTAGACCAATCTATCTGAGGATTGTGCAATTTAAGCCAGGGGATTCCGAGAACCAGAGGGGTTTGAGGACAGTCCATGATGTGTAATTGGATTCTCTCTTGGTGATTTCCAGATAACCTGAGCATAATGGGTACAGTCTGGTGGGTCACCTTTGCTAGCAATAACCCGTTTAAGGCTTTAGCATCTACGGAGGTGTCTAAAACCCTGGTCTCTATTGCCAATTGTTGGACTATTGAACGATCAATGAAACTCTCATCAGCTCCTGAATCAACAAGTGCAGAAAGGGATAATGACTGTAATTGCCACAGGAGGGAGGCACTGAGCTGAATACGGTAGGGAGATAAACTAGCTGTGTGGCTCACCAAGATCTCTCCCACTACTGGTGAGCCACCTCTTTTACTGGACGTGTGGGGCAGGTGGCAATGAAATGGCCAGACTGGCCACAATAGAGACAGGCTTTGGAGGCAAGGCGACGGGTTCGCTCCTCAGGTGTTAACTGGGCTCTACCTAACTGCATAGGCTCTGGTTCGACTCTTAGAGTTTGGGGTTGTTCGGGAGCTCTAGTTAGAGAGCGGCCAGGCATTGCAGAAGTGACGTTTTGGAGTTTAGAACCCCTCTCCCGACGGCGCTCTCTGAGTCAATTGTCGATCTTAATAGCCAGCGAAATCAGTTCATCAAGGGATTCTGGTTCGTCCCTGGAAACAAGTTCATCCTTAATAATATCATTCAGGGCATTCTGAAACGCCCCCTGCAGAGCCTCATCGTTCCATCCACTCACTGCCGCCAGGGTACGAAAATCCACTGATAGTTCAGCCACACTGCGAGGGCCCTGCCGGAGAGAGAGCAGACGTTTAGCAGCATCTTTCCCTCGGACCGGGTGATCGAAGACCTTCTGCATCTCCGTGATGAAGGCCTTGTATGAAAAACACACTGCTGACTGGCTTTCCCACACGGCTGAACTCCAATCACGTGCAGTTCCTGACATGGAGTTAATCAAATAAGCTATACGGGAGCGATCGGTGGCATAAGAGAGGGGCTGTTGTTCAAACACTAAAGAACATTGAGTCAAAAAGGCTCTGCATGAGCCAAGATCGCCATTGTAACGTTCAGGTGCAGGCACGAAGGGCTCACGACCCACATGAGTAGGGTTAAGATCCAGGTTAACTGTAGCAGGAGGTGGAGGCTGAGGGGGCGTGGCCAGCACTGGTGGAGTAATGACCATCTGGGTGAGGTGATCTGTGAGGGTGGCCACTTGACCAGTGAGCAGACTGATCTGTTTTAACATAGATTCGTTGTTTTCAGAGAGAGCTCTTAAAACCTGCTCGTGTTGTCCCAAAAGACTGCCCTGGCTCGATAGAGCAGTCTGAACAACTAAAAAATCCAAGGGCTCTCGGGGGTCTGTGTCTGCTGGGTTCATCTCAGGGCCAGATCTTACTGTTAGGCAGGGCTAAGAGTTTGAGAACCCAAAATGCAGAACACAGAGTCAGAGGCAGGAAGCGGGTGCAAAAGGGAGTTTAATGATCAACAGGACTGTATGAAGATCCAGAAGTTCGGGGGAGGGTCAAGGGCTGAGTCGAGCTGGGGCGTTTGAGGTTGCTGGGGTGAAGAGTTGTCGGAGGAGTCCAGAAAGATGCAGGAGTGGGATGGAGGCAGGAGTTGAGCGCCGGGAGACTGTCAATGAAGGAGAACAATGTTAGAATGATAAATACGGAACAATGGGAATCAATTTTCTAATAAGCAGCAAGACCACAACTGACTGCGTAAACAGAGTCTAAGATCTGGCAGAGTGGTGGAGTTGAAGCCCAGTATTTGTAGCAGAGTTGATTGGAGATGAAGAGCAGCTGCAGCCCAACTCCTGCACACCAGAGTCCACTCCTGCAATCAAGAACACACACACACTGCAGGCCAGGATTAAGCAGTGGTCATGACAATGTCAGAGAGCATTCATGATCTGGTAGGCTTTGGTTACTTGCTCAAGGGCACCTTGGCAGAAGTAAGGAAGTAAACTGGTACCTCTCCAGCTACCAGACTAATTTGGGTTCCAACTAAAGTCCCTATGGACTGAGCTACTCTTGTCCAGACAGAGCTACTGCTGCCCGAGAGCTGTTGACAGCTTCTCTCTTTGACATAAAGTCCAAAACCAAGTGGATGGCCCCCAAATGTGGCCCTTTCCTCACCTTAGTCCTCAGTGCCGTGTCAAGTCTCCATATTACCAGGTGTGTGTGCGTAAATCTTTATATTTTGTCTGAGTACACTTTACAATAACGTGTCTCTCACCACAGCATTAGCCAACCTGTATCAAGTGTTATTGTTAAAAAAGCACAAAGAACAAGCTTGACCTTAAAGCAAAACTCAGGTAAACTCAGTGCAGCGTTTCAATGCTATTATATATCAATATCATTAGGAAAACAGCTTTGAAAGGAAAAGAAAAGGTCTGAAACCAAACAAAATGACTTCAGTCCCTGACTCACCACCCTTGTGAGTCAGTAAAACACCTACGTCAAAGACTGAATGGTGACAAAGAGGGAGACGTGTGAAGTGTAGCTTTTGTGTGCTGCTTTGTGATTCTTTTTGCAAATGTGGCTTCGGTGCCCATTTACAGAAACATAATAATTGATTCCCATTCATGGTTCAGCCATGCTAGGAAGCTTTTATTTATCTCTCCCAGTCTGTCAGCCTGACTGATGAAGAGTTACTCTTGCTGGAAATCACTTTGGCCGTGCTGATGGGCATCAATGATTCTTTCACTTCATGATTGTACTGTGACCAGCAAGCCTCTGTGCCAGGCAGGGTTCTTCTAAATGCCTCTCTCAAAGATTGCTAGGGACAGATCCACACTGGATATTGATCTCATCCTTGGATAAAATCAAAAGAAAGAAAATACACCACTTTCAGGACTCAACTAGGTCATCTCAAACTTTCACTTCACTCAGACATCTTTGTTTTTTTTTTTTTAAATCAGTTTTTCTTTACGCCTTTGATGGCAAAATTATGTTGTTAAGTTTCAACAATGACATTAAAACATTTTATGTCACCAACATCGACATTTCTCTTTCATATTTATTCTTCTCTTCTTTTTGTTGTTTATCATCTATATAATGTTTGTGATCTCGCAACACATTCTCATCATGGCAACCACTCCATTTGTCTGTCTTATTCTCATGTTTCTCTCCCCTGTCTGAATGACATCCATAAATCACCGCTCTCAATAAAAGCTTTCTCTGCCCTCTACTCATTGCCAGATTGTTCCAACCTTGGCTCCTCAATGTAATTATTGCTCCGTTTATGTATGTACCTGCCGCTCACGCTGTTGTGCACTGTGTCGGATTCCTCTGTGATTTGCAGGCACTACTCACTGACTACAATGGATACTGGAACTTCTAACTACCCCTCCCGTTTGCACATTTTTGAGTCAGGTTGAGATAAATTCCTGTTCACTAACATGACCCGTCTACCTCTCGTGCTTTTAGGTCCAGATCAAGACTATCCATACCATTAACATTTCTAAATAGTGTCATTATAGGATTTTGGTACGAGAAAATTAACTTTACAAGAGTTAAATTAATTCCCAGCTCTTTAGCATAATTTTGTAATTGGGATAGCCCTAAATTAGCTAAATCTTTCTTTGGCACAAAAATGCTTCTGGAGACAAGGACAATTTTGTCGATGCTTGCTATTATTACCTAATTAATGAGCATTTCAATTTGATAACTTCTTTCGGCAAATGCAAGGATAGAGGGATTGCAGGTGTTGCTCTATTAGACCAGAGGTGTCAGTGTGGTAGAGCTGTCGCCTTACAGCAGTTTTGTTATCATGCTGGCGCTCAAGGGCGACATCTACTGGATTCAAAAGTTGAATTCACATTCTTCCTTCAAGCCCAATCAATAGATTGATATATACACTGCTCAAAAAAAAATAAAGGGAAACTTTAAACAACACAATTTAAGTCAGTCAGACTTCTGTGAAATAAAACAGTCTGGAGACGCTGTGGAGAACGTTCTGCTGCCTGCAAAATCTTCCAGAATGACCGGTTTGGCTGTGGGTCAGTAATGGTGTGGGGTGGCATTTCTTTGGGGGGCTGCACAGCCCTTCATGTGCTCGCTAGAGGTAGCCTGACTGCCCTTAGGTACCGAGATGAGATCCTTAGACCCCTTGTGTGACCATATGCTGGTGCGGTTGGCCCTGGGTTCCTCCTAATGCAAGACAATGCTAGACCTCATGTGGCTGGAGTGTGTCAGCAGTTCCTGCAAGAAGAAGGCATTGATGCTATGCAGTAGGATTTTAACCAAGAAAGAACAGTGTCAGTAATGTTGAGTGAGTGTTCCAAAAGGGAAAGAAGATTATTATGGGTGATGGTATCAAGGGCTGCAGTGAGGTCGAGGCAACAAACTCACTTTATTTCCTCAGGCAGGTCATTCCAGAGTCGAGGGGCCCTGTTTGCAAAGGCTCAGTCTCTTTCGATTTAAGACTTGATTTTGGAACAACCAGAAGGGCATATTGAGGAAATATTAGGGGTCAACATTTCATAGATGTAATTCAGATCAAGACCAAGAAGAGCGTTTGAAGAGATCAGTAAAATCTTGAAACCAATTTTAAAAAGAGACAGGTAGCCAGTGGAGGTAAGCAAGGACAGGAGTGATTGGGAGGGATTTGGGGCTGATGATCATCAAGTCTGATTTTGCATAGTTGAGAGAGATAAAGTTGCTTTTTCAGAAAGAAAAAAAAAAAAAAAAAAAAAAAAAACCGAGCCAAAATTTCTTATTTGACTATAATTTAAACAATAATTTAATCTTCCTCTTAAAACAAAAAAGTACAAAAAACCTTTTTTTAGATGCAAATGTGTTTTAATCATTTCAACTTTCAATAAGTGCATGCAGCATCCTCTAATGTCTTTACCACACAATATAGTATATAATATAGAAGCCATAGAAAATGTTCAATGTATATGATTAAGGGAAGATTCTAATTATCTTGGCAACAAGCATCTATAGTGCATTACTTTCAAACTAGAACACCCAGCAGTGTTCATATTTGTATGACTGCGTTGCTGTCATGTGCGTGCTCTGCTATAAAGCAGGGATCATGTTAATTATCAAAAGCTGAAAATCCACAAGGGAGGTGGAGTGGAGCAAAGGACTGGACTGTAAAGTGAGGAAGATGGGGAGGCCTTAATTACATACTGAAGCAAGGTCGTGCACACAGTTCCTAGCAATCATATGAACGGGCCACTCAAACCCTTGCCTCTTCAACATTATAGTAATTGTGTTGAATACCAATAAATGCTAAATCAGACATGGAGAGAGCACCATGACAAAAACAACTTGTTTTAAAATTATGCAATTCCTCTCATGCCTTTGTTTTGAACAGCTTATTCATGGGGCCAATTTCAGGAAGCAGGTTTTGTGCAAACACTGAGTCATTTGACCCTGAAATTAGGGGAAACTCTGGGTTTTCTATTTCAGCAGGAGAGGTCTCTCAAACCTGAGAAAGAGGGGTAACTCAGGCCTGGTCTAGAGGGAGAGTTTACTTTAGCTGCCAGTCAGTTACTATGGTAACGAAGGCTGTTAACCCAACCTGTCCGGGAGCAGGTTTTCTTCAATGAACCCTGACTCTCTCCGTCTCCTGCCTCTTTCAGAGTCAGAAATGCTGTTTCATTTCCTCATTCTGTCATTAATTCTGTGTCATGCCTTGTTAGTGAAGATTCATCGTTTGTCTAAATAGACATCGAGTTTGTTTTGATACCATGATGTAAAATTACCCATTTTGTCGAACATGGAATGTATTAGACGAGCCGCCTCGAGATGAAGGTGCTGCATTACTCCACAGGGAATAAGAGCCGAATATGTCAGGAGATGCTAATTTAATTAGACTAATTAATAAACTAAACAGGATAAAGGTAAGAGGACATTTGGCCTTTGTGTGACTACACCATTATGTTGGGGATAAAGATTTAAATACACACTGAATGAAGTTCACCATGTTTAATATGACGAATATAATTAAAATAACACCATGAGCCAAGCTTGCTATGTTTCACTTCGAGCTGGCTTAATGTCACTGTTCTTCTGCTGGATTGCATCTTGTGAGAAATAATCCCATTTCTCAAATTGGGAATTGCCAGATTATAATTATGATTTTATATAAACACAAATTAGTATAATCAATTACTGGTTGATGTAAGCGGCTGTTTTTTCCTACAGAACTTCTCTCTCTCCTTTGCGTTGCAGCAGTGTTACTTCCCCCCCCCCCCTTCTCTAAAACAGTTTACATTCATCGCATTTCTGCATAAAGATGCGACTATATTTCGAGAGGGTAAAAGTACACCGAGTTTTTTTTGTTACCCGTTGCCATTGTGAATCATCGTATCAGGGCTCTATCAATGTTTGCTTTTTATTCTCATGGTATACGTGCTGAACACCAAATGAACTTACTCAGAGTTGATTTAACAAACTCAAAACTGAGCGTTTCCCACCGGAGGGTAAATTAACTCAGTTTGTTGAACTGTATTTTAGAAATGGGCCCATGCTTCCAAGCAGTCTCATACATAAACTGAGACAGAAACTTTTGATTGCGAGATACCTTGAGCAAATCGAAAACTTATTGGGAAGCCTACAACCTCCCCTCCCGGTGCTTTTCTCCGTTTCTTGTTCATTTATTTTTCATCTTACTTTTATTTTTCTGCTCAGCGCTTTGAGCCTCTAAAAGCGCTATATAAATATAAAGTATTATTCATGTCAAAATAAACGGTTTACAGCATGCAATGTTCTTTCCCCCATAATGCTACTGTGCTGACAGTGTAACCCTCGTTTCTGATCGTCTAACATTGAGTGACAAGTAGCAAATGTTCTGAAGGGTCATAACAGCTTTATTGAATCTTAAAGTAACTCATTTGTTACAAGTTGACATTTGTCTCAGTAATGCTTTATGCGTTACTCCCAACATGGAGGAGGCTTTGCATGAATGCTGATATTTTGATTGTCATGGTGAGGAGGTATCCCTCCACATCTGGTGTCTGGAAACTGCAAATTAACTGTATAACCCACACTCACTGTCACTCATTCTGTGCCAATGGTTGCAGGATAAAATGCAATCACTGAGGTAAACAAACACTGGACATTTAAACGTTTGCGTTGCTTGGTGACAGTGAATATTCTGATAAATTGAAAATCTTGTGGGCAAAACGAATAGATTGATCTAATTAACAGTCTTTGTTACAATGACTGTCAGTGTAAGGATGGAACATCATGTTGTTATATTGTCACCTTGACTGGTGTGATACAATGGTCAAACTGCTGTTATATATATATATATATATATATATATACACACACACACACACAGTGTTTTAATTGAGTAAAATACAGTGCTCTAAACAGACTCCACTGTCAATTTAACCCACAACATCGCTTCTTCTCGGTGGTGGCACTCGTGACATAAATAGGTGAAGTATGAACACAGGTTAATTGGCCAAAGAAGAAGTTGACAATTAAAAGAGAGGAAGAAGAAAACATCCGTGCAAAGAAGTTTAGACATAAAGCCGGGATGGGAGGGGAAACCCAGAGGAATTATTTTTTTTATTTTTTTTTTAGAAAAGAGATCTCAAAAAAGCTTTCATTTATTTATCCTCGACAACTTTGAGCTCCATGTGAGAGCTAAATAAGACTATGGCTTACGTCTCCAGCTTCTCACCCTGGGCTCCAGATAAAATAACTGCTCAAAATCTCAACCTCGTCTCCCTTTCAGTTCCAAAGGAGATCTCTTCAAGTTCTGGTATGATTTTAATTTTTGTCTCAACTTTTGAGGCTCTTTCCGAGTTCAGGTGGAGAACTCGCCTCCTTTCATTTTATTTTGATCTCAAAAGGAGCAAAAAGAGCATTGTGCTCTTTATGATAAACATCTATCTGTGACATGAAAATTTACTATTTTAATGCAATACATTCAAAAACATTTTAAACATTTAAACAATTTTTTTATTAGGATCCCCATTAGCTACCCATTTAATGGCAGCTAGTCTTTCCTGGGGTCCTCTTTAAAATATAGGTCTCGTTACAACCTTACTGGCCTCCACTTATTCTCTTGGAGACAGCTACGAACACATGTCCTTTAGCAAGACACTTAACCCCGAAATACTGCGCCCCTGCTGTGCCAGGGGCGAATCAATGGGATAAGTTGAACATATACCGGTGGGTTGTTGATTCGAGTCCCGGTGCGGACCAAATTTGGAAGTTTGTTAGGTAGCGAGAGAGGTGCCAGACAATTTCCTGAGCAACGCTGGGGTGCCCTTGTGCAAAACATCGAAAGACCATTCGAGGGGCTTTTATGATCTTCAGTTAATCAGCTATTGTGACACATTATTGAATGAGTCACTTGCAATACATCAGGTATCTGAGAATTGCTGAATCAAATATTGCAGTTATATGCTGCTCTCTCTAAAAGACATCTGTGACTTTATCGTTCTATTAGACCTATTCCCTTTTGACTATTATTAGATCACAGCTGCGCTGACATGAAGAACAGCACTCCCTCTCATGTGCTTCAGTCTGATAAACAACTCTGTTCCTGATGAATTACCACAAGAGACAAGGAGTCCCCAAGCAGCTTCATACACCCTCAGATGTTCATACAATTACTTAACTAAACAAAAAGGCAAGTGTTACTTCGTTAAATGTCTAAATGTAACAAAGGTAGCGACGAGGCAGCACAGAGAGTCTGACAACTAGTGTGGACCCACAAACAACAATGATTTGACGACAAGAGAGACTGAGATTAAATAGACATGGGGTAATCAAACACAGGTGAGACTAACGAGACAGGTGAAGACAATGAGGACAACCAACCCTGGAGGTAAACGTGAAACACTGAGGAATAACACTACAATATAAATCAAGAAAGACAAAAGATCAAGAGCACTCAGGACTGTAACAATATCAGCACACACTAGAACATAAGAAACCCAAGGAAAACAGGCTACAAAATAGAGGAAACACAAAAGATTAAACTAGGAAACACAAGGGAAACAAGAAGCAGAAGGATAAATTAAAAAGAAACTTGAACACTGAAATCAAATCATGACAGTTTTGCTTCAATCCTGTATTTATAACATGATCTAGTGTTGCTGCGGTACGATTTTGCTGACAAGTCTCATGTTTCAAATAACCGTGTAATCGTTTTTAATTTGAAGGCATCTTACAAATGTACTCCAAAGGCAAAAAAACTCAATAGTTGATATAAAGGACGTCATCGACAACATACCTGTCTATCAGTCTATAGTCCTTCTTACTGATCTAGGAGCAGGCTGAGTTTAAAATCCGTCCGGCTGTTGGTCTGCAGAGCTAACGTGAGTTGCAACCCTGATGTCTGTAACAGCAGGCTCTTTAGAAGAGCGTTGTTAAGCTTGGTGCTGCTTTCTTGAGACAGAAGTGTTCCACTCTGCACACAGACTACAGCTCACTTCTATATTTTTGTCATTTAACTTGACCAGAGGACAATAATGTTGCTATTTCCGAGACAGAAAGCTAGTGTCGGAATGAATGTTTGTTTACTGCACACAATGTTCTTCAACATAGACTCTTCAGATATAAGGAGTCCCCAAGCAGCTTCATATACCCTCAAATATTCAAACACGCATCTGTCAGCTTCCTCATCCTATCTTGAACACACTTCATAGATCATAACCTACAATATCAACAGTTAACTGTTGTGTATAAATAAGACATTTTGGAGTGTCGTGGCTAATGCACCGTCCTCCAACCCAATCTACATCCTCTCTGGACTTTTTGTCCCCACTCACTTAACTTAACTGAACACAGAGACAGGATTTATACAAATCCATCAAACTACAGGTATTACAGTACAAAAAGGAAATTAGTCCTTTGAACGCAGCTAACATTTGATTTGGCTCTCTAGAGGGATGCTTTAAATCCAAGGTCACATCAAAGGCAAAAAAAAACAACAACAATCCCTGCACATCATATAAGATGGCTAATGGAAGTTCAAAGGGTGACAGAACAGATACTTGTTGGAAACATGACAGATTTATCACCTGCCAAAGGGAAGAGGAACGGGAGGAGAAGGTGTGGATGGGTGTTAGAGTGTAAAGAAGACAAGACACATGATTCCCAGAATGAGACAACCAGATTCATTGTACAGTTTCTGCTGCAGCAGAAGAGGCACAAGTACCAATCACGATCCTTTTGTTGTGACAAACGCTGCATTTAATGCACAGACAAACATGCACATAGCAGACACAATCACTGAACATCCTTCAAATGTAGCCCCTTCACATTCAGCACATATGGGAATTTTAAATAAACAAAACACAATCATTTGTCTTAATAAAACAACCGATGTGCCAAGGAGAAGTATGTGCTACTGTCCGAGACAATGTTTTTTTTTTGCTTTGTAAGCAGTAAACATTGTAAGTAAACTGAACCTCAGGTGTTATCGGTAGAAGGCTATTTAAAGGTCAACATCAATACATCTCTTGAAAAATGATCAATATCTTCTGTATTTTTTCTTGACCTATTTTAAGAGTCAGAAGTAGATGAAAACATCTGTGAATATTTATAGTTCAACTGGTACATGTGGTTCAAGAATTTTTCCATACAACATGCAAGATTCTTTACAAAGTGGGCAGTCATAACAGGCAAACACATTAGGTCATCATGACACATTTCTTCAACTAAAATAATGTATCATAAGATGGCGTCCACCTCTTGTAATGGTATTTTAATCAAGCAGACAGGAACTATCTGATAAATGGCTGTAAATGACACTTTTTATGGAACTATGGATTTGTGTAGAAAATTCCTCATGAATAGTAATTTCCGTATACAGTGGATGTATTTAATCAAATGGCAGGATCTGTTTGCAATAACAGTTCATGAGTTTTCTTCAGCTATGTTACGCTATATGTTTGACTTTGGTCTTTGTATTTCAGTGTCATATTTCTCTGGTGTTTCTGTGTTGTTTCTTACTGTGGCTTATTATATCTTCAGTAGCGTACTCTAATTATGAAGTATCAAGCTAAACTACAACCAGTGAATGTGCCCAATGGCATGGATGGATGTTCCACTTGTATGATTCTAAAAATGATAAATGATGAGGTCTTCACAGCCGTAGCTCACTAAAAGCACCAACATTGATTTTGTTTCTCGATTTATTCAGAATTTGCAAGGTTTCAGTGTCAAAACAGTGGACATTGGTAGGGAGAAAAATCTGCTAAATAACATTCAGCTTCTTAGCATCTCACCATGCTTACATAAAATATTTAACTTTTTTTTTTTTAAATTTACATAGGAATTCATTTAGTTTTTAATTGCATAAACTAGTGGTTCCCAAACATTTTCGTCCAGGCCTACCTTTAGCTGAGGAAAATATGGTTACCCCCCCAGTGCACATCGACACATAAACATAAATCAGTAATCACTTACTACACAGCCAGTCACACGCTCCGCTTAAAAAACAATTCCATATTCATAAAATTAAATTGAACTGCAAAAAGTACAAAAAAAAGCAATCACTGTGACAGCAAACGCCTAACAGACCTCTTCTCAAAAAGGAGCAATTAAAAGTGATCCTGCTCCATGAAAAGTCCCTATTTTGAAGATGTTACAACAGCCATTGCTGGGAACAGATTCTTTTTCTTTTCTTTTTTAAACTGGATGCTCTGAAGATGAACAACTTCTTTGAGGAAAATCCACACAAGAGTTATACTTCCTTCAATAATTGATATGAAGAAATCGACAGGCTCCTCCGCGTGTGGAGGATGTAATGTGTTCAAGTGGAGTCTTATCTTGTTTGGCTTCATTCTGTAGATAGCTAATACTCTAGGAGACAACACACACAGTGGTCTCTTGTTGTTATCCAGGCGGGATATGACTAATCATATTTTCTTGTCTTTGTTTTAGTAGTTTGAAGACGTCTCTGGAAGACCACCAAAACATTTTTTGTCATGCTTTGCTCGCAGAGCAGAATGGCAGATAACACCACATCCCACTTATGGAACCACTGGCACATACAGTCAACGTTAACTTTGATACTTTGTTTGGACTTTGAATTACGAGACTGGAATGTGTAGGCAAAGTTCTTCCTTGGAACATTTTCATCAGTCCATACCGCACGCTTAGACATCCAACTACTGCTACAATGTTTCCTCTTCATCCTCGGCTGTTGCACTTGTATTAAAAACAGGCAGATTTTCCTTTAGCGAGATATCGTCCACCATTTTTGGCCCGCTGTCCTCAGGTTCCTCACGTATGGAGGCGTCTGAGTTACCAATCACGTATCCTGGGAGTGTGGCGTGCATGCTGATCGCAGGACCTGTACTTCGATAAACACGACTTGAAACAAGTGTGGTTGAACGTGTGGAAGGTCCAGCCCCTGCCAGGTGGCTGCTGGTGCTGTTGGTGTTGAGGCCGACCACCACATTGCTGTAGTGGTAGCGGCCACAGACCACTGGGCCCTCCCACTCAAAGGCCAGGTTCCAGCGGGTCCATGTCTTCTTTATCTCTGCTTGAACCTGTAGGGATGGGACTTATATAAACTTTAAATAGCAAGAGTTCCATAGCAGAACTATCATTCCCAGCATTTCTTTTCTCACAGAACAATTTTCAAACATTGTTTTTATGTGTTGGGTTTGAAAGTGCTAATTGAATCTTGTTCTTTATATTTCCATTTATTTACTGTAGACTGAGTATTACTAAGGAAACTGTCTTTTATTGGTCAACATTTTTACAGGTTTACAACTGTTACACAGTTGATGGATTTTCTTTGTTACTTTTTCAGAGCACATAAGTTATTTACTTCTGTCAGGACCTGAAGAAAATTTCAACCAAAATCTTAAAAAGAGTATCTGTAGAAAATTACCTACCCTGCCTTTAAAGTTGTTGAAATGTCAATCAATTAGTAGATTACAGTATTCGGCACATTCGGATAAAGCTCATAATAAAATGTTGCCTACAGTACCAACATATCAAAGAATCTCAATCAAACATTTTATTTCAAGAATAGTTTTTATATTGTAGTTTGTTGAGGAAATATGATGACATATTCATGACTTTTGTGTTCTGTTTTGTGTTGTTGCTACAAGGACAATTGGTTTGTGATCTGCTTTGAATGGAATACAATGAATTGAACTGAGCCTGAAGTAAAAGCTCTCTAATATTGTTACTGGGGACCTTCTAGTGGGCTTTGTGTGGCTATGTTTGCCTGCAGATTTTTAAGTCTAAAGATAAAACAAAAATGTATCCTATATAGCTCATACTTTTGTGATGTGTTAACAAGGCAAACTTTCATATCTGGATTGATATCAGTGCTTAATTGTCATTTTTTCATGTGCTTGAGGGACGTGTGATGTGGGAGAGAAAGTTGACAACCAAATACAGTATATGACAAGTGTTTATTCGTTGGAAGAGATAGAGAGTAACGTTTTACTGCAAACAAGTAGTTTTTTCCTTTGTGAGGTCGCTCACTCTTTCGCATCCGCGATGATGGTGAGAGAATCAAGCAACTGCAATGAGGTGTGTGTCACACTGATTGGCTTTGATTCAGCCCAGGTGTGGGAAGCTTTTATATACCCTGAGTCTCCAGTGCGCTGCGTTGACTCATTATCTCACCTTCAGAGGTAGTGAGAGGTGCTTCCTGTGTTTTCTCAAGTTCTCTCTGTGTATATATAAACACTAACTAAAATCTTTGTGTAGGAGTCAAAGCCTTTTCTGTTATAGAAGGTCTCGTAGCCCTTTCCTTTTGTTGTGTTTTTTTCTGGGTCTCCTGAACAATTTTGGTTTTAGGTTCCACCCCCTAAAACCAAAATTATATTTATATATATATATAATACTTCTGGGATAACTTTGCGACAACATTACCTGCTCTTTTGTTAATTCAAGAGTAAGGTCCTTTACCTGCTTTTTGTGAAGTGTCTCGATAATGCCTGTTATGATTTGACGCTATACAAATAAAGACTGATTGATTGAACATAATGTTACGCCATATTTTGCCTTTATTTGTTGTCCATACAAAACCGTTGGAGAACTGCGAGAAGATATAAGTCAGCTAAAAGAATACACGTCTCTCTCCTAATGCTTTCACAGACTGCAGTATACAGTCCACTCCCAGCAGCCTGACGAAATGGTGAGGTTCAGCTACCCTCTCTATGTGGAACCAATGCGTCTTGTAGAGACTTAAGACTCAATAGAGCTCCATGATAGGGTGATGTCTGGCTGAATGTTTAAAAAAACTAAATATTAAACTATAATTAAACAGCAAGCGCACACAGTGTGATGTGTTGAGTCTTGAATTTGGTTGCACGGAAAGGCTTCAGAAGATAAAAGGAGTTCTCCACAGGATGCATTGTGAACAACAAAAGTCAAGAGTGGAAAAAAACATTTTAAAAAAACAAAACTGATTTTTTTTTATGATGAAAAGTTGCTATTTTTTTTTTTTTCAATGGCCTAATGAAGTAGAAGCTGTACCAAGGTCTGTTTGGCTACAGCTATTTTTCAAGAACATTAGTCTGGCTCTTTGTACATCTCTTTTAGGATCAATACCTTTCAGACAAGGATGATAAACTCACCTCTCCGTTGCAGTAGCAGTAGATGATGGAAACAAAGAAACCCTGGAGGAGAGATAGTGACATGTATGAACACAAGAGGGGTCACGTCTAGAGATAGCAAGGCTTTATATACAGCTTGACAATAACATTGTATGACTGACCATATCTGTTTAATCGCCTCAAAAGGTTATCACGTGGAACACAAGATTGGGTTTTTGTACTGTCGTGGTTCACAATGTTTTTGTCAAAGTGCTGGGAACATGCAAGTGTTTGTGTGGCTTGTTGTACATCTTTGCTAGTGAGAAACTACTAGGAAGAGACTCACCAAGAAGCTTAAATAAACTGTGTTCTCATCTTTGATTTGATGATTATTCATTATTATCCCCGGGGGGCAATTCATTTTACAGCAGCCATTGGCACAGCCAACACATAAATAAAATGAACAATAAGTAAAATAAGACATATTCAAAGAGAAGAAAAGAAAATAAATAACCCAATTAACCCATAGACTCATCCTGGAAAGTTACAAATTGCAATGTTTAGAGCTGGTTCAAATATTTAACTGCTAATGGTAAAAATGATTTTATATACCGGTTTGACTTTGCTTTCCTAGAGAAGGCAAACCTTCTCCCTGATGGTAGAGGCCAAAACTCTGTGTGGAGAGGGTGAAGAGGGTCTGCCAAAATGGCGTTTGCCCTCCAGACACACCTAACCTGGTAGACCTGGCTCAGATCATTAAGACTGACACCGATGATCTTTCGGCACTGTTTAACAATGCCTCGCAGCCTGTTTTTGTTAATCAAATTAAGATTACCGAACCAGCATATCATTGACAATTTGAGAATAGACTCGACAAATGATGAATAAATCATTTTCATAAGTGAACTTTCAACATTAAAACTCCTCAGCTTCCTTAAATAAAACAGTCTTTGATTGACCTTTTTACAGATCCCATCTGTGTTGGTCTCAAAGGTCAGTTTATCATCCAGTATAGTGCCCAGGTACTTACACTGACTGACTGTCTCCACTGCTGAGCCGTTTATAATGGAAGATGGCAAGGCAGGTGGTTTCCTACGGAAGTCAAACCGCATGTCTTTGGTTTTTGCGACATTGAGCTGTAGGAATGACTCCTTGCACCATTCAATAAAGCTGTCCAAGACCGGACCATGGCCCACCTCATGGTCCTGCAGAAAACTAAGTATCACTGAATCATCAGCATATTTAATAATAGATTGTGGCAGCAGTCTGTATACAATACAAATAACAATGGTGATAAGACACACCCCTGGGGTGATCCAGTAGAGCACACCAGGGCCTCAGACAAGGTGCCATTTACGCGAACTCTCTGTGGCCTCCTGATCAGCCAGCCAGCCAACCAACCAACCAAAATATGGTACCGACATCTATTGCAGGAATTTCAGAGAGCCTCTGAGCAAGAATATGGGGCTGCATGCAGTTAAAAGCTGACAAGAAATCAATAAAAGAAGCCAATACATGCGTCTTTGTGCCCTCCAGATGTCCAGCAACACGGTCCAGCAGTGTTGGACCGTGTTGAGCAATAGTCTTTGAACAATAGTTTAAATCTCTCTTATGGACATGAGCTTGTGTAGTGCTTTTCTTGTCTTCTAACTCACACACTGATGGCAGAGGTTGCTATGTAGCGAGATCATCAGAAATAACTAATCCCATTCATACGCTGCCGATGAAGGGTTGAGTGTCTTGCCCAAGGACACATTGGACATGTTGCTGCAGGAGAGCCACAGCCGCCCCAGATGGTGGCCTTTTTTGTTAAATACATTTAACAGGGCTCACTTTAAAGTTTTAAGCCAATCTTGAAAAAGTTTTAAGAAGATAAAAAATAATTGGTTTAAAAAAAAAAGGATTGACTTTATAAAGTAAATAAGGACCTCACGGTATGCCATTCACATTAAATACATTGAAAAATACTTATCTGTAAAGATTTATGGTTATAGGGCTGAATGATGGTTCAACTATCGGCTTAAGTTTGAGGGATTTTGAGGACCTGTTCTGGATGGAGAAGGACCTGAAATCCACTTTGTCCATATGTTGTCGCATCCGATTTTAAATGGAGGGTGTTACGGATTCATTGGCTGAGGGCAGAACAAGTGTATGGGTAAACGTAGGAGAGGTTTTGTGGTCATGGCTTCAATGTTGAGCCATTGGCACCTGAAGGTGTAAATGTAAGCATTAAATAGTTTAGTTTATGTATGAGGTCTGTGTGCAAAAATGCACAATCTCACCTGCAGGCAAATTTCTCCACTTGATAACTTTACACATAAGAATCCTGTGCAGAAGGACTTCCGGTTCCGGTCGCAAGGGGATGGCAACTTAGTAAGAGAGCTCTCGACGAGAAGTACTTAAAACTGCCCCAAAGTGCATTAACTGACCGGCGAAATACTTGAAAACGAGGTTAAAGGGGCTCAGATGACGTCCAAAAAGAACAGAAGAGGTAGAAAGTCAGCTTTCGAGCATGCTGAAGACGAGGAAATGCAGCTAACGGAGGAAGCTAACGCTAGCTCCCCCGGGGCTAGCCGCGGCGCTTCCCCCGCTCCGAGCTTTGAAGATACCGGTACAGAGAACGAGGACGGTCCGGTAAGCTTGACGTTGATACTGACAGAGCTAAGAGGAGTTGGAAGAGAGGTGAAAGAATTCCGAAAAGACACAAAGTCACAACTGCAGGTCATTAGAGGTGAGCTGGACAAAACAAACGCCAGGCTCAACGAGATAGAAACCAGGGTTGCTGTGCATGAAGATCAGCTGCAAACAACTGACGAAATAGTTTCTGAGCTTGTAACATCGCAAGAAAAACTGAACTTTAAACTGGCATCGCTGGAGGCCTACTCGAGAAAGGAGACACTCAGACTGTACGGGGTCCCGGAAGGAGCGGAATCGAGCTCACAAACCATGACCCACTTTGTGGAGAAAATACTTCGGGAGAATCTCAACATCCCCCCTTCAACAGCACTACAGATCCAGAGGGCACATAGAGCACTATCATCTCCCCCTCCAGTCGGGTCCCAGCCCAGATCGATCCTGGTAAAATTTCTGTGCTTTACAGTCAAAGAAGAAGTGCTGAGGCTCGCGTGGCAGAAAAAAGGTTTTATGTGGAACAATAATAAAATAAATGTTGACCATGACTACCCTCCGGAGATCATGGCTATGAGCAAAGAGTATGCAGATGCACGGAGGATCCTGAAGGACAAGAATCTGCGGTTCCGGACCCTCTATCCAGCTCGTCTGAAGGTGTTCTATGAGGATGGAGCGAAAACCTACAACTCGGTGGAGGAAGCGACTGCGGACCTGGCGAGTCGGGGGTTCCCGGTGACTGTGATTAAACCACCGGCTACTCTTAGAGAGAAACTACAGAGATGGTCGTCTTGGAGTCGGGTCGGGGGTCGGCGGCCGCGGCAGAACCAGGGAGCTGCAGGCTACAAGGAGAGGCTGCAAGTATATAGACGGGAAGAGAACTGATATGATGTTATGTTCTGGACGACATGGTGAGATGCAACGGTTGTCGAGTTAAAATGGGTGGGGATTCTCTTTTCTAAGGGCGCCATCACAGTGGAAGGCCCCCTACCTCAGGGAGTAAATAGGGGTATTCCTTCAAGGACAAAGGGAAGCAGTGGAAGTGGTCCACTGCTGGAAGTGTGGCTAGGAGTGTTCATGCTTCAGTTATGTACCAACTATTTTTGTTTGTTTTCTATTCATGGTACTTGTTATTGTTCCGAGGGGGGTCTGCCTGCCGCTGCCGGGTTGTGGTGTGCTCAGTTAATACAACGACATGCAGAGTGAGCCAGTGAAAATAATTTCTTTTAATGTGAATGGGGTCTTGAATGTGGTAAAGATGAGTAAGATACTGTCTAAACTAAAAGAAAAAGCTCACATTGCCTTACTTCAAGAGACACGCATGAACCAAGCGGACCATCTGAGGTTGAAAAGGAAAGGTTTTAGACACGTTTTTTTCCTCATCCGTCAAATCTAAACATAAAAGGGGTGTGGCTACGCTTATCTCTGGTGCACTTAACTACGAACATATCTCAGAAGTCAGTGATGATGAGGGCAGATTTATTAGGATAACGGGCAAGATAGAGGGGTCTGAAATCACAATATTAAATGTGTATGCCCCGCCTGGGAGCGACTGGGTTTTCTATAGGAACATTTTTGATCTGATGTTGGACTCTCCGGGCACAGTCATCTGTGGGGGGGATTTCAACTTTAGGCTTGTTCCCAAACTAGACTCCTCTAATCCAACGACTCAGACTAACCCACTCTTGAAGAAAATAAACTCCTATATGGTGGAAATGGGGATAATAGACGTATGGAGAGAGCGGTACCCATCTATCAAAGGATACACACACTATTCAAGCTCATTTAAAGTCTATGCTAGACTGGATTACTTTTTTATGTTTACTGTGGATAGATTTAGGATTAGAGACTGTGACATACTAACAAGGGATCTCTCTGATCATAGCCCCATATATGTCTCTCTGCAGGTGGCAAGGAAAAATCGAAATACTCTGTGGAAACTCAACTCGCATATACTCAATGACCCTGCCATAGTATCTAAAATAAAGGAAGACATTAAAGAGGTTTTAGAAATTAACGACACAGGGGAGGTGTCACCGACTATACTATGGGATACGCTTAAAGCTGTAATGAGGGGTAAATTGATCTCCACTACCTCCTACCTGAAGAGAATCAAAGGGCAAAAACTAGCTGAGCTTCAGTCAAATTTAAAGCTGAAGCAACAAGCAGATGTTGACAACCCAAGCACCGCTATTAAGCAGGAGATTAGGAAATTACAGGGTGAAATTAATGATATTCACACACAGGAGGCCCAGAAGAACTTAACCTTCCTGAGACAAAAATATTATGAGATAGGAGGGAAATCAGCAAAATATCTGGCGTACAAACTACGTAAACAACAGGAGGAAAGTACAATACACAAAATCAGGAATCCTAAAACTAATGTCATGGAAACTAAATTGGAAAAGATCCAGGAATGTTTTGAGGTTTTCTTCAGGGATCTGTACTCACAACCTAGTGCCTCTGAGGAACATTGCATTGATACCTTTCTTAGCTCCCTTGATTTACCTTCACTCTCAGAATCTCAGAATGAGAATTTAATAAAACCAATCTCAGCTGAGGAAATTAACGCTGCTATCACCAGACTGAAGTTGGGGAAGGCAGTTGGGCCAGATGGGTATAATGCTCAATGGTACCGCTGCTTGAGGTTAGAACTAGTCCCACTATTACTTAGAGCGTTTAATCACATCCTTCAGGAGGGAGAAATCCCACCCTCCTGGAGGGAGGCAACGATCTCTGTTATCCCTAAGGAGGGTAAAGATAGGCGAGAATGTGGGAATTACCGGCCAATTAGTGTCCTCAATTTGGATTATAAACTGTTCACCTCTGTTTTTGCCCGCAGACTGGAGAAGCTGCTGCCTGTTCTCATCGATTTGGACCAGACTGGTTTTATTCATCAGAGACAGACGTCAGATAATATTAGGAGAGTACTACACATTTTAAGTCAAATTCATATAGAGGGGCCTCAATCAATTATAGGGAGTCTGGATGCCGAAAAGGCTTTCGACTCTGTTAGATGGGCTTTTTTGTATAAGGTACTGGGGAAGTTTGGTTTTCAGGTGAAGTTTATTAAAGTAATCCAGGCGTTATATGACAGACCCTCGGCCCACATCAAGGTAAATGGTGATCTTTCTGGAGCTTTTGCTCTGAATCGGGGATGCAGGCAGGGGTGCGCAATCTCGCCACTCCTCTTTGATTTATTTATTGAAACACTAGGCCAATTAATTAGACAAAACCGAAATATTAAGGGCATTATTATGTCAGGAATAGAGCATAAAGTAGCAATGTTTGCGGATGATGTGTTGGTCTGTCTGGGGGAACCGGAGAAGTCATTCACAGAATTGATGTCTACTTTGACTGATTTTGGCAGGTTATCTGGCTATAAAGTTAACATTATAAAAACTCAGGTGATGACTCTTAACTATGTGGCCTCTGCGAATTTACGTGAGAAATTTAAAGTAAACTGGGAAAACGAGAGTATTAAGTATTTGGGTGTCCACCTGACACGAGACCTTTCAGTGCTCTTCCGGGCAAACTATGAGCCAATATCCTCAAGTATAAAAGCAGATTTACACAGATGGAACTTGGTCCCTTTTTTGAGCCTTAGCTCTAGGATAAGTGCAGTTAAGATGAATGTGCTCCCCCGTTTACTTTACCTTTTTAGGAACTTGCCTGTGGAGGTGTCTGATAATCAATTCAGTGAGTGGGACAAATGGATCTCCAGATTTGTCTGGCAGGGCCGGAAACCAAGGATTAAATATGCCACCCTTCAACTGGCCAAGGAAAGTGGAGGGTTAGGTCTCCCCTGTCTAAGGAATTATTATTATGCTTCACAAATAGCTCCCCTCCTATACTGGTGTGATGACACATATATAGCTAGATGGAAGGAACTGGAGTCCAGCCTATCTAAACAGTTCCCCATCCAAGCAGTGATAGCGGATAAGGGTCTTATGACTCGCTTGGAAGGATTGGGGAATCCTTGGGTGAATCATACGCTTCAAGTCTGGCAGAAAGTGATAAATACTTGTGATATATATAAAATGTTGAGATCTTTCAGATGGTTCGCGCATGATTCAGATTTTCTCCCTAACAGACACGACTCTAGCTTTAAATCATTGTCGGTGCATGGTCTCACTACTCTCCTTTCACTCACTCAGAAAAACACTGTGCATAGCTTCGAGACCCTGAGGGACAAACATGGCCTGTCGCGGAACGATTTCCACAGATACCTGCAGTTACGGTCATATATTGTCCATGAATGTAAATTGGTCAACCTCTCAGCTGTTGAATCAGAATTTTTTCACATTGTAAAGAATGCATTAACCATGACCCCTTCTAACTCGATTTCAAAGCTTTATACTGCTCTATCCCATGCTGGTAATAAGAATACTTTTTACATTAAAGGTAAATGGGAAAGAGAATCTGGGACCCAGATATCTGAGGAGGCGTGGGGCGATATATGGTCCTTTCAGTGGTCAACATCCAGCTCCATGAGCTGGAGGGAACATTGTTGGAAAAATATTATTAGGTTTTTCAGGACACCACATCAGGAGAGGTATAAAGGGGAACATGTGCCATGCTGGAGACAATGTGGCTCGACTGTGGCTAATCATTACCATATCTTTTGGGATTGTCCCAAACTAGGTGTCTTCTGGAGGGGTATTCAGACATCTTTAAGTAAGGTTTTTAACACTCAAGTTCCTCTGAGCTTCGAGGTCCTGTATCTGGGTCGCGTCTCTTTTTTGGAACGCAGGAGTGAAATAAAACTATTACAGTTACTTTTGGTGGCAAGCAAAAAAACGATTACGAGAAGATGGTTGAGTCCGACTCTACCTTCTATTAAGGACTGGTTTGGAGTAACTCTTGAAATATTTAAGATGGAAAAACTATCCTATCAACTAAAAATTCAAAGGGACAAATTCTATCGGATCTGGAATAACTGGATTGTCTATATTACCCCCGAGAGAGCAGACTTTTTCTAATATCACTGGTACCACTATCTTATGTTTATTTCCGTGAATGTCTTTCGATGTCTCTCTTTTTGATGGCGGCGGCGGGTGACCCCCCTCACCTGGTTTCTGTTCTTGGTTTCATGTTTTCTCTCTTTTTTTTGTTCTTCCCTTTTCTATTGTACTTTAAAACAAAAACCGGATGGACATCTGTCATTACCTTTGTTGATATGTATGCTTGATGTGTGGTCATTTTCTGTCCATTCGAAATAAAGATATAATTTAAAAAAAAAAAAGAATCCTGTGCAGACATTTGCATGTGTGCATTGTATGGTTGCATTAAGCCCTGCCTGTTTTTGGCATTCATGACAAAAAAAAAAATGCAATAAAGTGGCACAATGTATCCAGTCATGAGACGGTATCTATAAAACTGATAACTTTGAAAATATTTTAAAAAACTGACAAGCGAATTCAACTAAGGCTTTAAGATTTCATCGCCCCTTCTCCTTCACAGTAATTTACGCTGATTGGGTGCACTTCTCACATTTTCTGTTAGTGTTGCCATGTGATTGAAGAGTTGATTAAAGGCAGGTATGTCTGAGTAAGCCTCTCACTTTTTAGTCTTATGAGACGGACAGTCGACAGAGCTCAATACATTTTTTCAGTGCCAATGTAATGTGTTGCTTTCAGATTGATGTGAAAATCTGTGAAAAAGCTGATGGGATGATGAAGGTGATAAAACTGCACAGGTTTGGTGGTGATGGGGAGGTGAAGGGGTTGCACATAACGATAGCATGCATGAAATGAAGAGAGACCCTTGTCTAAAAAAAGGCTTCATGATCAGTAATGTGGGAGTGGAGCAGGGTTATGGATAGATGTGACCAGGTGATGATTACAAGAAAATGAGAGCATAAGGAGGTGTTCATGTTTCACAGTATGCGAATAAGCAATAAAACCAGCATGCGGAAGGGAAGGTCTTGCTGAATGAAATTTCTTTGCCTCTTACTACAGAGGGAGGAAAGTGGACAGAGGCAGAAATCAGGGACAGACAGTGGGGAGAGACATGCGGCTCAGACGTAAACCCGAGCCGCCCGCGTGAGGACTACAGCCTCGATGCACTGCCACTGTGCCACCAGTGGCCCACCGGGGCAATTTTTGATATAAAATGTAAAGAGAAAAAAAATCTAATGACTTTATAGTGAACAGTTGTCAGGTTGTTTCCTCCAAAAAAAATACATCATTACATGGATATCTCATCTGGCAGTCCATAAGCTGCCTTCGGTGCATCTGAAACACACTGGTGTAAGAATAACTTCCTCCACCTCAACATAAACAAAAGAAATAATAGGCACCCCATCACTCCAGCCCCCCACCCTCATCAACAACGACACAGTTGAAACTGTTGACAGCTTCAGATACCTCGGACTCACACTAGACAAGAAACTCACCTTCGACCAGCACACAGCGGACATTCAAAAAAGGAGCCACCAAAGACTGCACGACATCCGAAAACTCAAAGGACTCTATGTTGCCCCCCCCCCCTCCTCCTCATGTTATACCAAAGCATCGTCCAGCCCATCCTGCTCTACTGTTCCTCCTGCTTCTTTAACTTACTCAGTCAAAAACCGAGCCAAACTCACCCGTGTCACAAACATTGCAGCCAAACTTATTGGTCTCCCCACTCCCACCCTGTCAGAACTCAATTCAAAGGCCATCACACGCATCGCTCACACGGTAGCACTGGACATCACCCACCCTCTCAACTGCCACCTCACCATCATGCCCTCCGGACGCAGATACAGGTCCCTGTTGTGCAGGAGGGCGCAATGCGGCAGAAGCCTGGTGCCTGCACTCATTTCAGCCCTCAATAAAAATCCACCTCAGTCCCAATCCCCGGTCCCCCCATAACCATATGCACTGTATGTTCCTGTGCCCACCCTATGTCGGCGCGCAGCCCTTAAAACTGTACTATGTTGGTGAAAAAGAATTTCCCCTCTGGGACAATAAAAATAAAATTCTAAAGTCTAAAAAAGAAAATCAGCTCTATATGACTGTAGTATTCAGCAGAAGAGAGAAGAAAGTTAGTGGAGGTGAAAAGCTGCTGCACTTAAACAATATCATAGATTTTTTTTCTGCAAGGGAGCTCACGCTGTTCACTCAGAGTATGGGATGGTAATCATCTCAGAGAAGCTTCAGGTGTTTGTGTGCTGATTGGCCCTAATTTGGTCCAGGTGTGTTAAAGTTATATCTACCCTTGAGTTGCAGCACTCTGTTCTAGCTCATTGTCTCACCTTCAGAGATAGTGAGAGGATCTCTCTGTGGGTCTTTAAAGCCTTGTTCACATCACACCTCCAAATCTGATTTTTTTTTTTTTTTTTTTTTTTTTTAGCACATCCAGATTGTATTTAGTTTACATTTTTCGGCAAGCCCTTGGACAGACTGCTCCAAAAGATTGTTATAGCCAGAAATAAGCAGAAATAATCACACTTCTGTCATCAATTTCGTTGTTGTAATTCCTGGGTGTAACCTGTTACCGTAGAACCCAATGTGGATCAGACCATGTCAATAAGGACGGGCAGATCAGATCTGGTCACTTGCAATGTGTAATGTGGACAGTCAGTGGGTTTCGGTTTGATCGATCTGATTTGGTGAAAAAACTCAGATTTTGGACCGTAGTCTGAACAAAGCCTAAGAAGTGTGATTTTGCATCAGCACTACTTGACCGTTCGGTGTTTACTGACAGCTCAGGGGTCCTCAATTAGCGGACTCCGGTCCAGATCAGGGCCCAAACGTGAAATGAATGGCGGACGAGAAAAATATCAATATTCCAATTTTGTTTCCGATCACGTATCTATCCTGTACTCAATGTCCTATCAGCTGTTGTTTAACGTCACTATATGGAAACTCATTGTGGTCGTGAGTGCTTTTTATTTTTCTTCTGTGAGTGCCTACTCTGTAGAAAGTTAATTTTAAGTTGGATATTTGATAGACGTTTGCTCTGCTTTGCTCCTGGTACACCGAACCTCCAACATAAAACTGACTTCACCACGGTCACACAGGTCATTATTAGCTAGAACAACGTAGTCAGATTTGCAAACGGTACCTGTTTAGTAAAGCAAAAATCATGGCCTGCTCCAAACAAGAGGTTTAATCTGAAAATTGTGAATTTAAGACAGATTGGACAGAGAAATATGCATTTTTCTGCCTGTGCAGAGCACAAAAGTGGAAACGTAAACATCAAGGTGGAACCCAATTTGACACCTAGAGCCTCGTTTGGCAAAGAGCAGAATTATGCAAAACCTAACACCAAAACAAAACTCACACCATTGTCTATGCCTGGCCCTCACGCCTTTTTGTGCCCATGTTTAAAGAACTAGTGGCACAAAAAAGCGTCACATTTCACACTGATGTGGACAGAACACATCATAGTTGAAATGTTTTGTGGATCAAATGCCTTTTTTTGTTTTGAGTTGGAATTACACGTCACTGTCCCAGACCCTGGACAGATTAGAAATTTGGTGAGTGGACCTTTTTTTTGAGGTTCTAATTGAGTACCCCTGTTCCAGCTGGTCTCGTGTAGTTTCTTGGTGCTGGGAATTTCTGAAAGTGTTTTTGGGGATTTCCCTTTAATCTCGTTTTTCGTCAGCTGCCCGGCAACTTTAGTTTGGTTTCTAGTCTGGGTTTTAATTTTAAAATAGAGCCTTGTTTGGCAAGAAACTTTTTTTTTTTTCAATATAACAGTATAATGAGAAAGGAGCACTGCTTTAAAGCCGTTTCACTTGCAGGTCGCTCAATGGAATCTCCTCACAATCACTTGTGTTTCAACCCCCATCATCAAAATGAAATAGTTGTAATAAAAATCATCACAAGAGTACATCAATAGCATCAATGTGCTTTCATTGGTTCCTTTTTCTTCCTGATACTTTTTTTTTCGGTTAAAAAAGAACAAGTGTTTTTAAACATGGACATTCTACAGACAATTATTTTGAGATTTTTATGCTGTTATTATAGAAACAGGACAGTGGATAGAGTCGGACAATAGGGAGAGAGAAACTACAGTGGCGTGTCAGCAGCTGTTTAGATAAATTATTTTCTTCGTACTGTAATCAAAGAATTCTAGATTTTTTTTTTTTTTTTTATAGAAAAAATCAAATTGGGTTCCACCTAAACACCGCAACACCTACCGTCGACTGTGTACACACACTGAACTTAACAAAACATGACCACCAAATAAAAAGCGTGGGGATTTTGACTTGTTTTATCGATTTTTTTAAAAAAAAAAGCTTTTGATTGTGTTTAGCATTAAGGGCTTTACTACAGACTTCTCCACTGTAGTATAGGGGCAAAATGTATGACCTGATTAAATGCATGTATTTTTAAAGGTGTTTTCAACAGGTTTGTGATTTAAGCCTGACTTTATTGAATGTATTCATGTTGAGTTGGATCAATGTGCTCCTCCTGGCCACTCGCTCCTTGACAGAGAAGTTAAGTATTTGTTTTATGCAGCAATAGTTGGACAAAATCCAAAAGTACTGTCAGAATTGAGCCCTGACAGTAAATATGAAAAAAATACATGTCATTATATTTCAAACACGCTCCAGATGTCACAGAGACAAATTTACCAATCAATGATCGTGTCATTGAACGCAGCATGAGTTATACCTTCCTCAGTATAACCATAACGGCATCAGGGAGTTTCAACATGGCAGTGAATGCACTTAAAGAACTCTGAATAAAATTAAGAGAACATTTTATAATTTCAATTAAAATCTGGCTTAAAATATTTGATATCATCCAGCATAACATAGCATATCTACACAATATTGAAGACATTTTTTCCCTATAATTTGAAATTAAATGATTCATTGAAAGAGCTTGTATGACTACTAAATCGTAATTTCATTTTTCTCAATCCATTTTACAGCTCATTTCCAGGTTTATGCTTTACACGGTTTTTGTAGCTCAGTCTGTAGGGACCAGAGGGATCTGGTTCACTGGTTCCAGTCCTCATGCAGACCACAGTATGGAAATTGATCTGGTCGATGGAGAGAACTGCCTATCTAATCAGCCTGTTGTACAAAAGTACATGTCGGTTTAGTTTTCAAACAGGATCACCTGAATAAGTCCTCTTGCCGAAACATCTTTCAATAAAGTTAAGTGGCACTGAGCGTGTGTGCAGGCATAGCTTCTTCTTCCTCATGTTCGTAAAAACCGTGTGAGTGTCCCTTTTGAGGATGAATAAAATGCGTCGGTCTCTTCTTCTTGAAATTCATAATAAACTCTGAACTTTAAGGAGAGTATGTGCTCAACACTCAAAAATGTTCTTTCCTTAACACTGAAACATAAGCTTGAGTCAGTCTAACCAAATGTTTTTAATAGGAAAGGTCGCCTACATGCACAAAATGAAATTCTTATTTAAACATAAGCAAAGTTGAATTGTGACACTGAAATCTCATTATCCAGCTGCTTGACTTAATGATGAAAAGCATTCTTGACTTGACACTGACAGTAATTTATAGAAGATAATTAAGGTTCCCGCAGCAGGAAAATGGAATGGTATGTCAGGTCGTCTTGACAGGTCAGATCAGACAAATTCAGCTTTTTATGGAACTATTTGGTTAAAAAAAAAAAATCGCTGCGCTACTTGATTAATAATGAATGCATAATAATTAACCATCATCAAAAACAATTTAATTCAGAAAAAGACGGAACGTACCTGAAAGGAGTTGAAGAACAGTTCACAGTACATGCGGACTTCCCAGCTCATTCCCTGCAGTGTATGAGGCATCCCAACAAAGATGATGTAATGGATGCCGAAAACCAGCACTAACACAAGAGTGGACTTGGCCAGTTTCCTGTGGAGACACAAACACACATGCAGAGGTGAATAGCCGTTCAGCTGTTCCCACCTGCTAAGAAAAGGGGAAAACGTGCTTTTAGTTTGAAAGAGTACATTCAAAATACATTAAATGTAATCTTAATTAACACAAGATATAAAAACACTGCATAGCTGCTATCTGGACATAGGACTAAACTTATACTATATAAGTTTAGCCCACAGACAAATGCCATTAGCATGGGAAGACCATTCATTTCCTGAAGCTTTGGTTATAATCTGTGACAAAGGAAAATGTAATTCCCAAATGAAATTGGACATTTGCCATTTAATAACCATTTTCAAATTGTTGGCAGAAATGATTCTTTGACAGACTAGAGGCTCTCAGCTTTGGTCATGAAGAACAATTTTCAGTATCCACTGCAGCAAACAAAAGTTTGTATATTGAGGGCAATTGGAGATTAGAGGCCCATGTTCCCACCAGTTGAAGATTCCATAAACAACATAGCCATGACACATTTTAGACACGGGCACTTAAAAGATCCAACCTTATATGCAAACCTTTTATTCTTTGGTTTTAGTTGAGCTGTTAATACAGTACAGCTGCATGTTTTCAAAGGTTTGTGAATTGGTGTGAGGACAACCATCTCTCTCCCTGCACATGGGGTGTAAAGAGGAAAATGGTAATACATTGTTTGCTGCCGTTGATCAGACAGAATAACGGAATAATAGTTGCTTAAGATTCTTTGGAAAAAATGCATGCATACCGCCAAACAATAGTGACTGAACATAATTAATCCATAGACTTCTAGGGATACAGCAACACCAAACAAACCTCAATGTCATCACAAGGTTAATGGAGCCACCAGGTCATGGGACTTCCATACATTCCTGTGCAAATCTGCTGAGCCTAAATGGTTTGCATCACACAACGAAAAAAAGACATTATTGTGCTCAACAGGCTGAGCCGTGGAAGTGTTCCAAAATGAGCAGCAGCCCTCACATACGTAACATAAAGACCAATAAGAAGGCAACAGGCTGTCAAATGCCCATGCAGTTTCAGTAAAAGGCTCAGTGCTGCCCTGTACTGCAGGGACATTTACAAATATTCATCATATGCATAGAGCTGTACAATATTCTATCTGTTCATAATTATGAGTTGGACATTGATGCAGCTGAAGTGCTATAGTGTGTTTGCTCTGTTCAAAGTACAAAGTTCAAAGTCTCTTACAAATCCAGTAATGAATGAGGCTTGTATCCTCATTATCTCATAGGCTCAGCAGCAGCAGCAGCTTGCGAATCACCACTTTTTTTTTTCTCCCCCTGCTTAACAGAGTTGACGATTCTTTGTTTGTCCTTGATTCTTACAACCAGCTATTTAACCCGAGAACGCAGCTGTGCAGTGCCACGTTGGCCACCAGATAACGAGGGAACGTCGACTCAGTTTGCCCTGCTGTGTTGCTACAGAGCTGCACAATAGTAAACAGCTCTGTCTCTGCTGTCATACATCCAATAAACAACTTTAAAGAAAAAAAACAAAAAAAAAACAACCAAACATCAGAGCCATCAAAAAGCTTGCTCAAAGGCTGCTCATGAGTTTCACCCTGGTGTGCTTCTTAGACACACAAGTACTGAATAACTGTGTTTCCAAAGTGGCTTAATGATGACAAAATGATACTGTGTGGCAGAACAACAGTGTTAACAGTAGCAGTGATGACATTTTTTTTTTTTTTTTGGACGATTTAGTTTCCCTCAAACTCAAGAAAAAAACGTTTGTCAAACATTTATTCTTCTGTTGATTTTATGGCTGCAATAATTATGAAACCTGACTTTTTGAAAGGGTCTATTATTACTATGTCATGCAAGGTGCCTTATTTTCTAGTCTAGTCGTTTATTTGTCCTGAGTGCTTTGTACTCTCCCATTAACCTGTCATTAATCAACACTAAATTGCGTGCTTAGACATGTTCGAGACCGAGATGAGGGTGGACTCGTACCTGGTGAGGTGGATCACGGACTACCTCACAGAGAGACCACAGTACGTCAGACTGAAGGACTGCACATCAGACACGGTGGTCAGCAGCACCGGTGCACCACAGGGGACTGTGCTCTCCCCTGTCCTGTTCACCCTGTACACCTCTGACTTCCAGTATAACTCTGAGCTCTGCCACATGCAGAAATACTTGGACGACACTGCGATAGTTGGTTGTGTCAGGGATGGACAGGAGGAGGAGTACAGGAGCCTGATCGAGGACTTTGTGACGTGGTGCAGTGACAACCATCTGCAGCTAAACACCTCCAAGACCAAGGAGATGGTGGTGGACTTCCGAAGGAACAAACCACATCTAGAACCTGTTTCCATCGGGGGGGGTCGACGTGGAGGTGGTCAGGACCTACGGGTATCTGGGGCTGCAGCTGGATGACAAGCTGGACTGGTCGCCTAACATGGACACTACCTGCAGGAAGGGACAGAGTCGTCTGTACTTCCTGAGAAGGCTGGGGTCCTTCAACATCTGCAAAAAGCTGCTGCAGATGTTCTACCAGTCTGTGGTGTCCAGCGTCCTCTTCTACGCAGTGGTGTGCTGGGGAGGAAGCTGCAAGAAGAGGGACGCAGCACGCCTGGACAGACTGGTGAGGAGGGCCGGCTCTGTGGTGGGTACAGAGCTGGACTCTCTGGTGTCAGTGGTAGAGAGGTCTCTGGACAAAATGCTCTCCATCATGGACAACACACACCACCCTCTGCACAGCACCTTCACCGGGCAGAGGAGCATGTTCAGTGACAGACTGCTGTCACAGTCGTGCTCCACGGATAGACTCAAGAACTCTTTTGGTCCCCCTGGCCATCAGGCTGTACAACACTTCACTGTCACGGCAGGGAAGAACCAGACGGTGAACCCTGGACTCTTTTTTCTTTTTTTCACTTTTTTCTCACTCCTCATCTGCACCGCTGACCTCAGAGTCAGCCTCCAGTTGGACACTTTAATGCATATTGATAGTCACCTTACTGAGTACAGGTCACTTTAATGGTAATCACTCTAATCATCTGGTTCCATCCTACTGTATTGTTATGCTACATCTGTAATGGTTGACATGATCACCCTAACTAGGTCAAGTTTCACTTTATTGTCTTCAACACTTAATGCTAATCTGCTCCTCAATAGTTGGGTATTTAAATGGCAATCACCCTAACCACCCCTGGTTTCACCTCATTGTTTTTGACACTCAATGCAAATCACTGCATTGACTGTTTAACGACTGTACTCACACCTCGGGCATAAGCTCAAAGACCTCTGTACATACACATGTAACCAGTTTCTTTCTTTCTTGGGGGATTATTGTATAGAGAGGGGAGGGGGACAGCGGGTGTGTATTGTAACCGATGTCTTGTGTCCTGCCTGTCTGTATACTGCTACTGAATGCCCTGAATTTCCCTCGGGATCAATAAAGTATCTATCTATCTATCTATCTATCTATCTATCTATCTATCTATCTATCTATCTATCTATCTATCTATCTATCTATCTATCTATCTATCTATCTATCTATCTATCTATCTATCTATCTATCTATCTATCTATCTATCTATCTATCTATCTATCTATCTATCTATCTATCTATCTATCTATCTATCTATCTATCTATCTATCTATCTATCTATCTATCTATCTATCTATCTATCTATCTATCTATCTATCTATCTATCTATCTATCTATCTATCTATCTATCTATCTATCTATCTATCTATCTATCTATCTATCTATCTATCTATCTATCCTTTAGATTTGTCGGTCACAACTCCTGTCTATATTTGAAGAAATACAAAATTGGATAACTATTCTAGCAGCAAACTGAGTCACATTATCAATCAATCTTTATTTCTATAGCACATTTAAAACAACTTTGGTTGACCAAAATGCTGTACACGCAAAACATACACACTATAAAAACAATAACTGAAATATCACAGAGTATAGAGTATACAATAATTACGAGCGTGAAAAAAACACTTCAAAACGTCGAGCTCAGCTTGTAAAGAGGTTTTAAGCAAAGATTTGAAGTTCTCAATGGTTGGAGCATTTGTATTGACAGGTAGACTGTTCCATAGATTGGGAGCAGCGACAGCAAAAGCTCTGTCGCCTCGGGTTTTTTCCCAGCACCTCTGGTTAGATGACCTCATTGCTCTGACAGCAGCATGGAGAGTCAACAGCTCGGACACATATTGCTGTACCATCGCATTAAAGGATTTAAAAAACAAAAGCGAAAAAATCCTAAAACCATCTGGAATCCCGTGAAGAGCAGCCATGTGATATGATCTTGTCTCTTTCCTTTCAGGAGATGTGCAACCGTGTTTTTAACGAGCTGCAGGCGGCGAAGCAAACCCTGGTCCAAACAAGAAGTTATGAACATGTTTATGACTCTTTCAAATTCATGAGGAGGGAGATCGACTTTAACCTTTGCCAGTAGACGCAACTGAAAAAAGCTCTTCTTCACAACTGACACATTTTTTACATCATTTTCTTTATGTCCAAAACTAAGTGTGTCCTGCAGAGAAGGTCAAAAGTAATACCTGGACAGCCTGACCAAGCCCAAGCATGGTCTATGTATGGGAAACAATGCAGAGGGAAAACAGGAGCAAGTGACTCATCACATAGAATGTGAGATCGAGATCACAAGTTATTCACGATTAATCTTGTTTTAAATAGTGTAAACTTCAGACAGAATCTTCGTCTAAATAAAGAGGTGCACATTTCTTTTTTAACAAAATATTGATTTATTTGAACTTTTTTCTTGTCAACAAACAACAATAATGAAGGTGTTTTATGTGCTCCATTATTTTTAATTAGTAGCGTACTGCTATGTGCCTAAATTCAGACCTGTTTTGGTCCCATGGTGTGAAATATTTTACTAAGGCATCTTTTCTAATTAAACGTCATCTGGTTGGTAAATAACAACATTTAAAGTTGTTCTATCTGTAAAGCAGGCCACGGCTCTCAGGAACAGACGCACTCTTTGCCTCATTATCAATAGATTCACAGAAAGCTATCATGGACTGTTTCCTTTGGCTACAAATAGTAAAAGAGAAGCTAACAGCAGAGAAAATGAGGGTAGAAGACAAAATAGATGGATGACAGAGAAGCAGACTTATATTATCAGAATTATTATATTAAGAAGGCAGAGAATTTACACACAGAACAGTTCATGGTCTGGGTTGTGGCCTTGTTAAAAGACTTGATCGATTAGAAAGAAAAGACTTTGACGGATATGATGTAGAGAGCTCAATAATATGCTCATTTATCTCTTCCGCTTCACTCTATCTCACCATTAATGAAGATGCTCTGGTCATCAAACAATTTCAGCTAAAGCTCCAACAGCTCTCCTGAGTAATTCGATTGATTAATATGAAGACCATTTGGAAGCATGCTATCAAGGAGATGAAGAAATCTGAATGCCAGATCTTACATTTTTTTGCAGTTTGTCTGCAGTCCTGTGAAGACTGCAGCATGCTATATTTGTTTAATTACTCCTCAGGAGGAGAGGAAGTGCTTTTTATCCAGCTGCATCTCTTTTATCTCTGCTGGTAAGTATAAGGACTGTGTGGATTCTAGGAATGTTTTAACAGAAAACAAGGAGGGTGAGGATCCTCAACATCAACCAAGAGCTGCTTCCTTCACTGAAACTTACCTGAAGGAAATGTAAACTGTCTTCATGCATTTATTCCATTGTTGCCCTTTAATGCACAAAAGTGCTATTCACAGCTGGCTGATGCATTAATTAGTAGGAAGAGGGAACTTGTGTGCATTTTGCTTCTCAAGCTGTGACAGCGACACTCTGTGGCATCCATTCTTTCCAACCAAAACATTAAATCCTGGCCAAAAGGTTAGTTTACATTATATACAAAAAAAAACATGTTTTGTATGATCTCTAGTGATGTGTTTTGTAATTTAATTGCAAGGCAGAGTCTCAGGAAGATGTCCATTTTGGGACAATAAAACATATCTTACTGTAAGCACAGTCAAAGTGTAAGTGTCCTATGGTTTAACAAATGTCAAAAATATACAGTACATCAATATTTGCAAATCGTGGCCACTTATATTTCTTTTTTGAAGGCCACTTCTCAACACGGAAATCCTTACATTTTACTTTATTCTCCTTCAAAACTTTCTCTTCCTTCGATCTTTCTGTGTGTAAAATGCATTGTACTTGGCTTACGATCAGCTTTCAGTTATAGTATGTAGTTACCACACAAGCTCAATCCCATCTGCACTGATGAGCAGTTTTCTCATCTCATTAAGTTGCAGCATACAATCAGCTTCTCTTAGACAACCCCATGTAATTAAAACGTTTTTATCTCAGACATTGACATCCGCAGCAACGGGAGAGCGCAACAGGAATAATTGTAGGAAAACAAATAATGAGCACATCATATCCTTGTGTATTTTGTGTGTGTGTACATGGTCAGGGGACACACAGTCACAAACTGTTTTTGTTTACTCTGAATGTGGTCTCCAATGCACAATTAAGTCCTGTATGACGAATTTGGCCACAAATATATTGTAAACATAAAATAATGGAGTCTATTATTACCCTTTTTTTTTGTTGTTGTTTTTTTCATTAATGGCGTCTGCCACTGGACTAAAGATCTTGGGGTTGAGTGGAAAAGAGGGAAAACTGAAACGACTAATTAATCAATACATTTATAATTTTACCAATTAATTGGAATTAATGATAACTAAACCAGAAAGAATGAAATAGTATTGTCTGAAACTCTTGTCTTATCATGGAAGCCCTGGTCTACGGTTTTCATGTACATATTTTCCTTCCCCCTCTTTCAATGAACAAACAATACCATTCATAAAGGCACTATGGAGTCAACTACTGAGTCTTACAGTGAACTAGAGCAGTTCAGTCATGCAGAGACACCGAACAATAGAAATGAATACAGTGTGATTTGGCCATTTGTCATTGAAAGATGTGCTCACAGCTTAACATTCAGGTAAAGCATGAATGAACTGCTGGCTTTAAAGAAACAGAGTACAAACCTGTACTGTTTCCTTGTGTCGTATCTCCCAGCGTTTGTCTCTCGAATTTTAGTTGCCAGCACTCGTACGATGTTCACAAACAGGATGAAGTTGAGCTGGAACAAAACGACAGAGGTGGAAAACTTTCAGTAACAGTCGGATAATACAAACTCATGTTGACTGGCTTTTTACAAACATACTGTATAAAGGAAAGCAGTCTAAAGATGTCCTGTGCCAATCTTGCTACTTCATAATCCTGGAGAATTTATAACACAAACTAACAACGTCTTAAACTTCTGAGGCATTTATGAACCTCATGTGATGTTCTGTGCCATGAAAAGCTATTTGCCAAGTTCCAGGATTTCTTCTGAGACTTATAAATGAGGCTGAAGTCTATGATGTAAATTGAGGCTTATGTTTTCCAAAGCCAGAGTACAGACAAGACAAAGGAGCTTTCCTTTAACCGCTCATACTGAGCTCCTCTTCAGCTGTCCACATTTCACATGATTTTTCCTCTCTCCACTTCCTTTCACTGAATCTTCTTTATTGTTATAAATAAATGTATATAGAAAATGAATACAGCAACCATGCTTGACTGTTTTAGAGAGAACCTGTTTTGATTGTTAAAGACTTAATGAGAATGTTTTTTTCTTTTTCATCCCTGTGACTAAATCGAATGTATGACATTGTTCAGTCATACATTACATACTACTGAGGTTAGCTCTTGACAAGCAGAGCTGATGAAATGTCTCTTCAAATATATTTAACTATAACGTAACGTGACAGGTGTTTGACATGTAATTATACAGCTAACAATGCATTCATCAAGGTGCAAAGCATTTTCCATTGGATTACTTGGAACATTTTATTTTGGCGAGCTGGTCAAATGGACTTCATTGCAAAGCATCAATAATTAATCGCCAAATAATATCCAAATGTATAAAAAACTAAGAAAACCTTGAAAGTCAACCTTGTTGCTGTACGTGTGAAGAAATCACCCAAATGAGGTTTAGCACTGGTTTAAGCAGGAAGACTGGTTTTATTCTCTCGTGTTCATTCAATGTTCTTCATTCAACTTAACCATTCGCTCTCTACCACTTCCTCTATCTCCTTGCTCTGGTGATCAGCTGTTTATGGGCATTTACTCTTTAAACAGAAAAAAGTGATTGCAGTGCAATCTCTGCGACCGCTCCAATTACCTCTGTAACCCACATGAATATGGAGTTACTAAATCGACATCTCAGTTAGAAGTGTAATCTCACACCAGAACAGTGGGTGGCGCAACCACTCTGTAACTCTCTGTTAGCGCGCACTCTCAAGGTCTCTTCCTTTTTGGCTGAGACGTCGTCCTGAAAGGTCGTTCCGAACAAGTTCAAGACTTCCCGGTATGAAAATACGATATAAGAGACATATATCAATGAATAATATCCTCATATCAATCGCTGATAAGTTGTCTGTTATTAGGACTTGAATTGTGTGTGAGAGAGTGAAGCTGAGGAGCCGCATCTTTCTTGTTGGTCCCCTCGTGAGCTCCGGTAAGCATAGATAGATAGATAGATAGATACTTTATTGATCCCGAGGGAAATTCAGGCATAGCCCTATGTTGCTAATAGGCTAAGCCTCCGTGTTAGCTTGTTGAAACTAATTGACCTCAAGATGTCCTATTCTGATACTTTTCTTAAAACCAATCGGAGTTATGGTATTGATGCCAAATGTTTAACACTACCGTGGTACAGACTGTATCATTGTAATTTGTGAGAGTGTCTTTAAAAAAGATCGCTAATGGCGCTAGCCGCTATGCTAACGGCTATCATTGTCAATGGAGTTTAATATGAATGCTAGTGCTGCAGTGATCGCAGCTAAGCTAATTTAATAGCACAGCAGTGATAGTGTGGTGCTGCATTAAAGGTGCATTGAACCTATTTCTTGTATTCAGATCATTTTGTTGAAAGAGTATCTGATGTTTAAAAGGTTAAATAGATTAAAAGGGTGTACATTTAAAGGAGTATAAGTTACATGTAAAAGCCGTTTAAAAAGATAAATAGTGCTTTAAAAGAGAAACCATTTCATTGTTTATATTACATGGAAAGTGTGATATGGAGTTCATGATGGATAATTCTCTCTTAGCACTAAGATACTTATGTTGTGATACATATCAATTCATTTTACAAGGATTGGAGTAATTTATAACCTGAGTAACTGGTTATACCTGATAAAATACTTGAATGATGGATATAAGTAATGAGGTCTAGTGATGAAGAGAAAGAGAAGATAGTAATTTGTGCTTTCTGCACTGTGTGTGTAGATTGGTTTTTTATTTGATCTTAGATCTGGACTGGATCGTTCAGAATCTGAACCTTTGCGGGTTCAGTGGCGAGCAAACCCAAGAGAGACGATTGACTGTGGATGGACCAGAACCCCGGTGTGGCCAGCCGTGGGTCCGCCCTCAGAGGACATCAGGACCACGATTCATTTCATTCATTCAGGAACCAGATAAGAACTAACACATTCAAACTACCCGGGTAGTGTTAGGAACATATACACAGTGTGCACACAACAAATCAAGGAAAATCTCCTTTCTCTTAAAGGAGAACTGCAGCAAAGGAAACCAAACTTGGACCTTCTGTTTTTTCTTTGTTTTTATTTATTTTAGTGAAGATCTTTTGATACTTTGGAAGAGTGTATTTTGTATGGAAATATCTTTTGTTCATTCACTGCATTGCCATATGTTTGTTGCTGAGGCAATAAAGGTGGTCACTGTTCACTTCCACATCTGCTCTCTCCTAGTGAGTCAATTAAGTAATTCCAGGTATCTTTTCCCGAACCTAGATGAATGTTAGCGCTCTTGAGTTTAGTTATCATCAGTGTGATAAGGCTAGAGGGCCCTACACCTCCATTCCAGCTCAGCAGAGTTCAGATACCGCCTCAGAAACCCACTCCTCATCACATCCTGCATTCTACTGTCACCACCACCAGTGTCTGTACTCCATAGGGGGTCATCCTACACTTCTGTGCGTGAAGTCTAATCGTCAAAGACATTTATCTTTTTCCTAACTCTCCTATCTAAAATTAAATAAACAACTTTGGAGCAATCTACAACCCAATAGTTCTATTATTTATTTCATTTCACCCTTCACTTTATGATAAACAAATCTCAAACTTTATGTCACACTCAAACTCTTACCCCAATGGCAGTCAGGATGGGAACCTGGTAGATCCACTTTATATTACCAGCACTAAGCTCCCAACACCTGCAGGTCACAAAGACACAGGGGAAATAGAGGTGAGGGAAGCAGGGGAGAAAAACCTTTAAAAACTCATCAAAATTGGAAGAGGTATGTTTGCCTGGATCCCTGCTTCAGAGGTCTTGCAGTTATTATTCTGCTCCTGTACTACAACTTTTTCCTTTGCCATAACATGTTACATGAGTGAAAAAAATGTTAGCCTTTAAATTATAGGGATAAACCATCTGGTCAAGAGGCAAAAACTACTTTCCGACCTAAATAGGGAAAACTGCCAGATCGGCTTTCTCCAGAAGACCCGTTTTTCAGATCTCGAACACATTAAACTCCCATAACAGTACAGTAACAGTACTAGTGGGGTGGCAATTCTTATACACTGCTTTCTTGCATTAAAGGTTGACAAATAGATGTGGCTGTGTTTACGCACCAACAGTATAAAACATATAATGATGGTTCATTATTCCAACATAATGAACCATCATTCTTATCTTGTTTACGCGCAAATTGTTCATTATTATCCTGCTCTATAGTGCTTGGAGATTTTAACAGTGTGCTAAATCCCAGTGTTGATCAGTCCCCTTCGAAACATAACAGATCTCAAAAAAGTACCAACCTATTAGTTTTTTGTGAGGAAATGGAACTACTCGATGCGTGGAGGACCTTGAACCCTAAAGAATTCTTATCTCAATCTCATCAGTCATTTTGTAGAATTGACTACTTTGTTTAAAGGGGAATCGTGGAAAGGATTACTGAACGCTCAGCTGGAACTCATGGGCTCTCAGATCACTGCCCCATTAGTGTTAGCTTTGTCCTCCATAAAATAATCCGCCTTGTAGACATTGACACCTAAATGCTCACCTCATGATCAACCCCTAGTTTAAAGATTTTATTTGTAAAGAATTGAGAAACAGCTCGGTGCTATTTAAATGGACCTATGTCATAAAATCATGCAAAGAACTTGAGGAAAAGTCTTAAGAAATTTCAACTTCAGTATGGCTTTCCCGAGGAGTATTTTTGTTTTGGGTACTTGCAGATTTTTCGCCTTTTTAGTAAGCGGCTCTGGTCTGTTTTTTTTTTTTGGTAGAGATTGTTTTTATTCCTTGTTATTGTGTCATTGTACACGTTAAACATTTCAATAAAATAGTTATTGGAAAAAAATAGGAAGAGGAGCAGAGAAGAAGTTAGGAAGTGTTATTAAAAAAAGAAATGCTGGAAGTGGAAGACATGGCAGACTGGGGAGAAAATTGCCACCAAAATAAATGCACAAAGTTTGAAAATGAATGAGAGCTGAAAAAAAAATGGCTGGAAGTTGTACGAGCTTTCAAACACTTTCTGGTTTGTCAGAATCACAGAAGCAATCATAAAATAGCAGAAATGGAAAAATTGATTATGAAAATATAGGCAGGTGGAAGCCATTTTCATACAGCTATAAACAGTAACAGTTGAACGTTCAACGGAATCGTAATAAGTAAAACTAAAAAAAAGTCTTTCATTTTTAGTGTTCTGGAGATTTGTCCTTTGTTCCTTTTGGCATTTTCAATGTGGCTTTACCCCATTTTCAATACATGGTAAACACGTTTACTTTTCCATTACTACCCAATATATATGTCACACTGAATTTCATATTGTCCAGTTTGTAATCTAATTTCCATGCCACAAAGTGTTTCTTCTTTGTATTTAAGGTTTCCTCCTTCACTTTCTGTGATCAAACTGACATAAGGCATCAGTGTCTTATAACTTGAATTGAAGTAAAATTGTCAATCCTTGCTTTATTTACTATTTTATCAAGTATTCATTAACTCACTTGTCAGCTAAATGATCTTAATAGGTATATTACATCACATACTGTATATGTAATGTGATTTGCACTTATCTCAGTCAAATGTGTTGTAAACAGATGGAACCAATGTCTCTTATAGTCAAACTGTTGAGATTTGTCATGCAGTCTCTCTCATATATGCATTTTCTTTTGTCTGACTATAACCTTCAAAGGAAACCTTGCATCATTTAGCAATCTGTATGGAAGTTCAAGGGGATTATGCAAACATGATTATGCAGTAATATGTGCAAACAGACTGCAAGCCAATGAATGGAATGTATTTTGAGTGTTGGGCACAGATGGTTTTTGAAAAACACATACCCATGTTGTGTGGTGAAAACGGAGTCTCACTGCACTTCACACAGTGACACCCTGAACAGACACTCATGGATAATAAAAGTCCTGCTGTGGTGAGGAGTCCGAACAAAAGCACAATTGGGACACTAAAGCTTTGGCAGCGAAAACCGCTTCATCTATTCTCAAATTTTAATTTGATGAATACAAAACGATAACCTCGAGTTCTGAACTAACAGATCCAGACTTCAAAATGTCTATTCATTCACTCACTGGAATTCTTGTCACGTTTCGGGTAGGAAAACAGGGAGGGAGGACCCAATTGCAGAAACTAAAATTTATTTACCAAAAGGCAAAATAAAACTAAATCCAAAACATCTCGAAACACGAGTGACAAAAAAAACCCCAAGAAAAAACAATATCCATAAACCATGAGGAGAAACACAGGGAGCAGAAACAGGCCACGACAACCGACATAAGACAATGAACCAACAGAGGACTGAGGAAAAACACAGAGACTAAATAGACATGGGGTAATCAGACACAGGTGAGACTAACGAGATAGGTGAGGAACATCAGGGTAATCACAAAGGCGGGAAACACAAGGAACAAAGAACACAAGACCAGAACAACTGAGGACAAGTACAAAGTAAAACCCAACACTGACACCAGCTAAAACCAGATAAAATAAAACAGGAAACACTAAAGACTAGAATAAACACAAGACTATAAAACAATCAACACAGGAGGGAAACCAGAGAGGCAGGGAAACACAGTAACACAGAAAAGCACGAGGGAATAAATAAAACTGAACTCAAAACTCTGAAATACAACCTAAACCAAACCAAACCATGACAGTTCTAAGCTATATTTCAGTAAACGAGTCAGATAGATTGGAGAATTGGCATTGACCTGATGTCATTGTCTGGGTGGAAAGCTCTGTGTTTTGTCACACTGCTTTTTTCCAATTATTCAGTTGTATAAATTAGGGTACATGAAAAACAAAGTCTTTCATGATTCCAGAATGTGCTAGTTTCTAAAAGACAATTAATGGCAACCTTTGTGAGAAACATCAGCCCACATTCCTAAAGTAAGTAAAATGTTATCTTGATGACCTGTTGGCTACTTTTAAACAACGAGCTAATGGCAGCCTTTAACCAATTCCTAACTACTCTTACGTTACTGGGATTAAAAAACCAATATGTAAGATGTCAAATTAATTTAGTCAAAAATGACTTCACTATTCAGGTCCAGAATGGTTTGTTGTTTAAAAAAAAAAAAAAGACAGTGGGCAGTTTAGATGCACTCCCACACAGCCGTTGTGGAGGCCCCTCAGTTAATCAGGCAAGCGAAAAAACAAGCAATTGTTCGCATCATGTTGATATAAGACTTGGATAACACGCAAATGTAGAATTCCATAATAGGTTCAAATTTACTATGAATGAATGCATGATTCAAACCACAACACAAAAACAGTTAATGTGTTTTTGTTAAACAGGTGAAAGAAACTGTACCATGTAAAAAGTGACCTCATCTGTAATTGATTATGTGGCAATCATTCCCCCCCTTTACTTCCAGACCGTCTGTAAACTGGATGAACAGTCTAAATGCATCTCTGACTTTCAGTATTTCAGTAGTTGCAAACTGAGGTATGCATGTTGTTTGACTTCATGCGGTCAGCTTCACAGGTGCATCCGATCACTAATTAAGACTCCTCACATGTTGATGTGAACAGTGTCTATGTGTGACAAATTGTTCATAATTACTAACTGTTTGACTAGATGCTATGATTGAGTTTTTATCAAAAAAAAATTTTTTGATTAACCAATCACAGCTTCTGAAAAAATGCGTCATACCTAGCAACAGGGTCAACCACGCCTCCTCACTGGCTGCGGTTACATGGACACAAATAAAAGCCTGATCCGAATGAAAACGCTGCATGTAAACATGTCAATCAGAATAGACTGATCTGATTAGGCTCATTCCGAAAGAAATTTCATTCCGATCGAGAGAGGTGGTTTATGCCGATCGTTGTTCGGATCAGGATTCATGTACACACTCGATCTGATGGTGTCTGCCTGACTGGGGTCAAACGGTCCTGACTGCACATGCCGGCCCCAGTAAAGTGACGTGTTTCTATCAGAGTCTGCTAACAGTCTGTGATCAGAGCGCACAACTTCAGAAATGATCGCCGTGTCATTTAAAAGTTTAGTCTCCGCTCTTGATCCATGAGGATGACTCATTTGTATCATATTTGTGTTTTAGGTATTAATGTGTTGTATTTATGCCTTTCATTGATACAAATATTACATTGCGGTAAAAAAAGAATCCACTTTGGAGTAATAGTTGGCATGTTTCCCAGCGAGTTACAGTAACACTTCTGATATCAACAGACTCATTGTAAACTATTCATTCATATGATATCAGCGTTGTCGCGCTAGCATTAAAACGGATTCCGCTACATCTGACATTTTTTTACCGTCAGCTGAGACAAACGATAATGCAGTGTTAATAAAAGTGAACTCAGAACTGAGAACTAATACAGCCTTTTTTAAAGTAGCCTAATGTCGAAAAGTGGCAGCAACTCATTCACATTTAATGTTTACAGTTGATCATTAATGAGTAGAATATTAAATTCAATAATCCAACCAATACGATCACGTTTAGACAGTCACAACCTTGAGAAGGTATAATAAAAAGGCTTGACATGTCTACATTTTTATTCCAACATTTTTTGAAGATATTTCCCACTTCGCTTTCAACGACAAACTTGGAAATAAAAACAGAACAAATCTTCAAAAATCTGATTTTGCAGAAAACAAGAATTCCATCTACTACATCCACCAAACATGTCCTCAAGTGAAGTGTCATATCGTATACATTTTTCTTCTAAGAAAAGCTAAGTGTGATTCACCTGATTCCATCTTTTTGCAGCTGTAGCAGAAATCAGCAGGCTTTTTTTTTTTTTTTTTTTCTGTAGCGCAATTATGAAAATGTCGTCAGAGTGCCAGCCTCTTCACTGTCAGAGTGGAGTACATTCGTTCTGCACAATTCCAATTCAAAGTGACATTATGTATCTTGTATTTCAGTTCATATATACGTGTTTATTAGCAGCCTTTTAGTTTGAGCTTACAATTCTGCTCATCTGGAACACCTTGTGCCTGGACCTCTTAAGATCTAACCGAGGATGACGCTTCTTTAGTTATAAGGACCTTGTGGAAACATTGTGCATTACGACATGTTGCAATTTTCACCTTAAAGGCTCTTTCGAAAGTGGTGGGACTATGAAAAATGGGAAGTAGCTTTTATCATAACTTCCATAGCGCAAAGTTTGTGTTGGCTCAGCAAGATGTGTTGCAGGAAGACATATAGCCTAATCTCTGAGTCAGTAGAGGAAAGTTTCATTGATAAACTCTCTAGCTAATAAATGACAACACTGTTTCAAACACATGCAACAAATGGAATGGGAAATACAAAAATCTATAAAACAACAAACACTTTATCTTGCAGTGACACCATCTTATGGTTAAGAACCAAGAACAGACCCTTTCAGAATACCCATGACCCGTTTACCCTAGAAAACTATTTGTATCATATTCGCTACACAAGTTTCTGAGACACTTACTTATCAACATGATCAATACTTTCCTTAAAAACTTGTGTGACGACCCCTGACTGTGTCAGTGCTCTTCCTGCTGTTTTGTATCTCTCTCTCAGGTAGTCTTCAAGCAAAAATGGGTGGAGCCAATTAATGTGATCTGATGCACCTGAGCACGCTGGGCCTGAGGATTAAAGTTGGCTCTGTCTCTCACTAGGGGGTCAACACTTCACACAACATTGCAACCACCACTGATTTACTGACTGTATTCTTTGTTTTTTTGCATAGCGTTAAATAAATACTGGAAAGATTTGAATAACTTAAAAACTGTGTTGTCTCCCATACTTTGTTGTGACCTCCTGAGCCGGGTCGTGACACTTGTTGTATATGAACTGATAAATGTTTTCTGCTCTCTAGTGGATTATCTTTCCACTGCAGGCAGAGGACCACTGCAGGCTTTTTTGATTTATATTGTTACTCATTTTTATGCATACTTGTTTTATTTAAAATAAAATAAAAATGTATTAAAACAATGCATTATTAATAATTTATTGCTTATTACAGTTAAATCGTGCTCTGTTTAACAAATTTGATACAGCAGGTATGTAAGGTGCTTTATCTGTGAATGGTCATGTCACATTTTTGTAATGTAATCAACATGATGAAAGGCAATTCAAGTGACATGGTGACAGGCAATGCATGAAGATGGAAGTTCAGGTAGCAGTGATGAGGAAGACGATTAATTGTAGCCCAGACAAGCACAGAAGTCCCAACAACAACACAGGATACAATCAGAAAGTAGTCAATGAAGGTTAATGCAAAAAGGAAATAATACAGATTGAGAAAAACACAGTCTCAGGCTCCATTTGTCAACTTCATTGCACGTGTTGAGGAAGGCATAGAGGACAGGTGTTACAAGACACCATATATGTATTTCAATCAGTTTGTCACTGATACTACAGGAAACTGCAAAACAAACAAAGAGATGGAGCAGGTTCTAGGGACACATGCATACGGGGTTAGTACAGATGTCCTGCATGAGAGTCAATTGGGAGATGGCGACAAAGTTTTTCTGTGATGTCTCGAGATTTTTTTCTCACATTGATGACACTAATTCACTTTTAGGACAAACCTCAGTGTATCTAATGATGCAAAGAAAGATACACTTTGGAGCTAAGACCTTGGTTAGATTAACAGTTTTTGTGCCAAACCCAAAGTGGAAAAAAAAGGTTTTTAAAAAAAACGTGCCTGAAATGTTCTATATTTCCAAAATGTTTTGTATGTCATGAATAAAAAAAACATGGCAAACACTTTTGGGGATTTTGTTAAAAGTTTAAACCATCTTAGTTTCAAAAATGTGAATTTTCTAGCTATTTTTGTATGTGTCAGGTTTTACAGAGAGCCTTTGGTTGTAAAAATAAAGACATCTCCTGACTCCTACAGGCTGAGAATCCTCATGTTGCTGTGGAACCAGTCTGAATCAGATTACATATCTGTATTGAGTTCAAAAAGGTTGACTGCCTCAGAGTGACATCTTTTAAGTGTCCTCATGCCCTGCTCTGGGCCCCATGGCTTTTTCGTGTAAGATTTCTTCCAAATGAAAGTTCTATTTCTTGCTCATGTACATCTCGATGTGTGACTACAGGAGCTGGGATCAAACTGCCATACCTGATTGAGGGATGACTAACTCTAAAACAGAGCTACAGCCACCCCATCTTCATTGAACAAAATATTGTATAGTATCATTCGATGATATCAGTTTAGATATTTGTTCTTCAGTTGACTTTACATCAATGCTTATCATGATACCTGCATCAGGTATAGGCTTTTTGTGTGCAGACTGCCAAAAAACAAACTACATTTAATCTGGATGTGCTAAAAAGCAGATTTGGAGGTGCAATGTGAACAAGGCCTAAAGGTCCTGGTGACATACAAAGAAAAAGAGAGGGTAAGTCTTTTAAAAAACAATTTTCTTGGAGACTGTCTGGAGAGGTGGGGTAGATTGTGATGAGTTCCAATAATGGCTGTGAAAATTGCATTGCTGTTAGGTGTGAGGGCCCCAGGCTTTTAAACATTATCAGTTGAGTTTCTTCAATTCCACTCAGCCTCTTTTTGCTGTAGTGGCTTCAAGATCCTTAAATTGACAAATGGTCTGTCCACGAAGACAGGCAGGAATGTATGACTGTCTTGTTCTGATTACTTCCAATAACCTGACAATTATAAGGAATAATGAAGCATATAACAGTCTTAAAATATGGAGAAGGAAGAACAATGCTGTATTATCATGTATCACACGGGACACATAAGAATACAGCTGCACAACGATTCATTAAGAGAAGTGTTACAGCAAGCAGGAGATGACGAGGGCAAAACAGGATGGTGAAATTTCTGCCACTTGTGGGCGGATGAACTTGCAAAAATCTATCATTGCTTGAATACATTGGGTGGTACTGATTTCAGCCATTGACAAAATTCTTGTTTGGGTGAGCATTTCAATTGAATTTACACATCCCCATACCATCCACTGACAGCTCGCAAGCAGAAAATAAATCTGTTCACATCATCCCGGCTGCAAAGAAAATATAAGCTTTGCCCCCCCCCCCCATCTTGATCTGCATTCAGGAAAGGTAGGCTGAAAAAAACATTTAATCAATTAAAATTGATTCTACATTTTGAACGTAATAAATCACTTTAATTCGTACAGAGCCTGAGGGACTCCACTTTTTTTAAAGGGACAAGTGTTTGTGTGTGTGTTATTTAATCCTAAGGTAGCCTACTTTACAAATATGCGCAGTTGTACAACTTTTTAAAGTTATTTTAGATCATTTAATAAGTAAGGCCTTATTTTTATTTTTAAATTGTTTAATCTTATGCCATTTTAAAACCTAAAATATCTCCCTGCAGCCTTGAGATTTTTTTTTTTTTTTTTTTGAGTTTGGTGTGGAAGGATATGCTAACATGCACAATCAACAGGCCAATACCCAATCTATTATCCTTCAGAAAGCAGATCCAGACTTCACTACAGCTTAAATCAATATTAAAGTAGGGAAAGAACCCATCAGCAAGTTACAAAAACCATGTGGAACATATATCCAAAGAAGTGGGTATTACATTGATTTGTTTGTTATTGTTGGTGGATGGAGTGAGACATGATGTTGATGATCCCCCAGATGTGCTCAATTGGATTCAGGTCTGGGGAACAGGCAGGCCAGTCCATAGCATCAATGTCTTCATCTTGCAGGAACTGCTGACACACTCCAGCCACATGAGGTCTAATATTGTCTTGCATTAGGAGGAACCCAGGGCCAACCGCACCAGCATATGATCTCACAGGGGGTTCACAGGATCTCATCTCGGTACCTAATGGCAGCCAGGCTACCTCACACATGGAGGGCTGTGCAGCCCCCCAAAGAAACTGCACCCCACACCATTACTGACCCACCACCAAATCGGTCATTCTGGAGGATCACGTCAGTTAAATGTGGCCTGCTTTCATCTGTGAAGAGCACTGGGCGCCAGTGGCCAATTTGCCAATCTTGGTGTTCTCTGGCAAATGCCAAATCTCTTGCACGGTGTTGGGCTGTAAGCACAACCCCCTCTTGTGGACGTTGGGCCCTCATACCACCCTCATGGAGTCTGTTTCTGACTGTTTGAGCAGACACATTCACATTTGTGTCCTGCTGGAGGTCATTTTGCAGGGCTCTGGCAGTGCTCCTCCTGTTCCTCCTTGCACAAAGGCGGAGGTAGTGGTCCTGCTGCTGGGTTGTTGCCCTCCTATGGCCTCCTCCACGTCTCCTGATGTACTGGCCTGTCTCCTGGTAGCGCCTCCATGCTCTGGACACTACGCTAACAGACACCGCAAACCTTTCTGCCACAGCTTTAGTGATGTGCCACCCTGGATGAGCTGCACTACCTGAGCCACTTGTGTCAGTTGTAGACTCTGTCTCATGCTACCACGAGAGTGAAAGCACCACTAGCATTCAAAAGTGACCAAAACATCAGCCATAAAGCATCGGACTGAGAAGTGGTATGGGGTGACCACCTGCAGAACCACTCCTTTACTGGGGGTGTCTTGTTGCCTATAATTTCCACCTGTTGTCTATTCCACAGAAGTGTGATTGACTTGGAATTACATTGTGTGGTTTAAGTGTTCCCTTTATTTTTTTTAACAGTGTATATTCCTGATAGAGGCATCTTACAGGACTTTTTTTAACTGGAGGCAATTTGGAGATATCATGGTTGAGTGCAATTTGCAAATGATATCATGCATATGTAATGTGATTTCAATGATTATTCAAATGTCACTACGATTTGGAACTATCTAACCTATTAAGTCTTCTCATACCTTTATAACTATGTATGTGAAAAACCAGGCATGCATACTTGTTCTCTCACCTTGCATCTGCTAGTGTTGCCCTGGCAACTGCCCACACCGCTACAAAAACAGCTGGAACACCTGAAATCAAATGAAACAAACAATGAACTGTGCTGTATTGCTACTGTCGTAGGACTTATTTTCGCACATTATTTTCGTCCTTAAAGGTTTTGATGTGAGAAGCAGTTGTGAACACAAACAGCTGAGTGTTTCACTCAGACTTATCCAGAGTGTCTCCTGCCGTCCCCTTAGAAGCTTTTCCACATGAAATGAGCTGGCATGAGAACAAAACGCGATATAATTATGATCATTTTCCTTTTAGCAAGCATGTGTTCCCTGCTATGGTTGCATGACCATAGAATGTATAGACACAACTGTTGCAATCTCCTTGCATGTAATTAAATCGCTTCATGATGTTTTCTGTTCGCCAGTATGTTTTTCTCCGCTGTGTTGTTAATGTATGCTGAACTACACAAAGAATTCATCTGAAGGCAAATGGTCTCCTTACAATGTCATAAAGGGGCATCCGTTGCTTTGATGTATACTTCTGTATCATTCTTTGATGTCTTGCATCAATAGGCCCCCGCTCCTGTCTGACGAGGACAGTCTCCACTGTGAGGTTGAATGTGTGACTAACGGGATTAGGAGGATTTCAGGAACTGTCCCGAAATTCTCTAGACACTTTCAAAAGTGCAAAACAATTATAGTCTCTTTTTGACCTGATTTATGGCCCAGTTTTCCTTTTTACCTCACATTGCCCTTGCATGACATACAAAAAGCCTATGACTGTAAATGTTTATTTATTGGCTTAACTTTTTTAAACTGCATAATCCACTTTGTCTTTCTATGATCCCCTAGTTAATATTAGTACCCATAGTGCATAAATTGTCTTCAAGAGCATCACATGCAGCATAAAATTAGAGACACTGAGAAACCCAAAACACATTGTTTACTACATATCCCCTCACTCACACGCAAACACACCCACACACATGCAGTCTCATCTGAACAACTTACTCGCTCTGGAATCTTACCTGTGTCATCCTTTAAGACATGATGCACATACTTTATAAACAAAGCACTACAGGGTTTCTGATTTGTTATTGAAAGCCCTGTAGCCAAGTAGAACATTGTGTTAATTGTGATTTTTCTGTTTTTCATTTAAAAACAGATGCATGTAATCCATAATTAGGTGCGTAGGCAACATGATTGACAGGAGTGCACGAATTATCATCAAGAATCTTAAAACCTGCCTTAGCTCCAGCACAGAAGTTGACTTAACGTAAGGGAAAGAGACGACATGTCTGGCATGGAGGATGCTTCCAGATGAGCCTCTCGAGCATCCTGCCATAACAGATGGCTGACGTTGCTCGGGCTTCGTCCATTGATGCTGGCTGTTTTTTGGTTTCATTTTAATTCGTCTATGTAAACTAATGTATATCCTTGTGTGTTTTGCAGGTTCAACAGGAGACTCATGTATACGTGTAAAAGTCTGGTTTTGCACTGAAAGGGTCAATCGGTGAAATCTATGCTTGAACTGCTAAATTCTATTAGACCAAGTTATTCCTGCGTTTGGTGCAAGCGAACAACAATGTAACTTCACATACACAATGTTCATAAAGATGTGCCTCTATCCATAGTTTTAAGAATAGCATGACACTAAATCTGTCAGTATATTCAAACAAGGATTGGTTTACCCTGAGAGGTCTGGCTACTTAACACTGATAATACACGAATACAGTGTTTGCACTGAAAAGACATAGAGAGATGAATTCATTCAGAATGCAAATCAAAATCCTGCTAAGCTCTTTAACATTTGAGCATAATTAACCATGGTGCATTAATGGTTTATCTCCCATAATACCTCTTTTTCCCTTCTTGGTGCTCCTTTCTGGTCAGTTTTCTTTTCTGTCAGAGCAGATTTACACGTATCTCTCATAACTCTGATATCATTCTGAGGGACATACTCGACCCAAACTTTAGAAGTCTCTATAGTGAAAAAGTGTATCTGCACAAGATGAGACAGAGAGCCGACATGTGGGCCTTCTTTGTTTTACTCTCCTTGAAAGAAAAGAACAAGTTCTGTTCAAGGAAAAAAATCCTTTCATCTCCATGTCTGAATGTTTGTACGTACTTCAGTGTTTGAAAGCAGAGTAACTCATTATATATCCTCCAAATGTCTCTTTCCAAACTGGCGTATTAATTTTTTTATTACACTTATATTTGGTATCGATAATCTAGATTCTAAACAAGCTTGTTTGCCTTTAAATCAAAAAAATGTGTTAAAATGACATTATATAGTCCTCCAAGCGGGCGGCACAGATTAGAATACGACCTGTTACTCCTTTCGCGTGCATGCGTGCGTGCGTGTGTGTGTGTGTTGGCAGCGTGCTCCAGCACAATGCCGGTGGCTGAGGCTGCATCCGCGGACTTTGAGAAGCTGACTCGCCGGCATGCATTCAAGCTTCTCCCCGCGGTGCAGTGCTCGGTGGAGGAGGCCGGGCTGGCTGTGGGAGAGCTGGTCGGCTGTGACAGTGTGAAATCGGCCTCGTGCATGAACGGGGCCATTGTTTTATTTCTGGACAGTACGGAGAAGGTTGGTCAGGTGGTGGAGAAGGGAGTGGCAATACGTGGCACCTTCACTCCTGTTTCCCCTCTTTTTAACCTGGCCACAAAAGTCACTATTTCTAATGCTCCCCCGTTTATAAAAAACGAACTGCTGGGGAAAGAACTGTCACGATTACGGACAACTGGTGTCACCAATCAAAATGGTTTCTTTAGGGTGTAAATCTCAAAAACTGAAACACATAGTGTGTCACAGAAGACAGGTGTTCATGATCTTAAATGAAAAAAAGATGCGGATGCTGCCGCTCGGAGGGGGGGGGGGGGTCCGCCGACCGCGGACACTACCGCCACGGGGGGAGGCCCGCTGACCGTGGACGCTACTGCCTTGGGTGGAGATCCGAGGACCGTGAACGCTACCGCTACGAGGGGAGGTCCACCGACCGAGGACGCTGCAGATTCGGGTTCTGCTGCTGAGGTGCCAGGCGGAGACCCGCCCGCGGATGTCGCCTCTGCCGTGTTTCCAGTTATGTTTTTTACAAGGCTGGATACATCTACTCCCATGGGGCCGTCTGGGGGGGAAAATCTCTCTCTCTCTCTCTCTCTCTCTCTCTCTCTCTCTCTCTCTATCACCCTGATTTCTGATTCTAGCCATTGTCAAATCCAAAAAATAAACCTTTAAACAGAAATGCGTAATTTGTATGCTCACCCCATCCGATGAGAATGAACCCCCAGAGGTATTTAGAGTCGGACCTGAAGGCCATGAAGATGAGGCTGTGGAGGAAGAGGCCCTCGACAAGGATCCAGTAGTAGTTGGTAGTCAGAAAATAGATAAAGAGCAGTACAGTCACCTTGCAGCCAATCTGATAAAAGACAGGAAAAAAGACAGTTGACACTTTTAAATCATCATTCATCTTCATTTCAAGTTGAAGTCTCTGTGATCATGCATTCTGACACCACAGGTGCCAATGGACTAGATGATCACATTAACAATATAAAGCACCTTGCCGTATAACTTTGCACAGCAATTGGGATAATGTTATAGAGCTCAAACTGTGTGTTTAACATTCAAATCAAAAAAGCCATCAGGGGTGCCTGTATAGCTCAGTGGCTAGAGGATGAACCCCAAGTACAGAGGCCGTTACAGTCCTTGTTGCAGCAGCTGCAGGTATGAAACCAACATTGGCCCTTTGCATGAGGGCTAAAGGGCTCAGACCAAATAACTTCAAAAATGATTATTATCATACAAGCCTTCGAACCCAAAGTAATTAGATGTCCATGGTTACCACAAACCAGATACTTAAGTTTTATGTACATTTATGTATGTTTTAATGTAAAATTCAGTGAGTGAAATGAGTGTTGAGTCTTGAGCCTTGCCTAAGCCTTGCTCACACTGCAGGAGTTTTGATATCCTACCAAAATAAAGTGTGAGACAATCATATCATGAAATCGGTATCACGTACCGTGTGAGTTAAACAAGTATTTACACACATCTTCTGCGCAACAAGTTTGTAAACCCTTAATATAATTATATCATATTTAAACAGATTGGGGACTTTAAGAGTGGATCTTTATGCGACCCACAGAACTAGATAATCTGGGAAGATAATCGGTTCTGTGTTTGGCTGTCATAACTCGATTTACTGAAATCATCAGAATGACACATTTATTTTAATTAGCTAATTAGAGAGACCTAGATTTTTCCATTCATCATAATCATCCAAGATCAACGTTTGGATCCTCTCAATGACATGGATGATAATGGAACTGTCAAATGAAATGTTGCTTAATTTGATGAGTAACTTCAATTAAACAGAATGCAGTCAGAAACACTGTTATTTCCATGTTCATGCATGCTCACGGATATGACAGAGTCACTGACTGCATTAGTTGTTCTTTTTGAACTGAAGGGTCCTTCTAAGAAGTTTGTTGTACAGCTTTATAATGAAAAAGATACCTTTTTAATGATGAAGGACTTTACATTACACACCAGGGACCTGTTTCAGACTGAAGGGTTTAACAAACTCTGACGATGATCTATGATTCACATGTAGATGGAAAGTTTCCGGTTCCTGAACAGCGGATTTAAGTTTGTTCAATCAACTCTGAGTGGGATTCCACGGAGTTCAGCACAAGCCGCCCAACATGCCCCCATGAAAAGCCAACCTTAATGGAGCCCCTATAATAAAAGTGGTCTTGGATTAGAAATCCTCTTGCTGACATATGGCAGCTACGAACACATTTTTAGAAAGAAACTGCTGCAGCAGCAAAAGAGTAAAACGCAGCATTGGAGAACAATGTTGCTTTTGTAACTGTGTGTGTTTCAAAGTAGTCTAGATATTATTTATTATTACAGGTAAAGACTGGTGGAATGGAATTGAACCTAAAATGGATTTTTAGCATCAAATGGGAGAAAGCAGACTTTCAGGCAGCTCATTATGTGAAACATAAGAACAAAGTTCAAACTGGTTGAGCTCATGCTGGTACCTCACATTAATCATATTTGACATTCAACAATGTAAATATCTTTCAGTTGCTTTCCATGTACATTTGCTTTATACCCCACACAATGCTGGTTTCTCACACATGAATGTCTTCACGCCTATATGGTTTTCAGTTTCTTAATTAGGCCTAATTAAATGTACATGTAGTAACGTAGCTCCTTCATCTATTCTAGAGGCTCTCCGACTAAAGGATATGCCATGTTTGACGACAAAGTACATGTTATATGGTATGCCTTATAGATGATAATAAAACATCCTGGCTAGTCATTAATTATGGCTTCTTTAAGTAAACGGATATGTTTCACTTTGAAGGGAACTATGTGTTCGACCACTGTTTTCTTTGCAACATTTCATTTCAATGTCACAGTTCTGAACATCTGAGAGGAAATGAAGAGACAACCGCATTTATAAAAACACATGATCACGCTTTTTTGAATCCTATTTTTAAGAAGATTCAACTAGTAATGTATTTTAAACTAAAGTGGATATCTGCACTCAGCTGGATGTGAACTGATATGTGGGGGAGATAAAAGTGAAGGCTGAAAGGCAGACCCCTCAGGCACGGAGAATCTCTTCATCTTGATAACCTCCAACTTTCTTGACTCAAAGATGCTTCACACTGTGAACTCAAGGACAGACTGTTCTTACCATCAACATCCCTGATACACAGATTTCAAAACCAAACATTTTCATTTTTGGCATTTACGTTCAGAATTTTTTGGTATTAGCGATAATAAATCCACACATTGGCAGCCTTAAATACCTCAGGGGCCTATAAAAATACAGACCAAGACAAAATAGAGCTACAACTCTAAAAATATCACATACAAGTAAGAGGGATTCAAGGGTTAATAAAAAATACAATTTATTTATGATGCAAAAATTATCTTCATTTTAAGCCAACCAGGATCACGGTTGTCTCACTCTTAGGTTGGGTTATAGATTTTAAAATTTATTTTATTTCAATTATTTTAATTTGAACATATTTTCGATTTAAAAATTTCAGTGATTTTTAAATTTTCTATTTTAATGTTTCCTTTCCTCGGTCATGATGCTTTTGATGTCTTGTGTGAAGCACTTTAAATTGCCTCATTGTTGAGATCTGCTCTATAAATAAACTTGCCATGCCTTAACCAAATATTTACTGTCTTTGTCCCCAATAAAAGGAAAATGGAACTACTTGTGGAAACTCTTCCACACCCCTAATGTTTTTGTTTATTTTGACGTTTTAAAAGCCAACTTAAAATCAATCCCTATAATCATTGTAATTATCATTCAAGGTCTAAGTTGTGTCTAACAGCTAGAGACAGAAAAAAAAACTGCATGGTATCTTGTACGATAATAACTGGAGCTTATTCTTGTTGTATTGCTATCACACTGTCTCGAATGGACCAATTAAACTGTTAAAGTTGGATGTGATCACAGCAGTTTTAATAGCTTTTGATGTCTTCATGTGAGTAGAAAAAGTCTCGTTTGGCAGAGGGTGTAATTACAGGCCAAGTCTTTGTCAACCCTTTCACGACCTGCTTCTTCAAAGTGGTGCAGATTGACCCCACAACACTGAGCTGAGTTTAAATGAACCGAACGCATGAGGTGATGCATCAGAAGTGTTCTCTGTGATTACATTACACAGCTTGACAAAACAGGACCATTATATTTACTGATAGATAAACACGGGGTTTAAAGTTAAAAACATTTAACTTGAGTTCTTGGTTCATGCTGTTGAAAAGTTTTACTATTTGCTGTTTTAGAGTTGGCACCATCATGTGTTCTCCCTTGGGATGTAACGATTCACTCAACTCGCATTACAATACGATTCACGACACAGGGTTCAAGATACGATTCTTTCACGACTTATTTTACAAAATGAGACTGAAGAAAAATTATGACTACAAAAGATTCCTTTAATTTTAAAGGAAAACACTTAACAAAACCTGCTTGTTATGGTTTTGTTTTGCAGCTGCCATGGTAACGCCTGTTTGTTACAACCAACCACCTCTGCTCTTCAGCTGCTGACGCTCACCATTTTGCTGCAGTGTCTGAAATTAACTTTTTGCCGGCAAAACACTTTTAGCAGCTGAAATAACAAATTGCGTTTGAGTGTCACATACACATCTGTTACAGTACATTGAACAGAAAGAGAATGGCAGCGTCAATGTGTTAAGAATTAACTTTAAAAAAAAATACCAATCCAAAAGTGACAAAGAAGGATAAACTGCAATATTCAACTGAACACTTTTTCCACCCTTTTTCCACCTTGCCGTTTTTCTCAATGCCAGTGTCTTTTATCAGTTGTTTTCAATGAGTAGATGAGTAGCGGCTGTCTGGATGAAAAGCGCAATCAACAAGCGCTCTGTAGTTGGAACTCTTTCAACTTTTTAGAAAGGCGATGTTGACGTCACCAGTGTTCTTTTTAAAATTGTATGATATTGCCTGTATTATAGCCTCTTATGGATCGTATCTTGTACCTGTATCCTCTTTGCTTTGTGTCTGCTGGGGCAAAAAAAAACACCTTTATTTTTAAAATAAAACGTGCAGTAAAAAATGACGGAGCCGTATCGGTCATACAGCAGCCATCAACAAACTGTGCACCGAGAAGAAAAGCGCTGCAGGTCCATCCTGTCTCTATGACAACAAACACTTCAAGCATACACTCCCAAGAGCACAGACACCTCTTTTCTGCCCAGAAAAACTGCTAGGGGGATACGGGGCTTCACATATATGTATACAACATACAACCGTAGTGCTTTATTTTGAATTTTTGTTCTTCATCTTTTCCACTGAAACTTTTGCATTCAAGGAGACGTAACAGATAGAATCTCTCTCTTTCTCTAACACAACATGGCTAGATCCCACACTTCCAGAGTTTCCCAAACCCGCCCTACACTATGCGCCCATGCGCAGACTCCCACTCCACGCTCCTGTTCAGTCGACTCAGGTCGAGTTTTTTCTGTGTCACTGGGCGGCCGGATTGCCAGCCCATGACTGACGCTGGAGGTGTGTCACATTGACTGGGTCAGTGCTTCAGCAAACAGCACAAACTAAAGGGCAACGAAAAAAAGCAAAACAAAAGACAAATACAGAGACCGTCCCGATGCGAGCCTGAATTATGTATTTAAAACAAAACCCACCTGGCCCGTGTCGAAGTTGAGCTTCGTGTTCCCGAGGTTTTCAGTCGTGTTACAGACCGATTTAAAACAGTCTACTTCTCTAAAAAAAAAAAAAAGATCCCAATTGGAATCTAAACTTAGTAGGAGGACATACTGGCTGCTGCATTGTTGTCAGTTTCTTGAATGTCTGATGATATAGTAAGGTCATTATGTGATTTAATTTGGTAAATATTTTACATATGGCTCATTCCAGAAAACAATGTAGCCTTATCTTTGCAACAAAAGCTTTTTATTCTCTTGGCAAGTCATATAAAGCAGCAAAATACACTAGTTTGGTTTGAATGACAGCCTGACATGTCCATCTGTCAGATAGAAAAAAAAAGGATTTAAAAACCAGTACTTACATACTGAGAATTGTCCAGTGGTGCCATGCTGACTGTTTTTAAGTTGTCCAGAAGAGCAGAATCAAAGTCCTGCAGTCCAGCACTGGAATGGACGACCTTGTCCTTCACGAAGATGCTGACTGCCCGCAACATGAAGGAAACAAACAGGTGCATGTGGATGTAGTTTCTGGTGCAGTGAAGACGCCTGCAGTGAACACAAAAAGGCAAGTAAATGTATGACAGCATCATAAATCTGCTGCACACGCTTACAGTGACTGTATCTGTAATGAGAAGCGACGGAGTGTTTTAGAGACCAAATCAAAGATACGAAAGAACTATTTGTAGACACAGACAGATGGACGGACGGACGGACAGATTAATTTATCCTGAGGGAAATTCAAAGGTTGTTTTTTTTTTTTCTTTCAAACCTTCAGAGGCTTTTTCACCATAAGCCATGTTGATGGCTCTTTGAACATTTCCCCCAATTGAACCAGAAAATGTGGTTGTCTTTTTGAAGGGTTCCTTTTCACGTATTCTGCTTTGATCACCTCTGTGACTTTGCTTCACAAAAGTTAACGTTTCCTTTTTTCCAACCTTCTACTTACCTCTCACCAAATCTACCCCCCTCTGTTTTAGTGAGTTACATATTCAAAACAGGCACTTATCACGGTATACTTTTAAACAATATTATGTAGATGTCCAATCAATAGTGATAAGTGTTTGAGTGCTGGCTGGCTGCACTGACTATGAAAGCTGCGTGCTCCCGTCCCCTGAGTCGTGCCAGCAGTGTCGACTCATAACAGTAAACGGTGAAAAACATTTCAGCAGCTCAAGCTAAAACTTTGCTTGGCTGCTCTTCGATGTGGCTTTAAGCTTTGCTTGAATGAACACATGACTAAATATTCAGTCAGCTAAAACATCTTAAAATGTTCCTTTGTCCATGACATACTCTGCATCATCTTGCAACAACTGCAGACAGATTGAATTTAATTTGGGATAGAAAGAAGTAAGGCTAAAAACCTGCAAAATGTTTATCTAACACACTGACGGGGTGTTGTCTTTAAAAAGGTGACCTTTCGCTGAAGAATGGAGGTTTGCCTTAAAATTGAATGGAAAACCTTTATTTACCTTTCTTACATTTGAAACAGCCTTCAAATAAGTTATAGATCACAGATCCGATGACGGTCATTAAGATGATTAATAGATGAACAGAGGCAGTTATACTCTGGCCAACACCTGCTCCTCATGCTGTGGCATGTTAAGCTACTCAAAGAGATTATTATTACTGTAAATTTACATCAGAAAAAAATCATGCTGGTTTTGAAATTTTTCCTCTACAGGCTCTTGAGAGATTGACGGGGAGGAATTCAGTTAAGTGTGCTCACTTCATTCACATCACACACTTTCTCAAGCATAAGGAGTACTCATTGTTGTTTCAGAGGTTTCAAACACAATCAACGAAATCCAAGGCGTCTGACCATCCTGTCAGATGAAGCAGCACAACGAGAACATACTGACTCTCTAATTTAGAAATCCTCGCTGAATATCCTTTTTGAACCTGTAAAACATGTTCTGACAGAGCGGAGCACAAATCCACTTTTCTTAAGACGCCATGCAGCTCCTCTGCTAACATGTTGAATTTCTTCTTTTCATGAGAAACTGTACTTAAGGTTTATTTACTGGTCTAGATCACTTCTCGCCTGTGCGCCGACGTGAGTGGCCGCACTTTCAGTAGCTCCGTCCCTGTCGTACTCGTCTGATATGTTATTCGTTTGTTGTGGCTCTGTGCCAACTTCTACTTGTAACTAATGTCTTGTGTCCTGCCTGTCTGTATACTGCTACTGGATGCCTTGAATTTCCCTCGGGATCAATAAAGTATCTATCTATCTATCTATCTATCTATCTATCTATCTATCTATCTATCTAAACATTAGATTATTATTTGCTTGCAGCGCAAACCTAATTGGTTTTTTTGTTAATTAAAAACTACAAACTATGACCTGGTCATGAGCCACATCTGATGTCTGTTGAAATGTTCTTAATGATAATAATGCCTTCGTTTTATATAGCGCTCTTCCAAATACACAGAAGCTTGTTTTAAATCGATTTTGAGCTGCTCAAAATATGTATAAGACTGAATATTACAATTAAATATATTAAATATGCTTTTGTAAAGCACTGAGTATGACGTCATCAAATAGAAGTACTCCTCTCTGGACCCCAACTAAAAACTCACTTCCACTGTCTCTGACGTGTCCCCGAAAAAAAAAAAGAAAAAAAAAACTTTGAAGGAGGCACAAATGTCCTGTAAAGAAAACGCTACTTTTTAAGTTCTTTTTTTCAAAGTTTGCCCAGCACAGCCCTTGCTCTGAAAGTAGGAAACAAGAAATGGTAGAGTGTAAGCCGGCCTATGTTTGCCCCCTAATATTAAGCTTTTGTTCTAGTTTGCCATTTATGTAGTTGTTGTGAAGCTATAGTAAGAGGTGATTAGTCAGTATGGCTGTCTTCTGCTGCGTTGCTGGTTGTTTGAAGCATTCTCATCGTCTCACTGCAATTAATTTAGAACTGCATCGACAGCTTTCTAACCTCGCTGATGTTTATTTAATTATTCGCTGAGTTGTTGTTTGCATAAGTATTAAATCCAAGCATTTGACAGTAGACATTATGCACAGTATAAAAAAAATGTTTCTTTATGATAGTTTGCCTTCCTGTGGAGGAATGTCCAATTACAGTATTTCATGTGTGTGACCCACAGTGTGCAATGACTGATAGCCTCTTGTAAACACCAGCAATTAACTCGAGTTAATTAATCTGTCATATACCAATTAACACTGCTGTAAGTTCCCCTCATATAGTGCCATTAAAGAAAGTAGAGCATCTGTTTCATGGTTACACAGCTGCTAAGCTTTCACTGCAGCACAAAGCAAAGAAAAAAATAAATAAAAGATAGGGACATTGAAGGTCTGTAGAACGCTAACTATGGTTTTATTAACTGTGGTGAGAGATTTTTTTTCATACCTGCATTGGCAGTGAATGTTTGAATGCGGACACGTGTTGCTTTTCAGTGAGTCTTTCTCTAGGGCTTAATTTTCTATTTTAAATATTTTTTCACAACCATTTATGCCGAAAATTCCTTTTATGGAGAGAAGGAACAGGAAAGGATCTGTAAATAAAATCAACAAAATGTGGCCATTAAATACTTTTGTACTTACTGTAAAAACATATTTTTCACGGGTGTTTGATTCAAGGGATCAATGCAATAAATGTGTGTATATCCATCTCTTTCTTGAGATTGAAGAAAGACTGAAGAAAAATATTGTAAATATATCGTATTGGTTGATATCAGTATCAAATCTTTTTCGCTCCCTAATATTAGTATCGAACATGGTCAAAAAAATGACATCCCGGTCAGGCTCTGGTTTGGGCATTATCTGGTTTTACTTATTTTATCAGTTCCTTTTCCCTACTTTTTGTCTGTGGTATTATAATCATCTACAGCCCATTTCCACCGAGCGGTCTGGTTTGGTTGTTTTTGGTACAGCATGCATTTTGCGCCATTTCCACAGACTAATCCCTTGAAGGTTCCCAAATAACTGACCCATACCGTCCTACTTTTTGGGACCCTTCCATTGGAGTGCCAAGAATATCGAGCCGACCATAAAAGGTGGAGCAAAACACTGAAGTCCGTTGATTGGTCAAAAGAATCGTCACTTCCCATGTTTAAAAATCCAGTCGATTGTTTACGTCTGTTTATTTCTCCTTGCTGCACACAGCCCTCTCTAAAATAAAGCTTGATTGAGTTTTGTAATAAAGAGCAAAATGTCAGTGACAGAGTAGATGAATTGCTGGATGTCTTCCATTGTTGGTTTTGTTTGTGTCATGCTTTTCTCCTTTGTTGAATTCATTAGTTAGTGATTAGCAGTTAGCTGCTATCATGTGACGCTATTATGTAGCTGACGTGCCTACCAAATAGGTCACGGGTGGCTGTGGAAACACAAACGGGATCAGTCTTTACGAATCAAACCATACCAAACCAAACTGTACCGATCCGTACCGGACTGCGGTTTGGAAACGGGGCTTACATGACACTCAATGACCCAATATTTGCATTCTGAAATGTTAAGCATTTTGAACACTGATCAAAAGTGGAGCCTGGTTTAAAAGTAGTAAGTGAGTAGTCATAAAGCAGAACTATCAGGATACAGATACACAACATGAAACATGATGCAGATGCCACTGTTAAAAGAGCAATGCCCTCGAAATGTTTCAAAAGCCAATGAATCACATTAACAGTAAGCACTCAAACATTGAATCATTTAACCTTTTGGTTTTTGTACCTGCAACAGTGATGATGGTGTTACCAATCACTTCATTACAAAGGGAGCCATGCATGTAGGTATCAGCCATTCCTCTCTTACCTGAAGTATCCAATGATGAAGATGGCCACAAGCAGAGAACTGAAGGACACCGCGTAGCCAACAGTGTACATGACATACAGCCGCTCAAAGAATTGTTGCTGTGAACATAGATAGAAATGTTTGCTTTAAAGTGCAAAGTTTAAGGTGGAGCACACAAGATTCACAGCTAATTTGTTTGATTCTGCAACTGACAATGATGATGCTGATGTGTTTGGTGCTTTAATCATGTCTTATTTGCTATTACACAGAACAAGGAAAAACATCAACACTATGAAAATGAAACAAAATTATTTATTTGCAAAGTAATAGAACTTTTAGACTTAACCATCCCAAATGGGAAAGTCTTTGTCACAGTACTGTACAGGTTTGACAGCAAGTGAGCCTTCCTGCACCTCAGGGCTCATTTTGTTTCTCCCAGAGGCCAGAGGAGTGAGGTGCTAATTTAGTGAGTGTGTGATGTCCTGTTCCGTTGTGGTTGAAATGCGTGTGCTGGCTTCACTGTTCGTCGCTGTGAGGTTGGATGAGCGGTGGCCAATTATTTTGGGAGCAGTGTTGGTAATGTGTGTACGTTTGACCTGCTTTGCAACAAAGTACAAAGGAACAAAATACGAGGATAGACTGACTGATTCTTTGATACAACAGGAGAGGAAGGTTCGGGTTTTTATCACTTTGTAAGTTGTATGATATTAGCTTGTCTTTTACCAATCGCTCAAATGCTGAACTAAGTTGTGCATGGGAAGAGGAACTGGGAATGCAAATATGGGAGTCCAGGGAAGAGGTCATAGAGAGGATACGATCTTCCACATCTTGTGCTCGTCTTGGACTTATAATTTAAGGTCTTATATAGGGTGCAGTTCTCTAAGTCTAGACTATCTAAACTGTAATCAGAAGTGGAAGACAAATGTGAAAAATGCCATGGCGCTCCTTCACACCTTAGCCACATGTTTTGTCTTTATCCTGATCTGAAAGATTTGTGAAAATTTTACAAAAAAAACTTGAGAAAATTAAATAGATGTTAAGAGGCTGTACAGTCATTTTGTTGCCCACAACTGGACCCTTTATTTCCGAGTTCACTAATTTAGAGGGGCCTATTAAAAAGTGGGCCTATTACTGTTGCTTCTTTTGTATTGCATGAATAACCATATGTGTGTTGGTCATGATGTGCTGAGTGGGGACATGGGGGGGGTTGTGCATTGTTTATTATTATTTACTCTGTAATTTAATTGTTTTCTTCTACATTCTTATCAGGGTTTTTGTGTGGTTATTTTGGTTTTTATGTGTATGGGACTGTTTACATAGGCATATAAAAAAGGGAGAAAAAAGGTCAATCGTATCTTTTGTTTTTTTTCCAAGAAAAATATTATGAAAAATAACATGTCTTTGTGTGTTTTATTTTAAATTGATTTGTTTAAAAAAAGAGTTGGATTAATAAAGTCTTAGCATGTCCATCTGGGTCTTAAGCTGTGACAATTAAAAGCTTTACAAACGCTTGCAAACTGGAGACAACATCAGGAGTTTAAAAGAAAAATTGTTTTGCCTGAACTCTAAGATAATACCATTTATTATAAGTGTTGCCAGACTCCAAGATGCAAACAACAAAAGATGGTCTAAGCTTCAGGCTGACAACTAAATCTCAAAGCTCCTCAACAACCATATCCGTACATGGATGAAGGTTTCTTTTTCTTAATTTTCTGATATATTTGCATTTTCCCTCTGAAGACTAAATGCAAACCTTTAACAGTCTTTGCCTCACATTGAAGCAACATCAAACTCTATGGAGTGCATGTTTTCTTAAACTGTCATGCTTTGGCAACGTTTAACAAGAGACAGACTGTGTGTGGACTGTCGCAGGGCAGAATGTGTCACAGGAGATAGCTTATCGTTTTAATGGCTACATGCTCCTGGAGAAAATGTAAAGCTGAGGGCTGTGAGCAACAAAGGCAAAACATTATGGTGCCCTTTGTATATGTGTAGGTGTGGAGATATGTGAGCAGTTTTTTAAAAACCAGAGAAGCGCAATGTTTCTTGGACAAATACATGCTGAAAGCTATCACTCTACGGTGTTAAATGAATAAATGTGTTTGTAGCTATCTATCTCTACAAAATAAAGACAGAGTTCAGAAAGATATCGGCTGTTTTTTTCTCACATAAATATTAGTATTGTCCCCAAAACGTCCAAATCAGTCGGGCGCTACTTAAAACCAAATGACCTTGAATCATATTGTCAATACTAGTTATACAGCCATATACAAACATAATACTGTACAGAATTTATTACACAAGTATGTTGAAAAGGGCCATTTGGAATTCATGAAGGGGCCTGTTGTTATGGATCTCAGTTGCACACCAGATAAGAAATAAATATTTGCAGAGGTTGCTCTTCCAACAGCCCACACTTACTCATAATACAAATAGCAGAATAATATTAATGTAATAATGGCCTCTAGTCTGGCCTCTAGTCACTAATGTACTTTATATATGAGTAAGATAGAAAGCATCACGCCTAAGCTGATAAGTCCTTCTGAAGCTTCAAAGTCTAAAATGAGATGCAAATAGCTCACAAGAGCTCTATCACTAGCAATCATTTTAATTCAATTTAACCAAATCAGATGAAAAATAGTCCCTCAGTACAGCGTTAACAGGAGGGGGTTGAAAGTCATACAAGGGTTAAGCTGAGTTCAGTGACTCTGGTTTATTTCTTGTCTTTATTTAGTGTCAGGGTTAGACACTGTTCCTCAGGGCAGTAAAGAGGTCGGAAAACATTTTTAAAAAACTGCATACAAATTATGAACAATTATTTAAATTGTGTCTAGTTGTTTTCATGTCTAACACTGGGCTTGGGTTACTTTGGTCTACATGTAAACTGTGTAAACTAAAACTGTTTAATAGGGGAAGGTCACTCTTCAAATCAGCAGCTTACAACTCAAGAGGAAAGGAACTGTTTCATAACACGATCTCAGATTACAATGGATTTGTTTCTTTCTTACAGAAAAGTACTTTCTAAGTGACTTTTTTTTCTTCATTCATAACTTTGTAGACTTGAAAGATGTGTGGACTTGAGTGGACATCATAATCCAACACAACCTTATTTTTCAGTTCATTACATGTCCCATGGGGTGGACAGAATCATTTCGAGGTTTTTCCATCTTGTCTTAAAGAGGGAAAAAAACACGCTTGATTGGATTAGAATCTACCTCCAGAGCGTTTAAATTGAATGTAATCTACTTAATAACTCGTAATTTTGTTTATGTTAAAAACACAACTTGCAATTTACTTATTTCTTACTCCCTAGAAGTGATTTTAGGTTGCCCAACAACAGCTGGTGTCTCAAGACACGCCACGACTCAGAACAGGAAAAGCCTGTACTACACTCACAAACTCTGCCAAATGTGTCCTTAAAAAATGTCTTTATTGTTTTAATACTCCACACTAATTTAAGTCTGAAGATACAGTTTGGATTTCTTAATCTGCTTAGAATATGTGGCCACACATCTGTAACAAAAAAGTTTGTGAACACATTTATATACAAGCAAGCAAGTCATACTTACTCTCCCTTCCTCACCACTGGGCTGCAGGAAGCGCAGACACTCTGAGTAGTTGGTCCATGTTTTGTTCCAACGGTCCACAAACACCCAGGAACCGTTGACATCACACTTCCTATAGGCATGACCTGTAAACAATACACTTTGACATTTACAACACACACACATCAGCAGCAGAGGTGAAGCTTTTCTGGTTAACAAGCACAGGTTACTTTATTGTTCAGGCTAATTAGACCTCTACTCAGAACTGTGTGGGTTGTTCAGAGAACACTTGATTTGATTGCTTCCTGGCCCTGTCAGAAACAGCATACATTTTTCCTAATTATACAAAGTATGGCAACTCATCAAGTATGTAGTACATACCTGATTCATAGTCGGCAATCTTGAGAAAAAATGCCAAGATGACAATTGACCATAATTGTAAAGAATAATATGTGAGCTATTCATCACTCATTTCCCCGACAATGCATTGTGTCTCTTCAAACTAAGTGGTTTTATAAGTGATGAAATAATATTCAAATAAGTATGTAGCCACGTTTAATACATTTTCTTAAGGCTAGCACTTACAGCAGGCTGTATGTAGAATTTAACATCAATAGACGTGTCATTACTTATCCCCGAACATTTCCTATCAGTTATTGTTACTGAACTATTCTACATGGTAAAGGTAATGTAAATAAACAGACCAAAAATAAAGGCTCAATTATTAATTCAAATATGAAGTCAAGTGACGAAGAAAGGGCATGCATTTGTGTTTACAAACTGCACATCAAACCTATGGTAAATACAGAGTACTATTTCATTTTAGTTTTATTTGATTTGGGATGTTTTCTGGGCAAGGAGCTGGTGTGTTTCCCGAGACAATGACAGTGCAAAGGTGAATTTAGCGCAAAGGACGCAATTGCACTCAGCAAGTACTGAGGATACTGACATTTCAGCAGAGAAGAGAAATATAATTTTTGTGAGATGTAATGCCATGTAGATAGAGCATGTTGCAAACAAACGTGAACCTCGTGTTGGCTTACAGGCACTAATGTTGGCCTGCTTTCTGTTGGACAGGCAGGTACAAAACATCAGCTCAGCTTGTGCTAATCTGCTAAATTATCAGCTTTCCTTTACAACAAATATCATTTTTTCAGATAGCTTGCAGTGGAGGTAAAAGCTGTAAAGGTACACAAAGTCCTGCAGTTTGAGTGAGTGAGTAGGCAGTGAGTGAGCCCAAGAGGAGGAGACCAGCTAAATGGTTGTGTTCACAATCTATAACAAACTTTAAGGATTGGGTAAAACCCACCTTTATCATTCTAACAAACCTTTAATGACAGGACCAACGGGAGGGGAGGGTTTTAGAAGACAAGACGTGGCACATTCAATAATGTTAAGATGATTTCCAAAATAGTGACCTTAGGATGACAGGTTTTGCTTTTGTATCAATACTACAGTTTGAAAGCGTATCGATGAACCGGTGGAAAAGAATACACTGGCGAGCATAAAGAGCAAGAAGCTGTTGTCTTGCATGACAATGATTATCGGTTGCAAGATTTAAATGTCATCCCTTCCTCCTGCTTGCAACAGTTCATTTTCATGATTATGACCTGCCGCATTCCCACATCAGCACACTAGGGGGCTTTCAGAAAAAAGTCAGAATGAGTCGGCGACCGTTTGCATTTACATGCAGCTCATCTCACGTAGCAGAGTTTTTGTGTATATGTGAATGAAGCATAATACATCAAACATTTAGCTGCTGTCTACATGTCTCTGTCCTGTTAAAGTGAATGCTGACTCACTTTCATACTGTCTTACTCGGACTCTTGAACAGCCACGATTAATGTAATTAGTATCACCTGTTCCTCGTCTGTGACTGATCAAAATGTCTGAAAACACGTTTTTTTTTGGTGAGAAAAGTCCAGCTACGTTCTATTGAAACAGAAGATTGTGTATCATTTATTAAACCGTGTATATTATTTATTAAAAACATTTTAAAACAAATAATACTGGAAATAGAAAATATTGCAAAGTAAGGCTAAATTTCTTCTCTCCATTTTATCTGTCAATCTTCAGTCCACTAGCTCTCTAGTGTTAGACACTTTGCATGTGCAAAGAAGACGTTTGGCCTTTGACCTTTGTGATTGAAGTCATAGATGTATGAAGGGCAGGGAACCTTGGTAACCAGTCCAGGGGTGCCGTGGGGCCAACAAATAAGACCATCCCAGTCAGGAGGGCAAACGTCATCTACTGAAAGAAGAAGAACAGTGAGAAGAAGTCAGGATCAGGATGCACAATGATACTTCAGCTGTAGAGTCACTGATTATCATCTGTTCACTCAGTGCAGTTTGTAAACGCTACTGTTTTTCACTTTATACCTGGTTTGTTGCTGATGAACTTAAAAGAAGGCCATTTACAGAATGTCAAGTCTGTTAGTACACAAATGATTTGTAATCAGTTTGTTAATGTGCCGTAACAACCCCTGGCATTCATGTCTGTTAGAAAGAATATCTGTGTTTTGACTCATGCTGATAAACAGTATTGTTTACACTCTGACCAACATTAAAGAAGAAAAATACCGTTTCTATAATGGGTGTTGTAAAGGCCAGCAAGAAACTGTTACAACTTTGAAGCTGTACAAGTAAAGACAAAACACTTATTTTATAAAAGATACATGTGCAGGGTTTCCACCCTGCTGACTTTCTCAAATCCACACAGTAGGCAAATTAAAGCATTACTATGAATGCCAGACTGTTTCTTTACAGCTATAGATGGTAAGCGCAGCCTGGATAGACTGGAAACCTTAATTGTTTAATGTTGACTCAGTTCTTCGTCGTAATTGGAAAGATTTATCTCTGTCATGTTGGTGTTTTACAAAGACAGAAGGAAAAGGAGATCAATATGTGACCTTTAATGGGAATATCTGTATTTCTTTTAATTCAGTGTTTACACTGGCATTTAGTGTTTTGCAGTTTTATTGCATGTCCTATTTGGCACTGACAGTTCACCATACAGCAGACAGGAAGTTTAAAAAAATGCAGTTTTAAAACTATTACCAGAGTATAAATAGGACTTTCTTGTGTTTCCTTCATTAGCATGAAAACCTCTTTTTTGTTTGAATGAACATTTCATCTTTGAGGTAATTATTTCTTCATTTTGTAACAGGCAGAAAAAAATAAAGCAGCGATTTTGTTTTTTTTAACTTGTTTTTTTTTCTAACCCCTCACAATGCTGTTTTCTAACCTTGATGATTTCAGTTGTGAATGTCAGCACACAATGTTGTAGAAAACCAATTCCTCCAGCTTGCTATAACACTGTACGATGCTGCTGTGTTATCATACATTGAAGCAGAAATTACCACATCATCTTGGAAAAACATCTCTTTTTTATGCTTCCAAATTTGTGTCAAATAAAATGCTACTGTTTCTATCCCTACCCATCTCTGTGTGCTTTTGTTTCAAAGCTTGCATCTCAGCAATTGAATGTCATGTGCTGACAAGTGAGATAGGAGAAGATCCTTTGTGGTTTTGGTAAAGAGGTAAGAATGTTTTTTTAAGAACATTCAATGATAACACTGTTCTCTATAATACTTGACTGTTGAATACCTTGTAAACTATTACATAAATAACCTTTGCTGGTCACGTTGATTTTCTACAGGTACAATGTGTTTGGCCAATTTCAAGAAAATAAGTTGTAGTAGAGAAATACATATAGAACGTTAGTTACGTACTGTAACTCCAGATTCTATGAGTATAGGCGCAGCCCTCTAAGGCTATCGCTATTGGGTTTATCCCTTGCGCGTATGCGCAGCACTGAAGAGTTGTAGTCCACGCCCACCCACGATGTGGGCCCCTCCCACGGTCAACCTGCCGGTATATAACCGGAAGGGACCATGTGTTCTGTTCCCCAATAAAGGGCTTTTCTTCAGCCGTTACGGAGTCAGTGGGGCCCACCGCTTAGAGGGCTGCGCCTATACTCATAGAATCTGGAGTTACAGTACGTAACTAACGTTCTATTTCGTATAGGCTTCGCCCTCTAAGGCTATCGCTATTGGGTTAGAGGCGAAGCAGGATGTAGTCAATGCCACACTGGGTCCGGAAGGTACCACAAGCACAACAACACCCCGAACAACCATTTTCCGCCTAACAGCATCAGGGGAAAAAATGGAACATCCCACTCTTATTGCACTGAGTGAGACATTGAGAAAACGGGAAGCATCCCGTAGATAAAAACGCACAAAGGAGCACGGAGAGGACCACGAAGCTGCCGTGCAGATGTCGTCCACCGTCACGCCCCCGTGCAGGGCAGCCGAGGAAGCAACTCCCCTGGTGGAGTGCGCCTGAATGCCCACCGGAGGCTCAGCTCCTGAGGCGATATAAGCCTGTGTGATGGCGTCACACAGCCAGTGTGACAGCCGCTGTGTTGACAGGGGCTGTCCCACAGAATGTGCCCTGTAGTGTACAAACAGCTGCTGGAACAGCGTATGGCAGCTGTGCGCGCAACATAGCATGCCAGAGCGCGCACTGGGCACAGTAGGTGAGAGGTCGCCTGCTCCCCAGATGTATGGGGAGGAGGAAAAAACCCCTCCAGCGTGATCACTCGCGACTTGAACTCGCTAGTGATGACTTTTGGCATGAACGCCGGGTTTGGCCGTAATACAGCCGAACTACCGTCCTCCTGGATCCTGAGGCAGGACGGAGCCACAGAGAGAGAGCTGACAGCTCACTGACACGTTTTGCTGACGTCAGAGCTAAGAGCAAAACCGTTTTAGCCGACAGAAAACGTAGGGGAATCTGATCCAAAGGCTCAAACGGCGCCACAATCAGTGCGCGCAGCACCAGTGCCAAATCCCATTGCGGGGCCAGGCTGCGCACCACCGGCAGAAGCCTCTGTACCCCTTTTAAACACCGCTTCACCAGCGGGTGGCCAACACCGAACGGTCACCAAAACCTTCGTGGCATGATGAAACTGCAGCCGTGTATGTTTTGATAGTGCTAAATGCCAGATTTCGGTCCACTAAGAACTGGAGGAAAGAAAGCACTTGAGGCAGAGGACACGCAGTAGCGGAGAGTTCTCTCTCTCCGCACCAGCGTTGAAACGCAGCCCACTTTGCGGCGTAAGATGCCGTTGTGGAGGCAGCCCGAGCGCCTTGAATAGTGCGCACCACATCCTGAGCCAGCCCCATACTTACCAGATGTGTCCGTTCAGCGGCCAAGCCCAGAGACGCTGGCCGATGATCGGGTGGCTCGTGAGCACGCCCCCTGCCTGCGAGAGGGCATCCCCCCTCCAAGGGATTTCCCAGGGCTCGCCTGACGTCATCTGACGTAACACGGGAACCACATCGCATGCTCGCGCAGCGGGGCGATCAGGATGGCGCACAGCTTCTCCTTCCTCACTCTGTCCAGGAAGCTCGAAATCAACGGGACAGGGGGAAATGCATAAATGAACGTCCTCGGCCATAGCCGGTGCGAAAAGGCGTCCACCCCGAGACGAGGGTCGTCCTTTGCGCTCAGGGAGAACCAAAAGGGGGCACTGTGCATTTTCGCGTGCTGCGAACATGTCCACCTCTGCTCTGCCGAACCTTTCCCATAACTGGGAAACCAGGTCTGCATGAAGGGTCCAAGATCCCGGACGAGGACCCTTCCTTGACATGATGTCCGCTCCCCGGTTTAGTTCGCCGGGGACATACAGAGCACGGAGAGAAAGTAACCGTGTGCTCGCCCAGACCAGCAGCTTTCTGGCTATGCCGAGAAGCTGGGCTGACGCCCTGTTGTCTGTGCTGATCAGCACATGATGATTTTTTTAGCAGAGGGATGCGTCTGTGAAAAAAACTTTTTCTCTGTATTTTTCTTTTCTTTTGTGATGCGTGACGTAGCCCTTCCCAGGGCCAAGTCCAATACAATGGATAAAGGAACGCGGAGCAGACGTCTCCGCTGCAGCCGGGGATCGATGCGTTAACAAAGAAACACCGCTGCAGACGTCTCATGTGGGGCAGGCCCAGAGGAATAACGACATGGGCCGCCGCTATCATGCCCAGCAGCCGCATGACAGTGAGATCTGTCACCGTGCTGTGTGGCTTCACTCGGCTTAATAGTCCTCTCAGCGCCTCCAACCCTCTGCTGAGGGAGCCGCGCTGACATGTCGGCCGAGTCCAACATCACCCCCAGGTACATTATGGACCGGGATGGGATGGGGGAGCTTTTCGCCCAGTTCACTATGAACCCTAAGCTCGATAGATGAGACACGAGCGCCCTCATCTGGAGGGCTGCTTCCTCTCTGGAGCGAGCCTGTAACAACAGGTCGTCCAGACAAGATAACACTCTCATCCCTGCCCGGTGAAGCGGAGCCAGAGCTGCTTCTACGCACTTGGAGAAAGTGCGCGGAGCCAGGGAATAACCGAACGGCAGACGGTTGTATTGGTACAATGTCCCCTCGAACGCGAAGCACAGGTACTGCCTGTGTTTCGGGAGGATGAAGACATGGAAGTATGCGTCCTTTAGGTCTATTTCTATGTCGTAGCCCTTCCCAAGGGAATCCCCGCTGACGTCACGCAGGGACTCCCCCAGTGGGCCAATCCAATCCAGCGGATAAAGGAACGCGGAGCAGACGTTTTTCCGCTGCAGCCGGGGATCGATGCGTTAACAAAGAAACACCGCTGCAGACGTCTCATGTGGGTCAGGCCCAGAGGAATAACGACATGGGCCGCCGCCATCATGCCCAGCAGCCGCATGACAGTGAGAGCTGTCACCGTGCTGCATGGCTTCACTCGGCTTAATAATCCTCTCAGCGCCTCCATCCTCTGCTGGGAGAGCCGCGCTGACATGTCGGCCGAGTCCAACATCACCCCCAGGTACATTATGGACCGGGATGGGATGGAGGAGCTTTTCGCCCAGTTCACGATGAACCCCAAGCTCGACAAATGAGACACGAGCGCCCTCGTCTGGAGAGCTACTTCTTCTCTGGAGCGAGCCTGTAACAACAGGTCGTCCAGACAAGATAACACTCTCATCCCTGCCCGGTGAAGCGGAGCCAGAGCTGCTTCTATGCACTTGGAGAAAGTGCGTGGGGCCAGGAAATAACCGGACGCGAAGCGCAGGAGCTGCCTGTGTTTCGGGAGGATGGGGACATGGAAGTAGGCGTCCTTTAGGTCGATGGACGTGAACCAGTCGTCCTGGTGAACACACTCCATATGTTGATTGTCAACATATGAAAATGGTCTGACCACAATCGATTTATTAGAAAAAGACAGGTCGAGGATGGGCCTTATCCCGCCTGTCTTCTTCCGCACGAGAGAAGTAGCGGGGTAATAACCCCGGCTCTCCTCCTCTCGCTCCCCTCTGGAGATGGCACCCTTCGTCAAGAGCTCCTGCAGCTCTGACCGAAGAGCCAGGCGTCCCTCCCCGGATGGCATGATCGTCTCCACTACCCCATTGAATCGTGGAGGGGGAGACGCAAACTGCAGGGTGTAACCCCGTTGAAGCAGTCTGTCCAGCCAGCTGTCCAGGGAACATACGTGCCGCCACACGGAGTTATGCTCCGAGAGCGGGCGTACATGTAGAGGAGGCTCCGCCCCCTGTCCATCAGCCACGTCAGCGCCCCGACCACTGCATGAGGAGCGAGCTCCCGTGCAGCCCAAGAGGGGGCCGACTCGACAGGGCTGTTGAGGAGCCCGCAGAGGCTCACACACAGGATGGAGACGGGAGAGAAAAGTCCACACGATGCGCCGAGCCAGCGCTCGTGGGCTCATGATGGCCCCCCCCACCTGTCCGCCGGAGAACTCACTGAGTGAGGAACACTCCGGTGAAAAGAGGACTGAGGAGATAACAGGTGTCTCGCGGCCGACGTCGCAGTTGGCTCATACAGCCCCGCTGGGTTTCCTTAGCACAAAAAAACGAGCTGGCTGTACGCTCATTGTGGGACTGGACCGCCAGTCTCGACATGGAATGAGCCAACAGGGACAATTTTATTAGCCGCAGCAGAGGCCTGGTAGGCACACTGGTGCGACCTGTCCGTCAGGCGCTCTGTTAACAGATCCCGGCTCGAAGGAGGGACAGGACGCCGTCCCGAACCCCCGGCCCGGACCCCGAAACGGCCGTCAGGTTAGCCTCCAAAGGCGGCACCGGAGGGAACCCACGGTCCGCCACCCCCCCCCACTTTTGTGATGGAAGTGTAGGTGGAGACCGGAGCCCTCAAGAGCCTCGGATCCGCCGCTGCCCCCTCCTGATAGGGGATCAAAGCCGGGAACCGCGGCCACACCGGGTCTCGCCGGACCGGCCGGAGAAGCGGAAAATCCCCCGCCATCTCATCGATCGGCTCCACCTCACGTGCCACCGGCACAGTGAGGCCCCGTCGGGCTGCAGCCGTTCTAATGATTCCCGGCAGCTCCTGAAGCAGACCCCCCACCACCGGCGGGGGCCGAGAGCGGCTCCCAGCCCCCACCACCGGCGGGGGCCGAGAGCCGCCCGCAGCCTGATTCCCAGGGAAGCCTGGGCAATCTAACTCGGCTCTCTGAACTATCCGAGCGGCTCCCGGTCCCCACCGACGGCGGGGGCCGGGAGCCGCTCGCAGCCCGATTCCCAGGGAAGCCTGGGCAATCTGACTCGGCGACGGTGTCAGGTGCATCCTCCAGCCCTAGCGACAGGGAGAGGGGAGGGATGGGAACCCTGACACTGACCCACGGATGGAGTACGGTGAATCCGCAGACTCCTCTCCATGGTCCAACATGTCCATCTCCCGTTCCGTTGTGCATTCCCCCACCTGCCACACCGGCTCTGCAGCTACAGCGAAGGCTTCCGCTCTCCGCTGCAGGTCATCACGGGGAAGGCGTAGGCAGCTGCTACCCATTGCCCGTGAAGTTAAAGCCAGGCTGGCATGCTCCAGCCCAAGGCAGGCCTCACAGAGACGGTGGGAATCAGCCGGCATGATGTACCCGGTCTGACACTCTGGACACACACGGATGGAAGAGGTAGACATGGTTAATTTATGTTTCTCTTACAGGTGCTTGTTGCATACTTACTCGCTGAAGAAAAGAGGGAACAGAACACATGGTCCCTTCCGGTTATATACCGGCAGGTTGACCGTGGGAGGGGCCCACATCGTGGGTGGGCGTGGACTACAACTCTTCAGTGCTGCGCATGCGCGCAAGGGATAAACCCAATAGCGATAGCCTTAGAGGGCGAAGCCTATACGAAATAGAACAGTAGTAGAGAAATGCAGAGCTACTAATGACATCTGGACAATAGACATTCTGAAATCTAGATATGCACCTCCAGATGATAAGACAACATTTACACATTTTTAGGACTTCTACATTACTTGCATTTTTTGTGTAAGTAACCCAGTGTAGGTTAATGAGTAAGTCATTTCACCAAAACAAATTCTTTGTGATGCTTTTATTTTGTATTTTAGATTGTCTTTAGCTAAGCGTACTTTACTTCCTGTTTAGATAAAACCAGTCTTACTCACGTAGGCATTTAAAGCAGGCATATAAACACCACCTAATTTAACTACTGTAATGTTAATTTCGGCCTCCCCCTGTAGGCCAAAGCTCAACTCGCCAACCAGTGGAGGTTGAGGACACTAAGATTTCCCGAGCCTTAGCTGCAGCTCTCTTTCTGCTGCTGAGGGACAGATCAGGTCATTTTGTCCCAATGATCTTACTGGCAACTTTAAAAGCATAGTAGGTCATTTCCTCCAGATACACTTCTTAAGTCCAAAATAAATCAGTCATTTGTAGCAGTTAAAAACACGTACAAACTCTGACCAATGTTTGCACTCAGTTCAAGTTTTATCAACCAGTATGGAGGGAATGCTACTTTCAAAATCATGCTAGTTTTCTAGCATGATTGTTTTTTTTTCAAAATTGGAAGGAACTTTTTGTATTTTGAACTCTTCAAAAAATAATGTAAATACACAATAACTAATTGCAGTGGGAAACTGTTGTGTTCAAATTTTTTGGAAAGAATAGTCAGGCTTTTATAGTTCTCCCTCGCTAACATGAAAAAGAAAAAAAGAACGAAATATGCCATCTGATGAGGCCTGGGGCCAAAATCTTCTGATTCTTCGATTTGAAGTCAAGGGCCACAAAAAATCCACTCAAGGGCCACAAATGGCCCCTGGGCCGCACTTTGGACACCCCTGATCTAGAGTGACATTAGTTAACTGCACACACCAATCCAGTTGAGCTGACAAAGAAAGTGCAGACGTTGCTGTGCTTTCTCATTGATTGTTCTCACTAACAGTCAACCTGTCGTCAATAACAATCCCCAGGTGTTTCTAAAACTAAACTAGTTCTGCAACCTGTCCCTTGATTTCTGTTTGGATTGATGGATTTGACGTCCTTCTAAAATCTATGCACATGACCTAGGTTTAACTGATGTTTATCTTTCAAATGGAATCAATGTTTCAAACTACATGACTTAATAAAATCATCTACCACTGGTCCAGGTGCTGCTGTCAATCGGTTTTAACTGAGCCTGTTTAATTGTAACTTTGGCTGAGGGACTTCTTTTCCTGTATAGCACACTGAAATTAATATAAGAAGAGAAATAGATTATGTAATGGATAATACTCATTTTATTAGTATTATTTCCTGATTCTCTTTCTGCTGCTGTAGTGAAGAAGGAAATAATCTGACAGAAGTGGTTCTTTACTCTCAGGGACATTTCAGCTCAAATGATAGTTCAAGTATACTTAAATTCTAACAAAGCATGCACGCTTTTTTTATTAGAAGTATCCACAGGGCTCCTGGAGAATAACACATGTGGGGAGCTGGGTGTTCAAGTCTGCTGAGAATGACAGCAACTGCAAAGTTCAACTCTTCATAGAAATGCTCGGGTCTGGAGATCTGCGGAGGGGCAAAATCAAGGACAGAGCGGCAGTTTCAAGAGAAAAAGAAATGAAGCAGCCATTCACATACAACCTGGCAGAACTGGAGAGGATCTGCAAGGAAGAATGGCAGAGGATCCCCAAATCCAGGTGTTAAAAACTTGTATCAATCCCAAGAAGACACATGGCTGTACTAGCTCAAAAGGGTGCTTCTACTCAATACTGAGCAAAGGGTCTGAATATTTATCACTGTGATATTTCAATTATTCTTTTTTTTAAAATTTGCAAAGATTTCTACATTTCTGTATTTTTCTGTCAAGATGGGGGTACTGAGTGTACATTAATGAGAAATAAAATGAACTTTTTTGATTTTAACAAATGGCTGCAATGAAACAAAGAGTGAAACATTTAAAGGGGTCTGAATACTTTCCGTGCCCACTGTAATACTATTAGAGAGTTAACTTAAATTACAATCTTGAGTAATCTTTCTGTAGCTGCTGGTTGATGATCCTAGCCCTAAATTGTGTTTTTTTCTCTCTCTCTTTTTCCCAGTTCTTACATGTACAAAGATGAATCGTTCACTTGGCTGAGAGCTACTGAGAGGCAGCACTCCTGTTTCAGGAAACAGATTTCTTCATTTCCTCTCTCCTCGGATTCGTTTCCTTGCATTTCTCCATGCCTCTTAGGTGGGAGGGATTAAGACGTAAGTGGAAGATACTTGGATGCAATTAAAGGAACTGAGATGTACCCACAGAGATTGTTAATAGACTATAGATAATCATGACAGCTGTGACTAATTACACAGGAAACACAGTAAGGCAGGGCATGAAACTAGACGCAACCGGAAACACTTCAGACTAAATTCAGTAATAAAGCAGTTCAGGGACAAGAGGTTAGTCAAAAAGTCAAAGTTAGAATTTGAGTATTACTTAAAATAGAAAAGTTGAAAGTGAATCTATCCATACATTTCTCTTTTGTTCGCTGTTTGATTAAAGTGACAAGGAGGCACCTGCGACCAAGTCAGACAAATGCAATGATTAGTTTTTCCCTCCAGTGTGAATGGGACATAATTGCACTCATCGCTTGAATTGTCTGTTGCAGTATCTAAAACCTATCAAAACCTATCAAAACTTCACTTTTTTGTTGGATGCATTTTGTGAGAGAGTGCAGGCCTGTCAGATTTGGAAAATAAATCAAACATCAAACACAAACAAACATTTCGAGACCCTCTGTTTATTTTTTCCCTCCATAGTTTGACATGATTTGGGCACATTAAGAGCTTACGGCTGACACTAACAACCCTGTCCTTTAGAACCTTTGGATAACTTCATACTCTACAGCATTAAGCAGCCCATTTTAACCCAGAAAGTGTAATATTTGGTCCCTCCTCTAACTGTTATAACCCAGTTATAGCAATGAAGCCAGAAGACACCAACCAGCTTCGTAAACTAGAAGCCTGCCTCAAGGACATCAGGACCTGGATGACCAGAAACTTCTTACTGCTCAACTCAGACAAGACTGAAGTTATAGTGATTGGACCTAAGAGCCTTAGAGAGACTTTCTCTGCCGATATGACGGCCCTTAGTAGTATTAGCGTAGCCTCTAGTACCACTGTTAGGAACCTAGGAGTTCTGTTTGATCAGGATATGTCCTTTGATTCATACATTAAACAAATTTCAAGGACAGCTTATTTTCACCTTCGTAATATCGCTAAGATCAGGCAGATCCAGTCACAAAATGATGCTGAAAAACTAGTTCATGCATTTGTTACCTCCAGGTTGGATTACGGTAATTCAATTTTAGCAGGGTGCTATGGTAAATCTCTAAAGACCCTCCAACTCGTCCAAAACGCTGCAGCTCGTGTTCTTACTAGAACTAGGAAAAGGGACCACATTACTCCTGTATTGGCTTCTCTCCATTGGCTCCCTATAAAATCTAGAATAGAATTTAAAATCCTTCTGCTCACCTACAAAGCTCTAAACGGTCAGGCACCATCCTATCTGCTCGTGGTGCCTATAGTCTCTAAAAGTACTATGGGAGGTAGAGCCTTTAGTTATCAGGCACCGCTCCTTTGGAATCGTCTACCAGTCGGGATCCGGGAGGCAGACACACTAGGTACTTTTAAGAATAGACTTTTCTTTTTGATAAATCTTATAGTTAGGGCTGGCTTAGGACCAGCTCATAGTTATGCTGCTATAAGCCTAGACTACCGGGGGAACTGGCACCAGGATCTCTTATCTCTCTCTCCCTCTCTCTCTCCCAGCTTCATATCTTATTACTGCTTGTCTCTATCTTTATATTCTAACCTCTCCTTTTTCTGGGAGCTCCTGAGCTCTCTTAGGTTCCTTGGGACTGTTGGTGAGGATGGCCTGCCCAAACAACCCCCCCCCCCCCACGAGGATGGCCTCGTTTTAAAGCATGCTATGATTTACTGAATGAACAAAAACAAAATGGTGTATATGAGGCTCTAAGAGCTAATGGTCCCTCCATGGGCACTCTGCATGCAACTGCCCCCGCCCCCCCATGTTTTCCCCTTTTATTCCCCCTTTTAGGCGGGTTTGCATACTACTCTTGAACACATTATACTGTATACTGCCAATAATATTAGTATGTAGTATTTGATTTTGAATACAGTTCTGTTTCATCAAGGATCCATTTGTTAAGAAGTTAAAAATATTTAAATGATTAATATGCCAAGGTTTTTATTGTACACCACATGGGAACAATACTTGTTTAAAAATGTTCTATATAAAACAGAAAAAAGGGCAAGGCTTGTAAAAGGCTTATTTATTAGACCCCCCATGTCCACACATACTTAATAGGCTGTTAAACAAAAGTCACTGAGGCATAACCTTAAGTTCCTACCAGCCCTATCATTAATCTCACATTATGAAGAGAAAGCAGCAGGGTTGTGTAGCATTTCACAAACATGTGACACTTCTTACCTGTGGACCCTGGTTCAATGTTGGAGAGGTTATGGTAGCATTGCAGTTGTATTTCATAAAGGATGTACATCTGCTCCTGTGCAGAGAGAGGACCATCAGACCCCATCTGTAAAAAATTAAAAAAAAAAAAAAAAACAAGAACAGGGGTGTCACGAAACACTACTTGTCACACTACACAATTGAGCAGGCAGTAAAGTCTATCAAAGAAGTTGATTCAGAGCGCAGCGTGAAATCGGTTAATGCGAGTCTGGACAGCAACTGGCTTCAGGCTACGCTGAAGAGAATGTCATTCAGGTCTGCCAAAGCAGATTGTGCTAACGTCAAAAGCTGCTCTGCTGCTGCCCACTGGGACTAAACCGAGCTGATCGTGCTGAGCAAGAATAAGCATTTGTGGTGTGCAGGAACTCAGGAACCGATCCACAATATGGATTGCACACCTTTTGTGCCGACTAAATCTGTGAAGATGAGACAAAAACACAGTGTAATTCACGATCAACACGCAAAGGTCAAGCAAAGTCTTTAAACCTTACATTGACACAACAATTACAAGAATTGGGGGTGAAATTGTTCTGAGTCTGTAACGATTTGACTCATTATGCACATGTGGAAATAATAGAGCTCAGTCAGGAAGAGAGCACAGAGTACAGCTCTGCACAGCACAGAGACGAGACACTTACTGCAATTAGATCCAAAACAAATTCAGACTGCACAATAGAAGTGCAATTTTATTGACGTTTTTGCGCTTAAGTATCATTCAGGAAATATGCATTGTGTATTGAAGTTTGAGACTGAGCAAATAGCGGGTACCTTCTGATCTTTTCTTTAAGAGGCAATGGAACGTGAAAAACACCGTTATCCATATCTGCCTGTCTCTCCTCACATTTTTAAATCACACCTTTCAAGGCAGCAGTTAACAAGACCGTGTACTTTTAACAGAGATAAAAACTCAGACTGCATGTGGCCATTAAACCTACAAAAATAACTTTCTTTAAAGAACTTTAAAAGCGTTTAATACAATACCCTCATGCTGACAGGTTTCTACATCTTGGAGCTTTGCTGCCATTTGCACATGTTTAACTGAGGCCATTCAATTACATTCGGGGCAAACTGGTCTCTTTTTATGCTAATGAGTCTAACTATGGTGCAAACGAGTCCAATTCCCAAACAACAGCCCTACAGTTATTGCCACAGGCAGTCAAAATGAATATCATTACATATGTGGAAGTTTGATTGTTATAAACCATGTTCCTGTGACAACAATTTCACTTTTATGTGACCTAAAAAAGATTGAACTTTATGCAAATACTATCTGTTTATGACAATATATGATAATCAGGGGTTGAGCAGTGTGACACTTAATCCCAGATGTAAGGGATCACTTTTTCCAGATGAGTGGAGAAAGGTCAGTCCATTAGTAAGAGTGTTACTTCATCTGGAAAGCCTGCTCTTGCACCCTTCAGGAAGGAAGGACCCAGTAACTGGTCACACTTCTAACAAGTAAGAGCTTATTAATGTAATGAAAAAGAACAATTCCCTCCCAGCTCACCAGGTTTATGTAGATAGAACTGAACACAGAATGAGAGCCTGGCTCCAGCAGAGAGTTTGAGGCATGGACAGATGTATACCGCAATCTGAACAAGTTCAGAATACTGAGCTGCAAAACCTTATGGTTATGTGTCATCTGGTATGTCGGAAGTGCTTCACTAAATCAGACCTTTAAACATGGCAGATAGAAATTTTAAGATGTGCAATGCAGCGCTAGCAGCAATCAATTCCCCATTAAATTTCCCCTTAGTCTGTTCTTCAAACTCAGAGCAATGAAAGATTTTGATTTGGTCTAATAATATGACCATGGATTTCATATTTTATCCATTCATTTTCCAGTCACTCATTATTGCCTTGTGAATATTTATATTGTTAACATTAGATTCACTTTAATAACTGTTCATGTTTGTGGGGTTCAAATACTCAACTGATGCTCAACTTCAACAACCAATTTTTTTTTTTTTGTCCATTAATCATTGAGCAAATCACACACGTTTAATCTCTTCTGACTCTGTTCAAATGACCAAGTAAAAGTGATCCTAGTAATTACAGACCACTATCCAAATTGCCCTGTCAGTTAAAAATCTCTGGTAAATGATAAACTAAAGATCTTTAAAATTCTCAAAAGTTGTCTTTAGCCCTCATCAGTCTTACTTCACCCCTTTGCACAGTACTGCCTCTGCTGTCACTTAACGCCTGAATTTCCCCATTGGGGATCAATAAAGTAGTATCCTATCCTGATACCAAAACGCGTTTGATACAGTCAATTGTGATCTTCTCATTCATTGAATGAATGTTTCCCCTACCTACCATTATATCAGGGATCTGGTCTGTAATATCTGTCAAGGAACATTTGTGAAAGTCTTTTATTTTTAACCTTGCAAGTAGATTTGACAAAAGCCTTGTCTCCATTGCAACAACAATTTTATTAAGTGTTGAGCTTATCCATGAGGCAAACTGAGTTACCTTCACAGACTTAACGTATTCATGATAGACAAGCTCAATAAGACTCCCTGCAGCAAAATAAAAATAAAACAAGAATGAGTGTTCTTAACTGTCTTCAGTGTCTCTGAGTTCATTCAATAATTGCTCTCCCTATCTCTAGTTTCTACAGAGGCTTTTTGACTGGACCAGGTACAACAGGAATGACACATAGTTTTTACCTTGAAGTTATAGATTTTAGGGAAGCTCTCATACTGAAAAAAGTCAATTTTTCCTTGAAGCACAGGACAGAATGTGGGTACTTCATTTGCAACCCTCTTTAACCAAACCACACATGATGATCAGACACATATCACACTCAATCTCCCAGAATAAAACCAAAGTAAATCAACTGGAAATAATGCTGCTGGGGAACAAAATCCTGGGAGCAACCCCAGTTCAAAAGTGAGCTGCCGGACAAACAAGTGGGTAGAATTCTCCTTAGACGGGCCTGTGTAGCAAGATAAGAATAGAGGAAGAAAGGAGGGAAATGAGAGTCTAAAGAACAGTTTTGATGACGGATTTAAATAAGGAAAGCTATAGTTTATTCAAAGGAGGAACGTGTAACTTTCGGATGTCACCCTTAAGCACCAGTATTAAACTAAAACAAACTGCTGTTTGGCAACACCTCCGCTATTCTGAAGCCTCTGCTCCCCTTCCCTACACCTCCAACCCATCTCCAATCGTGTTTGAACAAAGGAGTTATCAATTAGTATAATGAAGCGTCATTAGTGCAAGCAGAGGACAATTGCCTGTGGCCTTCATGGTTGTGTTAGCAGGCTAATAATGTTAGCACACTTCGCACATATGACCGTGGTCTAAACACTCTCGTGTGACATCAAAATAGTAGTCTTTGTAAGCTATGATATTCTTCTTCTCTCGCCATTGACTAAAACAGCTTCATACACATTGCTGCCCTGTCCATGTAAACATGATACAAACATGGCTATTTTTTATGCAGCTTTTAAAATGATGAAACATTCTTGAAATAATGAGTCCATAAAATTTGCTTATTTTAGATTAGAACCTTCATAGAAATGAGACATGATTTATAAACAGTAAGCATTAGAGTCAAACTGTACACATCCTTCTCTGGAAATATAATTGATGTTTCATGGTGCCGGTAGCCTAATTCTCAGTGTACGCACCCATGTACTGAGGCTGTGTTTGAATTCTCTCTTCTCTCTCTCTCTCTCTCTCTCTCTCTCTCTCTCTCTCTCTCTCTCTCTCTCTCTCTCTCTCTCTCTCTCTCTCTCTCTCTCTCTCTCTCTCTTCTCTCTCTCTCTCTCTCTCTCTCTCTCTCTCCTCTCTCTCTCTCTCTCTCTCTCTCTCTCTCTCTCTCTCTCTCTCTCTCTCTCTCTCTCTCTCTCTCTCTCTCTCTCTCCAAAAAAAGGCAAAAAATAAATCTTTAAAATAAAAGGAAACCTTCATGCAAACTAACAACACTTGGAGATACTTTGCTTTCAAATGTAGAGGCGTGTTTCTTACCCTCACTGAAGATCTAGGATCTATTCAAATGCAAATATTTAGTTGCCTGAGGATTTCAATATGTGACTTCAAAGGAGTAGCCATGGTGCTGATTTAGCTCACGTGTGTTTAATATTTTCATGTACACCAATGACTCAAGAGCCTGTTGACTTTAAGGAGCATACTTTTTTCCCAACCCTTGCTGAAATGATTGTTAAGACCCAGGCTCCATGCTTGAGGACCTGTAGTCAGCCCACGCTCTATGAAAATATGAGATCAGAGGGGCAACATATGGTGATAACACCTCACATGTCTGCACCATGATATATCACTGAAAAACATTTTAAAATTTAAAAATAGCCAATACGGTTTTAATGAAACAGAAGCTAAAAAAAACAGTGCTATCTTCGACAAGGCCAGAGCCAGCATTTATGACAGCTGCATGTCCCCATAAATGATGAAACAAAGGACCAATTAAAAATTTAATCCAGCAGCTGTCAGTCTAAAATCCATTAAGCTCAACACAGTTCAATGTAGACTGCATGCCATGTTCAATGTCAAAATGTCCAAAGATCTGAAACTACATTCCTTCTCATCCTCTGGTCACATCTAACAGCACTGCTCAACCGCTCTGTGTGTGTGTGTGTGTGTGTGTGTGTGTGTGTGTGTGTGTGTGTGTGTGTGTGTGTGTGTGTGTTGTGTGTGTGTGTGTGTGTGTGTGTCCACCAGTGAGTATAAAAGAGAGAAATGGGAGCATTGAGTTGCGCAGGAAAAAATGGGCTGTTGAACGTACGTAACACAACCCCAACCACAAGGTGGCAGCATCGGGAGTTACGACCCATGAACTGAGGCATAAAGAGTGAGTCAAGCAGTGGTTACAGGATCAGCGCATAGAACATTCATTAAGGTATCAGAGCAGAAGACATGACTAGCATGAGTCTTCAGTTTTTTAAAGATATATCCTGTACCTTCAATAGGGGTTGTTTGTTTAGGATGGGATGTAAAATGAATCATTTCCAAAGGTTAACTTTACGCAGTGCTAATTCTGTTCACCAGGTAATGCTATTCTAATGTGTGTGTTAGTATTAAGCTAACAAACTAAGATATACATCACAGTCTGTGAGGTATTGGGCCCAAACTGGAGAATGATGCACCAGCCATAGCTAAATATACCGACCCATTAAAAGGATTTACTTTAGAAAATCAAATTCAGAAAGGTTTACTTCTCGAATAAGAGGAGGTACATGTAAAATAACAAAAGCCTATGTCAGTCAAACACATCCTCCAATCTGCATCCTATCAGGCCACTTGTGGAGCTGCTTGGAAAAAAAAAAACAGTTTACACAGAGCAGCTGTTGTTGTTGCAGTTTTATAATGAACAGTTGTTACAGAAGCAGGCTTCAAGCTCAGTATGCAAAGGACGTTTGAAAACCTTGACATTTCTATTACACCACAAGAGTCCTTGATCATACGTAGAGAAACACGTTTTTTATTTTTCATTGAGTTTGTCATGTGACTTTACTGAACGTGGGGTCCTTTGTAAAGGGAACCCATGGCCTATATTTGATTATTATACAGACCTTGTTCAATCACTGCCTGGGCAGGCTATTGTAAGCAAAGGCTCACTGTTGCTTTGGCTTGGCATCCCTCTGTGGCTCTTAACAGTATTCACAGCTGCACATACATGCAAACTAAAATGTTATGCACACAATTGCTCCTCCTGCTCTTTGCCTGCAGCGCGCACACATCTCTCCTATCAACTGCTTATATTTTGACTGACATATAAGACAGTGGTGGAGATAACTTGAATTTTGAAAGTCTGTCTGCCCACTGCCCAAACTAAAATGTTCCAGCTCATCTCATAACAAAACACCGTTTTATCAGACTTTTGATTATTGCAAATCTATTTTTAGCCTTCCAACATCTCGCCTTCTATCCGTCCATTTAGCCTCATGACTTTCATCAATAATTTATTGACTATAAGTTACATCATTCAAAAATGGCTAAGCTGAACTAGTGCTAAACAACACTTTACTTGTATGTCTGTGCAACAGCGAATAACATCAAAAGTGAGCATGACAAAGAATCAATAATCACATTTATAGCCAACACTTTTACTAATTGATTTTTATTCATTCATTCAAAGCCTGATACAGCCATATCTGCATAAAACTGCAACTGCTAAATTTGAAATTTCAACTTGAGCAAACAATCTCTTTGATACTTTTTTTCATGAAAGCCAATCAGTGGTAGGAGTCCTGACCTTGAATGCATCAAAAATAACTGATCTGAATTCCAGTTAAGAAACAAACTAGCACTGAACCTTTTACAAATCCACATCATAGGGCTGTAACCTTTTTTTTCTTTTTTTTTTTTTAATAAAATACTTAATTCAAACCTGGGGTAGGAGGTTAACATTCAAAGAGTATTGAGCCGTTTGAATTGAAAATGTTCAATCTATCTTTACATCAGGCCACCTGGCGTAGTTTACAGGTTTATCTAGCAGAGGGCGCTCTCAGCATAACGTTACCCTTGCAGACCCCTTTGACTTAGGTAAATTAAATGACGGGTGCAATTAAGAGGATGCAAACTTACATGAGGTTTGGTGGAGAAAGAGGATGCAGGAGATAACCACAACTCTCCAAGCTGGCTCGTAAATATTTGTGCGTGCTAGGTAGGACTGGGCGATGTGTTTGGGTGGCGCAATTCCAGGTTTAAATCTATCAAACTTTTATGAAACATTTGTTATATTCATTATGAGAAAGATTATATAACTATTGTTCCATTTTGTCACGCGGGTGTAGTGCCAAGAACATCTGTGCACTTGTGAATGTGTGTTGTCGTTGGCAGGTTTGTTAACAAAAAATGAGAGGGTGCTTCTTCAGTCAATGTAATAAACCAAGAAAACATGACATTTACTATGCAAACGTATCTGGAAGGCACAGCAGACTATGCAGCACACAGAAGACGAAGTATTGGCTGGAAGTTGTTTGTGACCAACTGCTGGCTTCACCAGAATTATAGAAAAATTGTTCCTCGTTCCAGAGGAATATATCGGAAATATATATATCAGCTTTAGTAGACAATGATAGCTGAATGAATTCTGAGACCTTCCTCTTGTAGCATACTGCTATACCTTCACCCAGTGCGATCCTGTTCTAACACCATGCACAAATACCAGAGGGAAATCCACCACCAGCTGCCCACTGCCCCCATGCAGCCTGACTCACTTTCACTATTTGCCAGCTGTCAACATGATACCATCTTAATCAAAACTAGCACAGTTCCATTTGATTAAAAAATAATGTTCTTAAGTAAAAAAAGGGGATTTTGCTTCTCAAAACATAATATTTTGAGACAGTTTAGAAAATGCCACTGACACTGATCAGCTCAGAAAGTCTAAAATGCAAGAAACAAGCCAGATGATTGTTTTGATAGGAAACTAATGATCTATGCAAACAGCAGAAAAGAGCTGCTGCATCCTTGCAAAGTTGTGCATAAGAAAGATCAAGAAGGATAAACACTTTCCTTCCTCTGTCTAGAGGAAGTTAACATTTGTTTTTCCAAACTGGTTAATGTTGAAAACATAAATTAAAACATAAAAGATGTAGACCTAAATGGTTGCAAACAATGTCATACTTTACAGTTGTAGACAACTTCTGTATATGGGAAATTAGGTTTCAATTGTTTATACCCCCAAAAAGAACACATTTTTGGATGGGGAGCCTCTTTAAGCTGATGTAATATACAATCCACATCACTCGTATCTATTTCCCTCAATCTGACTGACTCAGAGATTAGCCTTTAAAGATGTAGACATTTCATTTAGCCATAGTGCAACCTATTTCCACACTGGTCATTATTCATTTAATTTCATTTCCATGGCATCAAAATGTTGCTATTTGTTGCAGGTTTTGTTCACACTGTGTCCCTTTTATTTTTACATTTGTGTTTGTATGTTTTTTTGGCGAAAAGAGCTGTCCGTGGTGCTGGTAATGCATGAGGCATTACTGTTAACAATTCAAAATTACACAAGAGCAAATCTTAAATGGCTTACGCTCTTATCTGAGCCATTCACAGGTAGATGACTAATAGCCATGACAGTACGGAGATTCACTTTTCAGAATTCTACTCAGCCATGCCTTTTGTTATACTATTTGGCGTGAAGCTCATCAGTGCTATTATCCAAAGCCAATCATTTGAAATCTAAGAATGAAGTACAATTATGGAAAACGTAAGACAAACACTTATTCTGAAATATCGCTGGTCTGTCAGATTGTTGCTCTGTTGTGTTCACAGTGACACGTTAATTAATATGAAGTTAAATTCCTTTTATCGAGAGATGACTCCGGATCCTTGTAAATCCAATGCTTTTTTAAACCAGTTGAGGTAAATTATTATATCCATTATTTTATGAGGGGAAAAATCGATTTCCCTCATGAAATCGCCTATTTTAAAGTGGGTTTGACAATTTAATGTTTCCTTACCTGTGCGTCAACAGAAGTCCAGCACAAGAAAAAGTTGAAGAGTGGTATCCACACAAAAAAGTTCACACTTTGTGCCTCTGTCTTCATCTCCATCAGCATCAGAAAAATCCACTATCCGTTCATTAGCATCCAAGCAATCCCATGCACCATGTCGAAGAGCCTCACATTTTAAAAAAAACTTTCACAACGTGTGGTCCCAAAAAGAGAGAGCGCAGTCAGAAACTTAGGGCAGTATACTTTATCAGATCCCAAATTTCCACGTGGTTTAGCCATTCAGGTCCTGCTCTTATAAACTCAGAAAAGTGCTCGGATCTGAGTGCCGTGCCATTGCTGCCTCTGCAGAGCAAAAAGTCAGGCACACACTGGAGATCTCTGTGGCACGCGAAGGAAACCACAAAGCGCTCCACGGAAACCCGAGGGGAGGCAACGTGTGATACTGATACATCTCCTCCACTTGTGCGCACCCTTTACCGCAGCTTTAAAGGGTGCGTAAATGCTGCCTCACTCTTCCTTGCACTATACACCACCATCATGTGATTATGATGCTCCCTCACCTCGCGCATCAAATTCATGGCACGTGCTGTTGACTTGTTAGATAAGGATGCTCACCATTTTTTTTTTTGCGTCACCTTTGGCTGAAATGTTTATCACGAGGTCACAAACGTTTTTTTAGATGACATCTTTAGGTCAATGTTTAATCATCAAAGCCTGAGACTAGAAGGTCATTTATTCCAAAATGTATTTTGTCACCATGCGGGGGATATGAATTATCACAAAATCAGATCAAACATTTCTTTTTTAAGTCAAAATAAATTAGACTTCCAACTATGCATTTCTGTTGAGAAAAATACAGACACGCCAACAAACAGAAAAAGGATTTGTTTGTGATTCAATAGCCTATTTAAATTTCCCCACTTTCTGTAAACGCAGCACAGGTGAAAGATCAACCAAGCTACTTACACATTGATTGAGCAAACAATTATTGCAATTATCAAACAATTAACAGCATCTAGCCACCTGGGAAAAGAAGTAACCTTGGTTACGTTTCTTCCACCACTAAGCTTCGAAATGGTTAATACGAGATCATTCGTTTATTGCTAACTTACTTAGTCTGTTTCCTGTTCGGTTCTGAGCATTCAGCCCCGCAAACATTCTGCTTGGAGAGCCGTGAGCCTCAACCCCAGTAGTAGGTATTGAACGCATGTGCAAACCCTAAGTAATTAGTAATACGTTTAGTGTGCTTTTCGTAGAGCTTTTAGTGCCATAAAGTCAGCCTCAGGACTTGAGTGGCTGCCTGACGCTTAAAATGGTCGCTTAATCGCTTAGAGCCTCATATTTAATTCACAACTTCTCAACAGGAATTTCAAATGTGTAAAGCTTGTTACAATAGCTTACATGTAACGCTGCATTTGAGTCATTGGTCCAAAGTTAGTGGCTCGTAGGCTGAATTAATTTAGCCCAAATGATCAACAAATGAAATGGGAGTGCAAAAACAACTGTCATTCATATTGCACTAGAGGAGAAAGGGAAGACAAGCCTTGCTACCCCCATTAATACATCCCTGAGTGCAACTCAGTCAGTTTCATACTTGGACTGCAGTCCAAATATGAAAAAAAAACATGGTTAACAGCTCTAATTGATATCTTCTGTAACTTTATAGTGTATGTATTATAATATGTGAGGAGCTAGAATGTTAAGTGAGAATTCTCCCTGACAATTTAGCATTTCCAGAAAGACATTTCATCCCATTTTCTTTTTGTTACTGTAAGGGCAGTCTAGGCAGTGCTTTTTCATGGCTTATCTATCATAAAGTACTCCTTGAAAGCACTGTAGCTTTTGTTTTACCTCTCCAAAACACATCCACTGACATCTTGAGAAGAGAGAATCAATTTGGATTCAAGATTGCATTGACAATGAAATTATCTTGTTTTCTTTTGCCATGGTTCCTGTTCTGCAGCCAAAGCTTGCTGAACTGCTTGTGGATTATATTCAGGCAACCAATGGAAACAATAACTCTTTTTGTTTTATTTAACCAGGTATATGTCACTATTGTGTTTTTACACAAAGCCTTTAAATAAAGTTATAAAAATCAATTAGCTTTTTTTTGCCTCCATGGCATTCCACTAGACATGCATTGTCATACCATAACGGATTCTATGTGGCATTGCAGTATCTATTGTTTGTATTTGTGTATCCATTACAGTGTATTCCTTGCAGATTGTGAGCTTTAAAAGGGGCTCACAAAAGCAGCGCAAATTGTCAACCCAATTCAAACCATGTAACATCAGATGATGAGCCTTTCCCCCCAGCTTGTGCTGGAGAAGGATTGTGGTATACTTTTAGAACATCTCCCCTATTAGCAAAAATTTTAGTGAGTATAAAACTAATAAGCAGCTGGCTGCAGTATGACAGAAAAAATATCTCTGTTAATTCATCCAGTGATGATTAGCGTACAATTTTACATCAAAGCACTTATTTCTCCTCTGCTCAATTAGCAGTAAAAGGTCAAGCACTTGTACTTTCACAAGTTCTCTTCAGCTTCTCACTACATATTTCAACCGCTGCAGCAGTTTCCGTCTGTCCACTCTATGGACACCTGTTGAGAAACAAGATTGAGTGCCCCGATGTAACCACCCTTTGAGCAAACTTACAGCCACTCTAACACTCATAGGGACTTGAAAATGTAATGCTTTTTTTTTGCTGAGACGTCCTTCCAAACACATCTCTGTTGAAGCACTTGCTCGATGAAATATGATTGTTTTGGCATTCAAGCATGACCATGAGTCGACTCTTAAACCTGGACATGTGAGGAAGTTCGAAAAAGGGAAAACACATAAAATGCTGCATTCTGGTTGATGCATTGTAAGGGGTTTAACCAAATGTCCCTAATGCTGAATCTATAAAACAGACTGGATGATAGAAGATGGCATAACTGTAGAACAGACAAGTTTAATGATCTCTGTGCATCCGCTAAATACAGTTCACAACATATGTCACAAATTCCTTCCAGCTTTAGATACCTCTATACATGGTATGGAGAATCATATTACCTTCACTCTTTGAGTGTCAAGCATCTATTTAGAACAATCTCTCATTACACTGCTAGTTGAGTCAGTACCTTTTGCTTCAGAGACATTCCATATGATATGTTTCTCCAAGTATGGCCATAGTTACTTAGAATAGAATGTAGCCTGCTCCCATCAAGATCATTTCTACAGAGTGTACCCAAACTGAATGAATACACAGAGATCCGTACTATCATGCATGTATGGAAACATGGTGTGAGCTTTCCTTACATGTGATGTATTCTTTTTTGTTTTCTTTTGACAACTATTGTTTTGTTTTCAAGGAATTTCCTTCTCCACCTTCAGCTCCTGTATACTTATGTTATTTTTTCTTTGTTCAATTTCCGCATAGGTGAAAAGGAAGTATATATAAAAAGGTGTCCCATTTGTTTGTTTTTATTACGAAAAATTTACTGGTGTATCAGAATTTTGCCAGATTAAAAAAACCCATTGCTGATGCAATCCACAACCGTTTTATTCACTTTTCAATGAAAGTAAAGCCATCTCCCAAGCACCTAACCCAAAGTTGCTCTCACTGCTTTGTCAGCCATGTATGGATGTGTGTTAATAGACTTAGTTACTCTTAAAGGACACTTAATAGCAAGCTCTGACATCAGTGTGTGAATGGGCGTAAAAGCACTTTGAGCTGTTTAAGTCAGCTTACTATTTACCATTTCAAAGGAGAGAGTTCCAAAGCCAGAGGCTGTCACATTGAAGGCTCTGCCCTCAAAGGTCTGCAGGTTAGTGTGGGTAGGGAAAAGCGACTCGTTGGTTTAATCAGGATGTGTCGAGTACAATCAATACATTTGATTTACTTCAATTTCCCATGAGAATGGGCAATTTCCAGTTATTTTCTCAAGATCAAGACTTATTATAATATCTCGCAATCAGCAGATAGGAAAGCGTTTTTTCCATTTGATTTAAGTAATTTTTCCTGATTATCAAAGCTTGTTTTCTTCTGACCATAGTCTGCAGTGCTGTCATTAAGCCAATTTGTTTGTTTTGTGCTTTTGCAAGTCTGAAAACGGAGCTAAAGAAGCTGAGTGCTTGAGAAAAAAAATAGCAAATTGCTTATTCTTATGTAATGGACAAAATGTATGGACGCATATCTGCATCGGGCTCTCGTAGTCGAGTAATGAAACATACAGAAATAATCTCCAAAAACATTTTTCATCTGGATGCATTGCTTTACTTAACTGTGACTTATGTTGCCCGGTAGACGAACTCAGAGGGAAATCAACGATGTGCGAAAAGATGTTTGGGGTTTTTTTTTTTTTTTTTTCCTGCAGTCAATTAAATGTCAGATTTAAAAGTTTAACCATTAACCATCTTATCTTCAAAACGGTAGTTGAAAGAAAGGGTGAAGCCGTCATGACACAAAAAGTTAAAGCTCTTCTGAAAACTCACGTAACGCCTCTGGTGACAAACAGCCAGAGAGTTTGGCTGCTCTGCTGCTGCTTCAGCTTTAAGTGCCGGAGATGAGAGAGTAGCTGATTGAGATGGAGTGCAGTAAACCCTGCCAGCTCTCTTTCCTGCAAAGAGGTCATGTTGTGATGATGCAAATTAGCCATTTGTTGAGCTACCACATGCGGTCCACACTCCTGTTGTTCGTTCTGTGTGAAGAGTCCATCCTGTGGACAATATTGAACACCTCCGTTAGATTCTAACACTTTTATCACAGTTTCTCTTACAACACAACAATTATTATCTATGTTTTCAACCAGTGTTCTGTAACAAGCCAGTAGTTGCACATATGCTATGCAGAATGAAATCAGAGAGGGGAAAATACAGTATATTAACATGCTTTTGTTACATGTAACTGCTTTTATGCCTAGAAATGAGGCTCTAGCGTAAGTTCAGTCAGGAAGACTTTAAGTGATCCATGATTCAGGTCTTTCTCAGTCACCCAATCTTACGCTATCACATTTCCACTGTCATTCTCAAGCTGTCAGTCTGGGCTGTCTTTAGGCTAATTAGCTATCCTGTCAGCGGATCTCATCTGACCAATGGCACGGCGTTCCTTCCTCATTTTCAGCCTATCATCGTTCAGCTCTCCTTTTAAATAGGATTCTTTCTCTACCCTAGTTCCTTCATGCTGGTGTTTGTGTGCCCCTCCACCTCCCCATCACCGCCTTCTTAAGCAGCAGAATCATCCATCACTTCTTCATCCCACTCGGTCTCATCAAGTGCTCAGCTTCACTCCATGGGGGGAATTATCCTAATGGTGCTGAGAATTTCCTTCTCCAAACTCATCATCCACCCCATAGAGTCCAAGCGCCAAAGACTCTGGCAAGTCACATTTCCATATTATCATTGTAATAAATAATTTTATTAAGATCCCTTGTCTCTCCTGATTGAACTAGAAAGAGGGAGAGAAGTAGAGAAGTAGGGCCCCCAATGCATAAGGGCAGACTTGAGTAATGAGTAATGAATCCATCAAAAACGTATAGGTACGGGGGCGCCGATAGCGCAGCGGCAGCGTGCGCGCGCGTACCATGTTGCGAGGCTTTGCTCCTCGCGCGGGCGGCCCGGGTTCGCGTCCGGCCTGTGGCCTCTTTCCCGCATGTCTCTCCCCACTCTCTCCCCCCTTCCGACTCTATCCACTGTCCTCTGACTCTATCAATAAAAAGGCAAAAAGGCCAAAAATAAAAAAATCTTAAAAACGTATAGGTAAACTCCCACACAATCTAACTAGCAAACATACCTGACAAAGGTTCAGTACCAGATGTTGCAACTATGCGTTGCAATGTGTGTTTTCAAGTTAGACGGCGTGCAAGAGTTTACTTTTAAGTAACCCCTAGGAACCACATGATTAATATTTCTCACGACTGTGGCTGAACCCAAGTGCAGACCAGACTGATAGGTGTAAAAAAATATATATATTGTTTTTAATATGCAGTGGTAGGTGTCCAGGGCTGGGGTAGAGGCAGTGAGCCGGAGGTGGTTGGCTTGGTGGTGTGTGGTAGATAATCCTGGAGACAAAAAACAATCAGTTAGAAACAATGGTAGAAACAATGGTACAGTACAACAATCCGGCAGAGATTGTGTGTTGGAGCAGGGTTCTTGTAGGTGACAGCAGGCAGGTGATCGCAGGCAGGTGTGGTAATTAAAGATCTAGTGCAGGGGAGCAGAGTGAAGAGGACAGCGTGAACAGGGGGAGGGGAACAAAAGGCCCTCACACAATATACTGAGATGAGAAATAAAATAAAAACACACACACCTCATGCAAACAGGAGTCAAGGAGCAGGTACCATGACAATATTCGTTCATAAAAAATATGGTGGGAATTGAAAGGAGATTGAACTTAACACTCAACCCTAACTGACTCTCACAGTGCTAGTGGTTTTAAAAACTTCCCAAAAGTATTTTTTAAGAGGAGCTTTCATTCAAGAGATCTGCTGAAGAAACACACATATTTTCTGTCTCACATTCCTCTCGGTCATTCTCCTGGTCTTAAACATTGTTATTCCATGATCAGATACAATCTTTTAACAAAAGTTAAGGTTGGATATTAAGGTTAGACGTCGGATTCCCTGTTTATTATGTAAAAATTTCCATGGAATTTAGTTTTTGTTGGTAAAACTAATGTGAATTAAAGACTTGCATATGCATACATCAATCATTCATATAGAATCCACTCATCAGTAGTCAGACAGTTATAATCACAGCTTGCTTAATGCTTGCTCTTTATCGTTGTTCTACACATGCTAAATGATCCTACACAGAGTTGATTAAACTAAAAGCAGTTTTTCTGGACAACAAACTCAGAGCTTTAGACTGAGCGTTGGGTAAAACCTTCTTTCTCCACCCGGCCCCTGGATTTTGAGGAGAAAAAGTGGGTTCATGCTGCTCGCTCTTTGTTGGAAAGGTGCATGCTGGAGACTTCCCATGCTGGGATTGCCTGGTACCTATTTTGGGAATGTACAATCAGTCTCAGTTGTGCATGTTTGAGAAAATTGCCAGTTGCCTGTAACACTGAAGAAGAGTGTCTGCTTGAAACATCCCTGGGGCAATTTACACGTTTCATTCTGAGCTGTCCTTATCATTTTTCTTTTGTCGCACATTCATTTAGGATTCAGCACCCCTGTTGTCATGTGTATGAACATTTCTGCCTTTATTGTAACTGTTGGACCAATGTAATCCTCATCAGTCTTACCTTCTCTAACAGAAATCTGATACATACTTGCAATTATTTCAAATAATACCTCCATTGTAGCGTTCCTTCCCTTCTGTCTTCACAGCATGAAAAACAGCTGACGGATATAATAATGATGGAGGAAAATGCAGGATAGAATACTTTATTGTTTTCGTGACCAAAACGTTTGTGTGCAGATTTATACTGATAGTGCAATGCTATTGTGGTAAACTAAAATAGGAAGCAGTTCCCAGAAATATGTTTATGTTGTCAGCAGCTTAAAGTGGGAAAAAAAGAGTGGAAAAAACTTTCTATTATAGCTCCAATGTAGACTGTACCTTCACAGAGGTTGTATATTTACTGAATATATGAGGAGACAATAGAAGGAGAACATTTCTCCCTCCATATCATCAATTTAAGAGCACTTTCACACCTTCCCCTTATAGATGGAAAAGAATAGAGAGCAGTTTGTTTTGTTTTTTTGCAGTGTGTATCCCAAGCACAGTGACAGTTATTTTCCAGCTCTGAGTTTTGCAACACTACTGGATACAAAGAAAAAATGCAGCAATAAGTGTGACTGTAATATTAACTCACACAAAAGGGTTTGTTAGGTTTTTTTAGTCATTGTTGCAGATTAACGCTGTGCCTAAACGCTGCTTTAAATTGACTCCAGCAGCTGAACTAAACCAAACAAAAATCTAGTGAAGGATTTATCAGCTTTTAAATACCTCTGAGGGAACAGCTCAACATCACACCATGCATCAATTTCTGCAGCTGTGTGTGAAAAGATTTTTTTTTAGTTTTAGTGCTCATTGACAAAACCGTGCAGTGTACGGTCCACTTATAAAAAGTGTTTTTAGGCAGTCAGTCTTTTCTTATCGAGCAGTACATACTTGGAATACTATACCTACAGAACAAAACAACGGCTATTCAAAAATCAGTCATGCTGCCATAATCTGGATTAATGTAGTTTGTCTTTACTTTGAGTCTCTGTGCGCTAATGCCTGTCTGTGCTTACTGTTGGCTCCTTGTCTGTTTTGAAGTGTCTGTGCGCTGCCTTATTAATTGTTTCTATGTGTATGTATGTTTTACTGTGTTGTTTGATCTTTGTTTAATGTTTTTGTGCTGCATTCTTCGGTTTAATGTTTTCTTAAATATCACTAACCTGCCAGGGACTGCAGATGAAGATTAGCCTGCATGGCCTAATCTGAAACATTTACATGTGTGACTTTGTTGCCCTATAGTAAAATTAATGTGTGTAGTCCCTTTTGAATGAATAAAATAAATGTGATTTTTGCCTATACTGCATACACCATGACATTTCCAATGCTTCTCCAAAGATTTTTGTCACTGCTGGAACATTTTGTAAAGAGGTTAACTCTTTGTTCCTGGTTTCTGGTAAATGTCATGATGGAAGTGCAGCAGAGAGCCCCTATTTTTATATCATTACTACAAACGTAGCACTTACGGAGTGCGTATGTGCCTGGTGCTCAGTGGGATGTTCGATCAATAGGTCATTTTGAAAAATGATGATAACATGTTGTATATATCCTTCCTTATTCCTGAGGGTCAGCTAGTGGTAGCTCTTATCAAAAGATGCAGCTTTAGCATCCGTCACCAGGCTACCACGGCTCACACACCACAAGACAGCATCGTTAAACCGTGTCTCAAAACAAACCCTGAAATATATATATGTCAGAGCATTGTCCACAAGGCCACCAAAACATGTGGGCAAATAATTGTGGTCACACACGAGAGCAGGAATGTTGGCGAACGGGGATGGGAGGTCTGGAGAGATGCCAGTTCCCCCCCATTAGCTCAGGAGCTCTAACTCAAGCATGTTGTTAACACTAATGTGTAAACCAGTCCCTTTAATGTCCCCAACAATCTTTTTATTAGATTAGAAAAAAGACAAAGGCCACACCTTTAAGTTTCAAGTCCAACATTTTATTTACTTTGAAAATATCAGTTCCAAACATATTTCAATGAAGTTTATATCGTTCTTCAATCACCTCCGTCCTAATCATGTCTTTTGTCACAGAGAGCTGCAAAGAGAAAGAGAATGATACAAATCAGTTGTGTCTGAAATCCCACGTCCCCATTTGATGAATCAGACAGGTTTAGGGTCACTCACTGTCCTCGGGGTCGTAGATGAAGTCTGGTTCTCCTGTGAAACCAAGACACCTGGCCTGCTTCATGGCATGTGCCAGTTCATGGTGCTTGATATGATTTTCTTTAGCTAGAGACAGAAATAAAAAAACAGATTAAAATAAAGAAATGTTTCACATTACAAAGGACGTCTTTTCTTTTCTCTTCATCTTACCCATCAGGTAAAATGCCCGATAGCTTTCCACCTCTGCAATGGTTTTTGGCTCATCAATGTTCATGATATGGATTAAATTATTGTTGGTCCTGCTGTCCACGGTATAGAGCAGACACCCCTCACAGGTGGGCAGGGAATGGTACGTGCAGGTGAAGTTGGACTCTGACAAACACACACATTTCCATGTGAAGCAGACATTGTTCCAGTGACTCAAATGAAGGCGGATAGGTTTACTTGAACAGCAGAAGACAAGTGTTTACGGTAGTTTTAGAGCCATGGGAGCAGCTCGGTTGGTCCAGTGTTTTGAGCTACATGTTATGATCAGTGTGGTCATGTGCTCAAAGGTACAATGCCAACAGGTTTGTGTAAATTGGAATATTGTTCTTCACGTTTCACATTTCATGCTGCAAAGAGGAAGTGTGTTCTTCGCTTTGTTCTCACTCAGAAAAACATCTTTCTGTTAAAGTGATCAACATGGGGAATAGCTTTCATGTAGAAGTTAAAACAATTCAGTATGAGGGTAATTGGAAAGTCACACTGACACAAACTCTTCTTTGTGTGTCAAAATGTTTCAGAACTGACAAGTTAAAGACCTTGAAATTATATCACTTTGGCACCTAAACCATCTTGTTCATTTTTTTTGTGAAACTCCAGTTTGCCTTTTATCTCGTTGGTATATATTGGACAACAGAGGCCTTTCTATGGATCAGTTGTGACATTTGTTTGGACAAACTCAGATCACTGATTAACAGAAATGACATTGTCGAGCTCCATTATCAAAAGACATTTGTGACTTACTGTCAGTTAAAGCACTGTTGGAATGAACAGTTACAGGGTGGGATCCATACTTGCAATATGTAGGACTGGAGGAAAAGACAGTAGAAAAGACAAGTTCAGACACTTCATTGTAGAAGAGAATATGTGGAATAAAAAACCTGTTTGGGACTGGAACAGTCCAAAGTAAGTGTTACAAAGGATGTGCATATTTGAAACCAACATCAGGAGAATTTGCATGAACAACAACGAGTCTGTCCTCAACCAACAAATATCAAATATCTATCTTTCAACAACTGTGTTCTTATCTTAATGATGTTGTTCTTGTGACCAGTGAGCTTATGCCTCAGTCTTCTAGCATGAGAGCATGCATGAAGCCATCAAGTCAACACTTGTTTTCTTTAAATACTTCATCATTTCAAAAAATAATAATTTTGCCATGTTGTTCTTGGCTCCTCGAGTTTAGTTCTGGTTGAACTCTAGGACATACTGTTTCTTCAAAGATTTGATCTATAAGGCGACTGGTCTTATTTGAACTGCTGTTTAAAGGAACAACACTGAATTTAAGGCAGCATCCATGCCAGGCTTGGATAGAAATCTCCATGTGAGTAGTTACTGACCCAGCATAGAAAAAGGTCACTTGATGTGCAATGAGGATGCATCTCAGGTGTTGTCTGGAGTCATCTGCGTAACAGTTGATCTGCTTGTAATGGTTATGAATGAAGCATGGAGGAGTATACTCATACTCACTGCCTGATCCCAATATCCTGAACAAATTCCTTGTGGTTTGCTGATGTCTGAATGAAGTCTATCCACTGGCTCCGGGTTGTCTTAAACAACTGTCTGTGTGGATCACTAGTAATCCAACCCATGATGAAGATCCACCTGCCATAACTCTGCAAACAAACAAAGTCAATAAGGTACAAATCTTTATCAGACAGGCCACTGTGGATCTAATGTTGTATGGTTCAATTTCAGCTCATTATTACAATCCTATATCCATCTTTTATATCAACCTAGACTTCAGAAACTGGGCCAAACATCATATTGAGATAATCAGAAGCACTTTGTGAAAAAAGTTGTGGAAGTGCAAAAACCTTTCATGTGTAACCTTGAAATAAATGCTTAGCAATCAATTAGCACATGTTTAGCATAGATTAACACGTAGACTGAAATCAGAGAGATATACACAGTTTAAATAAGACGTAGTAATAGATTCAAATGTCAGTTGTTGAAAATCACAGCTTCACACCTAGGCCGTACTGTAGACAAAGGATAGACATCTGAGCCCCACGTATTCATTCTTATACATCAGCATTATGAAAACCTGAAAAGCTATCTAAAGAGCTACTTCAAATCCTTCATGCTAATATAAAGACCCGGGAGGGACACATAGGAGGCTTACCGGTTCAAAAGTTGGAAGAGGTGTGATAAGAGGTCTGCATTCCTCAACAGTTTGAGCTGAGCTGCTCAGGAGCAAGCCAGCCACCAGGAGAATACCACTGAACCACAGATTCATGATGATACAAATGGTTAGCTTGACTGGAAGAAAAAACCAAGGAAGCTTTTCTCCTACGAAGCTGAATGACTGATTCTCACAGAGTCACTCAGCCTTTATAGAAGCTGCTCATGGTAGACTTCCATGTGACCTGGCTTTTTGGACTCTTCATGTTCTTAGAACTTTTAGCAGACCTTGTGTCCCCTCCTGTTTACTTTAACAGGAGATTCTAGGTGTGCACACTAAAGTGTCCTCAGAAATCCAAAAAGCAAAAACACTCCAGTTTGCTCATCAAACATTACAGATGTGTGGACTTGTCCTGAGCTGCCCCAAAACATGAACACACAGAGAACATGTACTGTCGACATAAAGAAAACCATCAGCTTGAACTCTGTCGTGGTCGGGTTAAAAGAGGTAAACTCACTCACTTTAGCATCGCATGACAATGGACAGATCAGACTGAAAGGATGAAACAGAGAGTAATATGTTAATTATGAATGTTGATATTGCAATAGGTGTAACGCTGACATTAAGCGTTATAGCAATTGGAGTCGCAGGGGTCCATATCAGCATGCCGTCCACACCAATGATCCAGAGAAACTTACAAGACAGGGATCTCAAGGTTACCAGGTACCATGAGCAGGTCTGATAATGGAAGGCTCTACCTCCTGTAGTACATTTAGAGACTATAGGTACCATGAGCAGGTCTGATAATGGAAGGCTCTACCTCCTGTAGTACATTTAGAGACTATAGGTACCATGAGCAGGTCTCATAATGGAAGGCTCTACCTCCTGTACTACATTTAGAGACTGTAGGTACAACGAGCCGGTCTGATAACTGAACTCCACATTACCGTTTTGAGGGAAAATACAGCCTTATTAGCTCTTTAAGATTTGATGGACCCTGAGCTGTAAGATCTTCCAAAGAACGAATAATCGAAATACTGTTCTGGCTTTTAAAAACCTTTTGGAGATCCAAACTCATTGACTGGCCTCCACCTTGGCTTTGTTGTTATTGTGCGTCATTGTGTGTAATGTACACAACAGCTGTGCTTAAATAATACGCACGATATATCAACACGATATATCCTGAATTTCCCTCGGGATCAATAAAGTATCTATCTATCTATCTATCTATCTATCTATCTATCTATCTATCTATCTATCTATCTATCTATCTATCTATCTATCTATCTATCTATCTATCTATCTATCTATCTATCTATCTATCTATCTATCTATCTATCTATCTATCTATCTATCTATCTATCAGAAAGCTCTTTCTGCTGTTCTTCCATAATCGTAAAATTCAACAACCACAGCAACCACAGTCTCATCATCTATTAGCTCAACAAGAAACAAACAAGTTGCAGTATGAATCTCTGATGATAATATCTTGATAGAAACTCTGCTGCTCTATCAGCTATGGTCCACATTTATCAAGTCCAAAGACATCATTACTGTTACGACCCCCTAACTAAGACACGTTTCAACAGGGAATCGAACATAAAAACACTAGTCCAGTCGTCTCCGATCAAGAAAATTAAGTTGGGATAACATCACAAAACCTACGGGATGATTCACAAACAAACAAAATGGAAGTGTAAGTCACACAGACCAGCCCACAAAGGACAATCGGACTGAGCACTTACCCTCTAGCCCTTTAATTACATAAACAATGTAACCCTTAGACCAGAACAAAAGCCGCGAAAAAGGTAAACTGATAATCAGGGTTCTCAACCAACATGATCAACAAATCAACAGAGGTTTGACTCTCAGGAGCCAGGAACAAAAAGTGAGAGAGAGAGCGGTCTTGTTGGCTCCATCGAACCCGGATCTTCAACGCACACTCGGGCGGTTCGCTACCGAATGTGAGGCGGCTGGGATGAGGATCAGCACCTCTAAATCTGAGGCCATGGTTCTGGAATAGAAAAAAGTGGCTTGCCCTCTCTGGGTCGGTGGGGAGTCCTTGCCCCATGTGGAGGAGTTCAAGTATCTTGGGGTCTTGTTCAGGAGTGGGGGGAAGATGGAGCATGAGATCGACAGACGGATCGGTGCGGCGTCCGCAGTCATGCGGTCACCCTATCGGTCCGTCGTGGTGAAGAAGGAGCTAAGCCAAAAGGCGAGTGTGGCGGGGTTCTCTTATTAAACACCCCCAAAAAAAGTTTGAAAAACACACAGGCGTAGTCGAAGACTGTGATTGGTGGATTTATTTTTCACCGGCCTACATAAGTGCAAAATATTTACAAAAAATGTGAAAAATATAAAACAAACAAAATAGAAAAAGAAATATTTACAAAAAATATTTACAGAACAAAACTCCAACATGAGTAGTGAGCAAACAAACTTTTCTTCCTCAAGCTGTTAACTCCTCTGTAACTTGACTTCACACTCCCGATAGTCTCAAACAGCCTTCCTTTTAAAGAAAAAGCCCCTCCCACCGCGCATTATGATTTGCATAATATTTCTAAACAGGCATTTTCTTATAAATGAATGGAGTTTTCACATGTACCTCCCTGTGGATGCCTCACCACTAACTTACCCTTTTTTAACTGAACCTTTTAATCACCAGACAGCCACATTTCTGTCGATATATTTAAAACAAACATTTCAGCAATCAATAATATTACGTGATTGTAATTCGGCGCCACGTCCGCCTATTTACCTGGCGGAAATGTACCGCCTCTGTTTGCATCAGAACAGGATGCTGCGGAGTGCGTATCCAACGCCCTGAATGGTGAGTGCGCTGAAAGTTGATATAAATGTATGACAAAACAAATAGAGCTCACAAGTATGCACCCTTGGTCGCACTATGGAACGGAAAGGGAAAGGAGGAAGATGATGTGTTTAATTGCGTGATAAGGAGCATTGGCAGAGAGGAAAGTTTGGTGCGCGTGTGTGTCAGTGTACATGTCAGCGTGTGTGTTGGTGTGTATAAAGACCAACTGCGAAGAGCCGAGAAACGCAGGAAAAGACACCAGAGGGCAGCAGGAGCTCCTTTGTCCTCTGGATTCCCCTTCTCCTCATGCGGACGAGTCTGTGGCTCGAGGATCGGCCTTAACGCCCACGAGAAGTGGCACCAACGGCAACGACAAGATCCCGGATAGAAACGGCTGAAATGGGCTTCCTCCGTAGGGTGGCTGGGCACACCCTTAGAGATAGGGTGAGGAGCTCGGTCACCAGGGAGGAGCTCGGAGTAGAGCCACTGCTCCTTCACTTCGAGAGGAGTCAGTTGAGGTGGTCCCCTGGACGCCTCCCTAGGGAGGTGCTCCGGGCATGTCCCTCCGGGAGGAGGCCTCGGGGTCGACCCAGGACACGCTGGAGAGACTATGTCTCTCGGCTGGCTTGGGAACGCCTCGGGGTCCCACCGGAAGAGATGGAGGAGTTGTAGGGGTGAGGGATGTCTGGGCGTCTCTACTTAGACTGCTGCCCCCACAACCAGGCCCCAAATAAGCGGCAAAAAGTTGAGGGATAGACATTACATGTTCATTATATTTCTACTCAGAAGGAATCATGAGCCCTTCCTTATTCCTGAGGGTCAGCTAGTGGTAGCTCTTATCAAAAGATGCAGCTTTAGCATCCGTCACCAGGCTACCACGGCTCACACACCACAAGACAGCATCGTTAAACCGTGTCTCAAAACAAACCCTGAAATATATATATGTTAAGAGTGGTCAGATTGACAACGCACACCCTGATTTCATCCTTCTCATTTGTTTATTCTTTTAAAGTACAGCATTTCTTTGTGTGCTATGGAGTAGTGTGGTGTGGCGTGGTGTGGTTGAAAATTTGTTTGCCCTTCCACTCTCTTTCCCCAAATCTTACACCTGTCCCCAATTAAAGGCCCCGGCCACACCTTCTCATGACATCGCTTACCCCCGATGCCAGGTAGCCATGCCCACTCATAATAACAACCATGACAAGTGCATTGAAATGATAACAAATGGGAGCGAATAGATAAATGGCTTCAACACTCTGCCCCCAATTGGCCATTATGTGACAATTCATATCAAAATAAAATCATAAAGAAGCCATTAACTCAAGATTGTCTTTGGGCAAAAAGGGGAATAGAAGAGAAAGAAGAAATCTTCAAGAGTTCGAACAGTTCGCCAAAGTCAAAAGTTCATCCTGGAGAGAAAATTAAGTTATCCTTTCGGAGTTCATCACAAAACGAATGCATGGCAAATATTCATTTATCAGAACTTAAATTTGTAATATTCTGCAGGATAATTAGATAACACCAGCAAGCTGGTTTACTATATGTACACATATACAGGAGAAAATGTTATTAGATCCTTCTTAGTTTCTTAGCTCAAATTAATCATGATTTGAAGGTATTAAAGCAATTTATAATAGTCAACTTAAGGACCTAGTCAAGTAAGTCGGTCTGTCAGGTGTGTCGGGTCTGTCAGGTCATGTCTTTCAGGAAGCACAGCTTCGTAATTGGCCTCTCCAGCATGCCGTTCTGGGTCTTGACCTTGACACGACGCACGTGTCCTCTCTTGTCAGGAAAGGTTTCCATGATGCGTCCCATAGGCCAGGAATTGCGTGGTGAGCTTTCATCGATGATCAGCACTATATCTCCAACCTTCAGGTTTCCTTTTACCTCGTTCCATTTCTGTCTCTCCTGCATCAGTGGAAGGTACTCCCGTGTCCAACGTTTCCAGAAGAGGTCTGATATGTATTGGACCTGTTTCCATCTTCTTCTGGAATAGATGTCACCCTTTTCAAAGAGTCCAGGTGGAAGAATGGGCATTCCTCTTAGTTGAAGCAAGTGATTAGGCGTAAGAGGTTCTGGATCTGTCGCATCTTCAGATATCACTGTGATGGGGCGGTCGTTGATGACCGCTTCCACTTCACACAGAGCTGTTTGCAGGCATTCATCATCCATGGTTTGTTCCTTTGTGATGGAGTAAAGGATCTTTTTAACTATTCGGATGAGGCGCTCCCATGCACCTCCATGGTGGGAACCATAAGGAGGGTTGAATGTCCACTTGATACCTTCGGTGTGCATCGATTGTTGGATCTTGTTCAGTTTAAGGTTAGCGAGTGCTTCTCTGAGTTCACGTTCCGTGCCAACGAAGTTTGTACCGTTATCAGAGACAATTTCCTTTACTTGACCTCTTCTGCAGATGAACCTTCGGAGTGCTGAGATGCAGGAGTCTGTATCTAGGGAGTAAGCCATCTCCAGGTGTACGGCTCTACTGGCAAGACATGTAAACAGGGCTCCGTACCTTTTTACTCTGCTACGGCCTCTCTTCACTTCAATGGGACCGAAGTAGTCTAGACCGGTGTGAGTAAAGGGTGGTAAGTCAGGTGTTATGCGTATAAGGGGTAGGTCGGCCATCTTCTGTTTCATTGCAGCACTATGCCATCGCCTGCAGATTACGCAGTTGCGGGTTATCTTTCTAGCAGTTGAGTTGGCTTTGATGATCCAATATTTCTTTCTGAGCTTTGATAGCATCTGGTTTCGTCCAGAATGACCTACTAAAGAGTGAATATGATTCAGGAGTAGATCTGAGAAATGGCTGTCGTTGGGCAGAATGGCCGGATGTTTAGTTTCCTCCGGCATTGCCGACCTGCTCAGCCTGCCTCCGACTCTCAGGATTCCGTTCTGAAGGACAGGGTCTAGTTTGTAGATCCTACTGCTCCTTTTCACAGATTGGTTCCTTTGTAAAGCAGTCACCTCGTCTTGAAAGGATTGCTGTTGGACATAGGACATAAGAGATTCCTCTGCCTTGGTAAGATCCTCCACTGATAGTTGTTCAGTAATGTTAGTTTTTACGGATATTTGTGTGTGACCTGCTTTTTTCAGTAAACTCTGTTTTTTCAGAATCCATTTGATTTTCAGGAGCCATGCTGCTGATCGGATCAGTTTGTCCCATGATGAGAAGTGCTGAATGAAGCGAATCAAAGGGCCTTGGCTTTTCGAAGCAATTGTAGCGAAGATAGCAGCAGGTTTCTTGATCTCCGGATCAGTGTCGGAGATTACAAGTGGTATTTGAGCAGGCACTGGCCAATCTGTTTCGGGTTGCAGAAGGAAGTCAGGACCTTTTAGCCAGCGTCCCTCTCTGAGGAAAGTCTCAGTTGTAGTACCTCTTGATCCAATATCCGCTGGGTTGAGTTCGGTTCTTATGTGGTGCCATTGTGACTTGTGACTTAGATCTCTGATGGTAGATACACGGTTTGCCACATAAGTCTGAAATCTCTGTGTGTCATTTAGGATGTACTTCAGGACAGAGGTGCTGTCTGTCCAAAAGACAGAGTCGGTGAGGTTTAACTCGAATTCTCTTTTTAGCATTCTGTCGATCCTAGCGGCAAGGACAGCGGCTGCAAGCTCTAGCCTTGGGATCGTTACCACCTTCAAGGGGGCAACTCTTGCCTTTCCCATCACAAATGATGTGTAAACTAATCCATTGCTGCTCGTCATTTTCAGGTAGGTGGCTGTCCCGTAACCTCGCTCACTTGCATCACAGAAGTGATGCAGCTGGGCGCTACAGATGTTGGTGTTTGAGGGTTTTAAGCATCTGTTGACCTTCAGATTATGGATCAGGTCAAGATTTTTCAGCCAGTCTTTCCATTTTTCTGCAAAGGCTGTTGGAACTTCTTCGTCCCATCCGTAGTTCAGCCTGCAGAGTTCTTGGAGTATCATTTTTCCTGTAAGCAGAACGGGTGCTAGAAATCCAAGAGGGTCGTAAACCGAGTTCAGTACTGACAGGATACTTCTGCGATTAACTGACTGTTGTTTAGGGGTTATCATGAAGAAGAATGTGTCAGATTCTATGTTCCATCTCATGCCGAGGGCTCTCTCTACAGGCAGCTTGTCTCTGTCGAGATCCAAATCTTTTACCTCCTTAGCTCTCTCTTCTGCTGGAACAGCAGCAAGGACAGATCGACTGTTGCTGGTCCACTTGGTGAGCTTGAATCCACCAGTGGCACATGTAGCTCTCAGCTCCTGTACTAGAGAGACTGCTTGTTCTTCTGTGAAGACAGACTTCAGACAATCGTCCACATAGAAGTTGCGACGTATGGTGTTGAGGGTCTCAGTGCTACGTTTCCCTTCATTGTCGTCGGCAGTTCTTTTCAGTGCGGAATTAGCACAGCTCGGAGATGATGTTCCGAACAGATGTACCGTCATTCGGTATTCTGCCAGTGGTTGACTGGTGTCACCGCCAGGCCACCACAGGAATCTAAGGAAGTCTGTATCATCTTTGGGTATCCTTACTTGATGGAACATTCCTTCAATGTCCCCCATCACTGCTACTGGTTCCTGTCGGAATCTGAGGAGTACACCCAACAAGGTGTTCGTAAGGTCAGGACCTTGAAGCAGCTCCGAGTTCAGGGACGTACCTTGGAAGGAAGAGGAGCAGTCAAAGACCACCCGGATTGTCTTTTTTCTTTTGTGGTAGACGCCATGGTGAGGAATAAACCACAGTCTTCCGTCGTTCCGGGTGAGCTGTTCTTCAGGTACTCTTTCAGCGTATCTTTTCTTCAAGATGTCATTCATGAAGGCAATGTAATCGTTCTGAAATGCTTCGTCTTTCTTGAATCTTTTGGTAAGACTTAGTGCTCTTTGTTCTGCCACCTTTCTGTTGTTAGGTAGACAAACGTTTTCCTGCCGGAATGGAAGTTGTATTTCGTAATGGCCGTCTTTCTTTGTGATTGAATTGTTAACTATCCTCAGGAACCTTTTGTCTTCAAACGAATGTTCTTGTTTCTCATTGTAGGCCAACTCGGAGAAGTCCTGATTGTGTTGTTGGACTAGCAGTTCCTCCAGTCTTGACACTGAAATACGGTTAGCAGTAATGCACGGTCGGCCATGCATATCTGCTTGTGCTATGCTTCCGAGCGGTCCATTTATTGTCCAGCCTAAGCGTGTTAGGACTGCATAGGGCCCATCGCCTTGACTGTTGATGACCTTTATTGGCTCTATTGCTTTTGGGACATTTGCACCAATCAGCAGTGTAACTTCTGCTCTGATGGAGTTTAGGTGAACGTCCTTCAGGTAAGGCCATCCTTTTATATCTGTCTCTGTAGGAATGTTCTCTCGACTAACAGGAATAGCATTCTGTGTGAAGACCTCTGAAAGTTCTATGAAGTCGCTGTCATCTAGGCTGCTAACTTCCAGTCCGCTTAAGGTATAGGTTTTCACAGGTTTTTCTTGTCCCATTGTTCGCAGTAGAATCTCAGTTTTTTTTCCTCTCACAGATAACTGTTCCATTAGTTCCTCAGTACAAAATGTTGCAGTGCTGCCGGGATCCAGGAAGGCATATGTTTGTATGACACAGCTGCCTTTGTTGGTTTTCACTTTTACAGGTACGACTGCCAGTCTATGATCCGTGTTTCTGGCCCCTGTGTGCTCAGTTGAGACCATAGCGATGGTAACAGGATTGTTCTTGATGGGTGATTGTTTCTCTTTCTCTGTAATGTCTGCTGAATTAAAGTTTTTAATATGCAGTACAGTGGGATGTTTCTTTTCACAGGAATGACAGGTAAGGCGATTTTTGCACATTTTACTCATGTGACCTTTAATCAAACAGCCAAAGCAGAGTCCATGTTTCTTCAGAAACTCAATTTTCTCTTTGTGAGAAATCTTTGACATAGCTCGGCATGCTTCCATCACGTGATCTCCTTGGCAGAATGCACAAGGCCTTATAAAAGCATCCTTGTTGACTGTACTGGTACACTGTAATTTTTCTCCTCTTACTTTTGTGTTATGGACCATGTTGGGTTCTGTGCGGGTTATAACTGGAGTAACTGCGGTGACAAAACTTTTCTTGCTGCTTGATCTATTGTACAATGAGTCAGTTTTGTGTTTTCTTAACTTTTCACCTCCAGTTGTATCTTGAATGTCTCCAAACACAGGATCTTGAATGATTTTGGCTTGTCTTTCAATAAAGGTTATCAGATCTTGAAACCTTGGTCTTTGCTGCGTTCTTTCCATTATGTCGCATACAGCAGATCTCCATTTTTCTCGAAGCTTAAACGGGAGTTTTGAAACCAGTTGCTTCATGTTAGAAGGCAGGTCCAGTTCTGTCATGTATGGAAGATCTTGGACTGCGTTGCCGCAGCTTCTTAAGTAAAGAGCGTAGCTGTGAAGAGCCTTTCCATCATCTGTTCGTATTGAGTTCCAGTTCAAGGCCTTGTCGATGTATGCTGTTGTTATTTTGAAGTCATCACCAAAGTGATGTTTAAGCAGGCGTTTTGCTTCAGCATAACCACTTGTGGCATTCATATGAAAACAGCTTCGAACTAACTCATTTGGCTGTCCTGAAGTGTAATGCTCCAAAAAGTACAGTCGATCCTCATCACTGTTGGCCTTTTCTTCGATGTTATACTTGAAAGCTTGTATGAATGGTCGGAAAGAAAAAGGATCACCATTGAATACAGGCACTTCTCTTTTTGGAAGTGAAGCCTGTCTCTGCTGCATTACAAGCAGGTTTGCTAGATCCGTTTGTCGTTGCATAATGGTTGTGAGGTCGAGGCTTTGATTCATTTCATTTTTAGGTGTAGAATGTTCTTGTTTATATGACTGATCAGGCGTGTCAGTATTAGATTTATGATGAGTTATAGTTTTTGCATGCTCTTCTGGTTTTATTTTGCCGTGTGATTTTGGGATCTGTTGAGCCTGAATTATTCTTTGTAGTGGGGTTTTTGGTATTGCTCCAAGCTCTGCAAAACCGAGATGTGATAGGCTTCCGTTTGTTCTTGTAAACAGGACTGATTTTGCCTCCAGTGATTCCTTTGGGTCAGGTGGTTTTTCTTTCACATATTCATGTTCATCCCGACTTATTTCCATCCTTGTCGGTCCGGGTTTTGAGTTATGTTCCATGTTGTCATTGAATTCTTGCAGGGTCTTCATTCTTGCATCAGCTGCAGCAATATCTGCTTCTAATTCCAATGTTTCCATTTTTGAACAGAGTTGAAGCTTCTCCAGTTCCAGTTCATGTCTTTTCTTCAGAGTGGCAGCTCTGGCTAATAGAGCAGCTTTGTCTGCTGCAGCTCTAATGCGTGCTGATGAGACCGATGAGGCTTTTGAGCTGCTCCTTGATGCTTTAGATACGCTGTCTGTCGTATCAACGAGGGCCTGTAGGTCAGACTGGGATTTTATCCAGCGCTCCACCTCACTCATGAATGCAGTGAAATCAGACATTTTTGGATCAAACCAATCAAGGGTTTCATTTATTCTTGCGTCACCAGGTAACAGTTTCTGAACAGATTCATGGCACACTTTAAATTCATCAAGCATTCTTTGAAGTTCAGCGAAACCTTCTTGTACTCTATTAACATCAGCACTTTCTTCCATCATTGTTTTAATTTCATTTAGTTTGCGCGTGCAATGTCCGAGTTTACCTCTGCGTGATGCGCTTACTGATTTATACTGTCTACTGTTCATTTCAGCTTCTGTTTCTGTGTCCGCGAGATCCCCTCCTGCAGCCATCATCACAGATTCGCTATTCATTTGTTTTATTTATAAACACTTGGCCGGATTCGTTTAATTATCTTTATTTATTTGCTGTCACTTTGTGTCCGGCACGTACACCCAGCGCTCTGTGTCGGGTTCGCGCAGTCACCGCTCGGTGTCTGTCAAGAAACACTCGGGTTTATTAGTGCTTTAATCACTGAAATCATGTGAGCGCAATGACTTATTCCATAAGATGCTTTGTGTTTTATCCGTGCGTTACAAGGAGAGACGATCAGCTGATTGTGCAGCAGCGGCGATCAGCTGTGTGGCTGTGTTCGTGTATTTCCGTATTTATTAATACACGTCACCGTGGGGTTTCTTTATGCATATCCAAACATTTCGTATATCTTCTTTAATGCTTGATTTGCCACAGTCAGGAAGCGGCGCCTCTACTCACGGTACCGGCGAGTTCCTGGCTCTCCGAGACACCAGAACAGCTGATCGATCCTTATTTTCCTGGTTTTCATTCATGAAATCCTTCCAGCATTGCTCTCTCCCCGTCTCTCTCCTCGTGATCGGATGGGCAAATTTTCAACTTTATGTTAAGAGTGGTCAGATTGACAACGCACACCCTGATTTCATCCTTCTCATTTGTTTATTCTTTTAAAGTACAGCATTTCTTTGTGTGCTATGGAGTGGTGTGGTGTGGCGTGGTGTGGTTGAAAATTTGTTTGCCCTTCCACTCTCTTTCCCCAAATCTTACACCTGTCCCCAATTAAAGGCCCCGGCCACACCTTCTCATGACATCGCTTACCCCCGATGCCAGGTAGCCATGCCCACTCATAATAACAACCATGACAAGTGCATTGAAATGATAACAAATGGGAGCGAATAGATAAATGGCTTCAACAATATATGTCAGAGCATTGTCCACAAGGCCACCAAAACATGTGGGCAAATAATTGTGGTCACACACGAGAGCAGGAATGTTGGCGAACGGGGATGGGAGGTCTGGAGAGATGCCAGTTCCCCCCCATTAGCTCAGGAGCTCTAACTCAAGCATGTTGTTAACACTAATGTGTAAACCAGTCCCTTTAACGCCCCCAACAATCTTTTTATTAGATTAGAAAAAAGACAAAGGCCACACCTTTAAGTTTCAAGTCCAACATTTTATTTACTTTGAAAATATCAGTTCCAAACATATTTCAATGAAGTTTATATCGTTCTTCAATCACCTCCGTCCTAATCATGTCTTTTGTCACAGAGAGCTGCAAAGAGAAAGAGAATGATACAAATCAGTTGTGTCTGAAATCCCACGTCTCCATTTGATGATTCAGACAGGTTTAGGGTCACTCACTGTCCTCGGGGTCGTAGATGAAGTCTGGTTCTCCTGTGAAACCAAGACACCTGGCCTGCTTCATGGCATGTGCCAGTTCATGGTGCTTGATATGATTTTCTTTAGCTAGAGACAGAAATAAAAAAACAGATTAAAATAAAGAAATGTTTCACATTACAAAGGACGTCTTTTCTTTTCTCTTCATCTTACCCATCAGGTAAAATGCCCGATAGCTTTCCACCTCTGCAATGGTTTTTGGCTCATCAATGTTCATGATATGGATTAAATTATTGTTGGTCCTGCTGTCCACGGTATAGAGCAGACACCCCTCACAGGTGGGCAGGGAATGGTACGTGCAGGTGAAGTTGGACTCTGACAAACACAAACATTTCCATGTGAAGCAGACATTGTTCCAGTGACTCAAATGAAGGCGGATAGGTTTACTTGAACAGCAGAAGACAAGTGTTTACGGTAGTTTTAGAGCCATGCGAGCAGCTCTGTTGGTCCAGTGTTTTGAGCTACATGTTATGATCAGTGTGGTCATGTGCTCAAAGGTACAATGCCAACAGGTTTGTGTAAATTGGAATATTGTTCTTCACGTTTCACATTTCATGCTGCAAAGAGGAAGTGTGTTCTTCGCTTTGTTCTCACTCAGAAAAACATCTTTCTGTTAAAGTGATCAACATGGGGAATAGCTTTCATGTTGAAGTTAAAACAATTCAGTATGACGGTAATTGGAAAGTCACACTGACACAAACTCTTCTTTGTGTGTCAAAATGTTTCAGAACTGACAAGTTAAAGACCCTGAAATTCTATCACTTTGGCACCTAAACCATCTTGTTCATTTTTTTTGTGAAACTCCAGTTTGCCTTTTATCTCGTTGGTCAATATTGGACAACAGAGGCCTTTCTATGGATCAGTTGTGACATTTGTTTGGACAAACTCAGATCACCGATTAACAGAAATAACATTGTCGAGCTCCATTATCAAAAGACATTGGTGACTTACTGTCAGTTAAAGCACTGTTGGAATGAACAGTTACAGGGTGGGATCCATACTTGCAATGTGTAGGACTGGAGGAAAAGACAGTAGAAAAGACAAGTTCAGACACTTCATTGTAGAAGAGAATATGTGGAATAAAAAACCTGTTTGGGACTGGAACAGTCCAAAGTAAGTGTTACAAAGGATGTGCATATTTGAAACCAACATCAGGAGAATTTGCATGAACAACAACGAGTCTGTCCTCAACCAACAAATATCAAATATCTATCTTTCAACAACTGTGTTCTTATCTTAATGATGTTGTTCTTGTGACCAGTGAGCTTATGCCTCAGTCTTCTAGCATGAGAGCATGCATGAAGCCATCAAGTCAACACTTGTTTTCTTTAAATACTTCATCATTTCAAAAAATAATTATTGTGCCATGTTGTTCTTGGCTCCTCGAGTTTAGTTCTGGTTGAACTCTAGGACATACTGTTTCTTCAAAGATTTGATCTATAAGGCGACTGGTCTTATTTGAACTGCTGTTTAAAGGAACAACACTGAATTTAAGGCAGCATCCATGCCAGGCTTGGATAGAAATCTCCATGTGAGTAGTTACTGACCCAGCATAGAAAAAGGTCACTTGATGTGCAATGAGGATGCATCTCAGGTGTTGTCTGGAGTCATCTGCGTAACAGTTGATCTGCTTGTAATGGTTATGAATGAAGCATGGAGGAGTATACTCATACTCACTGCCTGATCCCAATATCCTGAACAAATTCCTTGTGGTTTGCTGATGTCTGAATGAAGTCTATCCACTGGCTCCGGGTTGTCTTAAACAACTGTCTGTGTGGATCACTAGTAATCCAACCCATGATGAAGATCCACCTGCCATAACTCTGCAAACAAACAGAAAGTCAATAAGGTACAAATCTTTATCAGACAGGCCACTGTGGATCTAATGTTGTATGGTTCAATTTCAGCTCATTATTACAATCCTATATCCATCTTTTATATCAACCTAGACTTCAGAAACTGGGCCAAACATCATATTGAGATAATCAGAAGCACTTTGTGAAAAAAGTTGTGGAAGTGCAAAAACCTTTCATGTGTAACCTTGAAATAAATGCTTAGCAATCAATTAGCACATGTTTAGCATAGATTAACACGTAGACTGAAATCAGAGAGATATACACAGTTTAAATAAGACGTAGTAATAGATTCAAATGTCAGTTGTTGAAAATCACAGCTTCACACCTAGGCCGTACTGTAGACAAAGGATAGACATCTGAGCCCCACGTATTCATTCTTATACATCAGCATTATGAAAACCTGAAAAGCTATCTAAAGAGCTACTTCAAATCCTTCATGCTAATATAAAGACCCGGGAGGGACACATAGGAGGCTTACCGGTTCAAAAGTTGGAAGAGGTGTGATAAGAGGTCTGCATTCCTCAACAGTTTGAGCTGAGCTGCTCAGGAGCAAGCCAGCCACCAGGAGAATACCACTGAACCACAGATTCATGATGATACAAATGGTTAGCTTGACTGGAAGAAAAAACCAAGGAAGCTTTTCTCCTACGAAGCTGAATGACTGATTCTCACAGAGTCACTCAGCCTTTATAGAAGCTGCTCATGGTAGACTTCCATGTGACCTGGCTTTTTGGACTCTTCATGTTCTTAGAACTTTTAGCAGACCTTGTGTCCCCTCCTGTTTACTTTAACAGGAGATTCTAGGTGTGCACACTGAAGTGTCCTCAGAAATCCAAAAAGCAAAAACACTCCAGTTTGCTCATCAAACATTACAGATGTGTTGACTTGTCCTGAGCTGCCCCAAAACATGAACACACAGAGAACATGTACTGTCGACATAAAGAAAACCATCAGCTTGAACTCTGTCGTGGTCGGGTTAAAAGAGGTAAACTCACTCACTTTAGCTTCGCATGACAATGGACAGATCAGACTGAAAGGATGAAACAGAGAGTAATATGTTAATTATGAATGTTGATATTGCAATAGGTGTAACGCTGACATTAAGCGTTATAGCAATTGGAGTCGCAGGGGTCCATATCAGCATGCCGTCCACACCAATGATCCAGAGAAACTTACAAGACAGGGATCTCAAGGTTACCAGGTACCACGAGCAGGTCTGATAACGGAAGGCTCTACCTCCTGTTGTGTATTTAGAGATTGTAGGTACCATGAACAGGTCTGATAACTGAAAGCTCTGTACATTTTGAGACTATAGGTACCATGAGCAGGTCTGATAATGGAAGGCTCTACCTCCTGTAGTACATTTAGAGACTATAGGTACCATGAGCAGGTCTCATAATGGAAGGCTCTACCTCCTGTACTACATTTAGAGACTGTAGGTACAACGAGCCGGTCTGATAACTGAACTCCACATTACCGTTTTGAGGGAAAATACAGCCTTATTAGCTCTTTAAGATTTGATGGACCCTGAGCTGTAAGATCTTCCAAAGAACGAATAATCGAAATACTGTTCTGGCTTTTAAAAACCTTTTGGAGATCCAAACTCATTGACTGGCCTCCACCTTGGCTTTGTTGTTATTGTGCGTCATTGTGTGTAATGTACACAACAGCTGTGCTTAAATAATACGCACGATATATCAACACGATATATCCTGAATTTCCCTGGGGATCAATAAAGTATCTATCTATCTATCTATCTATCTATCTATCTATCTATCGATCTATCGATCTATCTATCTATCTAAAAGAAAGCTCTTTCTGCTGTTCTTCCATAATCGTAAAATTCAACAACCACAGCAACCACAGTCTCATCATCTATTAGCTCAACAAGAAACAAACAAGTTGCAGTATGAATCTCTGATGATAATATCTTGATAGAAACTCTGCTGCTCTATCAGCTATGGTCCACATTTATCAAGTCCAAAGACATCATTACTGTTATGACCCCCTAACTAAGACACGTTTCAACAGGGAATCGAACATAAAAACACTAGTCCAGTCGTCTCCGATCAAGAAAATTAAGTTGGGATAACATCACAAAACCTACGGGATGATTCACAAACAAACAAAATGGAAGTGTAAGTCACACAGACCAGCCCACAAAGGACAATCGGACTGAGCACTTACCCTCTAGCCCTTTAATTACATAAACAATGTAACCCTTAGACCAGAACAAAAGCCGCGAAAAAGGTAAACTGATAATCAGGGTTCTCAACCAACATGATCAACAAATCAACAGAGGTTTGACTCTCAGGAGCCAGGAACAAAAAATGAGAGAGAGAGCGGTCTTGTTGGCTCCATCGAACCCGGATCTTCAACGCACACTCGGGCGGTTCGCTACCGAATGTGAGGCGGCTGGGATGAGGATCAGCACCTCTAAATCTGAGGCCATGGTTCTGGAATAGAAAAAAGTGGCTTGCCCTCTCTGGGTTGGTGGGGAGTCCTTGCCCCATGTGGAGGAGTTCAAGTATCTTGGGGTCTTGTTCAGGAGTGGGGGGAAGATGGAGCATGAGATCGACAGACGGATCGGTGCGGCGTCCGCAGTCTTGCGGTCGCCCTATCGGTCCGTCGTGGTGAAGAAGGAGCTAAGCCAAAAGGCGAGTGTGGCGGGGTTCTCTTATTAAACACCCCCAAAAAAAGTTTGAAAAACACACAGGCGTAGTTGAAGACTGTGATTGGTGGATTTATTTTTCACCGGCCTACATAAGTGCAAAATATTTACAAAAAATTTGAAAAATATAAAACAAACAAAATAGAAAAAGAAATATTTACAAAAAATATTTACAGAACAAAACTCCAACATGAGTAGTGAGCAAACAAACTTTTCTTCCTCAAGCTGTTAACTCCTCTGTAACTTGACTTCACACTCCCGATAGTCTCAAACAGCCTTCCTTTTAAAGAAAAAGCCCCTCCCACCGGGCATTATGATTTGCATAATATTTCTAAACAGGCATTTTCTTATAAATGAATGGAGTTTTCACAAGTACCTCCCTGTGGATGCCTCACCACTAACTTACCCTTTTTTAACTGAACCTTTTAATCACCAGACAGCCACATTTCTGTCGATATATTTAAAACAAACATTTCAGCAATCAATAATATTACGTGATTGTAATTCGGCGCCACGTCCGCCTATTTACCTGGCGGAAATGTACCGCCTCTGTTTGCATCAGAACGGGATGCTGCGGAGTGTGTATCCAACGCCCTGAATGGTGAGTGCGCTGAAAGTTGATATAAATGTATGACAAAACAAATAGAGCTCACAAGTGTGCACCCTTGGTCGCACTATGGAACGGAAAGGGAAAGGAGGAAGATGATGTGTTTAATTGCGTGATAAGGAGCATTGGCAGAGAGGAAAGTTTGGTGCGCGTGTGTGTCAGTGTACATGTCAGCGTGTGTGTTGGTGTGTATAAAGACCAACTGCGAAGAGCCGAGAAACGCAGAAAAAGACACCAGAGGGCAGCAGGAGCTCCTTTGTCCTCTGGATTCCCCTTCTCCTCATGCGGACGAGTCTGTGGCTCGAGGATCGGCCTTAACGCCCACGAGAAGTGGCACCAATGGCAACGACAAGATCCCGGATAGAAACGGCTGAAATGGGCTTCCTCCGTAGGGTGGCTGGGCACACCCTTAGAGATAGGGTGAGGAGCTCGGTCACCAGGGAGGAGCTCGGAGTAGAGCCACTGCTCCTTCACTTCGAGAGGAGTCAGTTGAGGTGGTCCCCTGGACGCCTCCCTAGGGAGGTGCTCCGGGCATGTCCCTCTGGGAGGAGGCCTCGGGGTCGACCCAGGACACGCTGGAGAGACTATGTCTCTCGGCTGGCTTGGGAACGCCTCGGGGTCCCACCGGAAGAGATGGAGGAGTTGTAGGGGTGAGGGATGTCTGGGCGTCTCTACTTAGACTGCTGCCCCCGCAACCAGGCCCCAAATAAGCGGCAAAAAGTTGAGGGATAGACATTACATGTTCATTATATTTCTACTCAGAAGGAATCATGAGCCCTTCCTTATTCCTGAGGGTCAGCTAGTGGTAGCTCTTATCAAAAGATGCAGCTTTAGCATCCGTCACCAGGCTACCACGGCTCACACACCACAAGACAGCATCGTTAAACCGTGTCTCAAAACAAACCCTGAAATATATATATGTCAGAGCATTGTCCACAAGGCCACCAAAACATGTGGGCAAATAATTGTGGTCACACACGAGAGCAGGAATGTTGGCGAACGGGGATGGGAGGTCTGGAGAGATGCCAGTTCCCCCCCATTAGCTCAGGAGCTCTAACTCAAGCATGTTGTTAACACTAATGTGTAAACCAGTCCCTTTAACGCCCCCAACAATCTTTTTATTAGATTAGAAAAAAGACAAAGGCCACACCTTTAAGTTTCAAGTCCAACATTTTATTTACTTTGAAAATATCAGTTCCAAACATATTTCAATGAAGTTTATATCGTTCTTCAATCACCTCCGTCCTAATCATGTCTTTTGTCACAGAGAGCTGCAAAGAGAAAGAGAATGATACAAATCAGTTGTGTCTGAAATCCCACGTCTCCATTTGATGAATCAGACAGGTTTAGGGTCACTCACTGTCCTCGGGGTCGTAGATGAAGTCTGGTTCTCCTGTGAAACCAAGACACCTGGCCTGCTTCATGGCATGTGCCAGTTCATGGTGCTTGATATGATTTTCTTTAGCTAGAGACAGAAATAAAAAAACAGATTAAAATAAAGAAATGTTTCACATTACAAAGGACGTCTTTTCTTTTCTCTTCATCTTACCCATCAGGTAAAATGCCCGATAGCTTTCCACCTCTGCAATGGTTTTTGGCTCATCAATGTTCATGATATGGATTAAATTATTGTTGGTCCTGCTGTCCACGGTATAGAGCAGACACCCCTCACAGGTGGGCAGGGAATGGTACGTGCAGGTGAAGTTGGACTCTGACAAACACAAACATTTCCATGTGAAGCAGACATTGTTCCAGTGACTCAAATGAAGGCGGATAGGTTTACTTGAACAGCAGAAGACAAGTGTTTACGGTAGTTTTAGAGCCATGCGAGCAGCTCTGTTGGTCCAGTGTTTTGAGCTACATGTTATGATCAGTGTGGTCATGTGCTCAAAGGTACAATGCCAACAGGTTTGTGTAAATTGGAATATTGTTCTTCATGTTTCACATTTCATGCTGCAAAGAGGAAGTGTGTTCTTCGCTTTGTTCTCACTCAGAAAAACATCTTTCTGTTAAAGTGATCAACATGGGGAATAGCTTTCATGTAGAAGTTAAAACAATTCAGTATGAGGGTAATTGGAAAGTCACACTGACACAAACTCTTCTTTGTGTGTCAAAATGTTTCAGAACTGACAAGTTAAAGACCCTGAAATTATCTCACTTTGGCACCTAAACCATCTTGTTCATTTTTTTTGGTGAAACTCCAGTTTGCCTTTTATCTCGTTGGTATATATTGGACAACAGAGGCCTTTCTATGGATCAGTTGTGACATTTGTTTGGACAAACTCAGATCACTGATTAACAGAAATAACATTGTCGAGCTCCATTATCAAAAGACATTGGTGACTTACTGTCAGTTAAAGCACTGTTGGAATGAACAGTTACAGGGTGGGATCCATACTTGCAATATGTAGGACTGGAGGAAAAGACAGTAGAAAAGACAAGTTCAGACACTTCATTGTAGAAGAGAATATGTGGAATAAAAAACCTGTTTGGGACTGGAACAGTCCAAAGTAAGTGTTACAAAGGATGTGCATATTTGAAACCAACATCAGGAGAATTTGCATGAACAACAACGAGTCTGTCCTCAACCAACAAATATCAAATATCTATCTTTCAACAACTGTGTTCTTATCTTAATGATGTTGTTCTTGTGACCAGTGAGCTTATGCCTCAGTCTTCTAGCATGAGAGCATGCATGAAGCCATCAAGTCAACACTTGTTTTCTTTAAATACTTCATCATTTCAAAAAATAATAATTTTGCCATGTTGTTCTTGGCTCCTCGAGTTTAGTTCTGGTTGAACTCTAGGACATACGGTTTCTTCAAAGATTTGATCTATAAGGCGACTGGTCTTATTTGAACTGCTGTTTAAAGGAACAACACTGAATTTAAAGCAGCATCCATGCCAGGCTTGGATAGAAATCTCCATGTGAGTAGTTACTGACCCAGCATAGAAAAAGGTCACTTGATGTGCAATGAGGATGCATCTCAGGTGTTGTCTGGAGTCATCTGCGTAACAGTTGATCTGCTTGTAATGGTTATGAATGAAGCATGGAGGAGTATACTCATACTCACTGCCTGATCCCAATATCCTGAACAAATTCCTTGTGGTTTGCTGATGTCTGAACGAAGTCTATCCACTGGCTCCGGGTTGTCTTAAACAACTGTCTGTGTGGATCACTAGTAATCCAACCCATGATGAAGATCCACCTGCCATAACTCTGCAAACAAACAGAAAGTCAATAAGGTACAAATCTTTATCAGACAGGCCACTGTGGATCTAATGTTGTATGGTTCAATTTCAGCTCATTATTACAATCCTATATCCATCTTTTATATCAACCTAGACTTCAGAAACTGGGCCAAACATCATATTGAGATAATCAGAAGCACTTTGTGAAAAAAGTTGTGGAAGTGCAAAAACCTTTCATGTGTAACCTTGAAATAAATGCTTAGCAATCAATTAGCACATGTTTAGCATAGATTAACACGTAGACTGAAATCAGAGAGATATACACAGTTTAAATAAGACGTAGTAATAGATTCAAATGTCAGTTGTTGAAAATCACAGCTTCACACCTAGGCCGTACTGTAGACAAAGGATAGACATCTGAGCCCCACGTATTCATTCTTATACATCAGCATTATGAAAACCTGAAAAGCTATCTAAAGAGCTACTTCAAATCCTTCATGCTAATATAAAGACCCGGGAGGGACACATAGGAGGCTTACCGGTTCAAAAGTTGGAAGAGGTGTGATAAGAGGTCTGCATTCCTCAACAGTTTGAGCTGAGCTGCTCAGGAGCAAGCCAGCCACCAGGAGAATACCACTGAACCACAGATTCATGATGATACAAATGGTTAGCTTGACTGGAAGAAAAAACCAAGGAAGCTTTTCTCCTACGAAGCTGAATGACTGATTCTCACAGAGTCACTCAGCCTTTATAGAAGCTGCTCATGGTAGACTTCCATGTGACCTGGCTTTTTGGACTCTTCATGTTCTTAGAACTTTTAGCAGACCTTGTGTCCCCTCCTGTTTACTTTAACAGGAGATTCTAGGTGTGCACACTAAAGTGTCCTCAGAAATCCAAAAAGCAAAAACACTCCAGTTTGCTCATCAAACATTACAGATGTGTGGACTTGTCCTGAGCTGCCCCAAAACATGAACACACAGAGAACATGTACTGTCGACATAAAGAAAACCATCAGCTTGAACTCTGTCGTGGTCGGGTTAAAAGAGGTAAACTCACTCACTTTAGCATCGCATGACAATGGACAGATCAGACTGAAAGGATGAAACAGAGAGTAATATGTTAATTATGAATGTTGATATTGCAATAGGTGTAACGCTGACATTAAGCGTTATAGCAATTGGAGTCGCAGGGGTCCATATCCTTCCGGGCGCTGAGAGAGTCGGCAGCCTGTTACAGCAGCTCCGACTCTTCTTTCCTTATATTGTTATAAAACTGTTATTATTGTTGTTATTTTTTGTATTATTTTTGGGCATATTGCCTGCACTACTGCAGCGTTTTTAGTTGCAGCATCACTAAGTGAAGTACGGTACTTTTTTCGGGACTTTTTTCTCTTCTTGCCGGAATGATCACGTACAGTCGTGAGGAACTACTGCGCCTCAGGCATGGAGCCGGTGTCCCAACCTCACGCATCCCTGAGGACTTATGGAGAGGGGTACGCCGGGGGAGGAAAGCCGGCACTAAAGTCAAGGAGAGGAGAAGAGAGAGGATCGAGAGAGTCCGTAAATTTAAACCTTTTCTGCCGTCGATCATTATGGGGAATGTCCGGTCACTCGCAAACAAAGCGGACGAACTCACAGCTTTAATAAACAGCCAGCGGGTCTACAGGGAGAGCAGCCTGCTTTGCTTCACGGAGACATGGCTACATGGGAATATACCGGACAGTCTCATCGACCTGGCCGGCTTCACGCTGGTACGAGCGGACCGGGGGAGACAGAGCGGTAAGAAGAGAGGAGGAGGCCTTGCTGTCTTTGTCAACTCTAAATGGTGTAATCCCAGGCATATAACTGTGAAGGAACGGGTCTGCACTCCCGACGCTGAACTTTTAGCGATAGGATTACGCCCGTATTATCTACCACGTGAGTTCTCATATGCCATCATTGTTGCTGTCTACATCCCACCATCAGCTGTAGCTGCGAGCGCGAGTGACGTCATACACACTGTGATCGCGGGGCTACAAACACAGCATCCCAGTGCCCTCATACTGATCAGCGGGGACTTTAATCATGTCACTCTCTCCTCTGTACTGACGAACTTTAAACAGTATGTAAACTGCGCTACAAGAGGGAATAAAACCATAGACCTGCTGTATGCCAACGTGAAGGGAGCATACAGCTCTTCTTCCCTCCCACCCCTCGGGGAATCAGACCACAACCTCATCCACCTTGATACCACCTACAGGCCCCTGGTGAAACAACAGGTGGCCAGAAAAAGGACTGTGAAGGTTTGGTCTAAAGACTCTGAGGAGGCCCTGCAGGAGTGTTTTAATGTCACAGACTGGGAATTGTTTCAGGAGGAACACGGTGATGACATTGAAGGACTCACTCACTGCATTACAGATTACATCCGGTTTTGTGAGGATACCATAGTCCCTACTAAGAAGGTTCGCTGCTTCTCCAACAACAAACCATGGATCAACAAAGACATCAAAGGCCTTCTTAACAGCAAGAAGAGGGCATTCATGGCTAAAGACCGGGAGGAGCTCAGGGCTGTCCAAAAGATTCTAAAGAAGAAGCTGAGGGAGGCCAAGAACAGCTACAAGGAGAAGATTGAGGCCAAGATGGGCCAGAACAACTCAAAGGAGGTGTGGAATGGCATGAAGCAGATGACTGGTTACAGCAAGCCTGTGACCAAAGCTGAAGGAGACCCAGTTTTTGCTGCTGAGCTGAACCTATTTTTCAATAGGTTTGACTCAACCCCCACCCCGGTGAGCTCAGACAGTGGGTCTGGGTCTTCAACCATCACTCCAACTGCCATTCGCACCTCTGTTGGTGACTCGGCTTGCCCCCCCATCAACGACCGTACTACCTTCCCCTCTCTCAGCTTCTCACCAGCTGCTTCAAAGGACAGCCCTGCCCCAGCAGCAGCTTCAAAGGACAGTCCCACTCCACCCCCCCCCACCCCCCAGCTCCCTACTTCCGGAAACAAAGAACAGTCCCCCACACCCTCCCCCCACTCTCACTCTCACTACGAGCCAGGTACAACGACAGTTCTCCAAGCTCTGCATAACAAAAGCCAGTGGACCAGACAACATCAGCCCCAGGATCCTCAAGGTGTGTGCTAGGCAGCTCGCAGGAATCTTTCGGCACCTCTTCAACCTCTCCCTCAGGCTGATGTTGGTGCCTGACCTGTGGAAGACCTCCTGCATTGTACCAGTTCCTAAGACTGGTCGTCCCAGCTCTCTTAATGACTACAGGCCTGTGGCACTCACGTCACATGTCATGAAGACATTTGAGAGGCTGGTTCTCCAGCAGCTAAAGACCCTGCTCACTGCTTTCATAGATCCACTGCAGTTTGCTTACCAGCGGCTCATCGGCGTGGAGGATGCCATCATCTTCCTGACCCATAAAGCCCTGTCACACCTGGAGAAGTAGGGAAGCACTGTGAGAGTCATGTTCTTTGACTTCTCCAGTGCTTTTAATACCATCCAGCCCGGCCTCCTGAGGGAAAAACTGCTGGATATTCATCTGCACCCTGACACCACAGCCTGGATCTACAACTACCTCACTGGCCGACCACAGTACGTCCGAGTGGATGGCTGTGTCTCTGATGTGGTGATGAGCAACACTGGAGTACCCCAAGGAACTGTTCTGGCACCCTTTCTGTTCACTCTCTTCACCTCAGACTTCAGGTTTAACTCTGGTTCCTGCCACCTCCAAAAGTTTTCTGACGACTCCTCCATCGTGGGCCGCATCACTGATGGCAACGAGGACGAGTACAGAGGTCTGATCGAGAGCTTCGTCACATGGTGCAACAACAACCATCTGAAGCTCAACATCGCCAAAACAAAGGAGGTGGTAGTGGACTACAGGAGGAAGAGGTGCCCCCCTGCCCCAGTCATCATTCAGGGGGAGGAAGTGGAGAGGGTGGACTCCTACAAGTACCTTGGGGTTCACATTAACAACAAGCTGGACTGGTCCCATAACACTGAAGCCATCTTCAGGAAAGGACAGAGCAGGCTGTTCTTCCTGAGGAGACTCAGGTCTTTCAGTGTCTGCGACAGACTCCTCAAGGCCTTCTACCAGTCTGTGGTGGCCAGCACACTCTTCTTTGCTGTGGTGTGCTGGTGGGGGGGCATCAAGGCTGGTGAGGCAAACAGGATTAATAAACTGGTTAAGAAGGCCCGCTCTGTCGTTGGTCTGGAACTGGAGACTCTGGAGACAGTGGCTGAGAGGAGGATGAAGGACAAAATCATATCCATCCTGGATAACTCCTCTCACCCTCTCCATGACGAGCTGTGGGAGATGAGCAGCTCCTTCAGCCAACGCCTCCTCCCCCCCAGGAGCAAAACAGAACGCTTCAGACGCTCATTCGTCCCCACAGCAATCAGGCTGTACAACAGCAGGAGCTAGCCTGTATTTATTTATATATATTCTCTTTATATATAGTATACAATATTATTAGAATGTTTTTATGTTACCTTTATTATTATATTATATCTATACTATACTATCTATATTATATATTACATTATTACAATACACTCTTATATTATTATAACTATATATCTATACTCCAGTCAAATTGCACTATATTTATTATGCTTATAACAGTCAATACTGTTTACATAACCCTCTGATCACAATGCCACTTTAAATTCTTTCACTGGTCACTTTAACATGCCATTCACTGCACAGTATTATTAATATCTTTTCCATTGCCCTGCTGAGTCCACCGTGCTATAGTCCTCTGTATATATCCCCCCATTACTACCTGGATTGTATTTATGCTTATGTTGTTACTTTTTTATTCGATTTTGACTTTTGTTTTTGATTCTGCACTGCTGCTGCTGCTGTAACGCCCGAATTTCCCCATTGGGGATCAATAAAGTTATATCCTATCCTCCTATCCTATCCTATCCTATCAGCATGCCGTCCACACCAATGATCCAGAGAAACTTACAAGACAGGGATCTCAAGGTTACCAGGTACCACGAGCAGGTCTGATAACAGAAGGCTCTACCTCCTGTAGTGTATTTAGAGATTGTAGGTACCATGAACAGGTCTGATAACTGAAAGCTCTGTACATTTTGAGACTATAGGTACCATGAGCAGGTCTGATAATGGAAGGCTCTACCTCCTGTAGTACATTTAGAGACTATAGGTACCATGAGCAGGTCTCATAATGGAAGGCTCTACCTCCTGTACTACATTTAGAGACTGTAGGTACCATGAGCAGGTCTCATAATGGAAGGCTCTACCTCCTGTACTACATTTAGAGACTGTAGGTACAACGAGCCGGTCTGATAACTGAACTCCACATTACCGTTTTGAGGGAAAATACAGCCTTATTAGCTCTTTAAGATTTGATGGACCCTGAGCTGTAAGATCTTCCAAAGAACGAATAATGGAAATACTGTTCTGGCTTTTAAAAACCTTTTGGAGATCCAAACTCATTGACTGGCCTCCACCTTGGCTTTGTTGTTATTGTGCGTCATTGTGTGTAATGTACACAACAGCTGTGCTTAAATAATACGCACGATATATCAACACGATATATCCTGAATTTCCCTCGGGATCAATAAAGTATCTATCTATCTATCTATCTATCTATCTATCTATCTATCTATCTATCTATCTATCTATCTATCTATCTATCTATCTATCTATCTATCTATCTATCTATCTATCTATCTATCTATCTATCTATCTATCTATCTATCTATCTATCTATCTATCTATCTATCTATCTATCTATCTATCTATCTATCTATCTATCTATCTATCTATCTATCTATCTATCAGAAAGCTCTTTCTGCTGTTCTTCCATAATCGTAAAATTCAACAACCACAGCAACCACAGTCTCATCATCTATTAGCTCAACAAGAAACAAACAAGTTGCAGTATGAATCTCTGATGATAATATCTTGATAGAAACTCTGCTGCTCTATCAGCTATGGTCCACATTTATCAAGTCCAAAGACATCATTACTGTTATGACCCCCTAACTAAGACACGTTTCAACAGGGAATCGAACATAAAAACACTAGTCCAGTCGTCTCCGATCAAGAAAATTAAGTTGGGATAACATCACAAAACCTACGGGATGATTCACAAACAAACAAAATGGAAGTGTAAGTCACACAGACCAGCCCACAAAGGACAATCGGACTGAGCACTTACCCTCTAGCCCTTTAATTACATAAACAATGTAACCCTTAGACCAGAACAAAAGCCGCGAAAAAGGTAAACTGATAATCAGGGTTCTCAACCAACATGATCAACAAATCAACAGAGGTTTGACTCTCAGGAGCCAGGAACAAAAAGTGAGAGAGAGAGCGGTCTTGTTGGCTCCATCGAACCCGGATCTTCAACGCACACTCGGGCGGTTCGCTACCGAATGTGAGGCGGCTGGGATGAGGATCAGCACCTCTAAATCTGAGGCCATGGTTCTGGAATAGAAAAAAGTGGCTTGCCCTCTCTGGGTCGGTGGGGAGTCCTTGCCCCATGTGGAGGAGTTCAAGTATCTTGGGGTCTTGTTCAGGAGTGGGGGGAAGATGGAGCATGAGATCGACAGACGGATCGGTGCGGCGTCCGCAGTCTTGCGGTCGCCCTATCGGTCCGTCGTGGTGAAGAAGGAGCTAAGCCAAAAGGCGAGTGTGGCGGGGTTCTCTTATTAAACACCCCCAAAAAAAGTTTGAAAAACACACAGGCGTAGTCGAAGACTGTGATTGGTGGATTTATTTTTCACCGGCCTACATAAGTGCAAAATATTTACAAAAAATGTGAAAAATATAAAACAAACAAAATAGAAAAAGAAATATTTACAAAAAATATTTACAGAACAAAACTCCAACATGAGTAGTGAGCAAACAAACTTTTCTTCCTCAAGCTGTTAACTCCTCTGTAACTTGACTTCACACTCCCGATAGTCTCAAACAGCCTTCCTTTTAAAGAAAAAGCCCCTCCCACCGCGCATTATGATTTGCATAATATTTCTAAACAGGCATTTTCTTATAAATGAATGGAGTTTTCACATGTACCTCCCTGTGGATGCCTCACCACTAACTTACCCTTTTTTAACTGAACCTTTTAATCACCAGACAGCCACATTTCTGTCGATATATTTAAAACAAACATTTCAGCAATCAATAATATTACGTGATTGTAATTCGGCGCCACGTCCGCCTATTTACCTGGCGGAAATGTACCGCCTCTGTTTGCATCAGAACGGGATGCTGCGGAGTGTGTATCCAACGCCCTGAATGGTGAGTGCGCTGAAAGTTGATATAAATGTATGACAAAACAAATAGAGCTCACAAGTGTGCACCCTTGGTCGCACTATGGAACGGAAAGGGAAAGGAGGAAGATGATGTGTTTAATTGCGTGATAAGGAGCATTGGCAGAGAGGAAAGTTTGGTGCGCGTGTGTGTCAGTGTACATGTCAGCGTGTGTGTTGGTGTGTATAAAGACCAACTGCGAAGAGCCGAGAAACGCAGAAAAAGACACCAGAGGGCAGCAGGAGCTCCTTTGTCCTCTGGATTCCCCTTCTCCTCATGCGGACGAGTCTGTGGCTCGAGGATCGGCCTTAACGCCCACGAGAAGTGGCACCAACGGCAACGACAAGATCCTGGATAGAAACGACTGAAATGGGCTTCCTCCGTAGGGTGGCTGGGCACACCCTTAGAGATAGGGTGAGGAGCTCGGTCACCAGGGAGGAGCTCGGAGTAGAGCCACTGCTCCTTCATTTCGAGAGGAGTCAGTTGAGGTGGTCCCCTGGACGCCTCCCTAGGGAGGTGCTCCGGGCATGTCCCTCCGGGAGGAGGCCTCGGGGTCGACCCAGGACACGCTGGAGAGACTATGTCTCTCGGCTGGCTTGGGAACGCCTCGGGGTCCCACCGGAAGAGATGGAGGAGTTGTAGGGGTGAGGGATGTCTGGGCGTCTCTACTTAGACTGCTGCCCCCGCAACCAAGCCCCAAATAAGCGGCAAAAAGTTGAGGGATAGACATTACATGTTCATTATATTTCTACTCAGAAGGAATCATGAGCCCTTCCTTATTCCTGAGGGTCAGCTAGTGGTAGCTCTTATCAAAAGATGCAGCTTTAGCATCCGTCACCAGGCTACCACGGCTCACACACCACAAGACAGCATCGTTAAACCGTGTCTCAAAACAAACCCTGAAATATATATATGTCAGAGCATTGTCCACAAGGCCACCAAAACATGTGGGCAAATAATTGTGGTCACACACGAGAGCAGGAATGTTGGCGAACGGGGATGGGAGGTCTGGAGAGATGCCAGTTCCCCCCCATTAGCTCAGGAGCTCTAACTCAAGCATGTTGTTAACACTAATGTGTAAACCAGTCCCTTTAACGCCCCCAACAATCTTTTTATTAGATTAGAAAAAAGACAAAGGCCACACCTTTAAGTTTCAAGTCCAACATTTTATTTACTTTGAAAATATCAGTTCCAAACATATTTCAATGAAGTTTATATCGTTCTTCAATCACCTCCATCCTAATCATGTCTTTTGTCACAGAGAGCTGCAAAGAGAAAGAGAATGATACAAATCAGTTGTGTCTGAAATCCCACGTCTCCATTTGATGATTCAGACAGGTTTAGGGTCACTCACTGTCCTCGGGGTCGTAGATGAAGTCTGGTTCTCCTGTGAAACCAAGACACCTGGCCTGCTTCATGGCATGTGCCAGTTCATGGTGCTTGATATGATTTTCTTTAGCTAGAGACAGAAATAAAAAAACAGATTAAAATAAAGAAATGTTTCACATTACAAAGGACGTCTTTTCTTTTCTCTTCATCTTACCCATCAGGTAAAATGCCCGATAGCTTTCCACCTCTGCAATGGTTTTTGGCTCATCAATGTTCATGATATGGATTAAATTATTGTTGGTCCTGCTGTCCACGGTATAGAGCAGACACCCCTCACAGGTGGGCAGGGAATGGTACGTGCAGGTGAAGTTGGACTCTGACAAACACAAACATTTCCATGTGAAGCAGACATTGTTCCAGTGACTCAAATGAAGGCGGATAGGTTTACTTGAACAGCAGAAGACAAGTGTTTACGGTAGTTTTAGAGCCATGCGAGCAGCTCTGTTGGTCCAGTGTTTTGAGCTACATGTTATGATCAGTGTGGTCATGTGCTCAAAGGTACAATGCCAACAGGTTTGTGTAAATTGGAATATTGTTCTTCACGTTTCACATTTCATGCTGCAAAGAGGAAGTGTGTTCTTCGCTTTGTTCTCACTCAGAAAAACATCTTTCTGTTAAAGTGATCAACATGGGGAATAGCTTTCATGTTGAAGTTAAAACAATTCAGTATGACGGTAATTGGAAAGTCACACTGACACAAACTCTTCTTTGTGTGTCAAAATGTTTCAGAACTGACAAGTTAAAGACCCTGAAATTATATCACTTTGGCACCTAAACCATCTTGTTCATTTTTTTTGTGAAACTCCAGTTTGCCTTTTATCTCGTTGGTCAATATTGGACAACAGAGGCCTTTCTATGGATCAGTTGTGACATTTGTTTGGACAAACTCAGATCACTGATTAACAGAAATAACATTGTCGAGCTCCATTATCAAAAGACATTGGTGACTTACTGTCAGTTAAAGCACTGTTGGAATGAACAGTTACAGGGTGGGATCCATACTTGCAATGTGTAGGACTGGAGGAAAAGACAGTAGAAAAGACAAGTTCAGACACTTCATTGTAGAAGAGAATATGTGGAATAAAAAACCTGTTTGGGACTGGAACAGTCCAAAGTAAGTGTTACAAAGGATGTGCATATTTGAAACCAACATCAGGAGAATTTGCATGAACAACAACGAGTCTGTCCTCAACCAACAAATATCAAATATCTATCTTTCAACAACTGTGTTCTTATCTTAATGATGTTGTTCTTGTGACCAGTGAGCTTATGCCTCAGTCTTCTAGCATGAGAGCATGCATGAAGCCATCAAGTCAACACTTGTTTTCTTTAAATACTTCATCATTTCAAAAAATAATAATTTTGCCATGTTGTTCTTGGCTCCTCGAGTTTAGTTCTGGTTGAACTCTAGGACATACTGTTTCTTCAAAGATTTGATCTATAAGGCGACTGGTCTTATTTGAACTGCTGTTTAAAGGAACAACACTGAATTTAAAGCAGCATCCATGCCAGGCTTGGATAGAAATCTCCATGTGAGTAGTTACTGACCCAGCATAGAAAAAGGTCACTTGATGTGCAATGAGGATGCATCTCAGGTGTTGTCTGGAGTCATCTGCGTAACAGTTGATCTGCTTGTAATGGTTATGAATGAAGCATGGAGGAGTATACTCATACTCACTGCCTGATCCCAATATCCTGAACAAATTCCTTGTGGTTTGCTGATGTCTGAATGAAGTCTATCCACTGGCTCCGGGTTGTCTTAAACAACTGTCTGTGTGGATCACTAGTAATCCAACCCATGATGAAGATCCACCTGCCATAACTCTGCAAACAAACAAAGTCAATAAGGTACAAATCTTTATCAGACAGGCCACTGTGGATCTAATGTTGTATGGTTCAATTTCAGCTCATTATTACAATCCTATATCCATCTTTTATATCAACCTAGACTTCAGAAAATGGGCCAAACATCATATTGAGATAATCAGAAGCACTTTGTGAAAAAAGTTGTGGAAGTGCAAAAACCTTTCATGTGTAACCTTGAAATAAATGCTTAGCAATCAATTAGCACATGTTTAGCATAGATTAACACGTAGACTGAAATCAGAGAGATATACACAGTTTAAATAAGACGTAGTAATAGATTCAAATGTCAGTTGTTGAAAATCACAGCTTCACACCTAGGCCGTACTGTAGACAAAGGATAGACATCTGAGCCCCACGTATTCATTCTTATACATCAGCATTATGAAAACCTGAAAAGCTATCTAAAGAGCTACTTCAAATCCTTCATGCTAATATACAGCATGAAGGGACACATAGAAGGCTTACCGGTTCAAAAGTTGGAAGAGGTGTGATAAGAGGTCTGCATTCCTCAACAGTTTGAGCTGAGCTGCTCAGGAGCAAGCCAGCCACCAGGAGAATACCACTGAACCACAGATTCATGATGATACAAATGGTTAGCTTGACTGGAAGAAAAAACCAAGGAAGCTTTTCTCCTACGAAGCTGAATGACTGATTCTCACAGAGTCACTCAGCCTTTATAGAAGCTGCTCATGGTAGACTTCCATGTGACCTGGCTTTTTGGACTCTTCATGTTCTTAGAACTTTTAGCAGACCTTGTGTCCCCTCCTGTTTACTTTAACAGGAGATTCTAGATGTGCACACTGAAGTGTCCTCAGAAATCCAAAAAGCAAAGAACACTCCAGTTTGCTCATCAAACATTACAGATGTGTTGACTTGTCCTGAGCTGCCCCAAGACATGAACACACAGAGAACATGTACTGTCGACATAAAGAAAACCATCAGCTTGAACTCTGTCGTGGTCGGGTTAAAAGAGGTAAACTCACTCACTTTAGCTTCGCATGACAATGGACAGATCAGACTGAAAGGATGAAACAGAGAGTAATATGTTCATTATGAATGTTGATATTGCAATAGGTGTAAGGCTGACATTAAGCGTTATAGCAATTGGAGTCGCAGGGGTCCATATCAGCATGCCGTCCACACCAATGATCCAGAGAAACTTACAAGACAGGGATTTCAAGGTTACCAGGTACCACGAGCAGGTCTGATAACTGAAGGCTCTACCTCCTGTAGTGTATTTAGAGATTGTAGGTACCATGAGCAGGTCTGACAACTGAAAGCTCTGTACATTTTGAGACTATAGGTACCATGAACAGGTCTGATAATGGAAGGCTCTACCTCCTGTAGTACATTTTGAGACTATAGGTACCATGAACAGGTCTGATAATGGAAGGCTCTACCTCCTGTAGTACATTTAGAGACTGTAGGTACAACAAGCAGGTCTGATAACTGAACTCCACATCACCGTTTTGAGGGAACATACAGCCTTATTAGCTCTTTAAGATTTGATGGACCCTGAGCTGTAAAATCTTCCAAAGAACGAATAATCTAAATACTGTTCTGGCTTTTAAAAACCTCTTGGAGATCCAAACTCATTGACTGGCCTCCACCTTGGCTTTGTTGTTATTGTGCGTCATTGTGTGTAATGTACACAACAGCTGTGCTAAAATAATACGTACGATATATCAACAGAAAGCTCTTTCTGCTGTTCTTCCATAATCGTAAACCATTTAAAATTCAACAACCACAGCAACAACAGTCTCATCATCTATTAGCTCAACAAGAAACAAACAAGTTGCAGTATGAATCTCTGATGATAATATCTCGATAGAAACTCTGCTGCTCTATCAGCTATGGTCCACATTTATCAAATCCAAAGACATCATTACTGTTACGACCCCCTAACTAAGACACGTTTCAACAGGGAATCGAACATAAAAACACTAGTCCAGTCGTCTCCGATCAAGAAAACTGCTTATTTTTCACAGATTATGTTGGGATAACATCACAAAACCTACGGGATGATTCACAAACAAACAAAATGGAAGTGTAAGTCACCCAGACCAGCCCACAAAGGACAATCGGACTGAGAACGTACCCTCTACCCCTTTAATTACATAAACAATGTTACCCTTAAACCAGAATAAAAGCCGCAAAAAAGGTAAACTGATAATCAGGGTTCTCAACCAACATGATCAACAAATCAACAGAGGTTTGACTCTCAGGAGCCAGGAACAAAAAGTGAGAGAGAGAGAAAGAGGCAGCAGGCCAGTTTCTGCGTCCTTATCAGCCTTCTCCAATCATTCCCCAAGCACACACACCCTAGGGAGAAACAAAAACCAATTAGTGAACAGCTTACAACAGTTACACATTATTGCCAGCAGAGGGGGATAAAACAACCTACAACGTAACAATTACATCCAAAAAGGTCCACAAAGTTGCTGTAATCTCAAGTCAGTTCACACCATTCCGCAGTATTACCTGTAATCGCATTTCTTCTTCTTATAATGGATTTCCGTCAGAGTATACACTGTAGAGTGTAATGCTGCCCTCTACAGTATAGGAGCGTGAACTTCATTCATATCTTCTGATACAGACCAGTCGTGCGTAAGAATCTAACAATTGCGCCAACAGATTGAAATGAATGTCATCATATCTTCAAATGTTGAAGCCTTTCATAACTTATTCCATCTTGATCTAGAGTGGTGTTCGCTCCAGCCTGCGTTGCATCTTTTAGCTCCCCCAGAGTAAAAAACAAATTGTACGACCTGTTTTATTCACGTTCACCATTCAATTTCCAGTCTTCTGTTTTGAAGAATACCTCCCATCTCTTAAGGCCCTCCTCTCCTAGTGACTTTGAATGATGAGATACAAAGGATAGCGATTCCACTAAGATGTAAACAAATAAATATGTAAGTAGACAGGGGTAAACACAAGTGTAATGTAAAAGAAGGTATATGTGAACAGTGATCAGACTAACGACGTCAACAGACATGTATGCAGTAATGAACAGATGTAAACAGACATATATGCAGCAATGAACAGATGTATACAGAACTTTAGTACAGTAAATAAGAATAAACAGAATAAAGTGGAGTAGTGCATGACAGCACATCTTGTCTGTGTATTTGTGTTTCTGACCAGCTAAGGACAAGTCAACACATGTAATGTTTGATGTGCAAATTGAAGTGTCCTGAGGAATACTACAAACACCGGAACGCCTACAACTTTCTCTGTAACTGTAGGGACACTGGGAGGTTGTAGTCAAATATTGTCTGCCCAACTCCAAAGACAGTAAATTATATTTATTTAAAATTCCTCTCAAGGTTCAAGGTTCTTTATTTGTCAAATATGCTCCATGTTAAACATACAGCACAGATGAAATTGCAATCCCCCCAACCCGCAGTGCAAACCTGCAGTGCATAAAAAGAGCACTAAGAAAAGTAGCAATAAAAAAACAATACTATAAAACAAATAACTTAACTAAAGACATTTGGGACAACAAATAACGAACAACAGACAATCGACAGACAAGGGCACTTGTGAGTATTTCACCATGGAGGTAGTATGTGGATAAATTAAAGTATTAACAATATAAACAGAGTACAGATTAAGTTAAAAAGTGAGGTAGTACGTTGCAGTGTAGCAAATAGTGCAAATAGCATAAACAATAAACGGCTGTGCAGAGTTTTTTAGAGTGCGTGAATTAGTGGAGCACGTGGGGGGTGGAGGTGGAGGGGGGTGATGTCAGATCCTGTCGGGGCAGACTGTGGCAAGAGGCAGAGGGGGGAAGGAGGGCAGAGGGGACGAGTGGGGGGGAGAGCAGGGAGGGAGTTGAGTCTCCTGACTGCCTGGTGGAATAAACTGTTCTTGAGCCTGCTGGTTCTAGCACAGAGACTCTGCAGTCTCCTCCCAGATGGCAGCAGGCTGAAGAGGCTGTGAGACGGGTGGGTGGGGTCACCTGCAATCCTGGTGGCTTTGCGGGTGAGACGTGTGTTGTAAATGTCCAGAAGGGGGGGAAGAGAGACACCAATGATCTTCTCAGCTGCTCTCACGATGCGCTGCAGAGTCTTACGGCAGGACACGGTGCAGGCGCCGTACCACACGGTGATGCAGCTGGACAGGATGCTCTCAATGGTGCCTCTGTAGAATGTGTGCATGATGGAGGATGGGGCTCTTGCTCTCCTCAGTTTGCGACTCAAAGGAAGAGTCCTAAAGCGCTGCCACGATAGTTGCTGACTGGTCATTATTGGCAGGTGGGGCACAGCCATTAGGTATTAGCTTTGATAAGAAAGTTCGTAATTCGCATCAGATTATTTCTAAAAAATTAAATTTAAATACTCCAGTTTGTGTCTGCAGTCAAACTACGCTGGCTGGTGGGGCCAGCTGGGGCCAGACCCTCCGGCTCAGTGCAATGTGTATTACACAGTGGAAAGTGCTAATATGCATGTGCATTATGTATTTGTAATGTAAATCAGATTAAAAATATTACAAGTGGGTCTCACAGGTCGTAGCCCCAGTGAAGTCATACGTTCTGTTAGATTTGATTGGCTAATATGGTTGTTAATGGGCTCCTTGGGATGAACGGCCTCCCTGATCTGAACTAGAGTGGTGTTCTGTTATTGGACTTCTGATCCAGTCACAGTTTGTCCATAACAAACACCATGTTCGAGCACAGGGATGTCCATAAGTGCACATGGCACCAGGACTCCCTAGGCCGGAGGTCGATGATAGACTTTGTGGTCGTGTCATCTGACCTCCGGCCATGTGTCTCGGACACTCGGGTGAAGAGAGGGGCTGAACTGTCAACTGATCACCACCTGGTGGTGAGTTGGATGCCCTGGCAAGGGAGAAAGCCAGTCAGACTCGGCAGACCCAAACGTGTAGTGATGGTCTTCCGCTCCCACCTCGGACGAGCTTTTCACAGTTCCCGGGGGAGGCTGGAGACATTGAGTCCGAGTGGACCATGTTCTCCACCTCCATTGTCAAAGCAGCTGCTCTGAGCTGTGGTTGCAGGGTCTCCGATGCCTGTCGTGGCGGCCATCCCCGAACCCGGTGGTGGACACCGAAAGTAATGGAGGCCGTCAAGCTGAAGAAGGAGTACTATCGGGCATTCCTAGTGCATAGGACTCCTAGAGCAGATGACGGGTATCGGCAGAAATTCGGGCCTGGGAGGAGTTCGGGGAGGCCATGCAGGAGGACTTTCGGTCGGCCTTGGGGGGGATCGGAGGGTGTGTTCCAACTACCGGGAAATCACACTCCTCAGCCTCCCTGGGAATGTCTATTCCATGGTACTGGAGAGGAGGATGCGGCTGTCAGTCGAGCTTCGGATCCAAGAGGAACAATGCGGTTTTCGTCCTGGCCGCGGAACACTGAACCAGCTCTACACCCTCCAGCGGGTGCTTGAGGGTTCGCCCAACCAGTCCACATGTGCTTTGTGGATCTGGAGAAGGCGTTTGACCGTGTCCCTCGTGGCCTCCTGTGGGGGGTGCTCTGGAAGTATGGGGTTCAGGGCCCTTTGCTAAGGGCGGGAGTAGCAGGAGTCTGGTTCGCATTGCCGGCAGGAAGTCTGACCTCTTCCTGGTGCACGTTGGCCTCCGACAGGGCTGTCCTTTGTCACCGGTTCTGTTCATTACTTTTATAGACAGAATTTCTAGGTGCAGCCAGGGGCCGGAGGGTTGCCGGTTCGGGGACCACAAGATCTCGTCTCTGCTTTTTGCAGATGATGTGGTCTTGTTGGCTCCATTGAACTCCATTTCTGGGAGCTCCTGAGCTCTCTTAGGTTCCTTGGGACTGTTGGTGAGGATGGCCTGCCCAGACTCCGCCGCCCCCCCCATCGCTATATAAATAAAGATTGATTGATTGATTGATTGATCGAACCCGGATTTTCAACGCACACTCGGGCGGTTCGCTACCGAATGTGAGGCAGCTGGGATGAAGATCAGCACCTCTAAATCTGAGGCCATGGTTCTCAAATAGAAAAAGGTGGCTTGCCCTCTCTGGGTCGGTGGGGAGTCCTTGCCCCAGTTGGAGGAGTTCAAGTATCTTGGGGTCTTGTTCAGGAGTGGGGGGAGGATGGAGCATGAGATCGACAGACGGATCCGCGTCCGCAGTCATCCGGTCGCTCTATCGGTCTATCGGTCCGCCAAAAGGCGAGGCTCTCAATTTACCGGTCGATCTTCGTTCGTACCCTCACCTTTGGCCTATGCAGGAGGAGGCCTCGGGGTCGACCCAGGACACGCTGGAGAGACTATCTCTCTCGGCTGGCTTGGAAACACCTCGGCGTCCCACCGGAAGAGATGAAGGAGGTGTAGGGGTGAGGGAAGTCTGGGCGTCTCTGCTTAGACTGCTGGCCCCGCAACCAGGCCCCAGATAAGCGGCAAAAAATTGAGGGATAGACATTACATGTTCATTATATTTCTACTCAGAAGGAATCATGAGACCTTCCTTCTTCCTGAGGGTCAGCTAGTGGTTGCTCTTATCACAGTCACCAGGCTACCACGGCTCACACACCACAAGACAGCATCCTTTAACTGTGTCTCACAACAAACCCTGATATACATATATATATATATATATATGTCAGAGCATTGTCCACAATGCCACCAAAACATGTGGGCAAACAATTGTGGTCACACACGAGAGCAGGAATGTTGGCGAACGGGGATGGGAGGTCTGGAGAGATGCCAGTTCCCCCCCATTAGCTCAGGAGCTCTAACTCAACCATGTTGTTAACACTAATGTGTAAACCAGTCCCTTTAATGTCCCCAACAATCTTTTTATTAGATTAGAAAAAAGACAAAGGCCACACCTTTAAGTTTCAAGTCCAACATTTTATTTACTTTGAAAATATCAGTTCCAAACATATTTCAATGAAGTTTATATCGTTCTTCAATCACCTCCGTCCTAATCATGTCTTTTGTCACAGAGAGCTGCAAAGAGAAAGAGAATGATACAAATCAGTTGTGTCTGAAATCCCACGTCTCCATTTGATGATTCAGACAGGTTTAGGGTCACTCACTGTCCTCGGGGTCGTAGATGAAGTCTGGTTCTCCTGTGAAACCAAGACACCTGGCCTGCTTCATGGCATGTGCCAGTTCATGGTGCTTGATATGATTTTCTTTAGCTAGAGACAGAAATAAAAAAACAGATTAAAATAAAGAAATGTTTCACATTACAAAGGACGTCTTTTCTTTTCTCTTCATCTTACCCATCAGGTAAAATGCCCGATAGCTTTCCACCTCTGCAATGGTTTTTGGCTCATCAATGTTCATGATATGGATTAAATTATTGTTGGTCCTGCTGTCCACGGTATAGAGCAGACACCCCTCACAGGTGGGCAGGGAATGGTACGTGCAGGTGAAGTTGGACTCTGACAAACACAAACATTTCCATGTGAAGCAGACATTGTTCCAGTGACTCAAATGAAGGCGGATAGGTTTACTTGAACAGCAGAAGACAAGTGTTTACGGTAGTTTTAGAGCCATGCGAGCAGCTCTGTTGGTCCAGTGTTTTGAGCTACATGTTATGATCAGTGTGGTCATGTGCTCAAAGGTACAATGCCAACAGGTTTGTGTAAATTGGAATATTGTTCTTCACGTTTCACATTTCATGCTGCAAAGAGGAAGTGTGTTCTTCGCTTTGTTCTCACTCAGAAAAACATCTTTCTGTTAAAGTGATCAACATGGGGAATAGCTTTCATGTAGAAGTTAAAACAATTCAGTATGAGGGTAATTGGAAAGTCACACTGACACAAACTCTTCTTTGTGTGTCAAAATGTTTCAGAACTGACAAGTTAAAGACCCTGAAATTATCTCACTTTGGCACCTAAACCATCTTGTTCATTTTTTTTGTTAAACTCCAGTTTGCCTTTTATCTCTTAGGTATATATTGGACAAAAGAGGCCTTTCTATGGATCAGTTGTGACATTTGTTTGGACAAACTCAGATCACTGATTAACAGAAATAACATTGTCAAGCTCCATTATCAAAAGACATTGGTGACTTACTGTCAGTTAAAGCACTGTTGGAATGAACAGTTACAGGGTGGGATCCATACTTGCAATATGTAGGACTGGAGGAAAAGACAGTAGAAAAGACAAGTTCAGACACTTCATTGTAGAAGAGAATATGTGGAATAAAAAACCTGTTTGGGACTGGAACAGTCCAAAGTAAGTGTTACAAAGGATGTGCATATTTGAAACCAACATCAGGAGAATTTGCATGAACAACAACGAGTCTGTCCTCAACCAACAAATATCAAATATCTATCTTTCAACAACTGTGTTCTTATCTTAATGATGTTGTTCTTGTGACCAGTGAGCTTATGCCTCAGTCTTCTAGCATGAGAGCATGCATGAAGCCATCAAGTCAACA